>NC_074681.1:15854115-16454115 GCF_029448725.1 Salvelinus fontinalis | reverse complement strand
ATAATTGTGTAAGTGATTAAAAAATTAAGTTAGTTTTGCAATACATTTTATAGATAAAAGGTGAAGTAGCATATTGTTTTTAAATGTGTGCATGCTTTTCTCCGACGACAATACAGCAGCTGATTCAAAGGGTGTGTGGCAGATATGTCAAAACTCTTCTGTGCTAGGATACACTTGTGCTTCCTCGCCAAAAGGGGGGCTATCAAAAAGGGGAAGACGTCTTAGTTTGCCTACTAATGAATAGAGTACCACAGTATGAGTCATAATACCCATAAAAACCTAGCGGTCAAACAAATGTTTTTTATTGTTTTTCCACCATAAATGTTTCCCATTGGGGATTTTAGAAACACTTAAAATAAGGGCTGTGTTTCATGTAGGCTTACCCTGGCTCAACATTTTGATAACCGTGTAAATATCTCAAGGACAAGGTGACTTTTATCAATATATTCGCCTGTATTTACCCCCCCAAAATGTAATGGTAATTAGCTGCTAATGTGGCTATCATAACTACAAATGCCATGGTGATCTAGACGAGACTGTTTAGGCAAAGATAAGAATCTCTGGATTAACTATCTGTTAGTTAAATGTAGTAATAAATAAACTGGCAAAATGTTTTTCAATTGACAGTTCTGTGAACTGTCTTGTGCAAGTTGTAAATTGACATAATACCTGTTAGCAAAGGCGTCAGTTAGAGATGACATGGCCACCCCAGAAGAGGACTGGCCACCCCTCATAGCCTGGTTCCTCTCTAGGTTTCTTCCTAGGTTTTGGCCTTTCTAGGGAGTTTTTCCTAGCCACCGTGCTTCTACACCTGCATTGCTTGCTTTTTGGGGTTTTAGGCTGGGTTTCTGTACAGCACTTTGATATATCAGCTGATGTAAGAAGGGCTATATAAATAAATTTGATTTGATTTGACATGCAGGAGCTTGCAGGGATTTGTAGTTTTGCATGATGTCTACATTGACGCTAATTAGCATTTTCGAATTTGAGAGTAAATAGAGCCGAATATATTGATAAAAGTCACCTTGTCCGAGAGAGATTTACATGGTTATCAAAACGTTAAGATAATCCATCCACCTGACAGGGTTTGGGTTAGGTAGCATATCAAGAAGCTGATTTAAACAGCATGATCATTACAGAGGTGCACTTTGTGCTGGGGACAATAAGAGGCCACTCTGAAATGTGCAGTTTTGTCATACAACACAATGCCACAGATGTCTCAAGTTTTGAGGGAGCGTGCAATTGGCATGCTGACTGCAGAAATGTCTACCAGAGCTGTTTCTAGATAATTTAATATGAATTTCTCTACCATAAGCAGCCTCCAACGTCTCAATATATGGTACCTGCATACCCTGGGGATCCACACAGAAGTTTAATGTCGTCTCAGACCAGATGGAACAAAGTTAATAATTGCATCATTTTTTGGACAACATTTTCTATGGGAAAATTTGGTTCATAAGGTATTTTGAGACATTTTGACAAGCTTTTTCCTCCTACTTCATTTGTGAAAGGTTTTTCATGTTTGACTGTTAAGGGCTCCTCATTTTTATTTTATTTTAATAACCTATTTTTTATTTTAAAAAATCTCATTTACAATGTGACTCCAAAATGACAATACATTATTTACTATTCATTTCTATTGGGCACAACATAATCCGAAACACAACCAAAACAAACTGCAAATGCATCCAACAAGTTTGTAGAGCCACAAGCTTGATTTAGTCATTGTGTGCTAGGAATATGGGACCAAATACTAAACATTTGAATAAATATAATACACATACAGTTGAAGTCAGACGTTTACATACACCTTAGCCAAATACATTTAAACTCAGTTTTTCACAATTCCTGACATTTAATCCTAGTAAAAATTCCCTGTCTTAGGTCAGTTAGGATCACCACTTTATTTTAAGAATGTGAAATGTCAGAATAATAGTAGAGAATGATTTATTTCAGCTTTAATTTCTTTCATCACATTCCCAGTGGGTCAGAAGTTTACATACACTCAATTAGTATTTGGTAGCATTGCCTTTAAATTGTTTAACTTGGGTCAAATGTTTTGGGTAGCCTTCCACAAGCTTCCCACAATAAGTTGGGTGAATTTTGGCCCATTCCTCCTGACAGAGCTGGTGTAACTGAGTCAGGTTTGTAGGCCTCCTTGCTCGCACACGCTTTTTCAGTTCTGCCCACACATTTTCGATAGGATTGAGGTCAGGGCTTTGTGATGGGCACTCCAATACCTTGACTTTGTTGTCCTTAAGCCATTTTGCCACAACTTTGGAAGTATGCTTGGGGTCATTGTCCATCTGGAAGACCCATTTGCGACCAA
Source organism: Salvelinus fontinalis (assembly GCF_029448725.1). Lineage (NCBI taxonomy): Eukaryota > Metazoa > Chordata > Actinopteri > Salmoniformes > Salmonidae > Salvelinus > Salvelinus fontinalis. Next base: position 16,451,786 of record NC_074681.1, on the reverse strand, counting down.
GCTTTAACTTCCTGACTGATGTCTTGAGATGTTGCTTCAATATATACAATCTTTTCCATCCTCATGATGCCATCTATTTTGTGACGTGCACCAGTCCCTCCTGCAGCAAAGCACCCCAACAACATGATGCTGCCACCCCTGTGCGTCACAGTTGGGATGGTGTTCTTCGGCTTGCAAGTCTCCCCCTTTTTCCTCCAAACATAACAATGGTCATTATGGCCAAACAGTTCTATTTTTGTTTCGTCAGATCAGAGGACATTTCTCCAAAGCCTTTCAGGTTATGTCGATATAGGACTCGTTTTACTGTGGATATAGTAAATGATGACAAGCATACCCATAACATGATGCAGCCAACACCATGCTTGAAAATATGAAGAGTGGTACTCAATGATGTGGTGTTGGATTTGCCACAAACGCTTTGTATTCAGGACATAAAGTTAATTTCTTGGCCACATTTTTTGCAGTTTTACTATAGTGCCTTATTGCAAACAAGATGCGTGTTTTGGGATATTTTTATTCTGTACAAGCATCCTTCATTTCTAGCAGCAGCATACCACCCTGAGACAGCAGCATACCACCCTGCATCGGAGACTAGATGCTGCTGGAAGTGGTGTTGGAGGGCCAGTAGGAGGCACCCTTTCCTCTGGTCTGAAAAAATATCCCAATGGACCAGGGCAGTGATTGGGGACATTGCCCTGTGTAGGGTGCCATCTTTCAGATGGGATGTTAAATGGGTGTCCTGACTCTGGTCACTAAAGATCCCATTGCACTTATCGTAAGAGTAGGGGTGTTAACCCCGGTGTCCTGGCTAAATTCCCAATCTTGCCCTCATACCGTCACCTAATCATCCCCAGCTTACAATTGACTCATTCATCCTCTCCCCTGTAACTATTCGCCAGGTTGTTGCTGTAAATGAGAATGTGTTCTCAGTCAACTTACCTAGTAAAATAAGGGTTAAATAGAAAATTCACTCTGTCATTTAGGTTAGTATTGTGGAGTAACTACAATCAGTGGGGTAAGTACTTATGCAAAAATACTTTAGAGTACTACTTAAGTTGTTTTTTGAGGAATCTTTACTTTACTATTTATATTTTTGACAACTTTTTACTTTTACTTCACTACATTCCTAAAGAAAATAATGTACTTTTTACTCCATACATTTTCTCTGACACCCGAAAGTACTTGTTACATTTTGAATGCTTAGCAGGACAGGAAAATGGTCCAATTCACACACTTATCAAGAGAACATCCCTGGTCATCCCTACTGCGTCTGATCTGACTCCCTAAATACAAACGCTTCATTTATAAGTTGTCTGATTGTTGGAGTGTGCCCCTGGCTAAAAAAACAAGAACATTGTGCCATCTGGTTTGCTTAATGTAAAGAATTTGAAATGATTTATACTTTTACTTTTGATACTTAAGTATATTTATTACCAAATACTTTTAGTATTTTACTGTTTGTCTTTCACTTTTACTTGAGTCATTTTCTATTAAGGTATGTTTACTTTGACTCAAGGTTGACAATTGGGTACTTTTTCCACCACTGACTGCAATGTTACCATTAAACGATGTAACTGTTTTTAAGTCAACATTGGCCTCATGGTGAAATCCCTGTGATGTTTCCTTCCTCTTGCAACTGAGTTAGGAAGGCCACCTGTGTCTTTGTAGTGACTGGGTGTATTGATTCACCATCCAAAGTGTAAGTATTAACTTCACCATGCTCAAAGGGATATTCAATGTTTTTATTTATTTCACCTTTATTTAACCAAGTAGGCTAGTTGAGAACAAATTCTCATTTACAACTGCGACCTGGCCAAGATAAAGCAAAGCAGTGCGACACAAACAACAAAACAGAGTTACACATGGAATAAACAAACATACAGTCAATAATACAATAGAAAAAGTCTATATACAATGTGTGCAAATGAGGTAGGATAAGGGAGATAAGGCAATAAATAGGCCATAGTGGTGAAATAATTACAATATAGCAATTAAACACTGGAGTGATAGATGTGCAGAAGATAAGTGTGCAATTAGAGATACTGGTGTGCAAAGGAGCAAAATAAATAACAGTATGGGGATGAGGTAGTTGGATGTGCTATGTACAGGTGCAGTCTGCTTTTAGAATGTTTTATTTTATTTTACCCATCTACCAATAGGGGCCTTTCTTTGTGAGGCATTGGAAAACTTCCCTGGTCTTGTGATTGAATTTGTTTGAAATGCACTGCTCGACTGAGGCACCTTACAGATAATTGTAAGTGTGGGGTACAGAGATGAGGTAGTCATTCAAAAATCATGTTAAAACACTATTTTGCACATAGAGTGAGTCGACTTTGACAATATGGGGTATTGTGTGTATGCCAGTGTTACAAAATCTAAATGTAATCAATTTTAAATGCAGGCTGTCACATAACATCATGTGGAAAATGCCACGGGCTGTGAATACTTTCTGAAGGCCTATTATGGATTAACAACCAAGTGAGCCACCTGAATTTTTTTTTTGTCTATAGATATGGCTACTTTACACTGTATATGCAAATTAGAATATACCCTGTTATTTGCTGGCCAGTGCTAATTTGTAACATTTTTGAAGGGCTGTTGCACTCATATTTACGGTAATAGATGAACTGAAGAGCGATTGCAGGGACTTCACAGCAGAAACACTACAAGGACTATTGTCGCTAGGAAATGTCCCGCCCTCACAGGAGTCGTTTGAGCCTGTGTAGGGACCTGATTAGAACATATATATATTATTTTTTTTTACAGAAAAGCAGGTTGATTTTGTTTAGTTAATTTATTTTTTGATAGTTTCAATTTTTTTATTCATATTTTACCAACATATTTCATTTTTTGAGATCCTTATTATTCACCCGCACAGTAGGTGGCGGAATGCACATCACATTGTTGCGAACGCCATTGAACCATAGAAGAAGAACAATTCCGCGTATCTCCCGCTTCACTACATTGTTGTCATTTATCAACATATACGACTTGTTTTTTGCAAGTTATCTTGGAAATTGAATACTATTTACTTCACACAGGAAATACGCATCTGTAATTTGGTCTGGACAAGATGGCGAGCTGCAATTTTCAGGCGCAATTGGTATCCATTCTGGAGGTATTAGCTAAAGCAGCTGTAGCAGAAATAAACAAACGTGTAGATGATAGCTGTGCTGTTATACGTTTGGAAATGACCCAAAGCCAGCGAGATATTGATGTACTGAAAAGGAAGTGTCAAATTATGGAGAGCGAGCTGGAGAAGACGTGCAGACGAAAAGGTACTGTTAGTTCATGTGTTACTTTTTATAGTAAATGTATAGCCTGGAACGTCGACGTTATATTATATTGGAATCAACGTCCGGCATAAATTAGCATTTGGATCAGGAATGTTGACTCTCACGATCTCTACCAATCAGAATGTAAACAATAGTTTAATTTACATGGCATTGGCAGGTAGGAATGTGTGAGAGCCACAGGAAAGTATAATAAAATCAACTTTTCAAAGTGCTTGTAGTTTATTCATATTTCTATCACCTGAAACATGCACACAATTTGAAAATACATGCACGCCACCATGCATACTTGCAAGGCTCCGGCATGGTTTTGTGCATGCTTCAGGTTATAGAAATCTGAATGCACTATTTATTTAACTAGGCAAGTCAGTTAAGAACTATTTAACTAGGCAAGTCAGTTAAGAACTCATTCTTATTTTACAATGATGGACAAACCCTCCCCTAAACCCGGATGATGCTGGGCCAATTGTGCGTTGCCCTATGTGACAATGACGTTTGTGATACAGCCCGGGATTGAACCAGGGTCTGTAGCGATGCTGCGCCACTCGGGAGCGCTTTGAAAGGTTGATTTAATTATACTTTCCTGTGGATATTGTCTCACAATCAAATTTTATTTGTCACATGCGCTGAATACAACAGGTGTAGACTTTACCGTGAAATGCTTACTTACGAGCCCTTTGCCAAAAATGCAGAGTTAAAAAGTAAGAACAATTTGCTCAAATGTTTTGATAAAAATAACACAATAAATGACAATAATGAGACTAGATACAATGAGTACCTGTATAGAGTTAATGTGCAGAGGTGCAAGGTAGTTGAGGTAATACAGTTGAAGTCGGAAGTTTACATACACTTAGGTTGGAGTCATTAAATCTCGTTTTTCAACCACTTCACAAATTTCTTGTTAACAAACTATAGTTTTGGCAAGTCGGTTAGGACATCTACTTTGTGCATGACACAAGTCATTTTTCCAACAATTGTTTACAGACAGATTATTTCACTTATAATTCACTGTTTCACAATTCCAGTGGGTCAGAAGTTTACATACACTAAGTTGATTGTGCCTTTAAACAGCTTGGAAAATTCCAGAGAATTAAGTCATGGCTTTAGAAGCTTCTGATAGGCTAATTCACATAATTTGAGTCAATTGAAGGTGTGCCTATGGATGTATTTCAAGGCCTACCTTCAAATTTAGTGCCTCTTTGCTTGACATCATGGGAAAATCAAGAGAAATCAGCCAAGACCTCAGAAAGACAATTGTAGACCTCCACAAGTCTGGTTCATCCACGCCTGAAGGTACCACGTTCATCTGTACAAATTATAATATGCAAGTATAAACACCATGGGACCACGCAGCCGTCATACCGCTCAGGAAGGAGACGCGTTCTGTCTCCTAGAGTTAAACGTACTTTGGTGCGAAAAGTGCAAATCAATCCCGGAACAACCGCAAAGGACCTTGTGAAGATGCTGGAGGAAACAGGTACAAAAGTATCTATATCCACAGTAAAACGAGTCCGATATCGACATAACCTGAAAGGCTGCTCAGCATGGAGAAGCCACTGCTCCAAAACCGCCATTAAAAAGCCAGACTACGATTTGCCAGACTACTGTGCATGGGGACAAAGATCGTACTTTTTGGAGAAATGTCCTCTGGTCTGATGAAACAAAAATAGAACTGTTTGGCCAAAACTGTTTGGCAAGCCGAAGAACACCATCCCAACCGTGAAGCACGGGGGTGGCAGCATCATGTTGTGGGGGTGCTTTGCTGCAGGAGGGACTGGTGCACTTCACAAAATAGATGGCTACATGAGGAAGGAAAATTATGTGGATATATTGAAGCAACATCTCAAGACAGTAAATAACTTAAGGCTTGGTCTCAAATGGGTCTTCCAAATGGACAATGACCCCAAGCATACTTCCAAAGCTGTGGCAAAATGGCTTAAGGACAGCAAAGTCAAGGTATTGGAGTGGCCATCACAAATCCCTGACCTCAATCCCATAGAAAGTTTGTGGGCAGAACTGAAAAGGTGTGTGCGAGCAAGGAGGCCTACAAACCTGACTCAGTTACACCAGCTCTGTCAGGTGGAATAGGCCATAATTCACCCAACTTATTGTGGAAGCTTGTGGAAGGCTACTTAACATTTGACCCAAGTTAAACAATTTAAAGGCAATGCTACCAAATACTAATTGAGTGTATGTAAACTTCTGACCCACTGTGAATGTGATGAAAGAAATTAAAGCTGAAATAAATCATTCTCCCTACTATTATTCTGACATTTCACATTCTTAAAATAAAGTGGTGATCCTAACTGACCTAAAACTGGGAATTTTTACTAGGATTAGCAATTGTGAAAAACTGAAGCCATTTGATTAACTATTCAGCAGTCTTATGGCTTGGTGGGTAGAAGCTGTTCAGAAGCCTTTTGTTCCCAGACTTGGCACTCCGGTACCGCTTGCCGTACCGCTTTTCCTCAGCAAAAGGATCAACGACAACTGGTAAAGTAAGTTAAAATATAATTTTATTCAACATTCTGACTTGTGAGGTCGTGAGAGAACTTTCCTGATCCAGACGCTCATTTATGCCCGATGTAGAATTCAAGGACATTTTACGTTGTGTCTCCAGGCTAGTAAATTGATTGTATATGCAAAACCCAAATGTGTGAATAGCCCACTATTTAATATTTGACTGAAAAGAATAACTTTCCAGGTTTTTACCCCGTGGCTTCAGAGAGATCTTCTTATCCAGTCAAGATTGTTTTGAATAAGCAGAGGAGTAGCTCACAGTGCAGAGACAAAGAGCTGGCTGTTGAAGAGGACTCTCAACCCCAGGTGTGATACATCACCTTTAACAATTACAGAGACCTGACCTCTTGGATCAATTCTGATATTGGATTATCAGGAGATTTTATCGTTTTTGTGCGATTCATGAGTATGAAAATGGTTAGATATGGTGTGTGTCCTGAGTAATAACCTCTGTCCCTGTTACAGCCTTCAGATGTGGAGCAGAGAGTGGAGACTGAACCCATACTGATCAAAGATGAGGAGACAGCAGAGGATGTGTGGAAGACTGACCCTCAGGAAGAGATCAGGATCACTGGAGAGGGTGGGTGCAACCATAAGGGGTGCTGCTCAGTCTGTCTATGGAAGACTGTCTGTGGTGGTATGCACGTTCCAAATTGCTACATTGTTGTTTTATGTTCTGGCATATGTAGCGCACGTACACACAGTCAGTTCTAAAGCTGTCATGTTTTGCTGTTAAGGGTCTTTTGTAATGTTTATTTTATGTTTATCCCCAAATCTTTAGAGTCTGGTTCCAAGCCTGGGAAATCACCATCCTTTGAGCAACGGCACTGTGATGAGGACTTAATCACACAACCCAATATATCTCACAAAGACTCAGTGGAACATTACCCCAATTCTGATCGTCCAGAGGAACCAGGAACACCCCGGCTCGCATCTACAGAGGTGTTCAGCGCAGAGCAACACCGGCCAGACGAGGACTCACTAGATCTAGTGATGGTGAAAGAGGAGGAGTTAAATCAGACCACGGCCTTGGCAGGACCTGACCAGTTTGTCATGGATGAGACTGATGGGCAGCTGTGGACCTCTGTGGATCCAGGCAGAGACACTGACCCTGATGGACACCCAGATTTCTCCTTTCATTCCACAGAAGAGTACTCTCAGAATATCTCAATGGTCCCATCTCATAGTGGGCTGTCATCTGTTCCTACTATGACAGATGATGTAGGGCCATCGCTTCACTCTTCTATATGGAAACCACATGCTAACATGCTCAGTGCAGCAGCACACATGAGAAGACATGTCAGTACATTGACTGATGAGGCTAGACAACAGATGCCAGAGGGACAGAGCAGTGAGATGCTGATCTCAAATAATGAAGGAAATAGTTTAGCTCTACAGCCAAGGCAGCATCAATACAGGGCTTCAGAAGCAACAGTGAGATTGAGTGAGTGCATGACAGGGTCAAACATGGCCACCACTTCCACCTTCTCTGGATACAGCCTGAGTCGCAGTAGTTTTAACATGGTGAAGAGAATGAGGACTCAGTGGAGGTCGGGCAGCACCACCGAGAGGCGTTTCAGCTGCACCTTCTGTGGGAAGAGCTTCCAGCGTCTCTGCCAGCTCAAAGAACACCTCCGGAGTCACACCGGAGAGAAACCTTACACCTGCGAACAGTGTGGCAGGAGTTTTACCAAGCAGTGCAACCTGATCAGACATGCTATGGTCCACAGTGGGGAGAAGCCATACGAGTGCACACAGTGTGGGAAGTGCTTCACCCGGCGCTCCAAAATGATGTCACATCAAAGAACTCACATAGGAGAGTGTGCAGTGTCTCCATACGTGGCACCTGCATACCCTGGGGATCCACACACAAGTTTAATGTAGTCTCAGAACAAATAGGAACTTAATTGCATAGTTTTTTGCTAACACTTTCTATTTGAAAATGTGGTACAGAAGGTATTTCGAGACATTTTTTCAAGTTTTTCCTCAGAATTGATTTGTGAAATTGTTTTCATGTTTGACTGATGGCTCCTCACTTTCATTATAACAACTTATTTACAACTGGTAACAATGTGTGTTTGTACCACAAAATCATAAAAACAATGTTATATAATAAATAATCATATGGATTTCATGAGTCAATCTGCACTTTTAGATGAATGATAATACATGGGACAATTATATAGCGCTTTTCAATGACCCAAAGTCGATTTAGAATTGTAGAAACAAAAAAAAAACTGATCACTACAAGACAACACCAGCAGGGAGAAACAAAAAAAAATGTATGAAGGGGGAGGGGCTTAAAGTAGGGAAAATAGTGTGATGTGTCCTCAGTCCTTGTCTCTTTTTGAAAAAGGTCAAGGTAATGGAGGTGAAGCGGCGAGGAGAGTGATGGACATAAATGTGCTTGTATTTAATGAGACAGTCCTTGTCCACTTGAGCATCATCAGGGAAGGACATTTACAGGGATAGATCCCAAAATATATGAGTAAAGTGATCATTTGTTTAAGTTAGTTGTGCAAGACATTTTATAGATAAAAGGATAAATAGCATATCGTTTTTAAAGGTGAACTGCACTTACTGATTCCGCTTGTGATACTTCCGGTGCTCATTAAGAAATGCAGCAGCCATTCCTGAACGCCAAAATAGTTGTCTTTGTGGTTTAATGTGGATGTTTCTTTGCCCTTCAATCACAACAAACAAACAGGGGCAATGGTGAGTAACAGCGAATTAAGCTAGGTTTGATAGGGGACACCTAGTCAGTTGTACAACTGAATGCATTCAACTGAAATGTGTATTTTTTAGGGGTAATCAGAGAGGAGCGGGGGGCTGCCTTAATCGACATCCACGTCATCGGCGCCTGTGGTACAGTCTTGCTCAGGGATGACAGATTTTTAACATGTCAGCCCAAGGATTCGGTCCAGCAACCTTTTAGTGATTAGCTCAACGCTCCTATCCACCAGGCTACCTGCCTGACTTAGAAGTTTTGATGTTGACTACTCCTGATCTCAAGATGATCTGCTAATTCAGTTCTATGTGTAGGCTAAAGCCTGTGTTGATGTTGTGTTTAGCCAACCTGACAGCAGCTAGCTAGCAAAGTTTTGGGATAGGCTAGCTGGCTGATATTTCTCTGTCAAATCAGTTACAGTGCATTCAGAAAGTATTCATATCCCTTGACTTATTCCACACTTTGTGTTACAGCCGGAATTCAAAATGTATTGTTTTTTTAAAATTACACACTACCCCATAATGACAAAGGGAAAACATGTTTTTTGCAAATCCATTGAAAATGAAATACAGAATACAGTATTCACAGCCCCTGAGTCAATACATGTTAGAATCACCTTTGGCAGCGATTACAGCTGTGAGTCTTTCTGGGTAAGTCTTTAAGTGCTTTGCACACCTAGATTGTACAATATTCAAATCAATTCAAATTTTATTTGTCACATACACATGGTTAGCAGATGTTAATGCGAGTGTAGCGAAATGCTTGTGCTTCTAGTTCCGACAATGCAGTAATAACCAACGAGTAATCTAACCTAACCATATTTGCACATTATTATTTTTTAAATTCTTCAAGCTCTGTCAAGTTGGTTGTTGAGCATTGCCAGACAGTAATTTTCAAGTCTTGCCGTAGATTTTCAAGCCAATTTAAGTCAACTGTAACTAGGCCACACATTAACATTTTAATGTTGTCTTGTAAGCAACTACAGTGTATATTTGGCGTTGTGTTTTAGGTTATTGTTATTATAGCCAGGACATAAAGTTTATTTCTTTGCCACATTTTTTGCAGTTTTACTTTAGTTCCTTATTGCAAACAGGATGCATGTTTTGGAATATTTTTATTCTGTACAGGCTTCCTTCTTTTCACACTGTCATGTAGGTTAGTATTGTGGAGTAACTACAATGTTAAGCTGTCCTCCATTTGATCCTATCAGTCATTCAACTCTAACTGTTTTAAAGTCACCATTGGCCTCGTCGTGAAATACCTGAGCAGTTTTTTTCCTCTCTGGCAACTGAGTTAGGATGTCTGGCTACTGAGGACGCCTTTATCTTTGTAGTGACTGTGTGTATTGATACACCATCCAAAGTGTAATTAATGCTCAAAGGGATATTCAATGTCTGCTTTTTTTTTACCCATCTAAACTCAGCAAAAAAATAAATGTCCCTTTTTCAGGACCCTGTCTTTCAAAGATAATTCTTAAAAATCCAATTAACTTCACAGATCTTCATTGTAAAGGGTTTAAACACTTTCCCATGTTTGTTCAATGAACCATAAACAATTAATGAACATGCACCTGTGGAACGGTCGTTAAGACACTAACAGCTTACAGACGGTAGGTAATTAAGGTCACAGTTATGAAAACTTAGGACACTAAAGAGGCCTTTCTACTGACTCTGAAAAACACCAAAAGAAAGATGCCCGGGGTCCCTGCTCATCTGCGTGAACGTGCCTTAGGCATGCTGCAAGGAGGCATGAGGACTGCAGATGTGGCTAGGGCAATAAATTGCAATGGCTGTACTGTGAGACGCCTAAGACAGCGCTACAGGGAGATAGGATGGACAGTTGATCGTCCTCGCAGTGGAAGACCATGTGTAACAACACCTACACAGGATCGGTACATCTGAACATCACCTCTGCAGGACAGGTACAGAATGGCAACAGCATCTGCCTGAGTTACACCAGGAACGCACAATCCCTCCATCAGTGCTCAGACTGTCCACAATAGGCTGAGAGAGGCTGGACTGAGGGCTTGTAGGCCTGTCGTAAGGCTGGTCCTCACCAGACATCACCGGCAACAACGTCGCCTATGGGCACAAACCCACTGTCCCTGGACCAGACAGGACTGTCAAAAAGTGCTCTTCACTGACGAGTCACGGTTTTGTCTCACCAGTGGTGATGGTCGGATTCGCGTTTATGGTCGAAGGAATGAGCGTTACACCGAGGCCTGTACTCAGGAGCGGGATCGAGGTGGAGGGTCCGTCATGGTCTGGGGCGGTGTGTCACAGCATCATCGGACTGAGCTTGTTGTCATTGCAGGCAATCTCAACACTGTGCGTTACAGGGAAGACATCCTCCCTCATGTGGTACCCTTCCTGCAGGCTCATCCTGACATGACCCTCCAGCATGACAATGCTATGAGCCATACTGCTCATTCTGTGCGTGATTCCCTGCAAGACAGGAATGTCAGTGTTCTGCCATGGCCAATGAAGAGCCCGGATCTCAATCCCAGGGTGAGGGCTAGGGCCATTCCCCCCAGAAATGTCCGGGAACTTGCAGGTGTCTTGGTGGAAGAGTGGGGTAACATCTCACAGCAAGAACTGGCAAATCTGGTGCAGTCCATGAGGAGGAGATGCACTGCAGTACTTAATGCAGCTGGTGGCCACACCAGATACTGACTGTTACTTTTGATTTTGACCCCTCCCCCCTTTGTTCAGGGACACGTTATTCCATTTCTGTTAGTCACATGTCTGTGGAACGTGTTCAGTTAATGTCTAGGTTGTTGAATCTAGTTAGGTTCATACAAATATTTACTCATGTTAAGTTTGCTGAAAATAAACGCAGTTGACAGTGAGAGGACGTTTCTTTTTTTGCTGAGTTTATTAATAGTTTCCTTTCTTTGTGAGGCATTGGAAAACCTCCCTGGTCTTTGTGGTTGAATCGGTTTTAAATGCAATGCTCGACTGAGGAACCTTACAGATAATTTGTAAGTCGCTCTGGATAAGAGCGTCTGCTAAATGACTTAAATGTAAATGTAAATTGTATGTGTGGGGAATAGAGATGAGGTAGTCATTCAAAAATCATGTTAAACACTTATTGCACACCGAATGAGTCCATGCAACTTATGTGATTTGTTAAGCACATTTTTACTCCTGAAATGATTTATGCTTGCCATAACATAAGGGTTGAATACTTATGGACTGAAGACATTTCAGATTTTCATTTGTAAAATTGTCTAAAAACATAATTCCACTTTGACATTATGGGGTATTGTGTGTAGGCCAGTCACACAATATCTATTTAAACCATTTTAAATTCAGGCAAAATGTGGGGGGAAAGTCAAGGGGTGTGTGAAGGATGGTTTTGTTCTCTTTTTAACATAAATATATGCCTTATAGAAATAGGACATGTTAATCACAAACATAGCGTGACTGCAGAAAAGCTGTTGTTAATATAGGGTGTTGACTGTGCTAACCAGAAGGTTGAGACAAGATGGAAAAATGCTGAATAACAAGAAAACAGGAACTGAGCAGTGTAGCCACCAACAAATCAGCTCAAACTTCACAACAAACACTTCCGGATATCTGGATCCTGTGTGCTGTGAGGCTGGGACCAGCCTGGGCACCACCGATAGGCTAGCAAGTTTAAATCACGCTAAGCCTCTACTGTGACAGGCCAACTCTAAAGTTGGAACTACATCTGTCACAGTATAAAAGAAGATGTCTGTACTATTTCAGTCAGTTCTCTGCTTTACCCTGCGTGGTGATACAGTGAACGCATATATACGAAAATTGCATTTACCATTTATCGCTTGTGTTAAATAAAAATAATTAAAGTATGTTCGGTGACTCTGAATCACATTTTATCCTGATACCAGATTCGATTGACGCAACCTTTTACACTATGCTGAAGAGGTGAGACTTTAGGAGTGACTGAAAGATGTTGATGTACTCAGTCACAAATCAAATTTCAATCAAATCAAATGTTATTTATCACATGCGCCGAATACAACAGGTAGACCTCACAGTAAATAGTTTATTTACAAGCCCTTAACCAACAATGCAGTTCAACAAAAAGTTAAGAAAATATTTACTAAATAAACTAAAGTAAAAAAATATATAATAAATAAAACACTAAAATAACATTAACGAGGCTATACACAGGGTGTGTGGAGTAAAGGTGGTCTAGAGGTTTTTTCCTCTGGTTGCACATGTGACATGCTGGTAGAAATTAGGTAAAACTGATTTAAGTTTGCCTGCAATGATTGCACATTGGCCAATAGAACGGATGGTAGTGGAGGTTTACTCACTCGCCTACGAATTCTCAGAAGGCAGCCTGACCTCCTTTTTCTCTATCTTCACTCAAATGAAAGGGATTTGGGCTTTTTCTCGAAAAAGCAGTATATACTTCACGTGGGACTCGTTAAAGAAACATTCTTTGTCCAGTTCAAGGTGAGTAATCGCTGTTCTGATGTCCATAATCTCTTATCGGGCATAAGAGACGGTAGCAGCAACATTATGTACAAAACAAATTTAAAAATAAGTTACAAAACGCAAAATAAAATAAAAACAGCACAGTTGGTTAGCAGCCCGTAAAACGGCAGCCATCCCCTCCGGCTCCGCCATTCTTGGTGAGAGGGAGTTCCAGAGCCTTGGTGCAACCCTGGAGAAGGCCCTGTCGCCGAAGATTTGGAGCTTGGACTTGGGAACGGCAAGGAGGCCTGCTGTAGTGGAACGGAGTAAGCATGTGGGTTGGTAGGGGAGAAGAAGGTTGTAGAGGTAAGGTGTTGAAGGGCTTTGTAGGTCAGAAGTAGGATCTTGTAGTTAATAAGTTGGGAGAAAGGGAGCCAGTGGTGTTCATGGAGGACAGGGGTGATGTGCTGCGAGGACTTAGTGTGGGTAAAGAGTCGGGCTGCAGTGTTCGCAACCATTTACAGCTTATAAAGGGAGCTCGCATTGATGTCGGAGAGTAGTAAGTTGCAGTACTCGAGACGAGAGGTGATGCATGCGTAGATGAGGGTTTCAAAGGCAGGAAGGGAGGACCTGACTTTGGCAATATTGGGGAAGAATGTGGAAGAATGAGGATTTGACAGTGTCGGATGTGGTGGTCGAAGGAAAGGGTGGCGTCCAGGATGACGCCAAGGTTGCGTGTGTGGGGGGAGGGAGACACAATGGTGTCATAAATGGTGACTGTGAGGTTGCCAACTTTGCTGATACACTCCCCTATGTATTTATTTGTACAGTGAAGCTAAAATGTTTAATTTGGCTCTATACTCCAGCATTTTGGATTTGAGATCAAATGTTTTATATGAGGTGACATAACTGAATGTCACCTTTAATTTGAGCGTATTTTCATACATGTCTGTTTTACCATTTAGAAATAAATGCACTTTATGTATCTAGTCCCCCCATTTAAAAGTGTTATAAGTACTTATGGTGTGTTAATACATTATTTACCATAGATTTCTATTGGGCGCAACATAATCTGAAACAAAACCAAAAAAACTGCAAATGCATCCAAGTTTGTAGTGTCACAAGCTTGATGTAGTCATTGCATGCTAGGAATATGGGACCAAATAATAAACTTGTGTCACTTTGGAGTGAACAGAGTGCCCCATGGTGGCGGTGGGATTCTGGTATGTGCGGGCATAAGCTACGGACAATGAACACAGTTGCATTTTATCAATGGCAATTTGAATGCACAGAGATAACGTGACGAGATCCTGAAGCCCATTGTTGTGCCATACATCCGCCGCCATCCCCTCATGTTTCAGCATGATAATGCACGGCCCCATGTTGGAAAGATCTGTACACAATTCCTGGAATCTAAAAATGTCCCAGTTCTTCCATACTCACCAGACATGTCATCCATTGAGCATGTTTGGGATGCTCTGGATCCACGTGTCGGAGAGCGTGTTCCAGTTCCTGCCAATATCCAGCAACTTCTCACAGTCATTGAAGAGGAGTGAGACAACATTCCACAGAACACAATCAACAGCCTGATCAACTCTATTTGAAGGAGATGTGTCGTGCTGCAAGAGGCAAAAGGTGGTCACACCATTGACTGGTTTTCTGATCCCTGCCCCTATCTTTTTTTAAGGTATCTGTGACCAACAGATGCATATCTGTATTCCCAGTCATGTAAGATAAATAGATTAGGGCCTAATTGATTTATTTCAATTGATTGATTTGTGATTTCCTTCTATGAACTGTAACTCAGTAAAATATTTTAAATGTTGTGTTTTGCATTTATATTTTGTTCAGTGTGTATATACCTTTTACTTTACCACATTTTCACAATAGTTTTATTAGGTTGTGTTGATGACAATATTTGATCATATATAAATATGCTGTGAAAGAGTAATTGGATGGAAACACGGTGCTGCATTTGTGGTGGGAACCACGTGCCCGAGTTTCAGGAGTGCCCTGTTAGGGTGAAGGAGGTTGAAGTAGCAGTTCCACAGTTTTCACCCCACACAGTAGGAGGCGGCATGCACTTCTAAGTATGTTTGTGGAAGAACAAGAAGCAGACCAACAAATGCAATTACGCACGCATTTCCCATATTGTTTCCAGTTATCAACATCTACGGATTGTTTATCGCACATTAGCTTGGAAATTGTTCACCCGCACAATAGGTGGCGGTATGCACATCAAATTATTGCGAACGCCATTATACCATAGAAGAAGAAGAATGATTGCACGTATCTTCCGATTTACTACATTGTTGTCATTTATGGACATATACGGATTGTTTATTGCACATTATCTTGGATATTGAATACTATTTACTTCACACAGGGAATACGCATCTGTAATTTGGGTTGGACAAGATGGCAAGCTGCAATTTTCAGGCACAGTTGGTATCCATTCTGGAGGTTTTGGCTAAAGCAGCTGTAGCAGAAATAAACAATCGTGTTGATGATAGCTGTGCTGTTATACGCATGGAAATTATCCAAAGCCAGCGAGATATTGATGTACTGAAAAGGAAGTGTCAAATGATGGAGAGCGAGCTGAAGAAGACACGAGGACGAGTAAGGAGAAAAGGTAGTTGTTGATTTATTCGTGGTAAATTGATTGTATGTGCAAAAAACAAATGTGTGAATAGCCCTAATATTTGACTGAATATTTTTTTATTTTTTTTATTTTTATCTCATGGCATCAGAGAGATATTCATGTCCAGTCAATATCGTTTTGAACAAGCAGAGGAGTAACTCACAATGGAGAGACGGAGAGAAGGCTGTTGAAGAGGACTCTCAACCCCAGGTGTAGCCCTTGATCATGACTCGCAATTCCATTACACATAAGAGTCATTGGATGAAGGCGTCTTCTGTACAGGGGACCCTACATTACTATGCATCGCTTGAGGTACGGTTTTGGAAGCATAAGGAACTTAACTTTCATATAAGCGATAAATAATTTTAAAAACACCAAAAGGTCAAATTGATACACACCTTTTTATAGGTTTAGGGTTAGTGCTCCCATAAGGCCATATCCCCATGTTACAGTACGTGTTTACGGAAGACAGAGGGACAACCTGTGCTAATTAGCTAAGGTTACCTAGGCTGCCTGGAACACCTAGTGTGTAACGGAAGAAGGCCGCCAGAAACGTGTTGTCACTGAAAAATATTGTCGGATCCAACTGTGATAAAACCCGTTAAAACAGTGTACAGTAAGTGTATATTTTGCATTTATGAAATTATTTTGTTGTGACATGAAAGTTAAGGGCGTTATGTTTTTAGAACCGTATCGCAATTGAGAATCGATTTACGTTTAGTTGGAGTATTTGGCTGTTTTGGCAGCCAGAGTCAGTCTACCTCTGAAAATAGCATAAGATCCTTGGAACTTAAGGAGTGTAATACATGACCATTTACAGTTACAGAGACTCGATCTCTTGGATCAATTCTGTTGTTGGAATATCAGGAGAATTTACCGTTTTTGTGTGATTGAGTATGAAATACATTAGATATGTGTTTAAATACAAAGCCCTGGATAAACTCCCTCTGTAGCCTGCTCTCTTTCACCACTAGCAGATTTCCATCGAAAAGGACCCATGAGCACCAACATGTGAAGTTCATAGAAGCATGTCAAATTAAAGCTAAGATTCTATATATTTTTTTATAACTAAGGCATGTATACCAAAACCTTCTAGGTATTTTATAATTTCTCCCTCATAAGGAGGGAGGATAATGAAAGTTCACAGAAGTAACAAGTAAAGGTAGACCTACCAATTAGTTAGTGTTTTACTGCTATCAATTTTGTTTATGAATTATTATGTAATTCAAACTCTTAATTCAGTTACCAAATTGGTAATGTAATTACAGAGATATGTAATGCAATTAACTGCAATTGAATTGACTGCAGTAGGAAATCATAGCAGTCACAACCAACAGCTGGGTCACCAACCATAGGCGTCTATGTTTCATAAGTTTGGACAGCACAGTACAGTAAAAACAAGTTGAGTACAGCATTGTACAGTAGAGCACACTAAAGTAGAGTACAGTATAATGTACTGTACTGAACATATACTGTACTGAACTCTACTTTGCTGTACTGTACTCTACTGTGATGCCAAAACTTGTGAAACATAGATGTCTACATTCATTTCAGATTTGGTTTGGTCCGGACCAAACAAAAGTGGTCTTGTTGGGGGCGGAGCTCATTGCAATAATAGTCAGTGTGTTGAATAATACCCAAATATACAAAACAACAGTAGTGTAAAGTACTTAAGTAAAAATACTTGAAAGTACTACTTAAGTTGTTTTTTTGGGCATCTGTACTTTACTTTACTATTTATGTATTTGACTACTTTTACTTTACTACATTCCTAAAAAAAAAAGTACTTTTTACTCCATACATTTTTCTTGACAACCAAAAGTATTTGATACATTTTGAATTCTTAGTAGGACAGGAAAATGGTCTACTTCACACACTTATCAAGAGAACATCCCTGGTCATCCCAACTGCCTCTGATCTGGCGGACTCACTAAACACATGCTTCGTTTGTACATAATGTCTTGAGTGTTGGAGCGTGCCCCTATCTATCCATAAATGTAAAAAACAAGAAAATGGTGCCGTCAGGTTTGCTTAATATAAGGAATTTGAAATTAATTACACTTTTACTTTTCATAGTTAAGTATATTTTAGCAATAACATTTACTTTTGATACTTAAGTACATTTAAAACCAAATACTTTTAGAGTTTTACTCAAGTAGGATTTTACTGGGTGACTTTTACTTTAGTCATTTTCTATTAAGGTATCTTTACTTTTACTCAAGTATGACAATTGGGTACTTTTTCCACCACTGCAAAACAAGGATATTGCATATTTCTACCTTTGTGCAGCGATTCAGGATATATCACCATGAAGAGAATGATATTCATGTCCATAATTATGCATTTCTGTATAGTACAGGTCGGGTACCATGATGTAATTATGTTACCGGATGTAAATCCACTTCACCTACTGTAGTTCAATAAACACTTATTATTTTTTATTTTTTTACTCAAGGTCTCATAGCTGACAGCCCATTCCTTCTGCAGACATCTTGGAATCTTAATTCGGAGCAAATATTTAACATTTTTGGAAAACTAGGGAACATTTTACCGTAATTCTGTTACCAAACTTTACTTCTGCACAGTTCTTCCAGTTTTTGTGAAATTTTCTGTAAATTGTAAAAAATAGTCCATGTGAAGAGTTCTGTTTTTTTTGGCATACATTTTAAATGGAAAACACTGAGTCAAAGTGTAATTCCGTTAATGTGGAATTGCCCCAGACACGATCTAGTAGGTGGTTGCTACTTAAAGTCCCCAGGGCCCTTACTGTGTTAGGCAAGACTGCTTCTCCTATTGTGCACCAGAGGCATGGAATGCTCTGCAAAGTATGCTTCAACTAGATGTATTAGTCTAGTGCCCCTCGATGACTTTAAAACTCTGGTACAAAACTCTGTTCAGGAGGAGTGTAAATGTTTCCTGTAGGCTGGATTGTATTGCTGTGCTGATTTGATTGTAATGTATGTTTTAAGTGTTGTAATGCCTCCCGGGTGGCGCAGTGGTCTAGAGCACTGCATCGCAGTGCTAGCTGCGCCACCAGAGTCTCTGGGTTCGCGCTCAGGCTCTGTCGCACCCGCCCGCAACCGGGAGGTCCGTGGGGCAACGCACAATTGGCATAGCGTCGTCCGGGTTAGGGAGGGTTTGGCCGGTAGGGATATCCTTGTCTCAGTATGTAAAAATGTAATAAAATGTATGCACTCTACTGTAAGTCGCTCTGGATAAGAGCGTCTGCTCAATGACTAAAATGTAATGTAAATGTAATGTATTGATTGCTGCCTCCTTCTGGCCAGGTCTCCCTTGCAAAAGAGACTGTGTCTCAATGGGCTTTTCCTGGTTGAATAAAGGTAATATAAATAAATATATGGCGTGTGTCCAGAGTAATAACCTCAGTCCCTGTTACAGCCTACAGATGTGGAGCAGAGAGTGGAGACTGAACCCATACTGATCAAAGATGAGGAGACAGCAGAGGATGTGTGGAAGACTGACCCTCAGGAAGAGCTCAGGATCACTGGAGAGGGTGGGTACGACCATAAGGGGTACTGCTCTGTCTGTCTATGGAAGACTGTGTGGGTGTGGTGGTATGCACATTCCAAATTGCTACATTGGTGTTAGGTGTTTTGTGTTCTGGCATATGGAGGGAATGTACGCACACAGTCAGTTCTAAAGCAGTCGTATTTTGCAACTGTTAAGGGTCTTTTATAATGTTTAATTTATGTTTATCCCCAAATCTTTAGAGTCTGGTTCCAAGCCTGGGAAATCACCATCCTTTGAGCAACGGCGCTGTGATGAGGACTTCATCACACAACCCAATATATCTCCAGAAGACTCCGTGGAACATTCCCCAATTCTGATCGTCCAGAGGAACCAGGCACACCCCAGCTCGCATCTGAGCAGCACAGAGCAGAACCGGCTGGACGAGGACTCACTAGACCTAGTGATGGTGAAAGAGGAGGAGCTGGATCAGACCACAACCCTGGCAGGACCTGACCAGTTTGTCATGGATCAGTCTGATGGGCAGCTGTTGACCTCTTTGGATCCAGGCAGAGACACTGACCCTGATGGCCACCCAGATTTCTCCTTTCATTCCACAGAAGAGTACTCTCAGAATATCTCAATGGTCCCATCTCATAGTGGGCTGTCATCTGTTCCTACTATGACAGATGAAGTGGGGCCATCGCTCCACTCTTCTATATGGAAACCACATGCTAACATGTTCAGTGCAGAAAAACACATGAGAAGACATGTCAGGACATTGGCTGATGAGACTAGACAACAGATGCCAGAGGGACAGAGCAGTAAAAGGCCGATCTCAAATAATGAAGGAAATAGTTTAGCTCTACAGTCAAGGCAGCATCAATACAGGGCTTCAGAAGCAACAGTGAGATTGAGTGAGTGCATGACAGGGTCAAACATGGCCACCACCTCCACCTTCTCTGGATACAGCCTGAGTCACAGTAGTTTTAACATGGTGAAGAGAATGAGGACTCAGTGGAAGTCGGGCAGCACCACTGAGAGGCGTTTCAGCTGCACCTTCTGTGGGAAGAGCTTCCCACGTTTCTGGCAGCTCAAAGAACACCTCCGGAGTCACACCGGAGAGAAACCTTACACCTGCGAACAGTGTGGGAGGAGTTTTACCAAGCAGTGCAACTTGATCAGACATGCTGTGGTCCACAGCGGGGAGAAGCCCTTCGAGTGCACACAGTGTGGGAAATGCTTCACCCAGCGTTCCAATATGACATCACATCAGAGAACTCACATAGGAGAGAGTCCAGTGTCTCAATCCGTGGCACCTGCATACCCTGGGGATCCACACACAAGTTTAATGTAGTCTCAGAACAGATGGAACAAATAGGAACATAATTGCATTATGCTTCGGAAATATTTTCAATGTGAAAATGTAGATCAATCAACCATACTCGCTATCTTCTTCTACACTATCTGATGTGCTTTCTTTTTGTATCTAATACCTCTACTGATACACTCCCCTATGTATTTATTTGGACAGTGAAGCTTCAACTTTTAATTTGGCTCTATACTCAAGGATTTTGGATTTGAGATCAAATGTTTTATATGAGGCGACAGTACAGAATGTCACCTTTTATTTGAGGGTATTTTCATACATATATTTTACAGTTTAGAAATGAAAGCACTGTATGTATCTACTCCCCCCCCCCCCCCCCCCCCATTTGAAGGAGGCATAAGTATTTGGACAAATTCACGTATGACGTATTACATTTTGTCAAAAGTTTAGTATTTGGTCCCATATTCTCAGCACACAATGACTACATCAAGCTTGTGACTACAAACTTGTTGGATTCATTTGCAATTTGTTTTGGATTATATTGTGCCCTGTATAAATGAATGGTAAATAATGTATTGTGTCATTTTGGAGTTTTTTTATTGTAAATAAGAATAGAATATGTTTCTGAACCCTTTTACATTAATGTGAATGCTACCATGATTACGGATAATCATGAATGAATCCTAGCTAATGATGAGTGAGAAAGTTAGAGGCATGAACATCATACCACACAAATAGATGCTTACCTCTCATGTTATTGGTAATGGTGAGAGGTTAGCATGTTTTGGAGGCATGATCTATGTGCATCTGTAACTTTCTCACTCATCATTATCTATGATTAATTTAGGATTATCCGTAATCAAGGAAGCATCCACATTAATGTAGATTACATTCTTACTTTCTTATTTACAATAAAAGTGACTCTGACACAATACATTATTTACCATTAATTTCTATTGGCCACGACATCAAACGAAACAATCAAAACAAACTGCAAATGAAACCAACAACTTTGTATAGTCACTAGCTTGATGTAGTCGTTGCGTGGTTGGAATGTGTGACCAAATACTTAACTTTTGAATAAATTAAATAAACCAAGTGAATTTGTCCAAAATACTTATGACACCTTCAAATGGGGGTGGCAAGCAGTCTCGAGGTTAAAGCATTGGGCCAGTAACCCAAAGGTTGCTGGTGCAAATAAAGGAGCAGACAAGGAATTATTTCACGCTTGTGCCTTTGAGCAAGGCACTTAATCCAAATTGCCGCAGTGGCGCTGGACAATGGAGAGCCTGCCTGTGACTCCACTCCCTGCGGTTGTCTCGGGGAGTTGGGATATGCAAGAAATACATTTTCATTACACACTTATGTGACAAATTTAATCACCTCCAAAATTATTATTCTAAATGTGGTGGTTAGATATATGACGTGCATAAACAGATGTGCATTAAATATCCTCAAATAAAAGGTGACATTCCGTACTGTCCCCTGATAAAAAAAAAAATGTATCTCAAATCCAAAATACTGGAGTATAGAGCCAAATTAAAAGTTGTAGCTTCATTGTCCAAAATAATACATAGGGGAGTGTATGCATGTGCCTTAAAAACCCTAAGCGAATAACCTCCCACTGTAACTCCGCTATAATGCATGTATAATGCGATAGTTACTTGAAATATACAGTATCATTGAATTAAATTTACATTAAACTAGTTTAATATCTTTGTTCCCCAGCTATGTGTCTAACAAGTTGTATACCTTTTTCAATCCTTTAATAAATACCATACCACATTTTCAGAATGGTTTCATTAGGTTGTGTGGATGTCAATATTTGATCATATAATAAACCATGAGTTTTAATGAATGCTAGAAAGTGTTTTAGTATTTTACGTTTTACCACAGTGCGTCATGCATTTTGCATCTATAGTCTTTTATGCATTAATAACCATGCATGTGGGCCACTGCACAATGCACTCTCCCCTACATGTAGCCATAACAATTGACTAAAACTGAAGACTTTTTACGGTCTGAATTCATTATTCAGATGGTAAAAAGTATTTTTTTATTTAATAGATATGGCTACCCTACATGCAGACCTGAATAAACCCTGGTACTGTATTTGTCTTGCCTGTGATAATTCTTACAGTTTGAAGGGCTGTTGCAGTCTCATATTTACGGTAATAAATACTCACGTCACGAGTTGAACGGAGGTCCGATTGCAATTGCGCACGCATCTCCACATCAGACATTAGACATTGTTGCCATTTATCAACGTCTACGGCTTGTTTTTTGCACATTAGCTTGGACATTGTAGACCATTTACCTTACACAGAGAATCCAAATCTGTAATTTGGGCTGGACAAGATGGCCAGCAGCAATTTTCAGGCGCAGTTATTATCCATTATGGAGGTATTAGCTAAAGCAGCTGTAGCAGAAATAAACAATCGTGTAGATGATAGCTGTGCTGTTATACGTTTGGAAATGACCCAAAGTCAGCGAGATATTGATGTACTGAAAAGGAAGTGTCAAATGATGGAGAGCGAGCTGAAGAAGACACATGGACGAGTCAGGAGAAAAAGTAGTTGATGTGTTATTCATAGTCAATTGAATGCATTGCATATTTAAAACCGAATTGCGTGAAATGTAGCTCTAATATTTGAATACAATTATTTTCCAGGTTTTTACCCCATGGCATCAGAGAGATCTTCATATCCAGTCAAGATTGTTTTGAACAAGCAGAGAAGTAGCTCACAGCGTAGAGACCGAGAGAGTGCTATTGAAGAGGACTCCCAACCCCAGGTGTGATCAATCACCTTTTACAATTACAGAGAACTAACCTATTGATTCATTTCTGTTATTGTAACGTCAGAATAATGTACTTTTGTGTGATTCATGAGTATGAAAAGGGTTAGATATGCTGTGTTTCCTGAGTAATAACCTCAGTCCCCTGTTAGTCTACCGATGTGGAGCAGAGAGTGAAGACTGAACTCATAGTGATCAAAGATGAGGAGACAGCAGAGGATGTGTGGAAGACTGACCCTCAGGAAGAGCTCAGGATCACTGGAGAGGGTGGGTGCAACCATAAGGGGTACTGCTCTGTCTATGGAAGACTGTGTGTGTGTGCTGGTATGCATGTAACAAATGGCTACATTGATGTTCTGTGTTTTATGTTAGCCTATGGAGCCAACGTACAGACACAGTCAGTCCTAAAGCAGACATGGTATGCAACTGTTAAAGGGATGCTTCAGAATTTTGCCTTTTACCTACTTCCCCATAGTCAGATGAATTTGTGGGTACCATTTTTTTGTCTCTAGCCATTATGAAGGAAGCTAAAGTAGATTTGCGAGCCAATGCTAACTAGCATTAGCGCAATGACTGGAAGTCTCTGGGTATCTTCTAGTATGCTACAGTAGTAGATAATCATAGACTTCCAGTCATTGCGCTAACGCTAGTTAGCATTGTCTCGCAAACTACCTCTAACTTCCTTCATACTGGACACAGATACATAAGAAATTGTATCCACAAGTTCATCTGACTGGGGAAGTAGATAAAGGGCCTCAATGACAAAATCCCAGTGTCTCTTTAAAGGTCTTTTGTAATGTTCATTTTATTTTTATCCCAAAATCTTTAGAGTCTGGTTCCAAGCCTGGGAAACCACCATCCTTTGACCAATGGAACTGTGATGAAGACTTCATCACACAACCCAACATATCTCCCGAAGACTCAGTGGAACATTACCCCAATTCTGATCGTCCAGAGGAACCAGGAACACCTCGGCTCGCATCTACAGAGGTGTTCAGTACAGAGCGGCACCGGCCAGCCAAGAACAAGGACTCACTAGAGCTAGTGATGGTGAAGGATGAGAAAGAGGAGGAGCTGGATCAGACCACGACCCTGGCAGGACCTGACCAAATTGTAATGGATGACACTGATGGGCATCTATGGACCTCTGTTGATCCAGGCAGAGATACTGACCCTGATGTCCACCCAGATTTCTCCTTTCATTCCACAGAAGAGTACTCTCAGAATATCTCAATTTTCCCATCTCATGATGTCGGGCCATCACTTCACTATTCTATTGTGAAACCACATGCTAACATGTTCAGTGCAGCACCACACATGAAAAGACATGTCAGGACATTGGCTGATGAGACTAGACAACAGATGCCAGAGGGACAGAGCAGTGAGATGCTGAACTCAAGTAATGAAGGAAATAGTTTAGCTCTACAGCCAAGGCAGCATCAATACAGGGCTTCAGAAGCGACTGTGAGATTGAGTGAGTGCATGACAGGGTCAAACATGGCCACCACCTCCACCTTCTCTGGATACAGCCTGAGTCACAGTAGTTTTAACATGGTGAAGAGAATGAGGACTCAGTGGAGATCAGGCGGCACCACCGAGAGGCGTTTCAGCTGCACCTTCTGTGGGAAGCGCTTCCAACGTTTCTGGCAGCTAAAAGAACACCTCCGGAGTCACACCGGAGAGAAACCGTACACCTGTGAACAGTGTGGCAAGAGTTTCACCAAGCAGTGCAACCTGATCAGACATGCTCTGGTCCACAGCGGGGAGAAGCCCTTCGAGTGCACACAGTGTGGGAAGTGCTTCACTCAGCGCTCAAAAATGACGTCACATCAGAGAACTCACATAGGAGAGAGTGCAGTGTCTCAATACGTGGCACCCGCATACCCTGGGGATCCACGCACAAGTTTAATGTAGTCTCAGAACACATGAAACAAATAGGAACATAATTGCAATTTCTATGGGAAAATATAGGAAAGAAGATATTTTGGGACATTTTGACAAGATTTTTCTCCTAATTGATTTGTGAAATGGTTTTATATTTGATTGTTAACGGATCATCACTGTTATTTTATTAACCTATTTATTTACAGCTGGTAACATTGTGTATTGCTACCACAAAATCGTAAAAAACATGTTATATTCAATAAAATGTATTTAATTAAATAGTCAATCTGCGGTTTTAGATCAATAATACACTCCCCTACATATTTACTTGGACAGGGAAGCTAAAATATTTAATTTGGCTTTATACTCCAGCATTCTGGATTTGAGATGAAATGTTTTATATGAGGTGACAATACAGAATTTCACCTTTTATTTGAGGATATTTTCATACAAATCTGTTTTACCGTTTAGAAATGTATTCACTTTATGTATTTTAGTAATAGTAATAGACTATAAGTGAATTTGTTCAAATACTTAAGACACCTTCAAATTGGGAGACTAGATGCATAAAGTGCATTCATTTCTAACAGAAAAACATAAAATAAAAGGGAGACATTCTGGACTGTCGTCTCATATAAAACATTTTGTTGTGTTACAGCCTAAATTTAAAATGGATTAAATTGAGATTGTTTGTCACTGGCCTACACACAATACCCCATAATATCATAATGAATTATGTTTTTTTATGTTTACAAATTAATAAAGAAATAAAAAGCTGAAATGTCTTGAGTCAATAACTATTCAGCACCTTTGTTATGGAAGCCTAAATAAGTTCATGAGTAAAAATGTGCTTAACCCTTTGAGCATGGTGAAGTTATTAATTACACTTTGGATGGTGTATCAATACACCCAGTCACTATAAAGATACAGGCGTCCTTCCCAACTCAGTTGCCGTAGAGGAAGGAAAAGGCTCAGGGATTTCACCATGAGGCCAATGGTGACTGAAACAGTTACAGTTTGATGGCTATGTTAGGAGAAAACTGAGGATGGATCAACATCATTGTACTTATTCCATCTACACTGGAGTTGTTTACCAAGAAGACAGTGAATGTTCCTGAGTGGATTAAATGTTCCATTCCTGAATGGATTAAATAGATTTTTTTCTCACCCATCTATACACAATACCCCATGATGACAAAGTGAAAACATGCTTTTAGAAATGTTTGAAAATGTATTGAAAATGAAAAACTTAAATAAATTATTTACATAAGTAATCACAACCCTGAGTAAATACATGTTAGAATCACCTTTGGCAGCGATTACAGCTGTGAGTCTTTCTGGGTAAGTCTTTAAGAGCTTTGGATTGTAAAATATTTGCCCATTATTCTTTTCAAAATTCTTCAAGCTCTGTCAAATTGGTTGTTGTTCATTGCTAGACAACTATTTTCAAGTCTTGCCATAGACTTTCAAGCAGATTTAAGTCACAACTGTAGGAACATTCCTGAACATTTAACAGTTAAAGTTTTGACTTAAATCTGCTTGAAAGTCTATGGCAAGACTTGAAAATAGTTGTCTGGCAATGAATTGATAGCCTTTTTATGCATTAATAACCATGTGAGCCACTGCATTGCACTCTCCCCTACATGTAGCCATACCTATTTTCAAAAAAACACGACGTTTTACAATCTGAATTCTTTATTCAGAAAGTTAAACGTGTTCTTTTTTTTGTCAATAGAGATGGCTACCCTACATGGTATATGCACACTATAATCGACCCTGGTATTTGTCTTGCCAGTGTTAATTCTAACAATTTGAAGGGCTGTTGCAGTCTCATATTTACGGTAATAAATACTTACGTCAAGAGTTTAACGGAAGTGCTATTGAAATTGCGCACTCATCTCCACTTCACTACATTGTTGTTATTTAGCAATATCTACGGATTGTTTATCGCACATTAGCTTACTTAAATAGTATACTATTTACTTAACACAGAGAATACACATCTGTAATTTGGGCTGGACAAGATGGCCAGCTGCAATTTTCAGGCGCAGTTTGTATCCATTATGGAGGTATTGGCTAAAGCAGCTGTAACAGAAATAAACAAACGTGTAGATGATAGCTGTGCTGTTATACGTTTGGAAATGACCCAAAGCCAGCGAGATATTGATGTACTGAAAAGGAGGTGTCAAATGATGGAGAGCGAGCTGAAGAAAACGCGCAGACGAAAAGGTAGTTGTTGTGTTATTATTCATGGTAAATTGATTGAATATGCAAAACCCAAATGTGTGAATAGCCCTAATATTTGACTGAATATAATTATTTTCCAGGTTTTTACCCCGTGGCATCAGAGAGACCTTCATATCCAGTCAAGATTGTTTCGAACAAGCAGAGGAGTACCTCACAGTGGAGAGACAGCGAGATGTCTGTTGAAGTGGACTCTCAACCCCTGGTGTGATAAATCACCTTTTACAATTACAGAGACCTGACATCTTGGATCAATTCTGATATTGGATTATCAGGAGAATTTACTGCTTTTGTGTGATTCATGAGTATGAAAAGGGTTAGACATGGCGTGTGTCCAGAGTAATAACCTCAGTCCATGTTACAGCCTACAGATGTGGATCAGAGAGTGGAGACTGAACCCATACTGATCAAAGATGAGGAGACAGCAGAGGATGTGTGGAAGACTGACCCTCAGGAAGAGCTCAGGATCACTGGAGAGGGTGGGTACGACCATAAGGGGTACTGCTCTGTCTGTCTATGGAAGACTGTGTGTGTGGTGGTGTGCACTTTTACAAATTGATACATTGGGGTTAAGTGTTTTATGTTCTGGCATATGTAGCGCACGGACACACAGTCAGTTCTAAAGCAGTCATGTTATGCAACTGTTAAGGGTCTTTTGTAACGTTTATTTCATGTTGATTCCAAAATCTTTAGAGTCTGGTTCCAAGCCTGGGAAACAACCATCCTTTGAGCAACGGCACTGTGATGAAGACTTCATCACACAACCCAACATATCTCTAGAAGACTCAGTGGAAAATTACCCCAATTCTGTTCATCCAGAGGAACCAGGCACACCTTGGCTATCATCTACAGAGGTGTTCAGCACAGAGCAGCAACAGCCAGACGAGGACGAGGACTCACTAGACCTAGTGATGGTGAAGGATGAGAAAGAGGAGGAGTTAGATCAGACCACGACCCTGGCAGGACCTGACCAGCTTGTCATGGATGAGACTGATGGGCAGCTGTGGACCTCTGTGGATCCAGGCAGAGACACTGACCCTGATGGCCACCCAGATTTCTCCTTTCATTCCACAGAAGAGTACTCTCAGAATATCTCAATTTTCCCATCTCATAGTGGGCTGCCATCCGTTTCTACTATGACAGATGAAGTGGGGCCATCACTTCACACTTCTATATGGAAACCACATGCTAACATGTTCAGTGCAGCAGCACACATGAAAAGACATATCAGGACAATGGCTGATGAGACTAGACAACAGATGCCAGAGGGACAGAGCAGTGAGATGCTGAACTCAAGTAATGAAGGAAATAGTTTAGCTCTACAGCCAAGACTGCATCAATACAGGGCTTCAGAAGCGACTGTGAGATTGAGTGAGTGCATGACAGGGTCAAACATGGCCACCACCTCCACCTTCTCTGGATACAGCCTGAGTCACAGTAGTTTTAACATGGTGAAGAGAATGAGGACTCAGTGGAGATCAGGCGGCACCACCGAGAGGCGTTTCAGCTGCACCTTCTGTGGGAAGAGCTTCCAGCGTCTCTGCCAGCTCAAAGTACACCTCCGGAGTCACACCGGAGAGAAACCTTACACCTGTGAACAGTGTGGCAGGAGTTTCACCAAACAGTGCAACCTGATCAGACATGCTCTGGTCCACACCGGGGAGAAGCCTTACGAGTGCACACAGTGTGGGAAATGCTTCACCCAGCGCTCCAAAATGAAGTCACATCAAAGAACTCACATAGGGGAGGGTCCAGTCTCTCAATACGTGGTACCCGCATACCCAGGGGATCCACACACAAGTTTAATGTTGTCTCAGAACAGATGGAATAAATAGTTCATAATTGCATAGTTTTTCTTTAACAATTACTTAAACTGCATACTGTGTACTAATCTTATTACATAGTATTTAGAACGTACGTTGTCAATTGAATGCTGTAAGCAAGAAATACTAGGCTCCTCCTACTGAAGGCCTCATCTAATGTGCAATTGCATTGATTCCCGACATTCATTCATTTTGGTACAGCGTGTCTCATCAGTTATACCTTTTTCTATCCTTTAATAAATACCATACCACATTTTCAGACGGGTTTCTTTAGGTTGTGTTCATGAGAATGGAAATGACAATATTTGATCATATATAAACCATTTGTTTTTATGAATGGTTGAAGTGTTTCTGTATTTTACGTTTCACCAGTGTGTCGTGCATTATGCATCTCTAGCCTTTTATGCTTGATAACCATGTGAGCCATAGCATTGCACTGCACTCTCCCCTTCATGTAGCCATATGTTTTGGCTAAAAACACAATACTTTTTACAATTTGAAGAATTTATTCAGATAGTAAAGCGTCTTATTTTTTAGTCAATAGATATGGCTACCCTACACTGTAAATTCAGACTAGAATATAATCTGGTACAGTATTTGACTTTCCAGTGCTAATTCTAAGAATTTTCAACTGCTGTTGCAGTCTCATATTTACGGTAATAAATACTTGCATCATGAGTTGAACGGAAGTGTGTTTGCAATTGCTCATTTATCTCCCACTTCACTACATTGTTGTCATTTAGCAACATCTACAAACTGTTTATTGCTCATTAGTTTGGAAATGGTAGACTTTTTACTTCAAATAAAGAACTAAAATCTATATTTTGGGCTGGACAAGATGGTGGGCTGCAATTTTCAGGTGCAGCTATTATCCATTATGGACGTGTTAGCTAAAGCAGCTGTAACAGAAATAAACAATCGTGTAGATGATAGCTGTGCTGTTATACGTTTGGAAATGTCCCAAAGCCAGCGAGATATTGATGTACTGAAAAGGAAGTGTCAAATGATGGAGAGCGAGCTGAAGAAAACGCACAGACGAAAAGGTAGTTGATGTGTTATTATTCATTATAATATTGATTGCATATGCAAAACCCAAATGTGTGAATAGCCCTAATATTTGACTGAATATAATTATTTTCCAGGTTTTTACCCCGTGGCATCAGAGAGACCTTCATATCCAGTAAAGATTGTTTTGAACAAGCAGAGGAGTAGCTCACAGTGCAGACAGCGAGATGTCTGTTGAAGAGGTCTCTCAACCCCATGTGTGATACA
This sequence comes from Salvelinus fontinalis, assembly GCF_029448725.1. Lineage (NCBI taxonomy): Eukaryota > Metazoa > Chordata > Actinopteri > Salmoniformes > Salmonidae > Salvelinus > Salvelinus fontinalis. The sequence goes on along the minus strand of NC_074681.1, from coordinate 16,421,381 downwards.
TCACCTTTTACAACAAAAAAATATTTAACCTTTATTTAACCAGGTAGGCTAGTTGAGAACAAGTTTTCATTTACAACTGCGACCTGGCCAGGATAAAGCAAAGCAGTTTGACACATACAACAACACAGAGTTACACATGGAATAAACAAAAATACAGTCAATAATTCAGTAGAAAAAGTCTATATACAGTGTGTGCAAATGAGGTAGGATAAGGGAGGTAAAGCAATAAATAGGCCAGGGTGGCGAAGTAATTACAATTATTGCAATTAAACACTGGAATGGTAGATGTGCAGAAGATGAATGTGCAAGTAGAGATACTGGGGTGCAAAGGAGCAAAATAAATAAATACAGTATGGGGATGAGGTAGTTGGATGGGCTATTTACAGATGGGCTATGTACAGGTGCAGTGATCTGTGAGCTGCTCTGACAGCTGGTGCTTAAAGCTAGTGAGGAAGATATGAGTCTCCAGCTTCAGTGATTTTTGCAGTTCGTTCCAGTCATTGGCAGCAGAGAACTGGAAGGAAAGGCGGCCAAAGGAAGAATTGGTTTGGGGGTGACCAGTGAGATATACCTGCTGGAGCGCGTGCTACGAGTGAGTGCTGCTATGGTGACCAGTGAGCTGAGATAAGGCGGGGCTTTACCTAGCAGAGACTTGTAGATGACCTGGAGCTTTTGGCGGGTTTGGCGACGAGTATGAAGTGAAGGCCAACCAACGAGAGCGTACAGGTTGCAGTGGTGGGTAGTATATGGGGCTTTGGTGACAAAACGGATGGCACTGTGATAGACTGCATCCAATTCGTTGAGTAGACTGTTGGAGGCTATTTTGTAAATGACATCGCCAAAGTCGAGTTTTGGTAGGATGGTCAGTTTTACGAGGGTTTGTTTGGCAGCATGAGTGAAGGATGATTTGTTGCAAAATAGGAAGCCCATTCTAGATATAATTTTGGATTGGAAATGCTCAATGTGAGTCTGGAAGGAGAGTTTACAGTCTAACCAGACACCTAGGTATTTGTAGTTGTCCACATATTCTAAGTCAGAACCGTCCAGAGTAGTGATGCTGGATGGGCGGGCAGGTGTAGGCAGCGATCGGTTGAAGAGCATGCATTTAGTTTTACTTGCATTTACAGAGACCTGAGCTCTTGGATCAATTCTGTTATTGGAATATCAGTAGAATTTACCGCTTTTGTGTGATTCATGAGTATGAAAGCATCAGATATATGTTCATATACAAAGCCATTCTGTTCTGGGTAAACTCCCTATTTACCTAGCCTGCTCTCCTTACCAGATATTACCTCTGTAGCCTGCAGTTACTGAGTTAAGAAAGACTGCCTTCTCCTATTGTGCACCAGAAGCATGACATTTTCTACAAATTATGCTTCAACTAGATGTACTAAACTAGTGCCCTCAGTGAGTTTAAAACTCTGGTACCAAACTCTGTTCAGGAGGAGTGTAAATGTTTCCTGGAGGCTGATGTTGTATTGTGGTGCTTTGAATGTTGAATGTTTTAAATGTTTTATTGATTGCTGCTACTTTCTTGGCCAGGTCTCGCTTGCAAAAGAGACTGTCTTTTGTCTCAATGGGCTTTTCCTGGCGAAATAAAGGTAAATAAAAAATCTAGATATTTTTTAAATGGTCTGTGTCCAGAATAATAACTTCAGTCCCCTGTTATAGTCTACAGATGTGGAGCAGAGAGTAGAGACTGAAGCTTCTCTGATCAAAGATGAGGAGACAGCAGAGGACGTGTGGAAGACTGACCCTCAGGAAGAGCTCAGAATCACTGGAGAGGGTGAGTGCGTCCATAAGGGATACTGCTCTTTCAAATCAAAATGTATTGGTGGCGTACACAGATTTGCAGACATTATCATGAGTGCAGGAAAATGCTTAATTTTTCTAGTACCAACATTGCATTAATACCTACCAACAAAAATACAATTAAAAAATAATACACAAGTAATCTTGATATTAATTTTTTTTTAAATTTCATAAAGAAAGAAATTAAGATTTATCAGAATGAGCAAAGTCAGAGACCAAAATATAAATACCTATACATATAATGTATATATATACAGTTGAAGTCGGACGTTTACATACACCATAGACAAATACATTTAAACTCAGTTTTTCACAATTGCTGACATTTAATCCTAGTAAAAATTCCCTGATATAGGTCAGTTAGGATCACCACTTTATTTTAAGAATGTGAAATGTCAGAATAATAGTAGAGAGAATTATTTAATTTCAGATGTAATTTATTTTGTCACATTCCCAGTGGGTCAGAAGTGTACATACACTAAATTAGTATTTCATAGCATTGCCTTTAAATTGTTTAACTTGGGTCAAACATTTCGGGTAGCCTTCCACAAGCTTCCCACAATAAGTTGGGTAAATTTTGGCCCATTCCTCCTGACTGAGCTGGTGTAACTGAGTCAGGTTTGTAGGCCTCCTTGCTCGCACATGCTTTTCCAGTTCTGCCCACACATTTTCTATGGGATTGAGGTCAGGGCTTTGTGATGGCCACTCCAATACTTTGACTTTGCTGTCCTTAAGCCATTTTGCCACAACTTTGGAAGTATGCTTGGGCTCATTGTCCATTTGGAAGACCCATTTGCGACCAAGCTTTAACTTCCTGACTGATGTCTTGAGATGTTGCTTCAATATATCCACATCATTTTCCTACCACATGATGCCATCTATTTTGTGAAGTGCACCAGTCCCTCCTGCAGCAAAGTGTAACAGTATAACTTTACGGCGTCCCCTCGCCCCGACACGGGCGCGAACCAGGGACCCTCTGCACACATCAACAACGGTTGCCCACAAAGCATCGCTCCACAAAGGCCGCGGCCCTTGCAGAGCAAGGGGCAACCCTACTTAAAGTCTCAGAGCAAGTGACGTAACTGATTGAAATGCTACTAGCGCGTACCCGCTAACTAGCTAGCCATTTCACATCCGTTACACTCACCCCCCTTTCGACCTCCTCCTTTTCCGCAGCAACCAGTGATCCGGGTCAACAGCATCAATTTAACAGATAACTTTACGTCTTCCCCTCGCCCCGACACGGGCGCGAACCAGGGAACCTCTGCACACATCAACAACGGTTGCCCACGAAGCATCGTTACCCATCGCTCCACAAAGGCCGCGGCCCTTGCAGAGCAAGGGGCAACCCTACTTAAAGTCTCAGAGCAAGTGACGTAACTGATTGAAATGCTACTAGCGCGTACCCGCTAACTAGCTAGCCATTTCACATCCGTTACAAAAGCACCCTCACAACATGATGCTGTCACCCCCGTGCTTCACAGTTGGGATGGTGTTCTTTGGCTTGCAAGCATTTTTCCTCCAAACCTAACGATGGTCATTATGGCCAAACAGTTTCATTTTTGTTTCATCAGACCAGAGGATATTTCTCCAAAAAGTACAATCTTTGTCCCCATGTGCAGTTGCAAACCGTAGTCTGGCTTTTTTATGGCGGTTTTGGAGCAGTGGCTTCTTCCTTGCTGAGCGGCCTTTCAGGTAATGTCGATATAGGACTCGTTTTACTGTGGATATAGATACTTTTGTACCTGTTTCCTCCAGCATCTTCACAAGGTCCTTTGTTATTGTTCTGGGATTGATTTGCACTTTTTTGCACCAAAGTATGTTCATCTCTAGGAGACACAACACGTCTCCTTCCTGAGCGGTATGACGGCTGCATGGTCCCATGGTGTTTATACTTACGTACTATTGTTTGTACAGATGAACGTGGTACCTTCAGGCATTTGGAAATTGCTCCCAAGGATGAACTAGACTCGTGGAGGTCTACAATTTTTTTTCTGAGGTCTTGGCTGATTTCTTTTGATTTTCCCATGATGTCAAGCAAAGAGGTTGACATCAGGTACTCCTCCAATTGACTCAAATGATGTCAATTAGCCTATCAGAAGCTTCTAAAGCCATGACATCATTTTCTGGAATTTTCCAAGCTGTTTATTAAAGGCACAGTCAACTTAGTGTATGTAAACTTCTGATCCACTGGAATTGTGATGCAGTGAATTATAAGTTAAATAATTGTCTGTTAACATTTGTTGGAAAAATTACTTGTGTCATGCACAAAGTATATGTCCTAACCGACTTGCCAAAACTATAGTTTATTAACAAGACATTTGTGGAGTTGTTGAAAAACGAGTTTTAATGACTCCAACCTAAGTGTATGTAAACTTCCGACTTAACCTGCATATAAAGTACCAGTCAAAAGTTTAGACACACCTACTCATTCCAGGGTATTTCTTAATTTTTACTGTTTTCTACATTGTAGAACAATAGTGAAGACATCAAAACTATGAAATAACACATATGGAATCATGTAGTAACCAAAAAAGTGTTTAACAAATCAAAATATTTTTAGATTTGAGATTCTTCAAAGTAGCCAACATTTGCCTTGTTGACAGCTTTGCACACTCTTGGCATTTCTTCAATCAGCTTCACCTGGGATGCTTTTCCAACAGTCTTGAAGGAGTTCCCACATATGCTGAGCACTTGTTGGCTGCTTTTCCTTCACTCTGCGGTCCAATTCATCCCAAACCATCTCAATTGGGTTGAGGTTAGGTGATTGTGGAGGCCAGGTCATCTGATGCAGCACTCCATCACTCTCCTTCTTGGTCAAATAACCTTTACTCAGCATGGAGGTGTGTTGGGTCATTGTCCTGTTGGAAAACAAATGATAGTCTCACTAAGCGCAAGCCAGATGGGATGGCGTATCGCTGCAGAATGCTGTGGTAGCCATGCTGGTTAAGTGTGCCTTGAATTCTAAATAAATCACTGACAGTGTCACAAGCAAAGCACCTTCACACCTCTGCCCCCATGCTTCACGGTGGGAGAAACACATGTGCAGATCCTCCGTTCACCTACTCTGCGTCTCACAAAGACACAGCGGTTGGAACCAAAAATCTCAAATTTGGACTCATCAGACCAAAGGACAGATTTCCACCAGTCTAATGTCCATTGCTCATGTTTCTTGGCCCAAGCAAGTCTCCATACGTGGCACATGGTCCCGTGTGGCTCAGTTGGTAGAGCATGGTGCTTGCAACGCCAGGGTTGTGGGTTCAATTCCCACGGGGGGACCAGGGTTCAATTCCCACGGGGGGGCCAGGATGAATATGTATGATCTTTCCGATTTGTAAGTCGCTCTGGATAAGAGCGTCTGCTAAATGACTTAAATGTAAATGTCTCTTTGTATTGGGTTCCTTTAGTAGTGGTTTCTTTGCAGCAATTCCACCATGAAGACCAGATTCTTGCAGTCTCCTCTGAACAGTTGTTGTTGAGATGTGTCACTTGAACTTTGTGAAGCATTTATTTGGGCTGCAATTTCTGAGGCTGGTAACTCTAATGAAGTTATCCTAAATATCTGGGTCTTCCTTACCTGTGGTGGTCCTCCTGAGAGCCAGTTTCATCATAGCACTTCAACTGCACTTGAAGAAACTTTAAAAGTTCTTGAAATGTTCCGCATTGACTGACCTTGATGTCTTAAAGTAATGGTGGACTTTAATTTCTCTTTGCTCATTTAAGCTGTTCTTGCCATAATATGGACTTGGAATTTTCCCAAAAAGATCTATCTTTTGTATACCACCACTACCTTGTCACAACACAACTGATTGCCTCAAACGCATTAAATAAACATTTAACATGGCACACCTGTTAATTGAAATGCATTCCAGATGACTACCTCATGAAGCTGGTTGAGAGAAGGTCTAGAGTGTGCCAAGCTGTCATCAAGGCAAAGGGTGGCTACTTTGAAGAGTCTCACATATAAAATATATTTTGATTTGTTTAACACTTTTTTGTTTACTACATGATTCCATATGTGTTACTTCATAGTTTTGATGTCTTCACTTTTATTCTACAATGTAGAAAATAGTAAAAATAAAGAAAACCCCTGGAATGAGTATGTGTGTCCAAAACCAGTCATAAGTTTGGACAAATCTACTCATTCCAAGGATTTCTTTATTTTTACAATATATTCCCCGAATATTACCCCATTTCAGATCAGTCAGAGGAACCAGGCACCCCCCGGCTCGCATCTACAGAGGTGTTCAGCACCGACCAGCCGAGGACAATGACCCACTAGAGCTAGTGATGGTGAAGGATGAGAAAGAGGAGGAGCTGGATCAGACCACAGTCCCGGCAGGACCTCACCAGTTTGTCATGGATGAGAATGATGGGCAGCTATGGGCCTCTGTGGGTCCAGGCAGAGACACTGACCCTGATGGCCACCCAGATTTCTCCTTTCATTCCACAGAAGAGTACTCTCAGAATATCTCAATGTTCCCATCTCATAGTGGGCTGCCATCCATTCCTACTATGACAGATGATGTATGCTACATGCTAACATGTTCAGTGCAGCAAAACACATGAAAAGACATGTCAGAACATTGGCTGATGAGACTAGACAACAGATGCCAGAGGGACAGAGCAGTGAGAGGCTAAACTCAAATAATGAAGGAAATAGTTTAGCTCTACAGCCAATCGCAGAGGCGATTCAGTTGCACCTTCTGTGGGAAGAGCTTCCAGTGTCTCTGCCAGCTCTAAGTACACCTCCGAAGTCACACCTGAGAGAAACCGTACACCTGTGAACAGTGTGGCAGGAGTTTTACCAAGCAGTGCAACCTGATCAGACATGCTTTGGTCCACAGCGGGGAGAAGCCCTTCGAGTGCACACAGTGTGGGAAATGCTTCACCCGGCGCTCCAATATGAAGTCACATCAAAGAACTCACATAGGGGAGGGTCCAGTCTCTCAATACGTGGTACCCGCATACCCAGGGGATCCACACACAAGTTTAATGTTGTCTCAGAACAGATGGAATAAATAGTTCATAATTGCATAGTTTTTCTTTAACAATTACTTAAACTGCATACTGTGTACTAATCTTATTACATAGTATTTAGAACGTACGTTGTCAATTGAATGCCGTAAGCAAGAAATACTAGGCTCCTCCTACTGAAGGCGCTCTAATATGACATCACATCAAAGAACTCACATAGGAGAGAGTGCAGTGTCTCCATACGTGGCACCTGCATACCCTGGGGATCCATACACAAGTTTAATGTAGTCTCAGAACAGATGGAACAAATAAGAACATAATTGCAATTCCTATGTGAAAATGTAGTAAAGATATATTTGAACATTTTGACAAGATTTTTCTCCTCATTGATTTGTGGAATGGTTTTCATATTTGACTGTTAACAGATCCTTATTTACAGCTGCTAACATTGGGTATTTTTACAACAAAATCGTAAAAAAACATATAATATTCAATCAAATGTATTTAATGAAAGAGTCAATCTGTGCTTTTAGATGAATAATACGTAGGATCCATTTAGTCTGTATTGTCTAGGTAGTGTTTGACTATCTGGGATGTCACGTCTTGCCACAAGGGACAGTCTCATATCAGGTCAGGTTAATAACTAAATTCCACTTCATTTTCAGAGTTCGATTTCCAAGTTATTCTGCTGCCCCAAAATGTTAAGTTACTGTATGTCTTCTCAAAACTAGACAAAAAAATATTTGTTTCAGTGTAATAGGCTATACATGTTCATACAACTTTAGATTTTAAATCTGGAAACGACACTTATTTAAGCTGACACCACTGGTACTGTATAAAACTGGTCATCTGAATCAAGGTTCATTAGATGCTGTAGATTGCTAAATAGATGAGAGAAATTGATTGGTAGTTTGAAGGATTTACTGTTTCATTGATTTGCCAGAGGCGGAGATAATTGGGGAAAGAGAAAGAGAGACAGAAAGTCAACAGGGGAAGTTAGGTGGTTTCTTACGTCAATGCTTGCTGCTGCTTGGTTGTGCTGGTGCAGAGTGAAGGTAGGAATAGTTGAACTCTTTTTCTTACTCTTTCTCATTCTTGTTTATACCTCAAACTCACTCTGAAACTTGAGAGGAATAACAGTAACAGTGTGTTAGGGGTGGAATGGTAGGGGTCAGGGGGATGGAGAGGTGGTGGGGTCAGGCTCAGAAGGTTCATGATCTACGACAGGCCTGCAGTCAGAACGACGTACAATTCAATTGACGTCCGCTTTCATGAGAAGGCCAAAGTAGCCACGAGATGCAGGGAGGAGAGGTCCTCTTATCAGTCACAGATAACAGCCAGAGCCATGGTTTGGAGTGTCAGGGTGACCATCAGCTTAATCATACACATTTTGATACATATTGTGAACCATCTGTAAACAAGTTGTTATTTGAATAATTTATTAACTGCAATGTAATTCTGTGTCCTGTCTCCAGAGTTGGTGGTGTGTGGAGATTCCAAGGGAAACGTGGTTCCAAGCAGCCACCAAACATCAACTCCTGGAGCAGCAAGAAACCTGTAAGATCTCTCCCTTTTCCTCTGATGAAACTGAAGATTGATTTTCCCTAGGCACACAGTGACAGGATCAGTGTACTGCGACTCAACAACAGCACGATGATCTCAGCGTCCCATGACAAAACTGTGGACAGAAACACCAAGAAACAGGTTCATGTCATTTTAACTCTTCAGTTTCCACACACTCAAATAATTTCATCAAGAATGGATGAAAAGTCAGACCAATGCACTTTTTGTTTATATATGCTTACACTCCATCTCTCTCTAACTCTGTACAGGTGTTTGTGTGTGCGGGTCCTGTTCTGGTCTTGGAGGTGAACCCACACTGCTCCAGTGAACTGGTGTGTGGCGATGCACTGGGCCAGCTCTACTTCCTCTCCTGGAGAGAATAACCACCCAGTGTACACACAGTCATTGTATACACGCACTGCTCCATATACATCCAATCATAATTAACTAACTCTCACACGGACATGTCAGTGCTACTGTAATCGTATGCATATTCTCTCAGGTAGCCCCATCAATGCTATCTTCTACACACTATCTAATATGGATACTCTTTATATCTAATACCTCTACTTATATATGTACGTGCCTTAAAAACCCTAAGTGAAGAACCTCAATGTAAATCAGCTATAATGCATATTATTTTAAGTTTACATGAAACTAGATTTTTGTCCTTGATCCCCAGCTGTGTCAAACATATTATATCCCTTTAATAAATACTATACCACATTTTCAGAATGGTTTCATTAGGTTGTGTGGATGACAATGGAGATGGCAATATTTTAAATGTTTAACAATTTCCTGACACCTGTGTTCAATCCTTTATAAAGGCATTATTAGACTCATAAGGAACCATAACTTTTAATAATGGTTGAATAAAGTGTTTTTGTATTTTATCACAGTGTGTTGTGCATTATACATTTATATAGTGCATTATAAATGCATATAACCTGTTATGCCGTTCTAACCATGTGAGCCACTGGACTTTAACGTTTCATTTTTTTTAGTCGATCGATATGGCTGTCCTATACACTTTGGTATTTCACTTGCCAGTGCTAAACTCTGCCCATTTTGAAGGGCTTTTGCGGTCTCATATTTACGGTAATAAATACCTACGTCACAAGTTGAACGGAAGTGCGATTGCGCACGTATCTCCCTTTTGAACATTGTTGGAATTGATCAACGTCTATTGCTTCAATCGATCTCTTAACAAATGCCTAATTGAGCAAATAACATTTACCATAGTGTGAGAAATTGAAATTAACGGATTGTTTATTGCACATTGGCTCGAGATTTGTAGACTATTTACTTAATCACAGAGAATACTGGCTGAACAAGATGGCCAGCTGCAATTTCCAGGCGCAGTTGGTCTCCCTAATGGACGTTTTAGCTAAAGCAGCTGTAGCAGAAATAAACCAACGTGTAGATGATAGCTGTGCTGTTATACGTTTGGAAATTACCCAAAGCCAGCGAGATATTGATTTACTGAAAAGGAAGTGCCAAGTGATGGAGAGCGAGCTGAAGAAAACACAACGAGCCGGGAGAAAAGGTAGTTGATGACGTCTTATTCATGGTAATTTGATTGCTAGTCCATTCAATAGACCAGGGATGGGCAGCTAGCGGGGTCTCAATTTACTGTTGAGAGTTAGAATAGTAGAATACATAGTAGAATACACAAAGTAGAATACACAAGGTGAAATTGAGTTGTGCATCAGCAGTTCTCTTATGTCAGTCACTCAATCAGCCCATGTCAGCTAACATTTTTTTTAGACTAGTAAATTTGTCTAGCTAGCAACTTACAAAAGAAGATTGCAGTTTTGAAACTGCAGTAAAAGTGCAGTAACTGCTGTCAACTGTGGTATTTTGTGTGCAGTAATTGCAGAATAACTGCAGTTGAACTGCAAAATTACTGCAGTAAAAGAAAAGGTGCTATTTTGGTCGCAGTATTTGCAGCATACTGCAGTTATACCGCATTCTAACTACAGTTATACTGCAGTTATAATGCACTCTGACTGCAATCCTTTTTCGTAAGGGGCTGTCTAAACTTGTCGTAATCATGGTTGAATTACCGATGGGATCTGCATTGATTTTGTAAGTCACTCTCGCTCAGATATCATATTAAAAACTGCAAACATTTATCTCCACCCTATGGCAAAAAAAAAAAGTTGTAATTTTTTTAATTTAACCAGGTAGGCTATTTACAAATGCGACCTGGCCAAGATAAAGCAAAGCAGTGCGACACAAACAACAACACAGAGTTACACATGGAATAAACAAATATACAGTCAATAATACAATAGAAAAAGTCTATATACAGTGTGTGCAAATGAGGTAGGATAAGGGAGGTAAGGCAATAAATAGGCCATAGTGGCAAAATAATTACAATATAGCAATTAAACATGAGTGATAGATGTGCAGAAGATGAGTGTGCAAGTGTAACAGTATAGTTTTAAACCGTCCCCTCGCCCCGACACGGGCGCGAACCAGGGACCCTCTGCACACATCAACAACGGTTGCCCACGAAGCACGGTCGTTACCCATCGCTCCACAAAGGCCGCGGCCCTTGCAAAGCAAGGGGCAACACTACTTAAGTCTCAGAGCAAGTGACGTAACTGATTGAAATGCTACTAGCGCGCACCCGCTAACTAGCTAGCCATTTCACATCCGTTACACAAGTAGAGATACTGGGGTGCAAAGGAGCAAAATAAATAACAGTTTGGGGTTGAGGTAGTTGGATGGGTTATTTACAGATGGGCTATGTACAGGTGCAATGATCTGTGAGCTGCTCTGACAGCTGGTGCTTAAAGTGAGGGAGATATGAGTCTCCAGCTTCAGTGATTTTTGCAGTTCGTTCCAGTCATTGGCAGCAGAGAACTGGAAGGAAAGGCGGCCAAAGTAGGAATTGGCTTTGGGGTTGACCAGTGAAATATACCTGCTGGAGCACGTGCTACGAGTGGGTGCTGCTATGGTGACCAGTGAGCTGAGATAAGGCGGGGCTTTACCTAGCAAAGACTTATAGATGACCTGGAGCCAGTGAGTTTGGCGACAAATATGAAGCGAGGGCCAGCCAACGAGAGCGTACAGGTCGCAGTGGTGGGTAGTACATGGGACTTTGGTGACAAAACGGATAGCACTGTGATAGACTGCATCCAATTTGCTGAGTAGAGTGTTGGAGGCTATTTTGTAAATGACATCGCTGAAGTCGAGGATGATTTTTTTATGATTTTTCAATACCGATACCGATTATTGGAGGACAAAAAACGCCGATACCGATTAATCGGCCGATTTATAAAAAAATATATATATATATCATACACACACACACATTTTTGTAATAATGACAATTGCAAAAATACTGAATGAACAATGAACACTTTTATTTTAACTTAATATTATACATAAATACACACACACAGCTCTGAAGTGACAATGATACTGAAGAGTCTGCTTAGGAGACAAATACTCTCAACTGTTTGAATAAAAATAGAGTTTAAGTTACATGTGATGAATGTTGAAAACAAAAACTTTAATTTCTATATGCAGGAAATCCTATTTTAATAATGGGCATGGTAAGAATTGACAGCCAAAGTGCAAGTCATAATTCCCATGACACCTTCTAGCAAAATCTGAAAAGCGGTTCCTTCATTTATTCCATAGGATATTTTTAGATTCACTTAAAATAAGGTCTGTGTTTTGTGTAGGCTTACATCACCGTGCCAATTTTATAACTGTGTAGATATCCATAGGACAAGGTAACTCTGATCAATATTGGCTAAATATAAGCGAAGATACATTTTTTTGTAGAGTGGATTTATGAAAATATGTTGACAAACGTTACCTTATCCTAGTGAGATTTACACGGGTATCAAAACGTCCAGGCGGTTTAAGCCTGCACGAAACACAGACCTTATTTGAAGTAGATCAAGACATTCTCTATGGAAGACATGAACGGTATAATAACGAAGGAACCCCTTTCAAATTTAGCCGCAAGTTATTAAAGGAATTATAACTCGTCGACTATTTCTCTCTAAACCATATACCTTTGACTAATCTGGAAACTATCACCTCGAAAACAAAACGTTTATTCCGTTCCGTATTTATCTAACGGGTGGCTTCCATGAGTCAAAATATTCCTGTTACATTGCACAACCTTCAATGTTGTCATAATTACGTAGATTTCTGGCAAATTAGTTCGCAAAAAGCCAGGCGGCCCAAACTGTTGCATATACCCTGACTCTGCGTGCAATGAACGCAAGAGAAATGACACAATTTCACCTGGTTAATATTGCCATCTAACCTGGATTTCTTTTAGCTAAATATGGAGGTTTAAAAATATATACTTGTGTATTGATTTTAAGAAAGGCATTGATGTTTACGGTTAAGTACACATTGGAGCAATGACAGTCATTGATTGATTGTTTTTTATAAGATAAGTTTAATGCTAGCTAGCAACTTACCTTAGCTTACTGCATTCGCTAACAGGCAGGCTCCTTGTGGAGTGCAATGTAATCAGGTGTTAGAGCATTGGACTAGTTAACTGTAAGGTTGCAAGATTGGATCCCCCGAGCTGACAAGGTTAAAAATCTGTCGTTCTGCCCCTGAACGAGGCAGAATGTTCCTAGGCCGTCATTGAAAATAAGAATGTGTTCTTAACTGACTTGCCTAGTTAAATAAAGATTAAATAAAAAATAAAAAATATATATATATTTTTTTAAATCGACAAATCGGCGCCCAAAAATACCGATTTCCGATTGTTATGAAAACTTGAAACCGGCCCCGATTAATCGGCCATTCCGATTAATCGGTCGAGCTCTAATACAGAATGGTGTCGTCTGCATAGAGGTGGATCAGGGAATCACCAGCAGCAAGAGGGATATAATTGATTTGTACAGAGAAGGGAGTCGGCCTGAGAATTGACCCCTGTGGCACTCCCATAGAGACAGCCAGCGGTCCGGACAACAGGCCCTCCGATTTGACACACTGAACTCTGTCTGAGAAGTAGTTGGTGAACCAGGCGAGGCAGTCATTTGAGAAACCAAGGCTGTTGAGTCTGCCGATAAGAATGTGGTGATTGACAGAGTCGAAAGCCTTGGCCAGGTTGATGAATACAGCTGCACAGTATTGTCTCTTATCGATGGCGGTTATGATATCGTTTAGGACCTTGAGTGTGGCTGAGGTGCACCCATGACCAGCTCTGAAACCAGATTGCATAGCGAAGAAGTTACGATGGGATTCGAAATGGTCGGTGATCTGTTTGTTAACTTGGCTTTCGAAGACCTTAGAAAGGCAGGATAGGATAGATATAGGTCTGTAGCAGTTTGGGTCTAGAGTGTCTCCCCCTTTGAAGAGGGGGATGACCGCGGCAGCTTTTCAATCTTTGGGGATCTCGGACGATACGAAAGAGAGGTTGAACAGGCTAGTAAAAGGCGTTGCAGCAATTTCGGCGGATAGTTTTAGAAAGAGAGGGTCCAGATTGTCTAGCCCGGCTGATTTGTAGGGGTCCAGATTTTGCAGCTCTTTCAGAACATCAGCTATCTGGATTTGGGTGAAGGAGAAATGGTGGAGGCTTGGGCAAGTTCCTGTGGGGGGTGCAGGGCTGTTGCCCGGGTTAGGGGTAGCCAGGTGGAAAGCATGGCCAGCCGTAGAAAAATGCTTATTGAAATTCTCAATTATCGTGGATTTATCGGTGGTGACAGTGTTTCCTAGCCTCAGTGCAGTGGGCAGCTGGGAGGAGGTGCTCTTATTCTCAATGGACTTTACAGTGTCCCAGAACTTTTTGGAGTTTGTGCTACAGGATGCAAATTTCAGTTTGAAGAAGCTAGCCTTTGCTTTCCTAACTGCCTGTGTATATTGGTTCCTAACTTCCCTGAAAAGTTGCATATCGCGGGGGCTATTCGATGCTAATGCAGTACGCCACAGGATGTTTTTGTGCTGGTCAAGGGCAGTCAGGTCTGGAGTGAACCAAGGGCTATATCTGTTCCTGTTTTTTTTTTAAATGAAAGGGGCATGCTTATTTAAGATGGTGAGGAAAGCACTTTCAAAGTATAACCAGGCATCCTCTACTGACGAAATGATGTAGAGGATGCTAACTGCATGTGTGGATGTGGATACGCAGACCCACCAGCCACTGCAGCCCCTCATGATGAGTTCAGATTTTTTGTATCCTCCTCCCCATCAAAGTTGCCCATCCCTGCAATAGATGGAAATGTTAAATAATGTAGTCTATTCACGAAGCTGTCTGCCGCCTGAGGTGCATTTATGTAGCGAGATACCTGCCAAAAGGTTGAACGTACGTATCATTAAGATCGTAATAAAATCAATATGTAAATTGTTAGGATCGTAAGAAAAGCCATGCCTGAAACATAAACATGAAATTTCATCTGTGAACTTACAAACACCATGATACGATTATGGACTAACATTTTAGTCTTGAACAAATGTTGTGATGCAAAATGCATAGCACTCAGAATTAAAAGTATTTTACCAGGTATTGTTCATCCTGATCAGACAGGTTTTTTACATGGACGATACATTGGAGATAATATACGACAACTACTAGAAATAATAGAACATCATGAAACATATAAGAAGCCAGGAATGGTATTTATAGGGGATTTTGAAAAGGCATTTGATAAAGTAAGACTGGATTTGATTTATAAATGTCTGAATTTTTTCAATTTCTGTAATTCTCTTATAAAATGGGTAAAAATAATGTATAGCAGCCCCAGGTGTAAAATAGTAAATAACGGCTCCTTCTCAGCGAGTTTTGAATTGTCAAGAGGGGTTAAACAAGGGTGTCCTCTGTCACCATATCTATTCGTTTTGGCCATCGAAATGCTACCTATTAAAATCAGGTCTAATAACAACATTAGAGGATTAGAAATCCAAGGCGTAAAAACAAAGGTGTCCATGTATGCCGATGACTCAAGTTTTATGTTAAGTCCGCAAGCAAAATCCCTGCAATGTCTCATTAAAGATCTAGATAACGTTTCTGTACTCTCAGGATTAAACCTAATGGATCCTTAAAAAAATACAACTTTTACATTACCCTGCAGCTTACCTATAAAATGGGCTGATGGTGAAGTAGACATACTCGGTATTCATATCACAAAAGATATAAATAAGCTCTCCACAATGAATTTCAATAGAAAACTTGTAAAAATAGACAAGATCCTGCAACCATGGAGAGGTAAATATCTGTCTATTTATGGAAAATTGGCCTGATTAACTCCTTAGTCATATCTCAGTTTACTCACTTACTTATGGAGCTGCCTACTCTCGATGATTCGTTTTTCAAATCATATGAGCAAAAAACATTTAGCTTTATCTGGGACGCTAAACCAGACAATATATATAATATAACGAACCTATCTATATAATGAATATGAATTGGGTGGGTTGAGTTTATTAAATATAAAAGCACTAAACCTCTCTCTAAAAGCTTCACTCATTCAAAGTTTTATTTGAACCCTAAATTGTTCTCAAGTAGATTAATAAGAAAAGCTCATCCATTGTTTAAAAATGGCCTTTTTGCCTTTGTGCAGATTGCCATGTCTCATTTTCAATTAATTGAAAATGATACTTTTTTCAAAGTATCTGTCTTTTTCAAACAAGTATTGCAGAGCTGACAACAATTTCAATTTCATCCCCCTGAAAAGATAGAACAAATATTACAACAAATATTATGGCTGAACTCAAATGTGCTGGTTGATAAAATACCTGTATTTATGGGAAAGATGTTTGAAAAGGGGATTTTGTTCTTAAATGATATTGTAAATTGTAATGGTAGAGTTATGTCCTTCATGGAGTTATCAGAATTGTACGGGAATGTCTGCTCAATCCAAGAGTACAACCAATTGATTAAAGCATTGCCCCAAAAATGGAGGAGGCGGGTGGCAGCGGGATGAGGTAGGGAACTGGTCTGTCTGCCCAATATAAAGGATCAAAACTGGCGGAGGAATAAAAATAGCATAAATAGGAAAGTATACCAGTTTCTTTTGAGGACCAGGATGTTGACAACTGTGCCATACAGATTGCAAAATAGTTTTTGATGTACCGATTCCATGGTACAGGGTGTATGAGTTGATATATAAAACAACGCAAGATTCAAGACTTCGTGCTTTTCAGCTAAAACTATTATATAGAATTCTTGCCACCAACAAAATGTTGAATATTTGGGGCATAAAATCATCAAAGCTCTGCAGATTTTGTTGTGAGGATACAGAATCAATAGACCATTTATTTTGGTATTGCGCTCAGGTAGCCTTTTTCTGGTCTCAAGTTCAGGAATGGCTGAAAATGCATAGCATTGATCTAAAATTGACCCTAGAAATAGTACTGTTAGGAGATCTGGAGAGACCGCGCCAGTCAATTACTAATATACTAATACTCTTAGTAAAAGTATTTATCTTCAACACGCAATCTGTAGATTCTATTCGATTAGATAGATTGAAATTTTACTTTAAACATCATAGCATAGTTGAAAGATATGTGTTGCGTCGAAACACGAAGTGGGTGGCCAGCAGAGATAGATGGGATGGGCTGAGGGAAGCTGAGGGTTGGTATGTGGAATTGGAGACAAGTGGGAGTGGAGTTTCTGTGTGAGAGAGAATGATGGTCAAAAGATAAAGGGGGAAAAAAATAAAACATAATAAAAGTACATTTGAATGACACTAAGTGGCAGTGTTTTACAACTAATGCCGGTTTGCCTGAGGCTGATGCCGTGCAGGTGTTTGTACACATGCATATGCACACACTCTCATTCAAATAAACACATACAAGAACACACACATACATGTAATAGTGCCAGACATGCACACAAACATATACAGTTGGCATTGCTGTTATGATTTCAGTTGTCCTTGATGTCCTTTGTTTTAAATTTATTTTTTATTTTTATTTTTATTGCATTGTTGTTTGCTGTTTTCTTCTGTCTTTTCCTTTTTTCTCTTTAGTTCATTATCTTGGTTGTTGGTGAATTGGGAGGTTCTTGGGGGTGTGGAATGGAATTCATTTTATTTTTTATTTTTTTTCGGGGGGGGGACTGTGGGACGGGTCTTGAATGGTTGAGGGACAGCTATTGGGGAACTGTAGGGGGGATCTTGGAGGGTTCGGGTTTCACAAGATTGTGATCATGAAAAAGGAAACTATGACATATATTTTATATCACTATCATGCACACGCACCCTCACACATATGGATGGCTCTGTTGCGGAAAGACTGATACATGTTTGATAGTGTCTAGATGCTGTATTGTTTGTCCTTCATGTTCTAATACTTTAATGTTAGCCCTTCCTTGTGTTTTTTGTAATAAATAATAAAAAATAAAAATAAATCTTCTGTTGCAATTCTGATGTACAATAATAAATTTCATAGTTTTGGAAGATTCATCTCACCAACAAAAAAACATACACCAAACTGCTTGTGAGGAGTGCTACGTGAACAAGCAAAACACAGTATGAAAATAAAAAAAAAAGTGTTAAAAGTCTCCATTCTCTTTTACTCCTCAGTTGAGTTTACTTCACATTTAGTTAGCTAATGTAATGGATTTGTTTGCCAGCGCAAGTTTAGATAGCACTAGCTGTATCATGACGTTTCAGTTTGCTAGGTGTAGCTCTATAGCATGGGTATACCTCTGGCTGACGTTGACATCTCCATGCATGCATCACCATACCATTCTCTGGGTTCTGTCTGCAATCATAAACAGTTGTATCTACCAGGAATAATGAATCATAAACAGTTGTATCTACCAGGAATAATGAATCATAAACAGTTGTATCTACCAGGAATAATGAATCATAACCAGTAGTATATACCAGGAATAATGAATCATAACCAGTTGTATCTACCAGGAATAATGAATCATAACCAGTAGTATAAACCAGGAATAATGAATCATAACCGGTAGTATATACCAGGAATAATTAATCATAACCGGTAGTATATACCAGGAATAACATCATAACCAGTTGTATTTACCAGGAATAATGAATCATAACCAGTAGTATATACCAGGAATAATGAATCATAACCGGTAGTATATACTAGGAATAATGAATCATAACCGGTAGTATATACCAGGAATAATGAATCATAACCAGTTGTATTTACCAGGAATAATGAATCATAACCAGTTGTATATACCAGGAATAATGAATCATAACCAGTTGTATATACCAGGAATAATGAATCATAACCAGTTGTATCTACCAGGAATAATGAATCATAACCAGTAGTATATACCAGGAATAATGAATCATAACCAGTAGTATATACCAGGAATAATGAATCATAACCGGTAGTATATACCAGGAATAACATCATAACCAGTTGTATTTACCAGGAATAATTAATCATAACCAGTAGTATATACCAGGAATAATGAATCATAACCAGTTGTATATACCAGGAATAATGAATCATAACCAGTTGTATCTACCAGGAATAATGAATCATAACCATTAGTATATACCAGGAATAATGAATCATAACCAGTAGTATATACCAGGAATAATGAAACATAACCAGTAGTATATACCAGGAATAATGAATCATAACCAGTAGTATATACCAGGAATAATGAATCATAACCAGTAGTATATACCAGGAATAATGAATCATAACCATTAGTATATTCCAGGAATAATGAATCATAACCATTAGTATATTCCAGGAATAATGAATCATAACCAGTAGTATATACCAATCAAACAGCAATCAAATATACCAATTCTAAAACAAGCTCTAGACTTTTATTTTGGAAATGAAACCGGAAGCTGCAAAGCAACTCTAACGTCTAGGCTAGAGTTGCTTGATTGACTAGCTAACTTCGACTAGCTACGTTGGGTTCATGTCCTTTGCAGATGCCACATTACTGACAAAGTTTGTACGTCTAAAAAATATCTGTAACCGAGTAAAGGGAGACTTGACGTATGAATTGAACGTGTAAATGTTAATTCATAGTCGTAACATAGCGTTTGTGCATTTCTAGTTTAACGTTTACGTTTCGTGTTTCACGCATTACTTTTCTTACAATCCTAACGATACGTACGTTCAACCTTTGGCAGCTATCTTGCTCCATAGGCGTTCCCCGACTCTCCCCAAATGTTCTTTCAAAAAGCAAATACGCCTCGCACACGATACCGTTTTTATTTATAAACATTTGGAACTTGACTTTAATATAAGTGAGAAATCATTTTTCAAATACAAAAGATAAATTACTGTACGCAGTTTAGGAAAGTTGGACCCGGCTGTATATTGAGAAAAAACAGAAATGTGGAATGGAATAGTCCAATGGATATGCAAGCGCAAGGTGAGGATGTGTTGTAGCTGAGGCGGTGTGTGAAAACAATCGGGTGCAACTTTGCTAAACTGCGCATAGTAAGTGTATCTTTCGTATTTGATAGATTCTTTCTCGCTTATAAAAGTTCAGTTCTGAAGGTTTCCAAAACCGTATGGCAAGTGAGGCATATTTGCGTAGACAGTGTGTTGGGATTAAGCAGCGCATCGGAATTGTAGTTCATATGGAGCCAGCTGTGGTCCGTCGCATCAGCTGAGAACCCAAAAGGGGGACTGCCTGTAAACTGGCTATGCCCCCTTGGGTTCTTGAGAGCTATTTGATTGCACCATGGAACAACTGAATAAAAAAAAAAGGTGTGATTATCCCTAATATTTCATTGAATACAATTATTTTCCAGGTTTTTACCCCATGGCATCAGAGAGATCTTCATATCCAGTCAAGATTGTTTTGAACAGGCAGAGGAGTAGCTCACAGTGCAGAGACGAAGAGCTGGCTGTTGAAGAGGACTCTCAACCCCAGGTGTGATACATCACATTTTACAACTAAGATCAATTCTGATATTGGATTATCAGGAGATTTAATCGCTTTTGTGTGATTCATGAGTATGAAAATGGTTAGATATGGTGTGTGTGCTGCCATCCTGTTAGAAGGTAACAGATTATTTTATTACAAATGGTTAAGATGGATTTTCATTGTGTTCCATGGTGTTATTTGCCCCTAGTGGAGCGTTCTGGTACTTAGACTGTACGCAAACAGGAAGTAGAGAATTCGTTCTGCACGCATAGAAGCAGCTAAAAACAACGCAACGGTGCAGGTCTTTCAGTGTAGTTATTTCTTGTCACGCTTCAGCCTTGGAAAATATTTGTTTGTAAGTTCGATTCAAGCATTTAGCTAGTGATGATAATCTTGTTATTGATAGAGTTGTTTACATATCAATGTTGGTTGGTTGCATTTACTCACACAAATTGCAATGCCTTTCATGTATGCCGTTAGCTGTATTACTTTGCTTGTGCGTCATGCAAACGAATTGTAAAATATACAATACTGTAGTTTTGTTACCGATTCTAGTGTAATATGCTTTGTTATTCTACATAGATGGTTGTACATTATTAGAGTAATGAAAGGAGTTAGTCAATTACCATATGAGTAACAATTAGCTATGTGGTTTGGCATCATGCCAGATGCATGGTACCTTAGCAAGTGCTTTGTATTCATGCAACTTCAAATGTATAATGTACAGCTACAGTATGTCGGTCTGAATTGAATACTAAAGTATATTCTTTTCTGTATTTTGCAGTTTTACAACATAAACGTTTTCAATATATTCATTCAAGAAAAGTCACGCCTTGGGAGTTTTATTGAAGACTTAGTTGTTAACTATGTGTCTAGTTTTGCATGGGAACGCAACTCAAGGGCAGAATAGTGTGTGTCCAGAGCAATAACCTCAATCCCTGTTACAGCCTTCAGATGTGGAGCAGAGAGTGGAGACTGAACCCATACTGATCAAAGATGAGGAGACAGCAGAGGACGTGTGGAAGACTGACCCTCAGGAAGAGCTCAGGATCACTGGAGAGGGTGGGTGCAACCATAAGGGGTACGGCTCAGTCTGTCTATGGAAGACTGTGTGTGGGTGTGGTGGTATGCACGTTCCAAATTGCTGCATTGGTGTTGGGTGTTTTATGTTCTGGCATGTGTAGCGCACGGACACACAGTCAGTTCTAAAGCTGTCATGTTTTGCTGTTAAGGGTCTTTTGTAATCTTTATTTTATGTTTATCGCCAAATCTTTAGAGTCTGGTTCCAAGCCTGGGAAACCACCATCCTTTGAGCAACGGCACTGTGATGAGGACTTCATCACACAACCCAATATATCTCACAAAGACTCAGTGGAACATTACCCCAATTCTGATCGTCCAGAGGAACCAGCAACACCCCAGCTTGCATCTACGGAGGTATTCAGCACAGAGCAGCACCGGCCAGATGAGGACTCACTAGATCTAGTGATGGTGAAAGAGGAGGAGCTGGATCAAACCACGTCCTTGGCAGGACCTGACCAGTTTGTCATGGATGAGACTGATGGGCAGCTGTGGACCTCTGTGGGTCCAGGCAGAGACACTGACCCTGATGGTCACCCAGATTTCTCCTTTCATTCCACAGAAGAGTACTCTCAGAATATCTCAATTTTCCCATCTCATAGTGGGCTGTCATCTGTTCCTACTATGACAGATGAAGTGGGGCCATCGCTCCACTCTTCTTTATGGAAACCACATGCTAACATGTTCAGTGCAGCAAAACACATTAAAGGACATGTCAGGACATTGGCTGATGAGACTAGACAACAGATGCCAGAGGGACAGAGCAGTGAAAGGCTGAACTCAAATAATGAAGGAAATAGTTTAGCTCTACAGTCAAGGCAGCATCAATACAGGGCTTCAGAAGCAACAGTGAGATTGAGTGAGTGCATGACAGGGTCAAACATGGCCACCACCTCCACCTTCTCTGGATACAGCCTGAGTCACAGTAGTTTTAACATGGTGAAGAGAATGAGGACTCAGTGGAGGTCAGGCGGAACCACCGAGAGGCGTTTCAGCTGCACCTTCTGTGGGAAGAGCTTCCAGCGTTTCAGCGAGCTCAAAGTACACCTCCGGAGTCACACCGGAGAGAAACCGTACACATGCGAACAGTGTGGCAGGAGTTTCACCCAGCAGTGCAACTTGATCAGACATGCTCTGGTCCACACCGGGGAGAAGCCCTACGAGTGCACACAGTGTGGGAAATGCTTCACCCAGCGCTCCAAAATGAAGTCACATCAAAGAACTCACATAGGGGAGAGTCCAGTGTCTCAATGTGTGGTACCCACATACCCTGCGGATCCACAAACAAGTTTAATGATGTCTCAGAACAGATGGAACAAATAGTTCATAATTACATAATTTTTCTGTAACACTTTCTATGTGAAAATGTGGAAAATGTTGATAAGCTTTTTCTTTCAATTGATTTGTGAAATGGTTTTCATGCTTGACTGTTGTCTGCTCCTCGTTTTCATTTTAACAACTTATTTACAACTGGTAACAATGTGTATTTCTACCACAAAATCATAAAACCATATTATATTCAATCAAACTGATTTAATGAAAGCGTCAATCTGCGCTTTTAGATCAATAATACAGTGCCTTTGGAAAGTATTCAGACCCCTTGACTTTTTCCACATTTTTTTAGGTTACAGCCTTTTTCTAAAATGTATTAAATATAATTTTTTTCTCAGCAATCTACACAAAATACCCCATAATGACAAAGGGAAAACCAATTTTTTAGATTTTGCAAAGTAAAATAAAAAATAAAAACAGATACCTTATTTACAAAAGTATTCAGACCTTTTTCTATGATACTCAAATTGAGCTCAAGTACATCCTGTTTCCATTGACCATCCTTGAGATGTTTCTACCACTTCGTTGGAGTTCACCTGTGGTAAATTCAATTGATTGGACATGATTTGGAAAGGCACACACCTGTCTATATGTCCACAGTGGACAGTGCATGCCAGTGCAAAAACCAAGCCATGAGGTTGAAGGAATTGTCTGTAGAGCTCCGAGACAGGATTGTGTCGAGGCAGAGATCTGGGGAACGGTACCAAAACATTTCTAAAGCATTGAAGGTCCCCAAGAACACACTGGCCTCCATCATTCTTAAATTGAAGAAGTTTGGAACCACCAAGACTCTTCCTAGAGCTTGCCGCCCGGCCAAAGGGAGGTGACCAAGAACCCGATAGTCACTCAGAGCTCTAGAGTTCCTCTGTGGAGATGGGAGAACCTTCCAGAAGGACAGCCATCTCTGCAGCACTCCACCAATCAGGCCTTTATGGTAGAGTGGCCAGACGGAAGCCACTCATCAGGAAAAGGCACAT
Organism: Salvelinus fontinalis; assembly: GCF_029448725.1. Lineage (NCBI taxonomy): Eukaryota > Metazoa > Chordata > Actinopteri > Salmoniformes > Salmonidae > Salvelinus > Salvelinus fontinalis. The sequence continues at coordinate 16,397,831 of NC_074681.1, read as the reverse complement.
GACAGCTCGCTTGGAGTTTGGCAAAAAGACTCTCAGACCATGAGAAACAAGATTCTCTCATCTGATGGAACCAAGATTGAACTCTTTGGCCTGAATGCCAAGCGTGACATCTGGAGTAGACCTGGCACCATCCCTATGGTGAAGCATGGTGGTGGCAGCATGCTGTGGGGATGATTTTCAGTGGCAGGGACTGGGAGACTAGTCAGGATCGAGGCAAAGATGAACGGAGCAAAGTACAGAGAGATCCTTGATGAAAACCTGCTCCAGAGCGCTCGGTACCTCAGACTGAGGTGAAGGGTCAACTTACAACAGGACAATGACCCTAAGCACTGTTGTGTCTTTGGCATCATTAAAACTGAAGACTTATTTATCAAATAACTCTCTGTATTTATTATTACGCGATTAAACTGATTAATCATGTAACTGTAGTTAACTAGGAAGTTGGGGCACCTAGGAAAATATTCAGATTACAAAGTTATAATTTTCCTAATATAACGTTCAGATATTTTAATATCTGCTCAATTAGTCTTCGAATTAATTAATTATTATTTACCTCACGTTAGTCTCATTCCAAACGTCGTAAATTGTTGGTTATCGGCACGAACCCAGTCTTCACTATGAGTCGTCCATACATCAATTGGCTTAAAATCATTTATTTACTAACTAAGTAATTCACAGAAATGCATAACAAACAGTAGATATGGTTACAAGGAAATGATAGCGGATGTGCCCTTGTGGGCTAAACCGGCATGGCGGCTTGTTAGACAGAGTGATAATTATAACAATTGAAATGCTAATCCTTTGCACATGAACGCTCACTCATTTGGGAACAACTGCAATCAATATATATATTTACGCTCAGTATGTCGTCGGGATCTCTGTTGAGAAGTTCATTTCTGTTGGAGAGTCTGTCCACCCTCTCTCTCTGTCGTGGTTAGAATGGATAGTTCAGAGTGACATTCATTCATGTTGTTATAGAATAGATGTTTCGGCGGTTGTCGGTCTTCGCATTCAATGATACCGAATTCCTAGCTGCAGACTTGTAATTAATATCAAAGACTTGTTCTTATTCTGGCGGTATCGATAGTCTAAGAGTTTAACCACGTGGGATGGTTAAAAGATTCAGCAATCGTCTCAACCCTTAGCCCTCTCATAATTGAGGTAAGCTCGGTCTCCTCTCAAACCTTGGCCCTCTCGTTATCGAGGTAAGCTGGTCTGAAACCTTTAGCCATCTCGTAATTGAGGTAAGCTCGGTCTGGTGATAGAAAACCCAGGTGGGAGTTTTATTTGGAAGAGCAGAAAAGGGCCTGTCCCAGGACGCCAGACCATAACTGAGCTCATGGGCGGTCCTCTAATTTAGTTAAACTCTAAAGGGAATTGGAGTTTCCTTCATTAAACAGTCCAAAATCACATTACACAATTTCACAAACAGTATCATACTCACTCATTCATCTTACACAACAATTAGATGTAAGCCTCATATCTGAGGCTATTGTATAAACAGCGTTATGGTAATGTTGCCATATTGTCTCCCATGAGTTTCACAAAATTGTACCAAACGGACCAGTTCGTAGCTGTATTCTTCACTGATCTTTTATACCTTCTCCAGAACATAAATGTCGTTCGGTTCTCCAGTTCTGTGAGGTGGAAGAAATTCCTTTGTTCTCTCTATGAACTCACTCTCTCTATATACTGTCTGGCCATGAGGCAGGATCTTCCCTAGGAATTTACGACCTCTCTGACCACAGAAACCTGGTTATAGGAGACAGAGAGAGATGGTGCCGAGGTAGGGGGATGGTGCTCGCAGTGTCCAAAGAGGGCAACGTCATGACAGCACACAGCCAAGACAATTAAGGAGAGGTTTCGGGACAAGTCTCTGAATGTCCTTGAGTGGCCCAGCCAGAGCCCGGACTTGAACCCTATCAAACATCTCTGGAGAGACCTGAAAATAGCTGTGATGCAACACTCTCCATCCAACCTGACCGAGCTTGAATGGATCTGCAGAGAAGAAAGGGAGAAACCCCCCAAATACAGTTGTGCCAAGCTTGAAGTGGCATACCCAAGACGACTCGAGGCTGTAATCGCTGCCAAAGGTGCTTCATCAAAGTACTGACTAAAGGATCTGAGACCTTATGTAAATGGCATATTTCAGTTTTTTATATTTTATAAATTAGCTACAATTTATTAAAAACTGTTTTTACTTTGTCATTTTGGGGTATTGTGTGTAGATTGATGAGGGGGGGAAACTATTTAATACATTTTAGAATAAGGCTGTAATGTAACAAAATGTGGAAAAAGTCAAGTGGTCTGAATACTTTCCAAAGGCACTCTATATAGGAGCCATTTAGTATGTGTTGTCTAGTTAGTATTTGACTATCTGGAATGTCACTTCTTGCCACAAGGGACAGTTTTATCAGGTCAAGTTAATAACTAAATTCATTTGGATTTTCTGAGTTCTATTTTGAAGTTACTATGCTGCCTTAAAATTCCTTATGTAGTCTCAAAACTAGGCAATAAAATATTTATTTCTGTCAAATAGGCTATACATGTTCATACAACTTTACATTTTACATCTGGAAACTACACTTTTACTGTGTACATTGTCTAAACTGACACCACTGGTACTTTATAAAACTGGTCATCTTAATCGAGGCTCATTACATATTGTAGATGGATAAGAGATAGATTGATATGATTGGTAGTTTGTATGATTTACTGGTTCATTGATTAGTCAATCAACAGAGACGGAGATAATTAGGGAGATATACAGAAAGAGAATGCAAGAGAGAAAGATAGAGTAGGAAGTCAACGGGAAGTTTAGGTATTTCTTGCATTATCGCTTGCTGCTTGGTTGTGCTGGTGCAGAGTGAAGGTAGGAACAGTCTTAACTCTCTTTCTTATTCTTTGTTTTTATCTCAGTCACCCTGGAACTCGCGAGGAGTAACAATGACAGTGTGTTGGGGTGGGATGGTCGGGGTCAGGGGAATAAAGAGGTGATGTCAGGCTTAGAGGCTTTGTGTTCTACAAAAGGCCGGTAGTCAAAACGACATAACATTCAATTGACTTCCGCTGTAGTGAGAGGGCCAAAATGGCAGCGGGAGGAGAGGGCCTGTCAGTCACAGAGAACAGCCAGAGCCGTGGTTAGGGGTGTCGGGGTGTCCATCAGCATACTCATACACATTTTGATACATATTGTGAATGGAGTTTTATACACTGCTCAAAAAAATAAAGGGAACACTTAAACAACACAATGTAACTCCAAGTCAATCACACTTCTGTGAAATCAAACTGTCCACTTAGGAAGCAACACTGATTGACAATACATTTCACATGCTGTTGTGCAAATGGAATAGACAAAAGGTGGAAATTATAGGCAATTAGCAAGACACCCCCAAAAAAGGAGTGATTCTGCAGGTGGTGACCACAGACCACTTCTCAGTTCCTATGCTTCCTGGCTGATGTTTTGGTCACTTTTGAATGCTGGCGGTGCTTTCACTCTAGTGGTAGCATGAGACGGAGTCTACAACCCACACAAGTGGCTCAGGTAGTGCAGTTCATCCAGGATGGCACATCAATGCGAGCTGTGGCAAAAAGGTTTGCTGTGTCTGTCAGCGTAGTGTCCAGAGCATGGAGGCGCTACCAGGAGACAGGCCAGTACATCAGGAGACGTGGAGGAGGCCGTAGGAGGGCAACAACCCAGCAGCAGGACCGCTACCTCCGCCTTTGTGCAAGGAGGTGCACTGCCAGAGCCCTGCAAAATGACCTCCAGCAGGCCACAAGCAATAAGCAATAAACAGCCCATCATGCTTAGGGATATGTATAAAAATGCTGGACAGGACATTGTTTTGGCTACCATGGCTATGCCCCCATAGGATGACAATGACCCCATCCATAGGGCACAAATGGTCACGGAATGTTTGATGAGCATGAAAACGATGTCAACCATATGCCATGGCTGTCTCAGTCACCAGATCTTAACCTAATTATGAGAGATTCTGGAGCGGGGCCTGAGGTAGCCTTTTCCATCACTATCAATAAAAACAACAAATTATGGAATTTCTCATTTACGAATAGTGTTACATCCCTCCAATAGAGTTCAAGACTGCAGAATCTATGCCAAAGTGCATTGAAGCTGTTCTAGCTCGTAGTGGCTCAATGCCCTATTACAACACTTTATGTTGGTTCTTCCTTTATTTTGGCCGTTACCTGTATATCAGTACTACTGTACTGTTATGCATATTCTCTCATGCAGCTCAATCAACACTACTTGCTCTCTTCTTCTACACACTATCTAACATGCAATACTCTTTATATCTAATACCTTCACTTATATATGTACAGTACATGCCTTTAAAAACCAAAGAGAAGGACCTCAATGTAAATCAGCTATAATTCATGTATTATGCAATAGTTACTTGAAATATATTGTAACGACCCTGGGTTTATAAGCGCGGAAATCGACTCTGCCGCTTGAGCATGCTTTTGCGGCACAGTCGATAGCGCGCCGGACCTCGGGCTTAGGAGGTCGAGGGTTCGAGACCTGCTCCCTGCTGTTTCATTACATTGGTGTCGGAAGTGATCGGACTTCGCATCCACGACAGTGCGTGTGCTTGGCCGGTGAGCGCGTTCCTGTAAGACGTAAAGTCGCAAGCTAGCGCGAGGACGCGCTCTTTGAAAGGAGGGAGTAGTGTAACAACCCTGGGTTTATAAGCGCGGAAATCGACTCTGCCGCTTGAGCATGCTTTTGCGGCACAGTCGATAGCGCGCCGGACCTCGGGCTAGGAGGTCGAGGGTTCGAGACCTGCTCCCTGCTGTTTCATTACAATATGATGAAATTCAGTTTATTTGAGGGTTCTATGAAACTAGTTTTGTTTCCCAACTATGTGTCGAATAAGTTATATCCCCTTTCAATCCTTTAATAAATACCATACCACAGTTTCAGAATGGTTTCATTAGGCTGTGGAGATTACGCCTATGTTCAATCGTTCATGAAGGCATCATTAGACTCACAAGGAACCATTACTTTTTAAAAATGGTTGAAGAAAGTGTTTTTGTATTTTACCACAGTGTGTTGTGCATTATCAATGCATATTGCCTTTTATACATTGATAACCATATGAGCCACTGCACTACACTCTCCCCTGCATGTAGCCATATATATTTACTAAAACCAGATGACGTTTTACTATCCAAAGTCTTTAAGGTCTTCTCTTTTTAGTCAATAGATATAGCGGGGTTCTTACTAGAGGGAGTACAGCTATAACCGGAAGGGACTTTTTCCTAGCAGGTTAGGAGAACTTACACAGCAGGTTAGGATAATTAACGTGGCAGGTTAGGACACTTAGGTTAAGGTTAGGAAAAGTGTTAGGGTTAGCTAAAATGCTCTCCTAACCTGCCACGGAAAGTCACTTCTGGTCGAACGAACATCTAGTCACAACCGTTTGTAAGATGACAAACGACATAAAAGGAATCATACTGCCATCTTGTGGCCGGTTGGCCTAGAAAACACCCTGGTATTTGCCTTGCCAGTGCTAAACTCTGCCAAATTTGAAGGGCTGTTGCAGTCTCATATTTAGGCTAACAAATACTTACCTCACCAGTTAAACAGAAGTGTAATTAAGAGGATGAGTGGGGTCAGATGAGATTGGGATCTCCATATGCAGAAAAGTGGGGAGGCTGTTGCAGTGAGAGATATGGAGCAGGCAGAAATGTTAGCTCAGGCATTTATGAAGGTACACAGCTCAAGTAATCTGACAGAAGAGGTGCAGCGGAGAACATCCTGGGGTCCTGGAACAGAGAGAAGTGGTGGAGGATGCATTGAATGCTCCTTTTACCCTGGCTGAGATGAAGAGAGTTATAGCTAAAGCTAGGGTAGGATCTCATGGGAAGGATGAGATGTTTTACATCATGATGGCTCATCTGAGAGACACTGCAATGGGGAAAGTATTGGGCTTTTACAATAAGGAAATTGCCTGACAGTTCGAAGCAGGCTGTAGTAGTGCCGACAAACCAGGGAAGAAAGACCCTACTAGTCCAAACTATAGGCCGATAGCGTTGGCATTTCATACATGTAAACTTATGGAAAGGATATATAATGGAGCCGGAGGGGATGGCTGCCGTTTTACGTGCTCCTAACCAACTGCTATTTTGTTTGTTTTTTTGCGTTGTTTGTAACTTATTTTTTAAACTTATTTTGTACATAATGTTGCCGCTACCATCTCCTATGACCGAAAAGAGCTTCTGGACATCAGAACAGCAATTACTCACCTCCAACTGGACAAATACATTTTTCTTTAGCGAGACCGACGCGAAGTGCTCGCCTGAGGTAGAGTACCTCATGATAAGCTTTAGAACACACTATCTATCAAGAGAGTTCTCATCTATATTATTCGTAGCCGTCTATTTATCACCACAAACCGATGCTGGCACTAAGACCGCATTCAACAAGCTGTTTAAGGCCATAAGCAAACAAGAAAATGCTCATCCAGAAGCGGTGCTCCTAGTGGCATGCATGAGAGCACCATCTGTTCCGGACGACTGTGTGATCATGCTCTCCATAGCCGATGTGAGCAAGACCTTTAAACAGGTCGACATTCACAAAGCAACAGGGCCATACAGATTACTAGGACGGGTACCCAAGCATGCGCGGACCAACTGGCAAGTGTCTTCGCTGATATTTTCAACCTGTCCCTGGCCGAGTCTGTAATACCTACATGTTTCAAGCAGGCCACCATAGTCCCTGTGACCAAGGAAGCAAAAGTAACCTGCCTAAATTATTACCACACCGTAGCACTCATGTCGGTAGCCATGAAGTGCTTTGAAAGGCTGTTCATGACTCACATCAACACCATCAACCCGGAAATCCTAGACCCACTCCAATTTGCATGCCGCCCCAACAGATCTACAGACGACACAGTCTCAATCACACTCCACACTGCCCTTTCCCACCTGGACAAAAGGAACACCTATGTGAGAATGCTGTTCATTGACTACAGCTCAGCGTTCAACAACATAGTTCCCTCAAAGCTCATCACTAAGCTAAGGACCCTGGGACTAAACACCTCCCTCTGCAACTGGATCCTGGACTTTCTTACGGGCTGCCCACAGGTGGTAAGGGTAGGCAACAACACATCTGCCATGCTGATCCTCAACACTGGGGTCCCTCAAGGGTGAGTGCTTTGTCCCCTCATGTACTCCCTGCTCACCCACGACTGAGTGGCCAAACACAACTCCAACACCATCATTAAGTTTGTTGACAACACAACAGTGGTAAGCCTGATAACTGACAACGATGAGACAGCCTATAGGGAGGAGGTCAGAGACCTGGCAGTGTGGTGCCAGGACAACAACCTCTCCCTCAATGTGAGCAAGACAAAGGAGATGATCATGAACTACAGGAAAAGACGGGTCGAACAGGCCCCCATGGAGCGGGTCTAAAGTTTCAAGTTCCTTGGTGTCCACATCACCAACAAATTATCATGGTCCAAACACACCAAGACAGTCGCGAAGAGGGCACGACAACACCTTTTCCCCATCAGGAGACTGAAAAGATTTGGCATGGGTCTCCAGATCCTCAAAAGGTTCTACAGCTGCACCATAGAGATCATCCTGACCGGTTGCATCACCGCCTGGTATGGCAACTGCTCGGCATCTGACCGTAAGGCGCTACAGAGGGTAGTGCGTACGGCCCAGTACATCACTGGGGCCTAGCTTCCTGCCATCCAGGAACTATATACTAGGCGGTGTCAGAGGAAGGCCAGAAAAATTGTCAAAGAATCCAGCCACCCAAGTCATGGACTGTTCTCTCTGCTACCGCACGGCAAGCGGTACCGGAGTGCCAAGTCTAGCACCAAAAGGCTCCTTAACAGCTTCTACCCCCAAGCCATAAGACTGCTGAACAGTTAATCAAATGGCCACCGGACTATTTACATTGACCCGCCCCCCCTCCCTTTGTTTTTAAACTGCTGCTAATTGCTATTTTTTTTATCTATGCATAGTCAATTTACCCCTAACTACATGTACAAAATAACTTGACTAACCTTTACCCCGCACTTTGACTCGGTACCGGTACCCCCTGTATATAGCCTCGTTACTGTTATTTTTGTGTTACTTTTTATTTTTATTTTACTATTTTTAATTTAGTTTATTTAGTAAATATTTTCTTAACTCTTTCTTTAACTACATTGTTGGTTAAGGGCTTGTAAGTAAGCATTTCATGGTAAGTTCTACACCTGTTGTATTAGGAGCATTTGACAAATAACATTTGATTTGATAACGGAGAGGCTGATGTTCTTCCTGGAGAGCAGAGGCCTAATGTCACTAGATCAAAGTGGGTTCAGGAAAGGCAGGGCAATGAGGGATCCTGTACTGTGCCTAGAGTCAGTCATACATAAGGCACAGGCAAATAAGGAAGTGGTGGGAATGGTTTTCTTTGATGTAGAGAAGGCCTATGATATGGAAGGAAGGGTTACTTATCAAACTGGATATCATGGGGGTTGGAGGAAGGGTTTTTAACTGGATAAAGATTTTCTTTTTGGGCGATCAGTACAAGTGAGGGTGAGGATTTCTATGTCAGAAAGTTACGAGGTAGATAATGGTACCACCCCAGGGAACTGTCATTAGTCTTTTGTTCTCCATTATAATTGACAATGTATTCTCCCAGTTTTAGACCAGATATTAGGAGGTCATTGTTTGCGGATGACAGGGTGCTGGGGAAGAGAGGGTGAAATATTCCCCATACATACAGCTAGAAGTGTTCAAGAAGCGAACAGTGAATTTGAACAGTCCCTCAGATGGGCTTCAAGTTTTCAGGTGAGAAATCACTTTTTTTTACTGCCTGAAGCTATTGAAAGGAATATTGAGAGGGTGGTCTGGTTTGGTTCCTGTGGGTCTGGTTTGACACTCAAGTAACATGGGCAAAGCAAATATTGAATGTGATTTGTTGCCTGTCAGGTATAGAGTGGGGAGCAGATAGAATGGCATTGGAAATACCCTATACACCGAGTCTACAAAACATTAGGGTAAACCTGCTTTTTCCATGACAGACTGACCAGGTGAAAATTATAAACCGTTATTTATGGCACTTGTTAAATCCACTTCAATCAGTGTAGATGAAGGGGAGGAGACAGGTTAAAGAAGGATTTTAAAGCCTTGAGACAATTGAGACATGGATTGTGTATGTGTGCCATTCAGAGGATGAAGATGCAAGGGCCTATGTACAGGGTATGGTAGTAGGTGCCAGGCGCACCGGTTTTATTGTGTCAAGACCTGCAACGCTGCTGGGTTTTTCACGCTCAACAGTTTCCATTGTGTATCAAGAATGATCCACCACCCAAAGGACATCCAGCCAACTTGACACAACTGTGAGAAGCATTGGAGTCAACATGGGCCAGCATCCCTGTGGAACGCTTTCAGCTCCTTATAGAGTACATGCCCCGACGAATTGAAGCTGTTCTGAGGGCAAAAGGGGGTGCAACTCAATATTAGGAAGGTGTTCCTAATGTTTTGTACACTCAATGAATTGCGCTGTCAAGGTCATCACTGGACAATGGAAGTGTAGCATATGGATCAGGCTCAAGCTCTAAGAATATGTTGTGGAGCAATCAGGACCTCCCCGGTGGCAGCTCTGCAGGTAGAGTGGGGAGACATGCCGTTAAAGTTAAGACAACAACTAGCCTTGACATATTGGGTAAATCTACAAGGACTTAGGGTTACACATCCTACAAAAAAGGTGCTCCTAGAGGGCTGGGAGCTTGAACAAAATCTGAATACAAGTTTGGGGTGGATGGGTAATGGCTTGGCGAGAGAGAGACCCTCGGTGGTTCTTCCTGCTATCCCTCCTTGGTTGCTCCCTCAGCCAATGATAGGCCTAGGGTTGCTTAAGAGGGTAAGAGCTGGTGAGGAAGGAGTAGATCCAGTAAATATTGTAAGTGAACATTTAAGAACACAGTACTATGCTGTCTTGAATATATTCACAGATGGATCTGAGCACCCTAAAACAGGGAGGACAGGTGCAGCTTTTAGTGTTCCTGAGTTTAAGGTGACAGTGACAAAAAGAGCAACTGATCATTTATCTGTTTACACAATGAAGTTGCTGGCATACTATTGGCTGCAGAGTGGGTGGAGGAGGTGAGGCCAGACAGGGTAGTAATCTGCTCTGACTCCTGTGCAGCACTGATGAGCTTAAATGCATTTGTGTCTCGGATCAGACTAGATGTATTCTATGAGATTTTTCAGTGCTTGTATGGTGTGAGACAGATGGGATAGTTGTGATGTTCCACTGGGAACCAGCTCATGTGGGAGCAGATGCCAAGTGGTTGATAGGAACAGTGGTTAATAATAAAAGGCAAGAGTTGTGGGGCAGGGATGGAAAGGGAAGACCGGTATAAGATCCAGGAAAAGGTGGAGGCAGGGAGGTCCTTAGGTCGAGAGAGAAGGGAGGAAAGTGTAATCACTAGGATGAGAATGGGACACACAAGGCTCAACAGTACATTAAAACTGGTAAGAAAACTTCAGACTGGGAGGTGTGATCACTGTCAGGAGGAGATGGATACAGCGGAACACGTTCAATTTCAGTGCCAGCAATATGTGAGGGAAAGGGAGACGTTTGTCTTACATTTAATGAGTAATGGTGTTGAGTTTCTTTCCTGTAGGTTTTCACTCCAATCCCAGTTGTAACTGACTTGATTCAGTTTATCAACCTGCTAATTATTGGAATTGGGTGCACTAGATTAGGGTTGGAGTAAGAACCTACAGGACGGTACCTCTCCAGGATTGGGTTGCCCTGATTTAGACCTTCCCTGTCTCTATTCCACACTCCAGTCCATTTGGTGGTGGTAATGCGCCTTAAAGTTTTTTGCCAAGCACCATATAAAATCCACAGAAGAAGAAGAAGAAAAATATGAATGGAGTGAGCTGTGCGCCAGACAGAGTTCTGGAGGTAAAATGTAAGTGAATGAGGGCTAGTTAAGTGAGGTGGAAAGTGTGGTGAAAAGCTCGGAACCCGACCCTGGCATCGATGGACATAAAAAATAATCTGGTCCAGTAGAAGTGATATTTTTTAAGAATGTGTGGATCTTTCCCTTTTGGCAGATCCATTTGTGGTTTCAGGATGGGTGGGAAAGGAGTTGGGTGCAGTTGAATCAGTGACGGTAACCTGTAGTGGACATGTGATATTTGTTTGTGTTTCTTCTGACCAGAGGGAGCAGGCGCTCCGTGTCACATAACTTGGGTGAAGATATGTTTCTTGAAAGGAGTGATTTCTGGGTTAGCTAGAGTCAGAGTAGTGTGGCGGATGAATCCGAATTAGTTGGGTAACATAGATAATTAAGATGTTTTATTTGAATAATATGTTTATGTGAGATACTTGTCATTAGAATGTATCCTTTTGGACTATAGTGTTGGCAGTTGCACTTTTCCCTACGCTGGGGCTCAGTCACTTGGGGCCCAGAGAGGGGAGAGGTCAGGCTTGTCTTTCACATGTCCCTGGTGCTATGCAGAATATCAGAAAGGGAAGAGAACAGAATGGAACATTGTCTTCATATGTGAATGTGTCTTTACCTATTCTTAAACCATGTGAAGGGATGGCGTGATTAATGGGGCACCAATTACTTGTCTCCACAATGTCTGTGCGCCAGTCACTCCCTCCTTTTCCCATTGGGGGGAGGTGTATGGCAGTGTCTGGAAACATTGTATGTCCTCTCTGATGTTGCACTTATCCTGGGATAGTGTATGGCCTAGAGGCTCACTCCCCTCAGTGAGCTTGTCCAGGAGTGGGGTCAAGAGGGGGTTTACTTGAGATGGGAGTATCTAGAGTTGATAATTGTTATGCCATTGGATGAGTTGGTGTTTTTGTACTATGAAGTACCAGGACTGAGATTAGAACCTCGTCTAAGGGGCCAAACTCAACGATAATTAATAGTGAATGTTATCTGGCTACGGAATACTCCTTTCTCAAGAAAATTATTTCTTTGTGAACAGTTCCTAAGATCTGTGATTCGTCATGTAAGTTGAGAGGGGTGTATCTTGGCTATAAAAGATCTTTGTACTTTTCTGTTGGTACTTTTCAATAGTTCATTAGAGATAGCGCATCATTGAAAGTCAAAAAGGCTATTGCAAAGCTCGTATTAAAAAATATGTAGTTTAAGTATAACTCTGACTGGTGTGTATAGTTTGTAACTCTCATCATTTGGTAAAGCAGAAAAATGCCACCACAGTAGTGCATTAGGTGTCATGCGGAGGCAGTGAAGTAATTAGAGGAGGATGCGTCAAGAGAGGAGGATCCCTGAGAATAGTAGATCTATGCCAGCCAGTGGTGGAAAATTATTCAATTTTCATACTAGAGTAAATGTAAAGATGCCTTAATAGAAAATGACTCAAGTAAAAGTGAAAGTCACCCAGTAAAATACTACTTGAGTAAAAGTCTAAAAGTATTTGGTTTTAAATATACTTAAATATCAAAAGTAAATATAATTGCTAAAATATACTAAGGTATCAAAAGTAAAAGTATAAATCATTTCAACTTCCTTATATTAAGCAAACCAGACTGGACAATTTTCTTATGTATTTGTTATTGATGGATAGCCAGGGCACGCTCCAACACTCACACATCATTTACAAACCAAGCATTTGTGTTTAGTGAGTCCGCCAGATCAGAAGCAGTAGTGATGACCAGGAATGTTCTCTTGATAAGTATGTGAATTGGACCATTTTCCTGTCAAAATATAACAAGTGCGTTTGAGTGTCAGGGAAAATGTATGGAGTAAAAAGTACATTATGTTCTTTAGGAAAGTAATAAAGTAAAAGTTGCCAAAAATATAAATAGTAAAGTACAGATACACAAAAAAACTACTTAAATAAAAATACTTTAAAGTACTACTTAAAAGTACTTAACACTACTGATGCCAGCACAGAGCGATAGGCCAACGAGTGATATATCCTTCACTAAGGTTGACTTCTTAGCGTTCATAGCAATGGTTATCAACTGCATAAATAGAACGTAAATCACAGAAAATAGATGTTGTTGTGGCAGCTGCAGAGAAGTATTTGGGTATATGAGATTTGACTTCAGAAGACTTACAAGGTGTGTTGAGTGGTGGTGCCCTGTCCTCCCAGGCCGCTGGCATGGTGCAGGAGCAGATAGGGTCAAAATAGTGGAATGGGGTAGGTGGTTTTTAGTGAGTGTAGGATTAGTTGGATGGGTGTTTTTTTAAATGTTATATATAATTGGTTTTGTTTTTTCCTTTTCCCCTTATCCAATTTTGTATCACGATGTATAATATATTTATATTGTAGTCCATTTGGGGGCGGTAATACAACATATTGGATACGAACCGCGCTTAAACACCGAAGATGGTGATGAAGAAGAAGAACGGAAGCGCGATTGCGCACGCATCTCCGATTTGAAACATGGTTGGCATTTATCGACATCGTTTGCCTAAATAGATCTCCTTACAAATGTCGAATTGGTCCAATATCAACATTTGCCATAGTGTGAGAACTGGAAATATACTGATTATTTATTGCTCATTGGCTAGCAAAATTGTTTAAACATATTTACTTAATCACGGCGAATAAATACTGGGCTGGACAGGATGGCCAGCTGCAATTTTCAGGAGCAGTTTGTATCCATTATGGAAGTATTGGCTAAAGCAGCAGTAGCAGAAATAAACAAACGTGTAGATGATAGCTGTGCTGTTATACGTTTGGAAATGACCCAAAGCCAGCGAGATATTGATGTACTGAAAAGGAAGTGTCAAATGATGGACAGCGAGCTGAAGAAGACGCGCAGACGAAAAGGTAGTTGTGTTATTATTCATGGTAAATTGATTGAATATGCAAAACCCAAATGTGTGAATAGCCCTAATATTTAATATTTGACCGAATATAATTATTTTCTAGGTTTTTACCCCGTGGCATCAGAGAGATCTTCACATCCAGTTAAGATTGTTTTGAACAAGCAGAGGAGTACCTCACAGTGGAGAGACAGCAAGATGGCTGTTGAAGGGGACTCTCAACCCCATGTGTGATACATCACCTTTTACAATTACAGAGACCTGATATCTTGGATCAATTATGTTATTGGATTATCAGGAGAATTTACTGCTTTTGTGTGATTCATGAGTATGAAAAGGGTTAGATATGGTGTGTGTCCTGAGTAATAACCTCAGTACCTGTTACAGCCTTCAGATGTGGAGCAGAGAGTGGAGACTGAACCCATACTGATCAAAGATGAGGAGACAGCAGAGGATGTCTGGAAGACTGACCCTCAGGAAGAGCTCAGGATCACTGGAGAGGGTGGGTACGACCATAAGGGGTACTGCTCTGTCTGTCTATGGAAGACTGTGTGGGTGTGGTGGTATGATAAAATTGGTGTTGGGTGTTTTATGTTCTGGCATGTGTAGCTCACGGACACACAGTCAGTTCTAAAGCAGTCATGTTTTGCTGTTAAGGGTCTTTTGTAATCTTTATTTTATGTTTATCCCCAAATCTTTAGAGTCTGGTTCCAAGCCTGGGAAACCACCATCCTTTGAGCAATGGCACTGTGATGAGGACTTCATCACACAACCCAATATATCTCCCAAAGACTCAGTAAAACATTACCCCAATTCTGATCGTCCAGAGGAACCAGGAACACCCCGGCTCGCATCTACAGAGGTGTTCAGCGCAGAGCAACACCGGCCAGACGAGGACTCACTAGACCTAGTGATGGTGAAAGAGGAGGAGCTGGATCAGACCACAACCCTGGCAGGACCTGACCAGTTTGTCATGGATCAGTCTGATGGGCAGCTGTGGACCTCTGTGGATCCAGGCAGAGACACTGACCCTGATGGTCACCCAGATTTCTCCTTTCAATCCACAGAAGAGTACTCTCAGAATATCTCAATTTTCCCATCTCATAGTGGGCTGTCATCTGTTCCTACTATGACAGATGATGTAGGGCCATCGCTTCACTCTTCTATATGGAAACCACATGCTAACATGTTCAGTGCAGCAGCACATAGGAAAAGACATGTCAGGACATTGGCTAATGAGACTAGACAACAGATGCCAGACGAACAGAGCAGTGAGATACTGAACTCAAATAATGAAGGAAATCGTTTAGCTCTACAGCCAAGGCAGCATCAATACAGGGCTTCAGAAGCAACAGTGAGATTGAGTGAGTGCATGACAGGGTCAAACATGGCCACCACCTCCACCTTCTCTGGATACAGTCTGAGTCACAGTAGTTTTAACATGGTGAAGAGAATGAGGACTCAGTGGAGGTCAGGCGGCACCACCGAGAGGCGTTTCAGCTGCACCTTCTGTGGGAAGAGCTTCCCAACTTTCTGGCAGCTCAAAGAACACCTCCGGAGTCACACCGGAGAGAAACCGTACACCTGTGAACAGTGTGGCAGGAGTTTCACCAAGCAGTGCAACCTGATCAGACATGCTGTGGTCCACAGCGGGGAGAAGCCCTACAAGTGCACACAGTGTGGGAAATGCTTCACTCAGCGCTCCAGCATGAAGTCACATCAGAGAACTCACATAGGAGAGAGTCCAGTGTCTCCATACGTGGTACCCGCATACCCTGGGGATCGACACACAAGTTTAATGTAGTCTCAGAACAGATGGAACAAATAGGAACATAATTGCATTATGCTTCGGAAACACTTTCAATGTGAAAATGTAGATCAATCAACCGTACTCGCTATCTTCTTCTACACTATCTGATGTGCTTTCTTTTTGAATCTAGTACCTCTACTGATACACCCCCCTATGTATTTATTTGGACAGTGAAGCTACAACTTTTAATTTGGCTCTATACTCCAGGATTTTGGATTTGAGATCAAATGTTTTATATGAGGCGACAGTACAGAATGTCACCTTTTATTTGAGGGTATTTTCATACATCTGTTTTACCGTTTAGTAATTAAAGCACTTTATGTATCTAGTCCCCCCATTTGAAGGTGGCATAAGTATTTGGACAATTTCACTTAGTGTATAAAAATGTGTCAGAAGTTTAGTATTTCGCCCCATATTCTTAGCACGCAATGACTACATCAAGCTTGTGACTCTACAAACTTGTTGAATGCATTTGCAGTTAGTTTTGGTTGTGTTCTGGATTATGGTGTGTCATTTTGGAGTCACTTTTATTGTAAATAAGTATAGGATTTGTTTCTGAACCCTTCTACATTGTAAACCCTACCATGACTACGGATAATCATAAATTAATCTTGAATAATGATGAGTGAGAAAGTTACAGAGATAAATATCATGCCCCCCCAAAAATGCTAACCTCCCATGTTATTGGTAATGGTGTGAGGTTAGCATGTTCTGGGGGCATGATCTTTGCGCATCTGTCACTTTCTCACTTGTTATTCACAAATTCCTTCATGATTATCTGTAATCATGGTAGCCGCCACATTAATGTAGAAGTGTTCATATTCTATTCTTATTTACAATAAAAGTGACTCCAAAATGACAATACATTATTTACCATTAATTTCTATTGGGCACAACATTATCTGAAACACAACTAAAACAAACTACAAATGCATCCAGCAAGTTTATAGTCATGAGCTTGATGTAGTCATTGCATGCTAGGAATATGGGACCAAATACTAAACTATTGACTACATTTAATACTAATACGAATGACACCTTCAAATGGGGGGAGTAGATGCATGAAGTGCATTCATTTCTAAAATGTAAAACAAATGTATAAAAATACCCTCAAAGGGTGACATTCTGTAATGTCGCCTCAGACATTTGATCTCAAATCCAAAATGCTGGATTATAAAGCCAAATGAAATATATTTACTTCACTGTCCAAATAAATACGTAGGGGAGTGTATGTGCCTTAAAAACCTTGAGGAGAACCTCTGAATGTTAATTAGCTATAACACATGTAGTATACAATAGTTATTGGAAATATATAATGAAATTAAGTTTATTTGAAGTTTACATGAAACCAGTTTCATCGTCCTTGTTCCATAGCTATGTGTCAAACAAGATATATCCCCTTTCCTTGAATAAATACCATACCACATCTTCAGACCGGTTTCATTAGGTTGTGTGGATGAGAATGGAGATGACAATATTTGATGATGTATAAACCATTAGTTTTTATGAATGGTTGAAGAAAGTGTTTTAGTATTTTACATTTCACCACAGTGTGTCGTGCATTATGCATCTATAGCCTTTTAATGCATTAACAACCATGTGAGCCATTGCATTACAGTCTTTTCGCCTACATGTAGCCAAAGCTATTGAAAAAGACAAGGAGTTTTACGATCTGAATTCTTTTAGATCATAAAACGAATTTCTTTAATCAATAGATATGGTTACTCTACATGTAGCTCTCCGTAGGGTTTTCAGCGGTTAGCTTCGTCCATGACTGGCTCCTTGTGAACTACAATTCCGACTGTGTTTTAACGTTTAGGAACATCAATAATCATCACTTGCTAAACGGTTTTTGGAACATATGGACCTCATCTTTAATATCAGCGAGAATTAATTTTTCAAATAAAAAACAACCAGTTACTGTAGAAGATTATACAGATCCATATGCTGTGTGTGCCTCCAGCCAACGAACTACAATTCCTCCCCAGTTACGTTTACACACAGGAGCACGATAGATGGCTAATTAGCACAAGTGCTCGCCACTGTCTTCAGTCTGTCTTCTGTAAAAAGCGCTATTACATGGCGATATGGTCGTGTAGAAACACTAACCGTAGTGCTTTAAAGGTGTGTTGTAATTGAACCTTTTGTTTTTGGAAAAGTATTTCTCGCTCATATGGAAGATAGGTTTGTTATGTTTCCAAAACCGCTCCACAAGAGATGCGTGCTAACGTTCAGACCGAGCGTTGGGGAGCTTAACAAAAGTCCCCCAGGAAGAAGATACTATTGTCAATGGGCGACTAAAAGTAGCTAGTTAGGTCTATGAATGGGCTAACCTACATGCAGACAAGAATATACCTGGTATATACATTTGAAGTCGAAAGTTTACATACACCTTAGCCAAATACATTTAAACTCAGTTTTTCACAATTGCTGACATTTAATCCTAGTAAAAATTCCCTGTTTTAGGTCAGTTAGGATCACCACTTTATTTTCAGAATGTGAAATGTCAGAATAATAGTAGAGAGAATGATTTATTTCAGCTTTAATTTCTTTCATCACATTCCCAGTGGGTCAGAAGTGTACATACACTCAATTAGTATTTGTTAGTGTAATATTTGTGTTGTGGAGAAATGACCAGGCAGGAGACGGGAGTACAGTTAGTTTTCGTTTAGTCGTGCTCTACAGTTCCCGGGCACACTAGTGTGCATGTGCATTTCCTATTAGGTGTAGTAACGTAACACTGTCGTAATACATCACCGCTTAGTAACAGCATAGTAACTAATATAAACAGATGTAGATCCCAGATACTGCAGGTAGTATTGCCTTTAAATTGTTTAACTTGGGTCAAACGTTTCGGGTAGCCTTCTACAAGCTTCCCACAATAAGTTGGGTGAATTTTGGCCCATTCCTCCTGACAGAGCTGGTGTAACTGAGTCAGGTTTGTAGGCCTCCTTGCTCGCGCACGCTTTTAGAGTTCTGCCCACACATTTTCGATAGGATTGAGGTCAGGGCTTTGTGATGGGCACCCCAATACCTTGACTTTGCTGTCCTTAAGCCATTTTGCCACAACTTTGGAAGTATGCTTGGGGTCATTGTCCATTTGGAAGACCCATTTGCGACCAAGCTTTAACTTCCTGACTGATGTCTTGAGATGTTGCTTCAATAAATCCACATAATGTTCCATCCTCATATTGCCATCTATTTTGTGAAGTGCACCAGTCCTTCCTGCAGCAAAGCACCCCCACAACATGATGCTGCCACCCCCGTGCTTCACAGTTGGGATGGTATTCTTCGGCTTGCAAGCCTCCCCCTTTTTCCTCCAAACATAACGATGGTCATTATGGCCAAACAGTTCTATTTTTGTTTCATTAGACCAGAGGATATTTCTCCAGAAAGTACGATCTTTGTCCCCATGTGCAGTAGCAAACCATAGTCTGGCTTTCTTTAATGGCGGTTTTAGAGCAGTGGCTTCTTCCTTGCTGAGCGGCCTTTCAGGTTATGTCGATACAGGACTCGTTTTACTGTGGATATAGATACTTTTGTACCTGTTTCCTCCAGCATCTTCACAAGGTCCTTTGCTGTTGTTCTGGGATTGATTTGCACTTTTCGCACCAAAGTACGTTCATCTCTAGGAGACAGACGAGACTCCTGCCAGAGCAGTATGATGGCTGCGTGGTCCCATGGTGTTTATACTTGCGTACGTTGTTTGTACAGATGAACGTGGTACCTTCAGGCATTTGGAAATTGCTCCCAAGGACGAACCCGGCTTGTGGAGGTCTACCATTTTTTTCTGAGGTCTTGGCTGATTTCTTATGATTTACCCATGATGTCAAGCAAACAAGCACTGAGTTTGAAGGTAGGCCTTGAAAAACATCCACAGGTATACCTCCAATTTACTCAAATTATGTCAATTAGCCTATCAGAAGCTTCTAAAGCCATGACATCATTCATCATTTTCTGGAATTTTCCAAGCTGTTTAAAGGCACAGTCAACTTAGTGTATGTAAACTTCTGACCCACTGGAATTGTGATAAGTGAAATAATCTGTATGTAAACAATTGTTTGAAAGATGACTTGTGTCATACACAAAGTAGATGTCCTTACCAACATGCCAAAACTATAGTTTGTTCACAAGAAATTTGTGGAGTGGTTGAAAAACGAGTTCTAATGACTCCAACCTAAGTGTCTGTAAACTTCCAACTTCAACTGTATACTGAACAAAAATATAAGCACAACGTGTAGAGTGTTAGTCCCATGTTTCATGAGCTGAAATAAAAGATCCCGCTACACTCGCATTAACATCTGCTAACCATGTGTATGTGACAAATAACATTTTATTTGAAATGTTCCATATGCACAATAAGCTTATTTTTCTCAAATTTTGGGCTCAAATTTGTTTACATCCCTGTTAGTTTCCATTTCTCCTTTGCCAAGTTAATCCATCCACCTGACAGGTGTAGCATATCAAGAAGATGATTAAACAGCATGATCATTACACGGGTGCACCTTGTGCTGGGGACAATAAAAGGCCACTCTAAAATGTCCAGTTTTGTCACATAACACAATGTGACAGATGTCTCAAGTTTTGAGGGTGTATGCAATTGTCATGCTGACTGCAGGAATGTCCAACGGAGCTATTGTCAGATAATTGAATGTTAATTTCTCTACCGTAAGCCACCTCCAACATTGTTTTAGAGAATTTAGCATTACGTCTGACCAGGCTCACAACCTCAGACTGAGTTTAAGGATGCCAGCCCAGGACATCCGGCTTCTTTACCTGCAGGATCGTCTGGGCCTGGCACCCACTATATTATTGATCAGTATACCTGCCTTGCCAGTGCTAATTCTACCAATTTTGAAGGGCTGTTGCAGTCTCATATTTACGGTAATAAATAATACGTCACGAGTTGAACGGAAGTGGGATTGAAATTGCGCACGGATCTCCCACTTCGTACATTGTTGCCGTTTATCAACGTCTATGGGTTGTTTTTGCACATTAGCTTGGAAATTGTAGACAATTGACTTCAAACAGATAATACAAATCTGTAAAGTGGGTTTTACAAGATGGCCAGCTGCAGTTTTCAGTCGCAGTTGGTATCGATTATGGAGGTATTAGCTAAAGCAGCTGTAGCAGAAATAAACAAACGTGTAGATGATAGCTGTGCTGTTATACGTTTGGAAATGACCCAAAGCCAGCGAGATATTGATGTACTGAAAAGGAAGTGGCAAATGATGGAGAGCGAGCTGAAGAAGACACGAGGGCGAGATAGGAGAAAAGGTAGTAATTTGATTGCATGAACAACTGAAGTAAATCCCAAATGTGTGAATAACCCTAATATTTGACTGAATACAATTATTTTCTAGTTCTTTACCCCATGTCAACAGAGAGATTGTCATATCCAGGCAAGATTGTTTTGAACAAGGAAAGGAGTAACTCACAGTGGAGAGGCAGAGAGGACTCTCCGTGCCAGGTGTGATAAATCACCTTTTACGATTAGAGACCAGACCTCTTGGATCAATTCTGTTATTGGAATATCAGGAGAATTTACCACTTGTGTGATTCATGAGTATGAAAAGGGTTAAATATGGTGCGTGTCCAGAGTAATAACCTCAGTCCCTGTCACAGCCTATAGATGTGGAGCAGAGAGTAGAGACTGAAGCCATACTGATCAAAGATGAGGAGACAGCAGAGGATGTGTGGAAGACTGACCCTCAGGAAGAGCTCATGATCACTGGAGAGGGTGGGTACGACCATAAGGGGTACTGCTCTGTCTGTCTATGGAAGACTGAGGGTGTGGTGGTATGCACGTTCCAAATTACATTGGTGTTTTATGTTCTGGCATATGTAGCGCACGGACACAGTCATTTCTAAAGCTGTCATGTTTTGCTGTTAAGGGTCTTTTGTAATGTTTATTTTATGTTTTTCCCCAAATCTTTAGAGTCTGGTTCCAAGCCTGGGAAACCACCATCCTTTGCGCAACGGCACTGGGATGAAGACTTCATCACACAACCCAATATATCTCCCAAAGACTCAGTAAAACATTACCCCAATTCTGATCGTTCAGAGGAACCAGGAACACCCCGGCTCGCATCTACGGAGGTGTTCAGCACAGAGCAACACCGGCCAGACGAGGACTCACTAGATCTAGTGATGGTGAAAGATGAGAAAGAGGAGGAGCTGGATCAGACCACGACCCTGGCAGGACCTGATCAGTTTGTCATGGATGAGTCTGATGGGCAGCTGTGGACCTCTGTGGATCCAGGCAGAGACACTGACCCTGATGGACACCCAGATTTCTCCTTTCATTCCACAGAAGAGTACTCTCAGAATATCTCAATGGTCCCATCTCATAATGGGCTGTCATCTGTTCCTACTATGACAGATAATGTAGGGCCATCGCTTCACTCTTCAATAGGAAAATCACATGCTAACATGTTCAGTGCAGAAAAACACATGAAAAGACATGTCAGGACATTGGCTGATGAGACTAGACAACAGATGCCAGAGGGACAGAGCAGTGAGATGCTGAATTCAAGTAAAGAAGGAAATAGTTTAGCTCTACAGTCAAGACAGCATCAATACAGGGCTTCAGAAGCAACAGTGAGATTGAGTGAGTGCATGACAGGGTCAAACATGGCCACCACCTCCACCTTCTCTGGATACAGCCTGAGTCGCAGTAGTTTTAACATGGTGAAGAGAATGAGGACTCAGTGGAGGTCGGGCGGCACCACCGAGAGGCGTTTCAGCTGCACCTTCTGTGGGAAGAGCTTCCCGCGTTTGTGGCAGCTAAAAGAACACCTCCGAAGTCACACCGGCGAGAAACCGTACACCTGTGAACAGTGTGGCAGGAGTTTCACCAAGCAGTGCAACTTGATCAGACATGCTGTGGTCCACAGCGGGGAGAAGCCCTTCAAGTGCACACAGTGTGGGAAATGCTTCACCCAGCGCTCCGGTATGAAGTCACATCAGAGAACGCACATAGGAGAAAGTCCAGTATCTCCATACGTGGCACCTGCATACCCAGGGGATCCACACACAAGTTTAATGTAGTCTCAGAACAGATGGAACAAATAGTTAATAATTACATAGTTTTTCTGGAACTTTGTTTTGAGACATTTTGACAAGCTTTTCCTCCTAATTGGTTTTAATGTTTGACTGTTGACGGCTCGTCACTTTTATTTTAAACAACTAATCTACAACTGGTAACAATGTATTTTGTACTCCAAAATCGTAAAAAAACATGTTATTTTCAATAAAATGTATTTAAGGAAAGAGTCAATCTGTGCGATTAGATGAATAATATGTAGGATCCATTTAGTCTGTATTGTCTAGGTAGTGTCTGACTATCTGGGATGTCACGTCTTGCCACAAGGGACAGTCTCATATCAGGTCAGGTTAATAACTCAATTCCACTTCATTTTCAGTTAGGTTTGGAAATTACTCTGCTGCCTTAAAATGTTAAGTTACTGTATGTATTCTCAAAATGAGGCAATAAAATATGTTTCAGAGTAATAGGCTATATGTGTTTATACTGAAACATTTTGCATTGTCTAAACTGACCACTGTTACTGTATAAAACTGGTCATCTGAATAGAAGATCATTAGATAAGAGAAATAGATTGATAGGATTTGTAGTTTGAATGATTTACTGGTTCATTGATTTGCCAATCAACAGAGGCAGAGCTAATGGGGGAGATATACAGAAAGAGAACGCGAGAGAGAAAGACTCAGGAAGTCAACAGGGGAAGTTTAGTGGTTTCTTGCGTCATTGCTTGCTGCTGCTTGGTTGTGCCGGTGCAGAGTGAAGGTAGGAACAGTCAACTTTTTATTATGCTTTTTTATTATTGTTTTTACCTCAATGTCACCCAAAACTTGAGAGGAGTAGCAGTGACACTGTGTTAGGGGTGGAATGGTAGGGGTCAGGGGGATGGAGAGGTGGGGTCAGGCTCAGAGGCTTCATGTTCTTCGACAGGCCTCCAGTCAGAACGACATACATTCAATTGACTTCCGCTGCAGTGAGAGGGCCACAATGGCTGCGAAAGGCAGGGAGGAGAAGGCCTTTATCGGTCATGGAGAACAGCCAGAGCCGGGGTTAGGGGTGTCAGTGTTCCATTAGCATAGGAAGACTAGGAGTTATTTACTTTAAAGTTTCCCCAAATCACAGAACTGAGAGGGAGTCTAGGAGTATTGGGGTAAAGGGTGTGGCCTGTTTATTTTGTGAAGAAGACATTAAGGGGAAGTGAAGACTGATGCATGCTGTAGATTGTGAGCGATGCTCACAAGTGATCACATTAAGTGTTGTGTTGGTGTACGTATATTGAGAAGATGATTTAGCTGGTTTCTTACTTTGCAGAGTGCCACAAAGACAGCATGACCTAGCACAATGCCTTAAAACAAAGCTCATTATATCACAGTTTATAGCACTGCACATCAGAGTGGAACAATAAAGCGTAATAGAATGCAATGAAGAAAACACATTGTTGCATATTAACAGTGTATTGTAAATGTATATGAGCACCTCATGGTCACGTTACCATTAACCAAGTTATACAGAAAATACAAATATCAGACACACACACAGGGCTGGATGTGCGGGAGGTTGAGGCAGGAGAAAAGAAGAGATGCGGAGACTCCGGAGAAAAGGAGGGAACAATGAGAAGGTGTTTGGCTGTGACCTGTTGGACCACTTGTCCACTACCTGTCAGGAGAGTAAGTCCCAAGTTTCCCCAGACAATTGACTAGAATATGTTAAATATTAGCTTGAATACCATGGTCTTGTCTCCCTCTCAGTTCCCCAGGTGCTGCGAAGCTGCAGTGAATTCATTGAGGAGCACGGGGTGGTAGATGGGATCTACAGGCTATCTGGGGTGTCATCCAACACACAGAAACTAAGGTAAGTGTGGTGTGTGAGTTTGTGTGCTTGCGTTTGTGTGCCTGTGTACAGCAGTGAAATGTTGTGTTTGTCTCCAAACAGGGGTGAGTTTGACAGTGAGGGGACCCCGGATCTCAATAAGGATGTGTACCTGCAGGACATTCACTGTGTCAGCTCTGTCTGCAAGGCCTACTTCAGAGAGTTACCCAATCCCCTCCTCACATACCAGCTCTATGACAAATATGCTGTGAGTACCTGTCTTGATCATTCTTGTTTTATTAAATTCAGATTAGAAAACATTTACTCCCATTTCATACCTACTGAATGGGACCCAGCATAAAGATGGCATATGCCTTTTTGTATCAACCTCACACCTCTTTACCCATCAGGAAGCTGTGGCGATTCAGTTGGAGGAGGAGAGGCTGGTTAAGATTAAGGATGTGCTGAAAGAGTTACCCGCTCCCCATTACAAGTAAACCTCTACTATTTAACTATCTCTTTCACTATAGATAGAGAAAGTGTAAATGACTGCTGTATGTTTTCATATATTACATGGCCTGCAACCGTCTGTTTATAACTAGAGGTAAATTCTGCTTTGCTTCATACCATATCTCTTGAACTTACTAGTATATTTCAGGCTGTGCACTGCTTTTCTAGCCATGCATAGTTATTCTCAAACAGTTTCAAATGTTTTTAAACTGTTTTGAAATTAACTATCCCACTTCCATCTCTTTCTGCCCCTTCTCCCTCCCACTGGTTTCTCAGAACTCTGGAGTTCCTGATGCGTCACCTTGTCAAGATGGCTTCTCATTCCTCACACACCAATATGCATTCCCGGAACCTCGCTATTGTTTGGGCTCCGAACCTTCTCAGGTGTGTGGGTTTGTGTGTGTATATACACTACCATTCAAAAGTTTGGAGTCACTTAGAAATGTCCTTGTTTTTGAAAGAAAGCATGTTTTTTGTCCATTAAAATAACATAAAATTGATCAGAAATACAGTGTAGACATTGTTAATGTTGTAAATGACTATTGTAGCTAGAAACTGCAGATTTTTTTATGGAATATCTACATAGGAGAACAGGCCCATTATCAGCAACCATCACTACTGTGTTCCAATGGCACGTTGTGTTAGCTAATCCAAGTTTATCATGTTAAAAGGCTAATTGATAATTAGAAAACCCTTGCAATTTTGTTAGCACAGCTGAAAACTGTTGTTCTGATTTAAGAAGCAATAAAACTGGAAAACTGGCCTTCTTTAGGCTAGTTGAGTATCTGAAGCATCAGCATTTTGTGGGTTCTATTACAGGCTCAAAATGGCCAGAAACAAAGTCCTTTCTTCTGAAACTCGTCAGTCTATTCTTGTTCTGAGAAATGAAGGCTATTCCATGCGAGAAATTGCCAAGAAACTGAAGATCTCGTACAACGCTGTGTACTACTCCCTTCACAGAACAGCGCAAACTGGCCCTAACCAGAATAGAAAGAGGAATGGTAGGCCCCAGTGCACAACTGAGCAAGAGGACAAGTACATTAGAGTGTCTAGTTTGAGAAACAGATGCCCTACAATTCCTCAACTGGCAGCTTCATTAACTAATACCGTAAAACACCAGTCTCAACGTCAACAGTGAAGAGGTGACTCCGGGATGCTGGCCTTCTAGGAAGAGTTGCAAAGAAAAAGCCATATCTCAGACTGGCCAATAAAAAGAAAAGATTAAGATGGGCGAAAGAACACAGACACTGGACAGAGGAAGATTGGAAAAAAGTGTTATGGACAGACAAATTTAAGTTTGAGGTGTTCGGATCACAAAGAAGAACATTCGTGAGATGCAGAAAAAATGAAAAGATGCTGGAGGAGTGCGTGACGCCATCTGTCAAGCAATGTGGAGGCATTGTGATGGTCTGGGGCTGCTTTGGTTGTGGTAAAGTGGGAGATTTGTACAGGGTAAAAGGGATCTTTGAAGAAAGAAGGCTATCGCTCCATTTTGCAACGCCATGCCATACCCTGTGGACGGTGCTTAATTGGAGCCAATTTCCTCCTACAACAGGACAACGACCCAAAGCACAGCTCCAAACTATGAAAGAACTATTTAGGGAAGAAGCAGTCAGCTGGTATTCTGTCTATAATGGAGTGGCCAGCACAGTCACCGGATTTCAACCCTATTGAGCTGTAAGA
The DNA here is from genome assembly GCF_029448725.1 of Salvelinus fontinalis. Classification (NCBI taxonomy): domain Eukaryota; kingdom Metazoa; phylum Chordata; class Actinopteri; order Salmoniformes; family Salmonidae; genus Salvelinus; species Salvelinus fontinalis. The sequence goes on along the minus strand of NC_074681.1, from coordinate 16,371,184 downwards.
GCAGCTTGACCGTATGGTACGTAAGAAGTGCCCATCAAGCCAATCCAACTTGTGGGAGGTGCTTCAGGAAGCATGGGGTGAAACCTCTTCAGATTACCTCAACAAATTGACAACTAGAATGCCGAAGGTCTGCAAGGCTGTAATTGCTGCAAAGGGCGGATTCTTTGACGAAAGCAAAGTTTGAAGGACACAATTATTATTTCAATTAAAAATCATTATTTATAATCTTGTCAATTTATAAGCTTGTTATTATTTATAATCTTGTCTTGACTATATTTCCTATTCATTTTTCATTTGGTATGTTTTCATGGAAAACAAGGACATTTCTAAGTGACCCCAAACGTTTGAACGGTAGTGTACATGAGAGAGAAAGACGTGAAGATATAGTTAAAACAGGGTGTTTGCATTGTTCAACGTTGTTTAATCCTCTGAGTTTGTTTGCAGGTCAAAGGACATTGAGGCGTCAGGGTTTAACGGTACAGCAGCCTTTATGGAGGTGAGGGTCCAGTCTATCGTGGTGGAATTCATCCTCACCCACGTGCCCCAGCTGTTTCCTGATTCAGGTATATCACTTTTCCTCTCTCTCTTTCTCTAGAGAATAGATACTCACTCACAGCACTCATATCTCCTCCCTTTCTTCTTCACCTCCTTATTAAAGTTATTACGGAGCGCCGGAAGTCACTCCCATCTCCCTCTATACACAATCCAGAGGAACCTTTCTTCCGGGCCATTCCATTCCAGTTAGGCAACATCAGCCCAGGGGACGGTCCCCCTGCCATGCGTTCCTACCACGCCATCATAGACGGGACAGACAAGTAAGCAAATTCACACAACAAAAAAACATGGCCAGTTTATGCCAATTTATCATCAAGATAGTAGCAGTATAGTGGTTGAGGTTGGAAGAGGCTTAGTGTTCGTAATGGAAATAGATAGGTTAGTACTAGGGCGTATAGTTTTTCCTGCATGGCCAGGTCACGTGGTGCAGAAAGATCCTGGACCGAGTAACAGAAGTAACATTCTCTACTTCAGGAGGAAGGGATCTCTTAAGGGCAGGAAGTGGAAGTCCATCTTCAATTTAGGAGGCAGACTCCATGACCCGAGACGAAGGAACAAGAACTCGGCCAAAGGCGAGTGACACACTGATGTTATTATCTTTTAATTCAATGCATGGCTTTGCAATGGTAATAATGATTATTTTGAGTTTGACAATCATCCTTCCATCTGTAGAAAAAGAGAGAACTGTCTTGAGGCCAGCGAAGAGCATGGATTCCCTGAGCTCTGTGCCCTATCCGCATGAAGGTGCATCTCCTTACTTGTTTACCCAGTCTTTGTCTTATTGTATAGATGTTGGTGAATATGTTTTTATAGTAATTAAATGAATGCATACTGGTAAGGCTAAGGAATCATTTATTTTCTGTGTTCAGTAGTACTATAGGCTTACAATTATGACAGTTTTGTGTAGACTAATGTGAATGTTTACAATACCTCTCAGGTTCCAGACAACGACCCCCTTCCACTGTGATGTCCCCCCTGGCTCAGCCCTCTCCCTATACCCAGGGGGGTGCGGAGGGAGGGGCATCCAGTAGTGGTGGTGATGTGGGCAGCGGGTATGCTGTGACCTACCGGAGGGGTCAGGGGGCTAGTGTGAGTGTAGTGAGCGGGGGCGGAGGAACACAGGGCATATACAGTCGACTGGACAGTCACTGTGTTGGGGGCAACAGCACTGAGGCTCTGCAACCCCCATCCAGATCCCCAGGACTCTCCAGCAAAGCTGACCGGCGGGCAGGGATCCACATCTCCGGACCTTTCTCGGTCACAGTACCCCTTCACATCACATCAGGCCTGGCCTTTGGGGTGCTGCAGGGGGGTGGAGCGGACAGGGGAAACCATAGAGGAGGACAGGAGAGTGGAGATAAAGGAGAGGGCGGGGAGGGTGACAGACGGAAGGGAAGGGAGGGGGAGAGACAGAAGGGAAGGGAGGGTGACAGACAGGAGGGAGGTGAAGGGGAAAGGCACATCCGAGTAGAAGTTATGAGGGAGGATAAGACTGACCTAGGCAAGAGAAAAGATGAAGAGGTAACAGGGGAGAGGAGAGGTGAGGCAGAGGAAGATAAAGTTGAAGAAAAGGAGGGAAGAGGAGAAGAGGAGAGAGAAGAGGAAGTGAATGGGGACTGTGTATCTAAGCCATCAGAAGAGAGCATTGAAGAGAGTCAGGTTCAGGGTGAGGGTGGAGAAGGGGATGCAGAAAACCAAGACTACGATAAGGATGAAGAGGGAGAATACATGGGTATGTCTAATCATTAATGTGTTTAAATAAACATAAGTTGCGTAATAAGGGAAGTACAATAGTCATGGTAGTAGGTTTATAGATACCGGTTGGAGTGAAATTGCTTGGATAGGACATTTGTGTCAATCTGTAACATCTGCCTTTACTCCTCAGATATGAAAGGCTCTGTGCAGACTGCCCTGGATGCCCCAGATATGTCAGGTGTCAGAAATGAAGTAGTTGCCATAGATGTGCCATTTTCTCTGATGGAGAAGGACGATGAACAAGACCAGGACTGTCCACTGGACTTTCAGGATACTTTTGGATTCCTGGACCTTATGGACAGCAGTGTCTCCAGCCAGGTGTGTATGTGTCTATTCTATGTCTGTGTCTGTGTCTGTCTGTGTCTGTCTGTGTGTCTGTGTGTTTAATAATTGAGTTATGATCCTAACCTCTCTTTTCCATCCTCTCTCCTCCCAGATGTTCCAAGAGTTCTCAGTGGAGCCTCATCATGGGGATGATGAGTATGAAGACGAGGTGGAGCATAGATCCCCAGGACTCTCACATGACAGACCAGACCCTGTCACATGGCCACCTGTAGATGCACAGACACAAATACAGACACAAACGCCCATACACAGGCCTCTAAGCATAGATCAGTATGGGCGAGCCAACAAGTCAATGAGTCTGCCTTACATGTCCCGGCCCTTCCTGCCTGCTCTGTCTTCCTCCTCTGAAGAAGAAGAAGAAGAGGAGGAGGAAGAAGGTGATGATGATTACGACAAAGAAGATGAGGAGGATGATGATGACATGTTCTGTAAAAGTCTACCATCTAGTTTGGTGTTCAACAGACTGACATGGTGTGGACCTCAGACTGACTTGGAGAACAGTTTGTCCCCAGCCCCTGTGCCCTCACAACCACTGGACGGTGCCTCTGATGACGCACCAATTCCTAGTTCTGAGCCCAGAATGCCCCCTGAGCACTTGGACATTGATTCCCCTGACTGCTGTCATCAATCAGTGGAGGTTTTGAGGCATAGCAAAGCTGAAGAAAAGAATAGTCTGGAAGCGATGAAAGTGGTGGAGGAGGAGGATGCAGAACAGGATCGAGACAGCCAGGAGAAAGACCAGGCAGACACCCTGACCAATACTTGCACAGAAAGGTAAGCAGAGGCGGGTTATTTATAAAGTGAATCAGAGTGAAGAACAGCAGATCAGGATAAATGTACTGGATAAATGTTACTTGTCATCATAGATCGCCTTCACTTTGCTGCACTGACATAGAAGAAAGTTGTCACTTGGTTGAAACCAGCATCATGGAGGAAGAGGAAACTCCAGATGACATTGAGAGGAGCCACGCTTCAGCATCCGCATCAACTGACTGTGAGGAGGCCTCACTGCAGACCACTAGAGTTCATCTGAAGCTCAAAGACGAGGAAGAGGTCCTGAAGAGTCAATGTGCTGAAGAAGGTGTGATTTTAGAGGGTTATAATGGTGATACAGTGAGCGAAGCCGAGGCAGAAAATCCACAAGAGCATTTACTGACGGCCTGTCATATTGTTTCCTGTGCTGAAGAGCCAGAGAACATAGTCAATGAGCGATCAGAAGAGGTTTCTAGAGATTCCGCTGGGGATGTAAAAGAGCATCCTGAAAAAAGTGCTGAGAGGGAGAGAGCGGGAGAGAAGGAAAATGGAGAGGAGAAGAAGGTAGAGGAAGAGATGGAGGAAAGAGATGATAGAAACGGGGGAGGATTGGACAAACTAGAGGGAAAAGAAACAGCATGCGAGGGAGATATGGGCAAAAGAGAGGAGAGAGAGGTATTAAAGGAATTGGGAAAAACAGAGGAAAGGGATGTGGGGGTTAGGGTGGGAGTGGAGGAGAAGGAACAAGGAGGAATGATTGAAGAAGAGGATGACAGGATAGCAGGTGATGAAAGGGAAGTAGGAGAAGAGGACACAAAGCAGGAAGAGGTCATTTATGAAGAGATGATGAGCATAGTAGCGAGGGATGACATGATGGAAAGTGGAGAGAGGAAGGATAGGGAAGGAGAGACTGAGGGAAGCACATTTATAGAGGAGGTGATAGAAACCAAAGAAGATGGAGAGATGATTGGAGTACAACAGAAAGAGATCATGAAAGAGATAGATGAGAGTAAGGCAAGTGAAGAGATGAGTGCAAAAGAAGAGGCGAAGAGAGCGGTGGAAGGAGTGGATACCATGAGAGAGACTGAGGAAGAGGCAGCTGGAAAGAGGGTGGAAAAGATGTCGATGGATAATGAGAAACAGAACCTTGAGGCACAGCACGTTTTAGAGAGAAGACAAAGAAATATAGATCTTATAAAGGATGTTGTGGGAGAGGGATATGAGGAGGGAGAGAAAGAGATGGAAGTGGGAGATGTAATCAGGGAGGAAGAAGGAGATAGTATACGTGTGGTCCAACAGGAGACCGATGAGAAGAAGAAGAAGAAGAAGAAGAAGAAGAAAGGAGAGATGAAAGAGCAACTAAAGACACCAACAATAGAGGAAAGAGAAGAAGACCTGAAAGAGATCAAGATAAACAGCAAAAAAAAATATGAGGGAGAAAACGAAGCAATGGATAGTAAAGTGGCGTCTGAAAAAGGGGTGGGGAGAGTGCTGGTCGTGTCTAAACAACAAACACCCCCTAAAGTGTATCAAGCAAGATCAGTGCCAGTGGTACCACCCAAGCCACATCACTGCCGAATAACTGCACTGAACCTCAGACAACAGCAGCACCAGAGGGAGAGGAGAGAGACAGACAGAGACAGTGGAAAAGGAAAGGTACACAGGACTTTGGGACAGCAAGATAAGGAGAGAAAGATGGAAGGAAAGCCAGAGGATGACAAAGTCAGCGAGACAGAACGAGGGTGGAATGAGGATGGGGAAGATGAGGGCAGAGGCAAAAAGGAGGCACAGAGTGGGGGGGTGAGGGAGAGGAGGAGAGATGTGGATGAGGGGGGAGTGAAAGACATGAAGAACAGTCCAATCAGTATGTGTTTTGATGAAGCTGTTGCCATGGGAATCAAGAGAGGGAGAGAGAAAGAGGGCAGTGAAAGGGAGAAAAAAAAAGAGAGAGGATATGAAGTACAATAAAGAGAAAGAGGTGGACATAAAAGCCAGTAAATGTTATAGTCATTGACTCTGTCTGGATGGTTAGTATACAAACGTATCATTTATGTATAGTTATATTTTCCATACTGCCTGTATTATTCAGCCTGGGCCTAGAACCCCGTCCCACTAATATTCAGGGCTACTCAGACAACTGATCCTCTGCAGACCCCCCCCCCACATCTGTAAATGTCCACCTTTTTGTTGCTATTTTCAACCTATTAAACTAACTTACAAGTTTTACTTGGTTTCAATCTACACAGAGTTGTACATTTACACCCAAGTATGTAAATCTCAGGTATCACATCTCATGCATAACCATGGGTATTGTGAGCAAGAAAATTGTATAACTTCTTATGAGCAATGGCTAGGTCATTATTTGTATCAATTCCATAAACCAATGCATTTTCTGTTTTTAATTCGTTGTTGTGAATAAATTTATTCTGCAGACAAAAATAATTGTCTTATTTGTATTTTCAAAAATTATTTTACAAGTAGGTGTCCTGACTGATTTCACAGAAATCTCACAATATAAGGACATTTATTATAAAGTTTATGGTAACCCTTTCACCATTTTTCCGGAATATATATATCTATATATACAGGACCAGTCCAAAGTTTGGATATACCTACTCATTCCAGGGTTTTTCTTTATTTTTTACTATTTTATGCATTGTAGAATAATAGTGACGACATCAAAACTATGAAATAACACATATGGAATCATATAGTAACCAAAAAAGAGTGAGACAAATCAAAATATATCTGAGATTTGAGATTCTTCAAAGTAGCCACCCTTTGCCTTGATGACAGCTTTGCACACTCTTGGCATTCTCTCAACCACCTTTATGAGGTAGTCACCTGGAATGCATTTCAATTAACAACTGTGCCTTGTTAAAAGTTGATTTGTGGAATTTCTTTCCTTCTTAATAAGTTTAAGCCAATCAGTTTGAGCCAGTGTAGGGGTGCTATACAGAAGATAACCCAATTTGGTAAAAGACCAAGTCCATATTATGGCAAGAACAGCTCAAATAAGCAAAGAGAAACGACAGTCCATCATTACTTTAAGACATGAAGGTCAGTCGATCCGGAAAATTTCAAGAACTTCAAAAGTTTCTTCAAGTACAGTCGCAAAAACCATCAAGCGCTATGATGAAACTGGCTCTCATGAGGATCGCCACAGGAAAGGAAGACCCAGAGTTACCTCTGCTGCAGAGGATAAGTTCATTAGAGTTAACTGCATCTCAGATTGCAGTCCAAATATATGCTTCACAGAGTTCAAGTCACAGACACATCTCAACATCAACTGTTCGTTGAAGACTGAGTGAATCAGGCCTTCGTGGTTGAATTGCTGCAAAGAAACCACTACTAAAGGACATCAATAAGAAGAAGGGACTTGCTTGGGCCAAGAAACACGAGCAATAGACATTAGACTGGTGGAAATCTGTCCTTTGGTCTGATAAGTCCAAATGTGAGTTTTTTGGTTTCAACATCAGTGTCTTTGTGAGACGTAGAGTAGGTGAACGGATGATCTCCGCATGTGTGGTTCCCACTGTGAAGCATGGAGGACTTCCAGGCTGTGTAAGGGCTATTTGACCAAGAAGGAGTGCTGCATCAGATGACCTGGCCTCCACAATCACCCAATCTCAACCCAATTGAGATGGTTTGGGATGAGTTGGACCACAGAGTGAAGGAAAAGCAGCTAACAAGTGCTCAGCATATGTATGAACTCCTTCAAGACTGTTGGAAAAGCATTCCAGGTGAAGCTGATTGAGAGAATGCCAAGAGTGTGCAAAGCTGTCATCAAGACACAGGGTGGCTACTATTTTGATTTGTTTAACACTTTTTTGGTTACTACATGATTCCATATGTGTTATTTCATAGTTTTGATATATTCACTATATTTCTACAATGTAGAAAATAGTAAAAATAAAGAAAAACCCTTGAATAAGTAGGTGTCCAAACTTTTGACTGGTATTGTATCTTATCACCAGTCTCAACATCAACAGTGAAGAGGCGACTCCGGGATGCTGGCCTCCTAGGGAGAGTTCCTCTGTCCAGTGTCTGTGTTCTTTTGCCCATCTTAATCTTTTCTTTTTATTGGCCAGTCTGAGATATGGCTTTTTCTTTGCAACTCTGCCTAGAAGGCCAGCATCCCGGAGTCGCCTCTTCACTGTCGATGTTGAGACTGGTATTTTGCGGGTACTATTTAATGAAGCTGCCAGTTGAGGACTTGTGAGGCGTCTGTTTCTCCAACTAGACACTCTATTGTACTTGTTCTCTTGCTCAGTTGTGCACCGGAGCCTCCCACTCCTATTTTGATTCTGGTTAGAGACAGTTTGCCCTGTTCTGTGAAGGGAGTAGTACACAGCATTGTACGAGATCTTCCGTTTCTTGGCAATTTCTCGCATGGAATAGCCTTCATTTCTCAGAACAAGAATACTGATGAGTTTCAGAAGAAAGTCCTTTGTTTCTGGCCATTTTGCTGCCTGCAATCAAACCCACAAATGCTGATGCTCCAGATACTCAACTAGTCTAAAGGACAGTTTTATTGCTTCTTTAATCAGAACAACAATTTTCAGCTGTGCTAACAAAATTGCAAAAGGGTTTTCTAATGATCAATTAGCCTTTTAAAATTAAAATAAATCTTCCGTTTCCAGCTACAATAGTCATTTACAACATTAACAAGGTCTACACTATTTCTGATCAATTTGATGTTATTTTAATCGACCAAAAATGTGCTTTTCTTTAAAAAACAAGGGCATTTCTAAGTAACCCCCAAACTTTTGAATGGTAGTGTGTATATATGTATTATTATTCTTTCATTTTTTTCTCACAAGCACTGCTGCTTGCCAGCTTCGAAAAGATGTGCAATAGTAGAAATGATTATGTTGTAAACATTTCACAGAGGCACTAGCACTGCATATTCGTTTTTGTGTAACAAGGGTGATTTTATTTGAAGAACAATGTCTAACACTGTTTCTTTCAGTACACAAATAGCTGCAATAATGGTTGTGCTAGAAAGGCAGCTGTTGCAGAAATAACCAAACTTGTAGACGAGAGCACCGTCGTGCTACGGCTTGAAATGTGTCGGAAAGAAAATGAGATAGAAGGCCTTCAAAATAGTTTGCAACTTATTTCTCTTAAATGTTTTGCACACATTTGTTTACATCCCTGTTAGTGAGCAGTTCTCCTTTACCAGGATAATGCTGACTGCAGGAATGTCCACCAGAGCTGTTGCCAAAGAATTTAATGTTTATTTCTCTACCATAAGCCGCCTCCAACATCATTTTAAAGAATTTGTCAGTACGTCCAACCGGCCTCACAAACGCAGACCACATGTACCCACTCCAGCTGAGGACCTCCGCATCTGGCTTCTTCACCAGCTGATAAAACTGTCGGTTTGCACAACCAAAGAATTTCTGCATAAACTGTCAGAAACCGTCTCGGAGAAACTCATGTGCGTGCTAATCGTCCTCTCCAGGGTCTTGACCTGACTGCAGTTTGGCGTAGTAACCAACTTCAGTGGACAAATTCTTAACTTTGATGGCCACTGGGCATGCTGGAGATGTGTGCTCTTCACAGATAAATCCCGGTTTAAACTGGTTTTCTGATCCATGCCCCTACTTATTATTTTTTTAATCTGTGACTATCAGATGCATATTTGTATTCCCAGTTGCATGTTGCGTTTATATCTTTGTAAAGTGTAGAAACATAATTCACTCTACTTTCATATCACATCAAAATAATTTCACAAATGTAAAATAAATGTTTACTTTACACTGTTTTAACCGGTTTTAACACTGTTGCAATCGACACACACAGGTATTCGGAGACGCAGATAGCTAATTAGCACAGGTAGTCCACCCCGTCTTCCGTCTGTTTTTCATAAACAAGCGCTGTAACATGGAAATATGGCCGTATGGGAACCCTAACCCTATAAAGGTGTATATCAATTGAATTTTAAATGAAAACATTTGTTTTGTCTATGTGAAAGATAACGTCCTTATGCATCCAAAACCGTACTGCAAGTGATGCGTGTTAATGTTCAGACTGAGCGGGGCGGCTTTTAACAAAACTCCCCCCTGCAGAAGACGCCTTCGAACAATGGCTTAATTGTAATGTAATGGAACTAAGAGTCATGGTCAAGGCTGACTATGTGCAGAGCCTTTTGTAACATAAGCAATGGTGTGTATTCATGGATGCCAAGGGAAGTTAGGCTTCCCAAAAATTGACCAGGAAAAAAAAGAAAATGTATCCTTCATCACTCTGTGTTTTCATAATTTTCCTTCAATTCGCAGGAGGCTGAACGTACACCATATGACCAAAAGTATGCTCGTCGAACATCTCATTCCAAAATCATGTGCATTAATATGGAGTTGGTCCCCTTTTGTTGCTATAACAGCCTCCACTCTTCTGGGAAGGCTTTCCAATAGATGCTGGAACATTGCTGCGGGGACTTGCTTCCATTCAGCCACAAGAGCATTAGTGAGGTCGGGCACTGATGTTGGCCGAGTAGGCCTGGCTCGCAGTCGGCATTCCAATTCATCCCAAAGATGTTCAATGGAGTTGAGGTGAGGGCTCTGTGCAGACCAGTGAAGTTCTTCCACACCGATCTAGACAAAACATTTCTGTATGGCCCTCGCATTGGACACGGGGGCATTGTCATACTGAAACAGGAAAGGGCCTTCCCCAAACTTGCCACAAAGTTGGAAGCACAGAATCCTCTAGAATGTCATTGTATGCTGTAGCGTTAAGATTTCCCTTCACTGGAACTAAGGGACCTAGCCCGAACCATGAAAAACAACCCCAGAGCATTATTCCTCCTCCACCAAGCTTTACAGTTGGCAATATGCATTCGGGCAGGTAGCGTTCTCCTGACATCCGCCAAACTCAGATTCGTCTGTCAGACTGCCAGATGGTGAAGCGTGATTCATCTCTCCAGAGAACGCTTTTCCACTGCTCCAGAGTCCAAAGGTGGCAAGCTTTACACCACTCCAGACGACATTTGGCATTGCACATGGTGATCTTAGGCTTGTGTGTGGCTGCTCGGCCATGGAAACCCATTTCATTAAGCTCTCGACGAACAGTTATTGTGCTGACATTGCTTCCAGAGGCAGTTTGGAACTCGGTAGTGAGTGTTTGAACTGAGGACAGACAATTTTTCAGCACTCGGCGGTCCCGTTCTGTGAGCTTGTGTGGCCTATCACTTCCTAGCTGAGGCATTGTTGCTCCTAGACGTTTCCACGTCACAATAACAGCTCTTACAGTTGCCCGGGGCAGCTCTAGCAGGGCAGAAATTTGACAAACTGAGTTGTTGGAAAGGTGGCATCCTATGTCAGTGCCACGTTGAAAGTCACTGAGCTCTTCAGTAAGGCTATTCTACTGCCAATGTTTGTCTATAGAGATTGCATTGCTGTGTGCTCGATTTTATACACCTGTCAGCAACGGGTGTGGCTGAAATAGACAAATCCACTAATTTTAAAGGGTTTCCACATACTTTTGTATATATAGTGTATATTACCCATGTCCTTGTTCAGCCATGACTCAGAGAAGAATAGTATATTACACTTCTTAATATCCCGTTGATAAGATAGTCTTGAATGGAGCTCATCCAGTTTATTCTCCAGCGACCGCACATTCGCCATTAGAACAGAGAGTAGAAGCAGTTTATTAATTTGCCACCGTAGTCTCATCAGGGTGCCTGTGCGCCGGCCTCTATAGCACCGTCTTCGCCTGCTTCAAGTGTTGGGGATTATGGCCTGGTCCGGGATAATCAATATGTCTTTCACCTCCGACTCATTGAAGTAGGAGTCCTCGTCTTAATTGAGTTTCTGATGTCCAGAAGCTCTTTTTGGTCATAGGAAACGATGGCGGAAGCACCAAAAAATAGCACAATTGGTCAGGAGCCCGTAAAACGGACACCATTCCTTCCAGGGCGATTCTTCCATCTTCATACTGTATGCACATTATGTTGGTTAACTTGAGTGTACTAGTCTGGAATGCATTAAAAGTCAGTTCATTTCCGTCTTTGGATTGAAGTCTCTGACTATTGACTATAATCTGAATATTAATTATACTGAGTGAATAAATCAGCCTGAGACTATAACCGTCCTACTAAGATTCAGGGCTACTCAGAAAACTGATCTCTCGCTTTCTCTTCCTCTCTCGCACATGCTCTCTCCCTCAAATTACTTTTAATAAATCTGCAAAGAGTTGTCAATTTACACTCAAGTATGGAAATCTCAGGTATCACATCTCATGCATAACCATGGTGTTGTTAAGGATGAGCAAGCAGATGTAATAACTTATGAGCATTGCCTAGAGATGTTTTGTGTCATTATTTATATCAATTCCATAAAACAATGCATTTTCTGTTTTTAATTTGTCTTTGTGAATAAACTTCTTAGGCAGAGAACTAATTGTCTTTTTTTGTGTTTTCTGATTGATTTCACAGAAATATCCCCATATGTGGGCATTTAATGGAACGTTTACGGTTACCTTTTCTGTCGTCATTTCCGTTATCCGTCGTTTGGAAAGAGAACATATTTTTTCACAGACAGTGCTGCTTGCCAGCTTCGACCAGCTGTACAGTAGTAGAAACAATTATGTTATAAACATTTCACAGAAAGCACTAGCATTGCAAATTCGTTTGGTGAAACAACGGTGATTTTATTTGAAAACAATGTCTAACACTGTTTCTTTCAGTACACAAATAGCTGCAATCATGGATGTGCTAGCAAAGGCAGCTGTCGCAGAAATAACCAAACTTGTAGACGAGGGCACCGTTGTGCTACGGCTTGAAATGTGTCGGAAAGAAAATGAGATGGAAGGCCTTCAAAATAGTTTACAGCTGATGGAAAGAGAATTGCGGAAAGCTCAGAGCGAAGTAACAGCACGAGTGACAAATGACAGGCAACATGCTGAGGGAATTCGGAGTGGGACTCCACAAAAAGGTGAGGCGAGCTGACTCGATTTAGTCCTATCAAGTCAGCTTATTTTGTCACTGTTCGCGGTTTTGTTTGATACCTTATTATGGGTTCACAACTTTGAAACCTATTATTATTCTCTTTTTTGATCAAATAATTTATGCTTGAGTTAACTTTTTTTTCCTAATTTGCCACACCGAAACTAAAGTCCATGGTCTAAAGAAATGACACAATTGCCATATTATAACCAGTCTCACTTAAAACATATGTTGCCCCGTTAGACCTATGAGATTCCCTTAAAACACACCACCTTCATACAGTTACAACCAGAAGTGACTTCTTCATAGCTGGTTAGGAGCATAAACGTAGGAGAATTAGATTAGTGTTAGCTAAAATGCTCTCCTGACCTCCTACGGAAATTCACTTCCGGTCATGGCTGGTGTGTTTTTAGGGAGTCCCTTTGAACTAGATACTTTGAACTTTTTATGCAGATGTCATTCCTCGTGCTGAACAAATTTGCCTCAAGGACCCTTAAGGTCCGTCAGGATAGATTTTACTCAATTTAAAAAAAAAGTGTACTTCTCAAATAACACAGAATTCGGAATGTAGGCCAATGCTACATATCATAACTAACCCTTAGCTTTTCTCAAACTACGTTAAGACATGGCTGAGTCATTGATAAAACAGGAAATTCGATTTTACTTGTTCATTTATGACCTTTTGTAAATCCACTCCACAAAGACTTTACCATGATGAACCATGTTAATAAGTTGGGCATTGGTACTGTATTTTAAAAAAGTCAACAAACAATTCACTTTTTTGATTATGCAACACCAATGCTTAATTTAATCATATAAAATTGACTTCTCATGGACTAAAAGTCAGATTCACTCCAAATGTGGTCTTTGGACTCAACACAGTAACCCCCCCCCCAAAAAAACTTTTCAAAATGACATTGATGCATTTAAAGATTTGTATTTAACTAGGCAAGTCAGTGAGGAACCCATTCTTATTTACAATGACGGTATACCCCGGCCAAACCCGGACGACGCTGGTCCAATTGTGCGCTGCCCTATGGGACTCCCAATCACGGCCGGATGTGGTTCAGCCTGGATTCGTACCAGGGACTGCAGTGTCGCCTCTTGCACTGAAATGCAGTGCCTTAGACTGCTGTGCCACTCTACTAGTAGATGCATATTAGCACATACGCTAATATACTAATATGCATCAAAGGGTTTACTGGTACTCATTAAAGTCCCGTAGATCACTTCATTACTCCATTTTTGTTTAGAAAGCTCTACTATACAAGCTTCTGACTTAACTTCATTGTTAAAGTATAAAAACATGATACCAAACCTGTTCACAGGGTTGGTTAACTCTTGACATGAGCTTTTCTCAAACTAAGACAAGGGATTGGTCAAAAGATGGCTGAGTTATTGACAAATCAATAATCAGATTTTACGTGTCCAGTTATTAAACCACTGTAAATCCACTCCACAGTGGCCTATCAACTTAAAACTGTTCATCCTTATCATGTACATCCCTAAGATGAACCACACAGAATTTGGTATTGACATCTCAAAGAACAGGGACACTATTAACTAATTCTTTGCATATGTAACGCTAATGCTCAAAATCATCTGCAATATCTCATGAATCATACGTCAGATTCACTCCAGATTTTGTATTTGAAGTCATTGAATTAGCCTCTAATGAATTTGAGAATGATTAGTTGCTGCTTTTAAAGTTGGCGGCGCTATCAGGCACCATATCACATCAGGGCTATAAGAACTGAACCGATGGACATGGGGCGAGGGAATTTCATATGTAAACCTTATGTATATGTCCTTAGAAGCTGTGTGAATATGAAGTCACTGCAACATTAGATGGCTGCACCAGACCAGTTGGTGGCTCAATAGATGTCATTGGCACCATAGGATACTAAAGCAATAACTATTGATCAAGTGGACTTGGTCTCAAGCAAATTGTTAGATTTAAATAATGCAGACAAACAATGTGAAATATTGTGATTAGTATATCGGTATAATCACATTGTTGCTCTATTATGTGGTCTGAACGTATTGAAGTGGATCTTTTTTTCTGGAAAATGTAAAACCTTAAGTCCCGCCGTTTGCGCAGTCTGCGACTATCTTTAAGTGCAATCAGTGAACACATTACCATGTTTATCTCTCAATATCACAAGGATGACGCAAGTGAACTTTAGTTTAATGCTGTACGTTTGAATGCAGGAGGTAATCATTCCTAAGTCATTACTTAATGTTTTGAGTTTATATACCAATTCGGAGGTCAGTTTGACTGGTTTATGTTAACTTTTGTGACATATTTTCAGCATTAGTGTATTGGTATATTGAGGTTCTTTGATTTCTGGGACTTTTATTATGTCTGTCTGTGTAAATGATTTAAATCTCAGTTGGTACATTCCACATTAGTGTTCCAAAATACTTCAATACTCTCACAGCTGTACTACTTGGTTTGTTATCCAAATTATCTCATGTCCTTTCTGTCATCCTGTGAACTCCATTCATTGTTGCTCGCAGCAATATTTTGACTTTATAATTTCTAATAATTATAAAAACAGTCTACTCTACTTCCAGGTGATGAAGAGAACCAGAAAGGCCAAGCCATGCCCGTAGAGAACCCAGTAGAGAGCTTCAATGAGCTGCAGCGGTCTGGACACCTTAAAGAGGTGAGGGGTGGACTGGAGTTTCTGGTGAAAGCAGAGCAGGTGGAAGAACATGTAGCCCAGGGAACCATAGAAGATCAAGGAATCACAGAAAGTGTGGACTTTAGAATGGATGAGAGAGATAGTCAGCTGTGGTCCTCTGTTACACAAGGACTAAGTGGGAATAATGCTGGCCACCCAGATGGGTCTTACTCTACAGGGAGATGCTTACAGATGTTCTCATCTCAGGCAGATCAATATCCCACTCCCATCCCATCCCATCCTTCCTGTAACTCTTTGTCCATTGTAGGGAAACCACTGGATGACATATTCAGCACTGTCCCACTGAAAGTGGAGCCTGAGAGGCATCCTGTGTATCATGACAATGCCATGTTTGAGTCCATACATGTTGTAGCTGAGCAGGGGCAGTACAGAGATACTCTGCATCCTGTTGTGAGGGAGGGCTTGATTTTACAGCCCAGAATGCAGCAGCCAGGACCTTCTTCACAAGGGCTCTTGAGAGCAACTGAGAGCACATCAGAGTCACACTCACACAACCAAGAGCATATTCTTAATAAGAACAGATTGAAAACAAAGAGGATGGTAAATGTTTGGAGAGCTGTACCAAACCAAAAAGTGTTCATCTGCTCATTGTGTGGAAAGAGCTTCCACCGCCATTGTCAACTTGAAGCACACCAACACTCTCATGCTGAAGTCAAGCCATACAGATGTATTGAGTGTGGGAAAAGTTTTACTCAGAAAAAAAGACTTAAGTCACATCAGAGTGTTCACACGGGTGAGAGACCTTTCAGTTGCAGAATCTGTGGCAAGATGTTTACAAGGCAGGACAACTGCCAAAGACATGAGCGATTTCACAGTGGACAAAAGCCATTTAGTTGTGTTCAGTGTGGTAAAAGTTTCACGGTTCTCAGTAACCTCAAACTACATCAAAAACATCAATGTAAATTTGCCAATGTCAGAATGTAAGATTGCATGTTGTAAAGTGTATTTCTCAGCGTTGTACACTTAATGAACTGTTAATATCGATTGTTGATCCGTTCAACTGTACTGAGATTAGCAGGTTTAGGTTTCCAACATGGCACTGGTTTCTAAATTATGAATTAAGTATTTTCTTTGCCTCACCAGGAAAGCAACAGTTGCATGATAGCTTGAATTTTCTTGCGCATATGCTCCTGTAGTTACGGTTAATTTTTGTGATCATAGCAGCTGTTTGAGTTAGTGCATTTTGGTGTTAAAAATTAAGTTGACATTTGATTGCATTGTAAAACATCTTTACAATTTCTTCAATGACTGCAGTGTACGTACAATGCAACAAAATGTGAAACTGTTTTTTGACAACTGTCAGTGAACCCCTATTTTTGTTTACAGATAGTTGAATTTTTGCCACGCAGTTCAACGGTAAGCTAGGCTGACTATGTAACTTAAATTGCATGTTTAACATTATTGCTTGAGAATTGTGTATAGTGTTGGTTTTGACATTAATAATAGCCTAATTGTTTCTTCCTGTTGTAGCCACTGTAGGTGTCCACTCCCAAGTGCGACTGTCAGAAGGATGCATTAAAGGCTTATTTTGGCTTGGCGTCTGCTCTAGGCCTGATTTCCCAAAAGCCTCTTAAGGCTAAGTTCATCGTTAGAACCTTCGTAGGAGCATCATTAAACCTCTGCGCTGTTTCCCAAAACCATCGTTAGCGACGGTTGCACTTGAAAATGCTCATTTTTACCGACTGCCTCAGACCACTGGTAGAACAGCTAAGTGCGTCATTAGATACTTCTTTTCCCTTCTGTGTCACTTTATACACTGAATATCTTTGCAAAACATAGAATCAAGGTGTTTGTCTCTGTGACCGACGATAACTTAAGAACGAAATCGACCACACATACTAAGTTTACAAATATTGAAATTTAAATGTTTTTTTAGAGTAAAGTACATCGAAAAAAATCAAAAGAAAACTGCAAACTGAATAGGAGACCAAACAAGCAGCAAACAAAGAAGAAAGGCTTTTGAAAAAGTAACAATTTTTTCATAAAATTATATCGTTTTCTTAGCTAGCTAAGTTGTTTACCTGTTGCTAGGCAGTTGCTAGGGACATTCCTGGAAGAAGCTAGCTAGCTAACAAGGAGTGTCTAGTTGGCAGAAGAGAAGAAGGGACAAAGAAGGGACAAAGTGGGACAAAATAAGGACAGAAGAAAAGGGAAAGGGGGGAAAAGGGACATTAAGGTGAAGCAGTCCTCTAAAGACACAAAAGACAATAATACAAGAAACAACACTTCTATTGCCTCTCCCTCTACGATACGCACTTCCGGGTTGGAGCGAGTAGTTGCATTCCGCTTTGCTCCACAGGTAGTATAACATTTCATTTCATTACAGTACAACAGTTTGATTTGTTTGATCTTAGCTGGCTACATAGCCGTCTTTGTATCCAAGATAATTGTGTAGTCTAGAGTAATTGTCGAGGTTACCTAGCCAGTTAGAGGTTACCTAGCCAGCTACACTTTCAAACAAAGTCAACAACGCAGCCACTGCTAGCTAGCCTATTTCACCAGCCAGCAGTACTATATCATTTTAGTCAATAAGATTTTTTGCAACGTAAGCTTAACTTTCTGAACATTCGAGACGTGTAGTCCACTTGTCATTCCAATCTCCTTTGCATTAGCGTAGCCTCTTCTGTAGCCTGTCAACTATGTGTCTGTCTATCCCTGTTCTCTCCTCTCTGCACAGACCATACAAACGCTTCACACCGCGTGGCCGCTGCTACTCTAACCTGGTGGTCCCAGCGCGCACGACCCACGTGGAGTTCCAGGTCTCAGGCAGCCTCTGGAACTGCCGATCTGCGGCCAACAAGGCAGAGTTCATCTCAGCCTATGCTTCCCTCCAGTCCCTCGACTTCTTGGCACTGACGGAAACATGGATTACCACTGATAACACTGCTACTCCTACTGCTCTCTCCTCGTCTGCCCACGTGTTCTCGCACACCCCGAGAGCTTCTGGTCAGCGGGGTGGTGGCACTGGGATCCTCATCTCTCCCAAGTGGACATTCTCTCTTTCTCCCCTGACCCATCTGTCTATCGCCTCCTTTGAATTCCATGCTGTCACAGTTACCAGCCCTTTCAAGCTTAACATCCTTATCATTTATCGCCCTCCAGGTTCCCTTGGAGAGTTCATCAATGAGCTTGACGCCCTGATAAGTTCCTTTCCTGAGGATGGCTCACCTCTCACAGTTCTGGGTGACTTTAACCTCCCCATGTCTACCTTTGACTCATTCCTCTCTGCCTCCTTCTTTCCACTCCTCTCCTCTTTTGACCTCACCCTCTCACCTTCCCCCCCTACTCACAAGGCAGGCAATACGCTTGACCTCATCTTTACTAGATGCTGTTCTTCCACTAATCTCATTGCAACTCCCCTCCAAGTCTCCGACCACTACCTTGTATCCTTTTCCCTCTCGCTCTCATCCAACACTTCCCACACTGCCCCTACTCGGATGGTATCGCGCCGTCCCAACCTTCGCTCTCTCTCCCCCGCTACTCTCTCCTCTTCCATCCTATCATCTCTTCCCTCTGCTCAAACCTTCTCCAACCTATCTCCTGATTCTGCCTCCTCAACCCTCCTCTCCTCCCTTTCTGCATCCTTTAACTCTCTATGTCCCCTATCCTCCAGGCCGGCTCGGTCCTCCCCTCCTGCTCCGTGGCTCGACGACTCATTGCGAGCTCACAGAACAGGGCTCCGGGCAGCCGAGCGGAAATGGAGGAAAACTCGCCTCCCTGCGGACCTGGCATCCTTTCACTCCCTCCTCTCTACCTTCTCCTCTTCTGTCTCTGCTGCTAAAGCCAATTTCTACCACTCTAAATTCCAAGCATCTGCCTCTAACCCTAGGAAGCTCTTTGCCACCTTCTCCTCCCTCCTGAATCCTCCTCCCCCTCCTCCCCCCTCCTCCCTCTCTGCTGATGACTTCGTCAACCATTTTGAAAAGAAGGTCGATGACATCCGATCCTCGTTTGCTAAGTCAAACGACACCGCTGGTTCTGCTCACACTGCCCTACCCTGTGCTTTGACCTCTTTCTCCCCTCTCTCTCCAGATGAAATCTCGCGTCTTGTGACGGCCGGCCGCCCAACAACCTGCCCGCTTGACCCTATCCCCTCCTCTCTTCTCCAGACCATTTCCGGAGACCTTCTCCCTTACCTCATCTCGCTCATCAACTCATCCTTGACCGCTGGCTACGTCCCTTCCGTCTTCAAGAGAGCGAGAGTTGCACCCCTTCTGAAAAAACCTACACTCGATCCCTCCGATGTCAACAACTACAGACCAGTATCCCTTTCTTTTCTCTCCA
Source organism: Salvelinus fontinalis (assembly GCF_029448725.1). Lineage (NCBI taxonomy): Eukaryota > Metazoa > Chordata > Actinopteri > Salmoniformes > Salmonidae > Salvelinus > Salvelinus fontinalis. The sequence goes on along the minus strand of NC_074681.1, from coordinate 16,351,834 downwards.
AAACTCTTGAACGTGCCGTCCTTGGCCAGCTCTCCTGCTATCTCTCTCAGAATGACCTTCTTGATCCAAATCAGTCAGGTTTCAAGACTAGTCATTCAACTGAGACTGCTCTTCTCTGTGTCACGGAGGCGCTCCGCACTGCTAAAGCTAACTCTCTCTCCTCTGCTCTCATCCTTCTAGACCTATCGGCTGCCTTTGATACTGTGAACCATCAGATCCTCCTCTCCACCCTCTCCGAGCTGGGCATCTCCGGCGCGGCCCACGCTTGGATTGCGTCCTACCTGACAGGTCGCTCCTACCAGGTGGCGTGGCGAGAATCTGTCTCCGCACCACGTGCTCTCACCACTGGTGTCCCCCAGGGCTCTGTTCTAGGCCCTCTCCTATTCTCACTATACACCAAGTCACTTGGCTCTGTCATATCCTCACATGGTCTCTCCTATCATTGCTATGCAGACGACACACAATTAATCTTCTCCTTTCCCCCCTCTGATAACCAGGTGGTGAATCGCATCTCTGCATGTCTGGCAGACATATCAGTGTGGATGACGGATCACCACCTCAAGCTGAACCTCGGCAAGACGGAGCTGCTCTTCCTCCCGGGGAAGGACTGCCCGTTCCATGATCTTGCCATCACGGTTGACAACTCCATTGTGTCCTCCTCCCAGAGTGCTAAGAACCTTGGCGTGATCCTGGACAACACCCTGTCGTTCTCAACTAACATCAAGGCGGTGACCCGTTCCTGTAGGTTCATGCTCTACAACATTCGCAGAGTACGACCCTGCCTCACGCAGGAAGCGGCGCAGGTCCTAATCCAGGCACTTGTCATCTCCCGTCTGGATTACTGCAACTCGCTGTTGGCTGGGCTCCCTGCCTGTGCCATTAAACCCCTACAACTCATTCAGAACGCCGCAGCCCGTCTGGTGTTCAACTTTCCCAAGTTCTCTCACGTCACCCCGCTCCTCCGCTCTCTCCACTGGCTTCCAGTTGAAGCTCGCATCCGCTACAAGACCATGGTGCTTGCCTACGGAGCTGTGAGGGGAACGGCACCTCCGTACCTTCAGGCTCTGATCAGGCCCTACACCCAAACAAGGGCACTGCGTTCATCCACCTCTGGCCTGCTCGCCTCCCTACCTCTGAGGAAGTACAGTTCCCGCTCAGCCCAGTCAAAACTGTTCGCTGCTCTGGCACCCCAATGGTGGAACAAACTCCCTCACGACGCCAGGTCAGCGGAGTCAATCACCACCTTCCGGAGACACCTGAAACCCCACCTCTTTAAGGAATACCTAGGATAGGATAAAGTAATCCTTCTAACCCCCCCCCCTTAAAAGAGTTAGATGCACTATTGTAAAGTGGTTGTTCCACTGGATATCATAAGGTGAATGCACCAATTTGTAAGTCGCTCTGGATAAGAGCGTCTGCTAAATGACTTAAATGTAATGTAAATGTAAGTTGCCAATGTCTTTTCAATTGTTACAAATAAGCGAAAGGCGAAAAGATGCGTCAAAAGAAAACCGATGACTGCATTAAAAGATAAATACAGTAGGATTATAGGCTTTGGTTAGATTCCTGGGACCACCCATACTAAAAATGTATGCACCATTGGAGGCTGGTGGGAGGAGCTATAGGAGGACGGCTCATTGTACTGGCTGAAATGGAACTAATGGAGTGGTATCAAGCACGCATGTTTGACTCCGTTCCAATAATTCCATTAGTGAGCCTGTCCTATAGCTCCTCCCACCAGCCTCCACTCGTATGCACGCATGACTGTAAATCACTTTGGATAAAAGCATTTGCTAAATGGCATATTTTATACTTCAAATATGTTGAAATCAAATTCATGTTCACTCAATTGAGCTACTGTCTAATTTTTGCCTCAATATATTATATTATCTGCAATAACAGGTGCACAATGATGTGCCAAATGTGATTTAGCTAATGCTAAGCCGACTCTATTTGCAGTCATGGGTTATAACAGATCTCTAGGAGTTGACCCATCATCAATCTTGTGGCATCAATACTTTACGTATTTCTGAGCACCTCCAAGATGATAGCTACTGCAGGAACACCCCGAATTGCTGGTCTAGCAATACAAAAGTTGCATGTTCGTTTTATTCTAACCTTTTCTCCTAATCTTTATACACTGCTCAAAAAAAAAAGGAACACTAAAATAACACATCGATGAGCTGCACTACCTGAGCCACTTGTGTGGGTTGTAGACTCCGTCTCATGCTACCACTAGAGTGAAAGCACCGCCAGCATTCAAAAGTGACCAAAACATCAGCCAGGAAGCATAGGAACTGAGAAGTGGTCTGTGGTCACCACCTGCAGAACCCCTCCTTTATTGGTGGTGTCTTGCTAATTGCCTATAATTTCCACCTGTTGTCTATTCCATTTGCACAACAGCATGTGAAATGTATTGTCAATCAGTGTTGCTTCCTAAGTGGACAGTTTGATTTCACAGAAGTGTGATTGACTTGGAGTTATATTGTGTTGTTTAAGTGTGCCCTTTATTTTTTTGAGCAGTGTATTTATATTTCCCCTAACTGCCAAAGTAGATTCTTCCCATAATTATTCTTTGTTACAGCGCAACAAGCAACCTGGTCTCAGATAAATACGTCCTCCAATATGTACTTTTTTTTACACCTTTATTTAACTAAGCAAGTCAGTTAAGAACAAATTCTTATTTGCAATGACGGCCTACCGGGAAACAGTGGGTTAACTGCCTTGTTCAGGGGCAGAACGACAGATTTTTACATTGTCAGCTTGGAGATTTGATTCAGCAACTTTTCGGGTTACTGGCCCAACGCTTTAACCAGTAGGCTACCTGCCGCCCCATGATGTATAACAAGTTACATTATCCAATTCAGTACTTCCGGGTAAGACGTATGATACTATACATCCTCTAATTCGTATGATACTGTACAACCACTATTCTATTCATAATGTAACATATCATACTGAATAATACATGTTGAAAAATTCTGATATTCACCACTGCTCTTTCACTATATATTTCCATTCATATGTTAACACAGTGCATTCGTAAAGTATTCAGACTCCTTGACTTTATCCACATTTTTTACATTTAAATGGATTAAATAAAGTTTTCCTCAATCTATACACAATACCTCATAATGACAAAGAAAAAACAGGTTTTTAGATTTTGCAAAGTAAAATAAACAGATGCATTATTTACATAAGTATTCAGACCCTTTGTTATGATTTTCAAAATTGATCTCAGGTGCATCCTGTTTCCATTGATCATCCTTGAGATGTTTCTACAACTTGGAGGACACCTGTGGAAATTCAATTGATTTGACATGATTTGGAAAGGCACATACCTGTCTATATAAGGTCCCACAGTTGACAGTGCATGTCAGAGCAAAAACCAATCCATGAGGTTGAAGGAATTGTCCGTAGAGCTCTGAGACAGGATTGTCGAGGCACAGATCTGGGGAAAGGTACCAAAAAAATTATGCAGCATTGAAGGTCCCCAAGAACACAGTGGCCTCCATCATTCTTAAATGGAAGAAGTTTGGAACCACCAAGACTTCCTAGAGCTGGTCGCCTGGCAAACTGAGCAATTGGGGGAGAAGGGCCTTGGTCAGGGAGGTGACCAAGAACCTGATGGTCTCTCAGACAGAGCTCCAGAGTTCCTCTGTGGAGATGGAAGAACCTTCCAGAAGGACAACCATCTCTGCAGCACTCCACCTATCAGCCCTTTATGGTAGAGTGGGCAGACGAAAGCCACTCCTCAGTAAAAGACACATGACAGCCTGCTTGGAGTTTGCCAAAAGCCACCTAAAAAACTCAGACCATGAGAAACAATATTCTCTGGTCGGATGAAACCAAGATTGAACTCTTTGGCCTGTGCCAAGCGTCATGTCTGGAGGAAACCTGTCACCATCCCTACGGTAAAGCATGGTGGTGGGGATGTTTTTCTGCAGCAGAGACTAAGACTAGTCAGGATCGAGGGGAAGAAGTTTACAGTGGGATAAAATTAAGCATAGTGGGCAGAACAAGCAAGGAGGTGGGCAAAGCCGAGCTTGAGCTCAGTGCGTTTTGTGGTGGGGCAAGCAAGTAGAAAATACGGAGTGTTGCACCGTGATTGGCTCAGTGTTCTGTCACTCATGGGGACACTACATCACTGCCAAGTCTAAGGGGAGAGCTACAAAATTCTAGCCCCTTGGGTGCTGCCATAGAGTTACATTAGAAGTGCCCATCCAAGAAGGCTCAAGGTCATTGGCCACAGATAAAATGACGTCAAATCACGTTATATGTACATTAGCTTTGATTGGACTGATCATGTCAACATCATACTTTCAAAATCTTAAATGTTAAACAAGTTGGAAATCGCAAATTCAACAATGAGTGGTGTCGTGGTAATTTCCTGTATTACTAAATGATGAGTTTACAAACCACACACAAGTCGTCAGAGTTATATTTTAAATTCCATCTTTAATTATATGAGCTTCACCATAGCCCTTTGACTCTCAGATCAATTCAGTGTCTATAAATGAATTCTCTGAGAGTGCTTACAAAATAATTCTTACTATCTTTTAAAGCCAAGATACACGCCTCTCAACTCACATGATGAACCACAGATCTTAGGAACTTCATAAAGGGCCTTTTACTTGAAAGATGAGTATCCCATAGCCAGATAGCATTAGCTATAAATTATCGTTCAGTTTGGTCTCTTAGACGAGTTTCTACTTCTCGTTCTTGGTACTTTCTAGTACCAAAACATTACTTCATCCAATGGCATATATCAATTGTCAATTCTAGATACTCCCATCTCATATACACCCCCTCTTCTCCCCACTCCTGGAGAAGCTCACTAAGGGGAGTGAACCTCTAGGTCATATACTATGAAAGATAAGTTCAACATCAGAGGGGTAATACAATATTTCCAGTCACTGCCATACTCCTCCCCCCCCAATGGGAAAATGAGGGAATGACTGGAGTACAGACATAGTGGAGCCCTTCACAGATATATTCATTATGAAGACAATGTTCAAACCTGACTTCTCCCTTTCTGATATTCTGCATATTACCAGACATGTAAAAGACAAGCCTGACCTCTCCCCTCTCTGGGCCCCAAGTGACTTTTCCCTAGAGAGAAAGGAAAATGCAACTGCCAACAGTATAGTCCAAAATAAGACATTCTAATGACAAGTATAAAGTAAATAAAACATCTTATTTATCTATGTTACTTAACTAATTCTGATTCAGCTACGACAGTGGTTTGGAAGGAATCAGTGACAGTGCCTAACATTAACTGCAAGCATTGCAAAGCAAACACTAGCCTGCTATTCAGTGAGTGGCTGTGTGGTGCCAAATCTGGGATTAAGGGGCTCTTTTCCAAATTTAAAATGATAAACATTCATCATTGGCTATGCTGTCAATGAAGCAATGTTTTGTGCCGCGCTCAAAACAACTATTAACTTGGAACTGCAAAAACTTGACTTCAGCGAGTTCAAGACAACTGGGAAGTCGGAAATAAACAAGCTCCAACAGGGAAAATAAGTTTTGAACGGTCATCTAACTCTGAATTGTAAATCCAGGCTCTTTCTAGAGCTACGAGCTGAAGATCAATGACGTCATCATGATTCGACCTGAGTTCCCAGTTGTTTTGAAAGCAACATAAATCCAGAGAATGCCAGACTTTGATGACAAAATTTGCCCGCGAAGGACCACCACAACACCCTCCTGTTCAAGTGAGCACAGCACAACAAGGTGAGTCAAAAAATGTATTGTATGCTGCTGCATAAATGATGTAATATCCCAGGGAGATATGTATACTGTAGCTAAGAAAGTAATACTAAGTGTATGTTGTGTAGGAAGATGTTAGTAGCCCATGTGCCTCAACCTAATAATTTGGTCTATTTTCACCTCTTAATTTCACCTACTGTTCTGACTTGGTAGTGCACATGTAGTCTATAACCTGTTTTAGAGAAATGTAATCATTGAATATTGTAAGAGCTTTCATTGTCTGCTGAAATGCCTCCTTTATTTATCCTACGGTGCTGACTTGGTGTACAGATTGCCTCTTATCTGCTTGTCGTCCCCTTATGCCATAGTTTGTACATCTTAATTGTCATTGGAAACCACATTTGTTTAAGCAAGTCAGCCATAGCAGCTATGTTTTTTTTAAAGGCAGTAAATGAGGCTGAATTAACTGTTTTGCTGCCAGACAAGGCACTGTTTGTCACCGTTATAGTGCAATTAATGTATTTGTTAGTGTTGTGGCATTGCTGGCATGCATCCATCCCACTTGAGTTTTTTTTCCTCCACCAATATTTACATGCTCAAATCGCCACTGCCTCTCAGGCTGTTGACCTGATTCAGATTGGGTTAAGGTAGTGGAATAAGGTGTTGGGTTTTAATGAGTATGGTTAGTTGGTAGGGTAATTAAAAATGTATATTATTTTTTTCTGGTTCCCCTTGCACATTTTGTATTACAACGTGTAATGGGGCGGCAGGTAGACTAGTGGTTAGAGCATTGTGCCAGTAACCAAAAGGTTGTTGGATCGAATCCCCAAGCTGACAAGGTCAAATCTGTCATTCTGGCCCTGAACAAGGCAGTTTACCCATTGTTCCCCGGTAGGCCGTCATTGTAAATAAGAACTTGTTCTTCAGGATTGACTTGCCTAGTTATATAAAACATTGTTCAGTTGGAGGCGGTAATGTAACGTATTGGATGCAAACCTTCGTTAAACCTCACCGAAGAAGAAGTTTAGGGTAAACCTTTGTCGTCATTTCCGTTATCCATCTTTCCAGACTTCTTTTTTTTTACCAAACAATGCTGATTGCCAGTTTCGATAAGCTGTACAGTAGTAGAAACGATTCTGTTATAAACATTTCCCAGAGGCACTAGCACTACATATTCGCTTTTGTATAACAGCAGTGATTGTATTTGAAGAACAATGTCTAACACTGTTTCTTTCAGTACACAAATAGCTGCAATCATGGATGTGCTATCAAAGGCAGCAGTTGCAGAAATAACCAAACTTGTAGACGAGGGCACCGTCGTGCTACGGCTTGAAATGTGTCGGAAAGAAAATGAGATAGAAGGCCTTCAAAATAGTTTACAGCTGATGGAAAGAGAATTGAGGAAAGCTCAAAGAGAAGCAGCAATACGAGTGACAAATGACAGGCAACATGCTGAGGAAATTCAGGTTGAGAGTGGGACTCCACAAAAAGGTAAGAGTATGTGCTTATAGCAACGCGGGTAAATTTACATACACTAGCGTTGCTTTCCATTGTATCCATAAAAAGGATGCCAGCTGATTCATGATTTTGACTGCCTGAGAAACACTGCCCGTCTGTCTCTCGTCCCGACTCGTTCATTACAATGGGACAGCTGGAGATAGAATGTTTCCATATTCAAAATGTTGCAAATGTCGGTGAGACAGACAAATCTCCGCTGTTGAAATCTAAATGTTAGTCTAAAAGAAATGTGAGATCATGTCTAGATGCTTTTTATAGTGGAGATTACGTTTATAAATTGCCTGGCTAGGTTGATGAGGCAGTGGATTGCACAGTCAGATGGAACAGAGTAAATAGGCATTTTAATGTCATTGATTTAGCTGGTGGTAACTTGTGTAATAGACACAGGTGGAATGCGGTTTTAATCATTAAGCATTCAGGATTAGACCCACCCGTTGTATAAGTAGAACATAAAACAATTTGACAAATAGTTGCATCATGAGTTTTATTGACTAATGTCAATTAAAGGTCCGCCAAAGCTTATAAAAAAATGAATTGATATTAATGCTGTAAGTACAGGAATTGTTTTCTCACTGGGAAATGAATATCCAACTAGTCAGTGAAAACTGTAGTTGTGAGCTTGTAGACACTATGTCCTGGGATTTCCTATGATCTTCTATGTAGAAAAACCCCTTAGCATCTAACAACTTGTGTAGCTTGTGAAAAATGTTACGTGTGTGTTGGTGAGAGTCTAAGCTTTTCATAGATAGCTTTTAATAGTTTGTAGCTCAAACCATTCGCATTCTACACAAACTTAAGGATCTGCCCTTGTCTCACAAACACCACTCTAGCTCAGCCCCTGTTAATCACAGACTAATGGTTGGTAACTACGTATGATATCTGGTATCTATGCAGAAGAACTGTAAGAATCCAATGGTACAACCCAGTAGTCTGTAGCTGAAACACACAATGTTTAAAAGGGGTTAAAGTCCAAAACGCATCACGTTACGGTAGGACTCATTGGGTTAAACAGGTCTGTTGTAACTTCTGGCTTCCCACAGATACAATTGAAAGCAAGGTTAGTATATGTAATATATATATATATATATTTGTGCCATTTAGAAGACTCTTTTATCCAAAGCAGCTTAGTCATGCATGCATATATCTTTTTGCATGGGTGTCTGGGAATCGAACCCACTACCCTGAAGTTACAAGCACAATGTACCAACTGAGCTACAAAGGACCACACCCCTTGTTGTTAATACACCCGAGGCGTGTTGACATTTGGTGCTATCAAGTCAGGTTATTTTGCATTGTTCAAGGTGTTGTTCTATTGCTTATTTGACTTTACAATTACTATACTTCCAGGTGATGAAGAGAACCAAAAAGCCCAAGCCATGCCTGTAGAGAACCCAGTAGAGAGCTTCAATGAGCTGCAGCGGTCTGGACACCTTGAAGAGGCGAGGGGTGGACTGGAGTTTCTGGTGAAAGCAGAGCAGGTGGAAGAACATGTAGCCCAGGGAACCATAGAAGATCAAGGAATCACAGAAAGTGTGGACTTTAGAATGGATGAGAGAGATAGTCAGCTGTGGTCCTCTGTTACACAAGGACTAAGTGGGAATAATTCTGGCCACCCAGATGGGTCTTACTCTACAGGGAGATGCTTACAGATGTTCTCATCTCAGGCAGATCAATATCCTGCTCCCATCCCATCCCATCCTTCCTGTAACTCTTTGTCCACTGTAGAGAAACCGCTGCATGACATAGTCAGCACTGTCCCAGTGAAAGTGGAGCCTGAGAGGCATCCTGTGTATCATGACAATGCCATGTCTGAGTCCATACATGTTGTAGCTGAGCAGGGGCAGTACAGAGATACTCTGCATCCTGTTGTGAGGGAGGGCTTGATTTTACATCCCAGACTGCAGCAGCCAGGACCTTCTTCACAAGGGCTCTTGAGAGCAACTGAGAGCACATCAGAGTCACACTCACACAACCAAGAGCATATTCTTAATAGGAACAGATTGAAAACAAAGAGGATGGTAAATGTTTGGAGAGCTGTACCAAACCAAAAAGTGTTAATCTGCTCATTGTGTGGAAAGAGCTTCCACCGCCATTGTCAACTGGAAGCACACCAACACTCTCATGCTGGAGTCAAGCCATACAGATGTCTTGAGTGTGGGAAAAGTTTTACTCAGAAACAAAGACTTAAGTCACATCAGAGTGTTCACACGGGTGAAAGGCCTTTCAGTTGCAGACTCTGTGGCAAGAGGTTTGCAAGGCAGGACAACTGCCAAACACATGAGCGATTTCACAGTGGACAAAAGCCATTTAGTTGTGTGCTGTGTGGTAAAAGTTTCACAGTTCTCTGTAACCTCAAACTACATCAAAAACATCAATGTAAGTAAATTTGCCAATGTCTGAATGTAAAATTGCATGTTCCGTGTTTTCCTCAGCATTGTACACTTAATGAACTGTTCAACTGTACTGAGATTAGGTTTACAATCAAGTATTTCAAGATGTCATCCAATGATTTTTAAATAGTGATATCCCAAGTATAAATACAGTAAAGTACACCACAAACTAAAGGGTAAAACATTTTTACTTGTGCTTTGTCATGTCTTACCTGGACCACCAATTGAGATATGCCTTTAGATTTAGATTTTTATTTCACCTTTATTTAACCAGGTAGGCTAGTTGAGAACAAGTTCTCATTTACAACTGCGACCTGGCCAAGATAAAGCAAAGCAGTACGACACAAACAACAACACAGAGTTACACATGGAATAAACAAACATACAGTCAAGTATGTAGTTACACATATATAAGTATATATATATATGTATGTAGTGTGTATGTATGTGTATATATATATATATATATATATACACACACACAACTATTTAGTATACATAGTTAAGTAAATCAGGTGTAAAATGAGGTGAAAAGGAGACTGGAGTACCACTTTAAAATGTTGAACCTTTTTTAATGTGATTTATCTTTGCCTCATCAAGAGAGCAACAGCTGCAAGCTAGCTTATATTGCTTTGTGCATATTCTCTTGTATTTATGATTCATTTCCGTAGCACGTCCAATAGTGTGACTTTGTTGCATGATCGAAGCAGCAGTTCGAGTTAGTACATTTTGAGGTTAAAATAAAGTTTACATTTGATTGCATTGTAAAAAAAATAACATTTCTACAAGGAGTTTGCAGTGCAATGCAACGAAATGTGAAACTGTCAATCAACCACTATATTTGTTTACGGATAGTTGAATTGTTGTTCGACTGCCAGCTTGGCTTACTGGATGTGCAGAGCCTTTTGTAACATTGCATGAAGTTGCATGATTAACGTTACTGCTAGAGGATTTTGTACCCTGTTGGTTTTGACATGACTGATAATAATAGCCTAATTGTTTCTTCCCGTTGTAACTAGGTGTCCACTGTCCCAAGTGCGACTGTCAGAAAGATGCTTCAACATTTGTTTTGGCCCAGAGGCTGAGACTTGCTGCTCCAGGCCCGGTTTAAGGTTAAGCTCATCGTTAGATCCTTCGTAAGAGCATCGTTAAATCTCTGAACTGTTTGCCTTACCCAGAGCTGCCAACTCTAATGCATTGGCCGTGAGACACGCCTCTTCTCACGCATCGAAAAGTACTGGTTTTATTTTTCAAATTAGTCATTTTCAACTGTGCTCCAAATGTTATTAAATTGCAGGTGCTCCGATTTCAAAACCATCACAAGCGGAACCTTTATCATTATTGGCCTGTCTTGCCACGGCACTGTGAACTGCGGCACATTAAAGCATATGATTGGTCTAGTTATGTAATGGATCAAGATGATTGGATGCGCGTTTTAAAGAAAAAACACTCAAGATTAATGTGGTGCTGAATGGAGAGAGAGAACGTTCTCCGGAGTTTATTAAACTGTAAAAAAAGCAACACGGTAGTGCTTTTTTATGTACAATGCTGTCAACAAAATTAGTTTGCTGTTACTCCCATCTCTATTGCAGAATACAGCCTTTTGACAGCATGTACTAAAGTTGATTTAATCCACACTTGCATTAGTCCCCTTGTTTGGTGATTGGCATTTAGGCTGTGACATCGAAAAGGCAGCAGATGGAGACCGACAGTATATTTTAGCATGAAAGTTTGGTAGGGTGACCTGATTCTAGGGGGGAAATAAATATAACAATTATTTGGTTGGAGTGTAGGGTCGTCTAAAGGGCATTTTATTATCTATTTACTTTATTTACCTGGTCAGTGGAACAATTCTCATTCTTAACAATGGGCTAAAATATAGGGTAATTGATATACTTGTCACCAAGAACACTACTATTATTCCCCACACTTGTTTTATTATTCCACTTCATCACAATTTTGCCAGTGTAATCACATATTTGAAATCTGATATGCCTAATTGTCTTTCAAAATGAATTATAGGAGGCTGTATTTTTTCAGCCATTCATAACCCAGGCCCTGCATGTCCCCAGGCACCCTCATTTGTTGTCATAGACATTATCCTGACCAACTTGCCCTCCAAATACACCTCTGCTGTCTTCAATGAGGATCTCAGCGATCACTGCCTCATTGCCTGTATCCGCTACGGGTCCGCGGTCAAACGACCACCCCTCATCACTGTCAAGCGCTCCCTAAAACACTTCTGCGAGCAGGCCTTTCTAATTGACCTGGCCCGGGTATCCTGGAAGGATATTGACCTCATCCCGTCAGTTGAGGATGCCTGGTCATTCTTTAAAAGTAACTTCCTCACCATCTTAGATAAGCATGCCCCGTTCAAAAAATGCAGAACTAAGAACAGATATAGCCCTTGGTTCACTCCAGACCTGACTGCCCTCGACCAGCACAAAAACATCCTGTGGCGGACTGCAATAGCATCGAATAGTCCCCGCGATATGCAACTGTTCAGGGAAGTCAGGAACCAATACATGCAATCAGTCAGGAAAGCAAAGGCTAGCTTTTTCAAGCAGAAATTTGCATCCTGTAGCTCTAACTCCAAAAAGTTCTGGGACACTGTAAAGTCCATGGAGAACAAGAGCACCTCCTCCCAGCAGCCCACTGCACTGAGGCTAGGTAACACGGTCACCACCGATAAATCCATGATAATTGAAAACTTCAACAAGCATTTCTCAACGGCTGGCCATGCCTTCCACCTGGCTACTCCAACCTCAGCCAACAGCCCCCCCCCCCCCCCCCCCCCGGCAGCTACTCGCCCAAGCGTCCCCAGCTTCTCCTTTACCCAAATCCAGATAGCAGATGTCCTGAAAGAGCTGCAAAACCTGGACCCATACAAATCAGCTGGGCTTGACAATCTAGACTCTCTATTTCTGTAACTATCCGCCACCAACTGTTACAACTCCTATTACCAGCCTGTTCAACCTCTCTTTCATATCGTCTGAGATCCCCGAGGATGGGAAAGCTGCCGCGGTCATCCCCCTCTTCAAAGGGGGAGACACCCTGGACCCAAACTGTTACAGACCTATATCCATCCTGCCCTGCCTATCTAAGGTCTTCGAAAGCCAAGTTAATAAACAGATCACTGACCATCTCGAATCCCACCGTACCTTCTCCACTGTGCAATCTGGTTTCCGAGCCGGTCACGGGTGCACCTCAGCCACGCTTAAGGTACTAAATGATATCATAACCGCCATCGATAAAAGACAGTACTGTGCAGCCGTCTTCATCGACCTGGCCAAGGCTTTCGACTCTGTCAATCACCATATTCTTATCGGCAGACTCAGTAGCCTCGGTTTTTCTGATGACTGCCTTGCCTGGTTCACCAACTACTTTGCAGACAGAGTTCAGTGTGTCAAATTGGAGGGCATGTTGTCCGGTCCTCTGGCAGTCTCTACGGGGGTACCACAGGGTTCAATTCTCGGGCCGACTCTTTTCTCTGTATATATCAATGATGTTGCTCTTGCTGCGGGCGATTCCCTGATCCACCTCTACGCAGACGACACCATTCTGTATACTTCTGGCCCTTCCTTGGACACTGTGCTATCTAACCTCCAAACGAGCTTCAATGACTTACAACACTCCTTCCGTGGCCTCCAACTGCTCTTAAACGCTAGTAAAACCAAATGCATGCTTTTCAACCGTTCGCTGCCTGCACCCGCCCGCCCGACTAGCATCACCACCCTGGACGATTCCGACCTAGAATATGTGGACATCTATAAATACCTAGGTGTCTGGCTAGACTGTAAACTCTCCTTCCAGACTCATATTAAACATCTCCAATCCAGAATCAAGAATCGGCTTTCTATTTCGCAACAAAGCCTCCTCCACTCACGCCGCCAAACTTACTCTAATAAAACTGACTATCCTACCGATACTCGACTTCGGCGATGTCATCTACAAAATAGCTTCCAATACTCTACTCAGCAAACTAGATGCAGTTTATCATAGTGCCATCCATTTTGTTACTAAAACACCTTATACCACCCACCACTGCGACCTGTATGCTCTAGTCGGCTGGCCCTCGCTACATATTCGTCGCCAGACCCACTGGCTCCAGGTCATCTATAAGTCCTTGCTAGGTAAAGCTCCGCCTTATCTCAGTTCACTGGTCACGATAACAACACCCACCCGTAGCATGCTCTCCGGCAGGTATATCTCACTGATCATCCCAAAAGCCAACACCTCATTTGGCCGCCTTTCCTTCCAGTTCTCTGCTGCCTGTGACTAGAACGAATTGCAAAAATCGCTGAAGTTGGAGACTTTTATTTCCCTCACCAACTTTAAACATCTGCTATCTGAGCAGCTAACCGATCGCTGCAGCTGTACATAGTCCATCTGTAAACAGCCCACCCAATTTACCTACCTCACCCCCTTACTGTTTTTATTTATTTACTTTTCTGCTCTTTTGCACACCAGTATCTCTACTTGCACATTGATCATCTGATGATTTATCACTCCAGTGTTAATCTGCTAAATTGTAAATATTCGCTCTTATTGCCTACCTCCTCATGCCTTTTGCACACAATGTATATAGACTCGTTTTTTTCCTACTGTGTTATTGACTTGTTTATTGTTTACTCCATGTGTAACTGTGTTGTTGTCTGTTCACACTGCTATGCTTTATCTTGGCCAGTTCACAGTTGTAAATGAGAACTTGTTCTCAACTAGCCTACCTGGTTAAATAAAGGTGAAATATTGTAATTTTTTTTACAGTTTTGAATAAGTCATACAGATGAAATGCTCCAGGCCTCTCATATAATATTTTGACGTGTGTATTGTGCACGTTAGGCAGAGATGATTGGGGGACTCACACCTCATAAACGTATATTTTGTCTATGCAGAGTAAAATTATGGCAAGGATCTACAACTAGTAGGCATAAACCACCTGAATATTGATATTCATTAGATTTTTCTTGAACGTTGGATGATTTTGAGAAATATATTGTTATAACCAGAACATTTTCAAACATCCAGCACTTGGGAAACATCGATCAGGGGTGGCCAACCCTCCTGGAGAGCAAGCAGGATTTTTTTCCCATCCCTATTTTAAAGAGAGTTCACCCAAAATACAAAATGTTTGTGTCCTTACCTTGAAAGCAGTCTATGTACAAGGAAACTGCAATCTATGATTTAGTTACCCACTGTCATCAACCATTAATATAACTATTTCCTGTGCAGGGCCTTGGTGCAGTGGTTACACTCTCCGGCACACGTCGCCTACAACTTTCCACCTGAGACCAGGGTTTAATCCCTGCTTCCAAACTTCCCACTGTTTTTCCCAATTTCATTACTGGCTGAAAAAATTGTCAAACCACCCAAAAAACATGTTTCAAAAAAATATTAGGGGGGGCGCTAGTGACCGGCAACGTGAAGACGCGTCTTCTTGGTGCTCCGATCCAGGGCAAACAATTTACTATTAATACTTGACCAACACCTCCCACCGTGTTCATTTTGTAACATTTAATTTGGAATCGAACCCAATTTACTACTCTGACTTTTTTGGAGTGAAAAATTTGGCCTTTTAATCGTTAAAATGTCTAGACAAGGTGGAGGTGGAAAGTTAAGTTCCTAGGCGTACACATCACAGACAAACTGAAATGGTCCACCCACACTGACAGTGTGGTGAAGAAGGCGCAACAGCACCTCTTCAACCTCAGGAGGCTGAATAAATCGAGAGCATCCTGTTGGGCTGTATCACAGCCTGGTATGGCAACTGCACAGCCTTCAACCGCAAGGCTCTCCAGAGGGCGGTGCGGTCTGCACAACGCATCACCGGGGGCAAACTACCTGCCCTCCATGACACCTACAGCACCCGATGTCACAGGAAGGCCAAAAAGATCAGCAAGGACAACTACTCGAGCCACTGCCGGTTCACACCGCTATAATCCAGAAGGTGAGGTCAGTACAGTTCCATCAAAGCTGGGACTGAGAGATAGCCTTGAGATTGAAAAACAGCTATCAGACTGTTAAATAGCCATCACTAACTCAGTGAGGCTGCTGCCTACACTGAGACCCAATCACTGGACACTTTAATAAATGGATCACTAGTCACTTTAAATAATGCCACTTTAATAATGTTACATATCTTACATAACTTATATCACATGTATATACTGTAATTTATACCATCTACTGCACCTTGCCTATGCCGCTCGGACATCTCTCATCCATAAACTTATATGTACATATTCTCATTCACCCCTTTAGATTTGTGTGTATTGGGTAGTTGTTAGATAATACTGCACTGTTGGAACTAGAAGCACAAGCATTTCGCTACACTCGCATTAACATCTGCTAACCATGTGTTTGTGACCAATAAAATTTGATTTGATTTGACAACGGCCGAGAGTAGTAGAGATATACCAGTACCGAGGGATAGGCCAAAAAGTAAAATAAGTTTCGGTAAGATTGGATTTATAGCAATGGTTATTAATTGTACTGCAGGGATGGATCAGAAGTCTCAGAAAATTGAGGTTATGGTGGCATCTGCAGAGAGGTATTTGGGTGTACGAGACTTCGTTACAGGATGTTAAGTGGCAATGTCCCATCCTTTCAGGGTGATGGCATAAGGTAGGAATAAATACATTTAATTAGTGGAGTAGGGGGGGGGGTGTTAATTTTATTTTATATAATTTTGAAATTGGTGAGTATAGTGTTAGATGGTAGGGTATTTGTTTAGTACATTTTTATTTTTCAAAGTATAAGGGAGTTGTACTCCAGTCTAGTAGGTGTCGGAAATGCAACAAATTGGATGCCAACCGGCGTTAAACCTCATAGAAGAAGACAACAACAGCCGCGGGCCACAAAGGAGCAGGCCTCTGCTGAAGCCTCGGGCTCACCTGACACGGACTCTGATCCCCCCTGACATAGCCCTGGTAATGGCTGCTATCATTGAATCTGAACAGGCTGTGCTGGCTAAGGTGGAGTCATTATCCACTGATCTATCCGCACAAATAGCTATTTTCGCCACCGAGGTCAACATAAAGATTGACCGCGTTAATGAAGACTTGACGAGACATGACACCCGTCTGAATTTTTTTATTTCACCTTTATTTAACCAGGTAGGCTTTTTGAGAACAAGTTCTCATTTGCAACTGCGACCTGGCCAATATAAAGCATAGCAGTTCGACACGTACAACAACACAGAGTTACACATGGAATAAACAAAACATACAGTAGAAAAAAAGAAAACAAAAAGTCTATATACAGTGTGTGCAAATGAGGTAAGATAAGGGAGTATAGGCAATAAATAGGCCATGGTGGCAAAGTAATTACAATTTTGCAATTAAACACTGGAATGGTAGATGTGCAGAAGATGAATGTGCAAGTAGAGATACTGGGGTGCAAAAGAGCAAGATAAATAAAAACAGTATGGGGATGAGGTAGATAGATGTGCTGTTTATAGATGGCTATGTACAGGTGCAGTGATCTGTGAGCTGCTCTGACAGCTGGTGCTTAAAGCTAGTGAGGGAGATATGAGTCTCCAGCTTCAGTGATTTTTGCAGTTTGTTCCAGTCATTGGCAGCAGAGAACTGGAAGGAAAGGCGGCCAAAGGAGGAATTTGCTTTGGGGGTGACCAGTGAGATATACCTGCTGGAGCACGTGCTACGAGTGGGTGCTGCTATGGTGACCAGTGAGCTGAGATAAGGCGGGGATTTACCTAGAAGAGACTTGTAGATGACCTGGAGCCAGTGGGTTTGGCGACGACTATGAACCGAGCGCCAGCCAACGAGAGTGTACAGGTCGCAATGGTGGGTAGTATATGGGGCTTTGGTGACAAAACGGATGGCACTGTGATAGATTGCATCCAATTTGTTGAGTAGATTGTTGGAGGCTATTTTATAAATGACAACGCCGAAGTCGAGGATCGGTAGGATGGTCAGTTTTACGAGGGTATGTTTGGCAGCATGAGTGAAGGATGCTTTATTGCGAAATAGGAAGCCGATTCTAGATTTAATTTTTGATTGGAGATGCTTAATGTGAGTCTGGAAGGAGAGTTTATAGTCTAACCAGACACCTAGGTATTTGTAGTTATCCACATATTCTAAGTCAGAGCCGTCCAGAGTAGTGATGCTGGACAGGCGGGCAGGTGCGGGCAGTGATCGGTTGAAGAGCTTGCATTTCGGAGCAGTTGGAGGCCACGGAAAGAGTGTATGGCATTGAAGCTCGTCTGTAGGTTTGTTAACACAGTGTCCAAAGAACTGCCAGAAGTTTACAGAATGTTATTTGTTATGTTTGGAAAGTTGAGTGAGTGAGTAATGAAATGGTTGCATATCCCAGAGCCAATGTATTGCTGTGAGCCGGGTATGAGAGGGCTTTCAATGTTGTTCAGATGATGGATATACTTTTATAATGAATTATACGTCTTATTTATTTATTGTCCTATCATGGGGAACTACATTTTTTAAATAAATTATATCTAATTATTTATTATCCTATTTTAATGGTACGGTCCATGGCCCTATACCCTAGACACCCACATGAATGGCCCAGATAATAAGGAGAAGTCCCTAACTGTTTTATGTGCATGCTGTAAGCGGTCTGTATGCAGCCAAAATGAGGTCAGAGACCAAGAGCAGAACCGCCCCCTCAAGATTCTGAGCCTGCTTGGCAGGGTTGGTCCTGCAAAGCCAAAGCCCCCTATAGGGAGAGCATAATAAACAAGGAAATTCTCAAAGCTGCTAATGAGAACCTTGACGACCTTGTACCTAGCCGGTGGGGATTCCGGTGGGGTGCCCCCACCCAGGCAGTGGCAGTGCTGGCAACACTAGCTGCAGTAACCCATGGGGAGGGGGTCACACTCGGACATTCAGAGAGGGGGTATATTATTGTGGCCCTGGTGGCACGAAATCAAAGTCGGACTGCATGGATATGCTTGGGAACATGGTCATGACGGATGACCGTATTGTGGGTGTTTCGGGAAGAAGGTGTACATTTGACCTACATCATCTAGGATGTGACAATGGTAAATAAATCTCTACATTTATGCTCATTTTTTGCGCGGTCTTGCAGGCCTTCTCATGCAGCTGCAACTGCAAGTACATTTGCAAATCATGACCTATCTTGAGTTGGGCTCTGGGATGGTGCAATTGTTGAGAAAGTGAGCTTATGGTTGTGTGGGGGTAAGGGCTGAATGTGTGTGGGTGTATGTGTGTATCCCACAACTGTTGCGAAGGAAGAAGTAAAAGATGTTAGGGACTATAGAGGATGATCCACAGCAATATATAATAAAAATCGAGGTGAGGGCGATGGAAATGCATTTGGCAATGGATCTACTTCAATTCGGTAAATGGCACTGTGTGCTCTTTTCAAAGGATGGATCCCAGTCGGTCCAGGGCTATGGGATACAGGGGGTTGAGGGTGGTCTGCCGGGCATTGGGATGACAACCCAACTCGAGATGAGGGCTTTTAGCGGGTGGAATAGTAGGGAATAGTAGTTTACTTAGTAGAAATGCAAATATCATGGTACAACTATATAGACACTCAATCATTATGTTACTTTTTAATAGGACGTTTACAAACATATATTTTGATAAAAATAATTGAAAGGTGTGTCTCATTATGGTAAGTGGTGAAATAAGTATAGCCAGTTACAATTGTAATGGCTTAGCAGATAATAAGAAAAGACGATCAGTATTTACCTGGCTAAAAGAGAAGGATTATAATATCTATTGTTTACAGGAAACCCATTCAACAGTTTTAGATGAAGTTTTGTGGAAAAAGGACTGGGGGGGTGAAATATATTTCTCCCATGGGCAAAGAAATTCAAAAGGGGTGATGGTTTTAATTAACAATAATTTTGATCCAAATGTGCAACTTGTCCAAACAGATCCTCAAGGTAGATGGATTATTTTAAATATGTTATTGGACAATAAACAGATATGGCTTATTAACCTATACGGTCCGAATAATGATGATCCAAGCTTCTTTGACAATATATATAAGAATGTATGAACTCTACAAGCAACACTAGACTCTATTATTATAGTGGGAGATTTTAATACGGTCTTAAATACCTCTATGGACCGGAAAGGAAATCACACTACAAACTATCACCCTCAGGCACTTAAGGAAATCAGGAATGTCATGGATATATTGGAATTAGTGGATATATGGAGACTTAAATACCCTGACCTAGTGAGATATACATGGCGGAGGCTTAATCAAGCTAGTCGCCTTGACTACTTTCTTATATCATTCTCTCTGGCACCAAAAGTTAAAAAGTGTTTGATAGGGGACAGAATGCGGTCGGACCATCACATAATTGGCATATATATTACTCTTACAGAATATCCACGTGGGCGAGGATATTGGAAATTTAATCAAAGCCTACTAGATGATAAATTGTTTAGAACTAGGACAGAAGAATTTATAACTGACTTTTTTAGACATAACATAGGTACAGCAGATCCCCATATTGTATGGGACACTTTTAAGTGTGCCTTTAGAGGCCATGCAATTCAGTACTCATCTATAAAACAAAAGCAATTTAGATCAAAAGTGTCCATATTAACAAAGGAAATTGAAGGACTAACAGTACAGTTAGATAACAATAAAAACGGTACCATAGAGGCACAGAATAAGTTAGAGGAAAAACAAAAAGAAATGGAAGAACTTATTCAAGAAAGATCCAGTGTAATATATTATAAAAATAAAGCGAACTGGATGGAATATGGGGAAAAATGCACCAAATTCTTTTTCAATCTTCAATATAGAAACGCTACCAAAAAAAACGTATTATAACTTGTTACAAACGATGGAGTCACGCATGATTCACCAAATGATATTTTGAAAGAGGAAGTAAAGTACTTTAAGAATATGTTTTCGTTTCAGGCTCCTCCATCTCCACTAACTGAAACTAATTGTATGGATTTTTTTCCTAATAATAATGTAAAATTAACATCTGTACAGAAAGACTCATGTGAAGGCCTAATTACAGAGGAGGAACTACTTGATGCAATTGGGGCCTTTAAGGATGGGAAAACTCCAGGGCTGGATGGCATACCAGTGGAAGTATACAAACATTTTTTTGATATACTCAAAGGATCATTATTAGCTTGTTTTAACCACTCCTATATAAATGATAGATTATCAGACACGCAACAAGAAGGTGTGATATCATTATTACTGAAACAGGACCCAAGTGGTATATACACTGCTCAAAAAAAGAAAGGGAACACTTAAACAACACAATATAACTCCAAGTCAATCACACTTCTGTGAAATCAAACTGTCCACTTAGGAAGCAACACTGATTGACAATACATTTCACATGCTGTTGTGCAAATGGAATAGACAAAAGGTGGAAATTATAGGCAATTAGCAAGACACCCCCAATAAAGGAATGGTTCTGCAGGTGGTGACCAAAGACCACTTCTCAGTTCCTATGCTTCCTGGCTGATGTTTTGGTCACTTTTGAATGCTGGCGGTGCTTTCACTCTAGTGGTAGCATGAGACGGAGTCTACAACCCACACAAGTGGCTCAGGTAGTGCAGTTCATCCAGGATGGCACATCAATGCGAGCTGTGGCAAAAAGGTTTGCTGTGTCTGTCAGCGTAGTGTCCAGAGCATGGAGGCGCTACCAGGAGACAGGCCAGTACATCAGGAGACGTGGAGGAGGCCGTAGGAGGGCAACAACCCATCAGCAGGACCGCTACCTCCGCCTTTGTGCAAGGAGGTGCACTGCCAGAGCCCTGCAAAATGACCTCCAGCAGGCCACAAATGTGCATGTGTCTGCTCAAACGGTCAGAAACAGACTCCATGAGGGTGGGATGAGGGCCTGACGTCCACAGGTGGGGGTTGTGCTTACAGCCTAACACCGTGCAGGACATTTGGCCCGTATGTAGCTCGTTTTCGGTCACAGGTCCAGGAATGGCTGAAGAATTGCAACATTTGCATAGAACTAACGCTACAGATAGCAATACTGGGGGATTTGAAAAGCCATAGTCAATCAATCAATAATATAATAATTATTTTAGCAAAAAAATATATTTTTAATTTACAATCCGTGGAAGCTATGAGAATAGGAAGATTCAAATCTTTTGTGAAGCATCACAGCACAGTTGAAAAATATATGGCAAATAAAAATCCGAAATGGATGATGTTGGAAGATAGGTGGGAAGGGTTGAGTGGAGCTGAAGGGTGGGACTAATAACAAGATAAACAATGTAGGGCATACGGGATCTGTGAAATGTGTATAGGTGCGGAGCTTTTGTGAAATAGCACAGTTACAAGTGGAAATCAAACTGGATGGACAACAGAAATAGAGGAAGGACTAAGAACAAACAAGAGAGAACTATTATAAAGTAGACTGTGTCTGTAAAATGTGTATAAGATGTATAAATTGAAGGTAAAAACAAATGTTTATCAGTTTACTCCAATTGGGGGATCGGCGGTAGGGTTTGCGGGGAATAATAATAAAGGTATATTCTTTAAAAAAGTATGTATGTCTATATAGGTATGTGTATGTATATATGTGTATATGTATGCATACGTGTATGGATATATATATTTACCCCAAAAAATATGGGGGATTGGAAATGATGCAGACAATTACATTGGAAGCAACATTCTTTCCGCAATATTAAGCTGATCCACCCCTAAAAAAATAAAAAACAGTCCGATGTGCTCTGGACAGCTAGCAGGCTAACGGGTGGGCATTCAAGGGACGGCGGAGCCAGTTGAGAAACCCCCCTCGGGCAAATCACGTGGTGGTCCAGTCATGATGGGTCGGCGGGGGTCCGGGCCAGTTGACAAAATAGGTATTGTAGCACAGGGAGTGGCTGATGGGCTTCTTTGGCTAGCCGAGAGAATAGTCTCGAAGATGGCGCAAATATTTACTCCGACAAAGTGGTGACACTGGAAGAGCAAGTCACCCGGCTATCATCAGATGTTGTCAAACTCACTTGCAAAGTTGAGGACCTCAAGAACAGACAGCGTCGGGGGAATGGTCGCATTTTCGGGGTGAGAGAGGAACTCGAGACAGTAGGCGGAATGCAGCCTACCCTGTCCATAGCTAAACTGCTACAGGAAATGCGATTACGCCCCCACCCTTGACCGTGCGCACAGAAACATACAGTCCATACCAAAGAGTGGAGAGTCGCCCAGACCCATAGTAGTTCAATTCCACTACCTTCAGGAGAAGGATGTCTTCCGTAAGGCAGTGCGAGCGGCTCCCATCACCCACGACGGCTGGAATATTCTCATTTACTCTGACTATACAGCGGCAGTCATGAAGAAGTCAGCCTTCAAAGAGGTGAGGGGCTCCTACACCGCTGTCTGGACACCAAGTTTGACATTCTTTACCCAGCTGTACGGAAGATAACTACTCCCTCCGGCGAGCAAAATACATTCTTAGACCCAACCAAGGCCAAATAATACAATGTCGTGCACCTACATCCACAGGAGGACAGGCAAAAAAATACTAACTAGCCATTGTGGGCTCATACTGTGACCCTGCACTAGCCGTGCTAACGCGACCAAGGACCAAATAGTGAATTCGTGTCTTGATTAGAAACCCTGCTGCCAAAAATGACAATTATTCATCCAGTAACTTAACGTTAAGAATGATGGTATGTATAGGGTGACATGTTCACACAAGTACAATATAGTTTGAATAGTATTGTAATGAAACAAAGAGGGAGCAGGTCTCGCCCCCGATCTTGTAGCCCGAAGTCCAGCACGCTATCGACTACTGCAAAAGCATGCTCCTGCGGCAGAATCGATATCCGTGCTTATATACCCAGGGTCGTTACAGTATTTTATTTACAATACATGGCACAGTTAGCTTTTACCAACTAGATGCGGCTGTACAGCCACCGTGATAGGTGGCGCGGTAATAATTAGCCTAGTCGCTACCAAAGTCTAACCACTGAGCTCTCTTTCCATGCCTTAATAGGATACCCAATTAACATACTGTGAGCATGTTTAATACATAGAAGTTTATACTCCCAAAGGACCATGTATTATCCTTCACTATTTTACTGTTTGTTCCGCCCTGGTGCTTGGTGCTCAACTTCCGGCGCCGACCAAGATGGCCGCCTCGCTTCGCGTTCCTTGGAAAATATGCAGTATTTTGTTTTTTTATGTGTTATAATCTTAGGTTTCATTACATACAGTCGGGAGGAACTATTGAATATAAGAGCAACGTCAACTCACCATCGTTCCAACCAGGAATATGACTTTCCCGAAACGGATCCAATGTTTTGCCTTCCACACAATACAATGGATCTGATCCCAGCCGGCAACCCTATGCGACGCCGTAAAAGGGGCAAACGTAGCGGTCTCCTGGTCAGGCTTCGGAGACGGGCACATCGCGCTCCACTCCCTAGCATACTACTCGCCAATGTCCAGTCTCTTGATAATAAGGTTGATGAAATCCGAGCAAGGGTAACATTCCAGAGAGACATCAGAGATTGTAACGTTCTCTGCTTCACAGAAACATGGCTAACTCAAGAGATGCTAACGAAGTCGGTGCAGCCAGCTGGTTTCTTCACGCATCGCGCCGACAGAAACATACATCTTTCTGGTAAGAAGAGGGGCGGGGGGGTATGCCTTATGATTAACGAGACGTGGTGTGATCATAACAACATACAGGAACTCAAGTCATTCTGTTCACCTGATCTAGAACTCCTCACAATCAAATGTCGACCGCATTATCTACCAAGGGAATTCTCTTCGATTATAATCACAGCCGTATATATTCCCCCCCCCCAAGCAGACACATCGATGGCCCTGAACGAACTTTATCTGACTCTTTGTAAACTGGAAACCACACACCCTGAGGCTGCATTCATCGTAGCTGGGGATTTTAACAAGGCCAATCTGAAAACAAAACTCCCTAAATTCTATCAGCATATCGATTGTGTTACCAGGGCTGGTAAAACCTTGGATCATTGTTATACTAACTTCCGCGACACATATAAGGCCCTCCCCCGCCCTCCTTTCGGAAAAGCTGACCACGTCTCCATTTTGTTGCTTCCAGCCTACAAACAGAAACTAAAACAACAAGCTCCCGCGCTCAGGTCTGTTCAACGCTGGTCCGACCAATCTGATTCTACGCTTCAAGACTGCTTCGATCACGCGGATTGGAATATGTTCCGCATTGTGTCCAACAACAACATTGACGAATATGCTGATTTGGTGAGCGAGTTCATTAGAAAGGGCATTGACGATGTCGTACCCACAGGAACGATTAAAACATTCCCAAACCAGAAACCGTGGATTGACGGCAGCATTCGCGCGAACCACTGCTTTTAACCAGGGCAAGGTGACCGGAAACATGACCGAATACAAACAGTGTAGCTATTCTCTCCGCAAGGCAATCAAACTAGCTAAGTCCCAGTACAGAGACAAAATAGAGTCGCAATTCAACAGCTCAGACACGAGGTATGTGGCAGGGTCTACAGTCAATCACGGATTACAAAAAGAAAACCAGCCCCGTCGCGGACCAGGATGTCTTGCTCCCAGACAGGCTTAATAACTTTTTTGCTCGCTTTGAGGACAAAACAGTGCCACTGACACGGCCCGCTACCAAAACCTGCGGGCTCTCCTTCACTGCAGCCGAGGTGAGTAAAACATTTAAACGTGTTAACCCTCGCAAGGCTGCAGGCCCAGACGGCATTCCCAGCCGTGTCCTCAGAGCATGCGCAGACCAGCTGGCTGGTGTGTTTACGGACATATTCAATCAATCCTTATTCCAGTCTGCTGTTCCCACATGCTTCAAGAGGGCAACCATTGTTCCTGTTCCCAAGAAAGCTAAGGTAACTGAGCTAAACGACTACCGCCCCGTAGCACTCACTTCCGTCATCCTGAAGTGCTTTGAGAGACTAGTCAAGGACCATATCACCTCCACCCTACCGGACACCCTAGACCCACTCCAATTTGCTTACCGTCCCAATAGGTCCACAGACGACGCAATCGCAACCACACTGCACACTGCCCTAACCCATCTGGACAAGAGGAATAACTATGTGAGAATGCTGTTCATCGACTACAACTCAGCATTTAACACCATAGTACCCTCCAAACTCGTCATCAAGCTCGAGACCCTGGGTCTCGACCCCGCCCTGTGCAACTGGGTACTGGACTTCCTGACGGGCCGCCCCAGGTGGTGAGGGTAGGTAACAACATCTCCACCCCGCTGATCCTCAACACTGGGGCCCCACAAGGGTGCGTTCTGAGCCCTCTCCTGTACTCCCTGTTCACCCACGACTGCGTGGCCATGCACGCCTCCAACTCAATCATCAAGTTTGCGGATGACACTACAGTGGTAGGCTTGATTACCAACAACGACGAGACGGCCTACAGGGAGGAGGTGAGGGCCCTCGGAGTGTGGTGTCAGGAAAATAACCTCACACTCAACGTCAACAAAACAAAGGAGATGATTGTGGACTTCAGGAAACAGCAGAGGGAGCACCCCCCATCCACATCGACGGGTCAGTAGTGGAGAAGGTGGAAAGTTTTAAGTTCCTCGGTGTACACATCACGGACAAACTGAATTGGTCCACCCACACAGACAGCGTTGTGAAGAAGGCGCAGTAGCGCCTCTTCAACCTCAGGAGGCTGAAGAAATTCGGCTTGTCACCAAAAGCACTCACAAACTTCTACAGATGCACAATCGAGAGCATCCTGTCGGGCTGTATCACCGCCTGGTACGGCAACTGCTCCGCCCACAACCGTAAGGCTCTCCAGAGGGTAGTGAGGTCTGCACAACGCATCACCGGGGGCAAACTACCTGCCCTCCAGGACACCTACACCACCCGATGTCACAGGAAGGCCATAAAGATCATCAAGGACAACAACCACCCAAGCCACTGCCTGTTCACCCCGCTATCATCCAGAAGGCGAGGTCAGTACAGGTGCATCAAAGCGGGGACCGAGAGACTGAAAAACAGCTTCTATCTCAAGGCCATCAGACTGTTAAACAGCCACCACTAACATTTAGCGGCCGCTGCCAACATACTGACTCAACTCCAGGCACTTTAATAATTGTTTTATTTATTTATTTTTATTTCACCTTTATTTAACCAGGTAGGCTAGTTGAGAACAAGTTCTCATTTGCAACTGCGACCTGGCCAAGATAAAGCATAGCAGTGTGAACAGACAACAACACAGAGTTACACATGGAGTAAACAATAAACAAGTCAATAACATGGTAGGAAAAAGAGAATCTATATATACAATGTGTGCAAAAGGCATGAGGTAGGCAATAAATCGAATAATTACAATTTAGCAGATTAACACTGGAGTGATAAATCATCAGATGATCATGTGCAAGAAGAGATACTGGTGTGCAAAAGAGCAGAAAAGTAAATAAATAAAAGCAGTATGGGGGTGAGGTAGGTAAATTGGGTGGGTAGTTTACAGATGGACTATGTACAGCTGCAGCGATCGGTTAGCTGCTCGGATAGCAGATTTTTAAAGTTGTTGAGGGAGATAAAAGTCTCCAACTTCAGAGATTTTTGCAATTCGTTCCAGTCGC
Organism: Salvelinus fontinalis; assembly: GCF_029448725.1. Taxonomy (NCBI): domain Eukaryota; kingdom Metazoa; phylum Chordata; class Actinopteri; order Salmoniformes; family Salmonidae; genus Salvelinus; species Salvelinus fontinalis. The sequence goes on along the minus strand of NC_074681.1, from coordinate 16,324,678 downwards.
AGGCAGCAGAGAACTGGAAGGAAAGGCGTCCAAATGAGGTTTTGGCTTTAGGGATGATCAGTGAGATACACCTGCTGGAGCGCGTGCTACGGGTGGGTGTAGCCATCGTGACCAGTGAACTGAGATAAGGCGGCACTTTACCTAGCATAGCCTTGTAGATGACCTGGAGCCAGTGGGTCTGACGACGAACATGTAGCGAGGGCCAGCCGACTAGGGCATACAGGTCGCAGTGGTGGGTCGTATAAGGTGCTTTAGTAACAAAACGGATGGCACTGTGATAAACTGCATCCAGTTTGCTGAGTAGAGTATTGGAAGCTATTTTGTAGATGACATCGCCGAAGTCGAGGATCGGTAGGATAATAATGAGAATTGATGGAAATTATGTAAAAATGTACCACTAGCCACTTTAAACAATGCCACTTAATATAATGTTTACATACCCTACATTACTCATCTCATATGTATATGTATATACTGTACTCCATATCATCTACTGCATCTTGCCATCTTTATGTAATACATGTATCACTAGCCACTTTAAACTATGCCACTTTATGTTTACATACCCTACATTACTCATCCCATATGTATATACTGTACTCTATACCATCTACTGCATCTTGCATATGCCGTTCTGTACCATCACTCATTCATATATCTTTATGTGCATATTCTTTATCCCTTTACACTTGTGTGTATAAGGTAGTAGTTGTGGAATTGTTAGGTTAGATTACTTGTTGGTTATTACTGCATTGTCGGAACTAGAAGCACAAGCATTTCGCTACACTCGCATTAACATCTGCTAACTATGTGTATGTGACAAATAAAATTTGATTTGATTTGATTTAGTGGCGGATTGTACGGGTTTGCAAGTTGTATAGCTGAGCGAACACTGCAGGATGGGTATTAATTAACCAACATTTTCCAGTCAATTCTCGGTGTTCTTGGAGTATGTATGTATATGTACAGTGGCAAGAAAAAGTATGTGAACCCTTTGGAATTACTTGGACTTCTGCATAAATTGGTCCTAAAATCTGATCTTCATCTAGGTCACAACAATAGACAAACAGTCTGGAAAAAATGTGAACTTTTGGATTTAATAACTGGTTGACGCTCTTTTGGCAGCAATAACCTCAACCAAATGTTTTCTGTAGTTGCGGATCAGACCTGCACAACGGTCAGGAGGAATTTTGGACCATTTCTCTTTGAAAAACTGTTTCAGTTCAGCAATATTCTTGGGATGTCTGGTGTGAACTGCTTTCTTGAGGTCATTCCACAGCATCTCAATTGGGTTGAGGTCAGTACTCTGACTGGGCCACAATCCTGACCTCAACCCGATTGAGATGCTGTGGCATGACCTCAAGAAAGCAGTTCATTGCATCCAAGTCTAGACCGAAGCCCAACAATGTCATTTCAAAATCCGGTGCAATAATTCACAAATTTCTAGAATCCTATAATTTGTCTGATCTATGGAAAAGGAGCAATCCCAATGCTAAACAGTACTCTTTTTTTCCTCCAGTCCAGCACTCATACTCTAGGATTAACTTTTTCCTGCTGGACAATAGAATTCTTTCTTTTGTAACTTAATAGCCAATATCACAGCATCTTTATCTCAGACCATAGCCCTGTCCAGCTAGATATCCGCTTTCCGGACAGTACTGTGTCACAACGCATGTGACGACTTGACCCACTTCTACTATCCTGTAGTGCGTTTAAAAAGAAATACATAAACTCATATTGATGTCTTTTTACAGATCAACTGCACCCCTGTCCTGTCTCACTCTACTGTGTGGGAGTCGTTAAAAGCATATCTAAGGGGCCAAATTATTTGACAACAAACAGCGCACCAAAAGCTTATCAGAGCTATCTCAACTCATTCTAGATGGGGACAACAGATATGCCTCTTCTCCGACTCCTGAACTCTACAAAGAGAGACTGCTACACCAATCGGAATTTGACAATCTTTCCACCAAACAAAGGGAGCAGCTTCTGTTTAAGTCGAGGCAAAGATTCTAGGAACACGGAGAGAAAGCTGGCAAGTTGTTATCTCACCAGCTTTGACAATCTGCTGCTAGCAGCACCATACCTGAAATCCACATCACCAATGAACTTTCATGGTCCAAACACACCAAGACAGTCGTGAAGAGGACACAACAAAACATTTTTCCCCCTCAGGAGACTGAAAAGATTTGGCATGGGTCCCCAGATCCTCTAAAGGTTCTACAGCTGCACCATCAAGAGCATCCTGACTGGTTGCATCACCGCCTGGTATGGCAACTGCTCGGCATCTGACTGTATGGCGCTACAGAGGGGTAATGCGTACGGTCCAGTACATCACTGGGGCCAAGATTATTGCCATCCAGGACCTACATAATAGGCGGTGTCAGAGGAAAGCCCATAAAATTGCCAGAGACTCTAGTCACCCAAGTTATAGACTGTTTTCTCTGCAACTGCACGGCAAGTGGTACTGGAGCACCAAGTATAGGACTGTAGGAGTAAATGAGACACATAGATAACACATAAAGGCATAGGACAGCTGAACATTAAAAAACAGACCACACGAAGAGAAGAGACACATAGTCTGCTGATTCCACTAAAGGCACACATACCAGAGAAATAGGCACCTAGGGCAACTGGACACACTAGACACATAGTCTGCTGATTCCACTAAGGGCACACATAACAGAGAAATAGGCGCCTAGGGCAACTGGACACACTAATGATAGAAGAGACACATAGTCTGCCGATTCCAATAAGGGCACATATACCAGAGAACATACTGAGGCACTGAGCTAAATACAGGGCTAAGGCATAGGCCTATAGGATAGATGGACATATATTATTTTTAGGACAAGCACGGGTCTGTCCACTATTATAATCTAACTGAAAGCAGATATGGGCGTTAGTAGGCGTGAACAAGCAGGAAGCCTGAACTAAAAAGATAATGGTGGCAGGAAGGATTAGGGGAGGTATGCTTATTTGCATATGGGTTGGACCCATATGCTATATGTGTATAAAGACTGGAACCGGGGCTGGGAAGCGGTGTGTGTTCCGCGGACCATTCCGGCTTTGATATACTCTGTATTAAAAGCCTAATTGGGCCTCCCGGGTGGCGCAGTGGTCACCCGGGGTGACCACCCTCCCGGGTGCGCCACCAGAGTCTCTGGGTTCACGCCCAGGCTCTGTCGCAGCCGGCCGCGACCGGGAGGTCCGTGGGGCGACGCACAATTGGGCTAGCGCCGTCCGGGTTAGGGTGGGTTTGGCCGGTAGGGATATCCTTGTCTCATCGCGCTCCAGCGACTCCTGTGGCGGGCCGGGCGCAGTGCGTGGGGACAGGTACACGGTGTTTCCTCCGACACATTGGTGCGGCTGGCTTCCGGGTTGAAGGCGCGCTGTGTTAAAGAAGCAGTGCGGCTAGGTTGGGTTGTGCTTCGGAGGACGCATGGCTTTCGACCTTTGTCTCTCCCGAGCCCGTACGGGAGTTGTAGGATGAGACAAGATAGTAATTACTAGCGATTGGGTACCACGAAAAATTGGTGAGAAAAGGGGATAAAATTAAAATATATATATATATATATAATAAATAAAAAAATAAAAAAATAAATAAAAAAAATAAAGCCTAATTGATTTCACAAGTTCTTGTAAGTGTTATATTTGAACCGATTTTCCACGACAGGACCAAAAGGCTTCTCAACAGCTTCTACCCCCCCAAGCCATAAGACTGCTGAACAATGAATAAAATCGCCACCGGACTATTTACATTGACAGTGTACTTTTGTACACCGCTGCTACTCGCTGTTTATTATCAATGCATTGTCACTTCACCCCTACCTACGTGTACAAATTACCTCAACTAACCTGTACCCCCGCACACTGACTCGGTACCGGTACCCCCTGTATATAGCCTCGTTATTGGAATTCTTATTGTGTTACTTTTTTAATTATTTTTTAGTTTAGTCTATTTGGTAAATATTTTCTTAACCAACAGTGCAGTTCAAGAAGAGTTATGGGCTTGTAAGCATTTCACGGGAAGGTCTATACTTGTTGTATTTGATGTAGTGTTACATATTTACCTACAGAATAATACAAATTGCCCCGAGACCACGTTAAATAAATCTGATATTAAGGTAAGATTTGAAAGGATAAAGCTGATGTGAGAGCAGCTCTGCCTTTCTTTCGATCCCATCAGTATCAACACATGTGCCAACGACACACTTAGTGAACGTTTTCTCTGTGGTGTTTTGGGTAACGCAAGTGACTACGATGCAGCGGATACCAGTCCCTACTCTCTGCGGCTCTACATTGCGCCTCATCGTGGAAGGCAAAGTCCCACTGAACTTCTGGTGCGAACACAAAGTGAAAATCAAAGATGTAAACCACTGAGCCGATTTATGAGCTACCTGGTTTCTAAAGTGTAGTCTCAAAGCTCTCCACTTTTATAAGGGTTTATTCAAACATATATTGATTTTAGGCCTATATTAAATTATGACAACCCCAAATGCTTTATTATATTGATTAAGCTCCACTGTTGGATTTTGATTAAAAGTCACTGTCATTTTATTCAGCTGGCTGAAAACCACTTGTTTGTCACACGCACACATCATGTATCCTGTCATAAACCTTGCACTGTTTTCTCATGGTCACACTAAGCTGAATGACTATTAGGCCTAGTTGATGGGTATTATAACCTACATCAGAATTGGAGGAATACACCATTTACTTGTTGATATAACTTGTCATGTTTCTCATAGCATGTCAAATAGTTTGTCCAGTATGTGTGTGTTTTATATGACTAGTGCTGCTGTTTTGTGCTGGCAGGTTGGGATCTGTGGGAGCTGGAGCCCTGTGGGTCTGTTGATGTGAACCAGGCAGTGCAGGCAGGAATTTAAAAGTCAGTTCATTTCAGTATTTGGATTGAAGTCTGACTATTAATTATACTGCCTGTATAATTCAGTCTGGGCCTAGAACCGTCCCAATTAGATTCAGGGCTACTCAGAAAACTGATTTTCTCTCTGTAAATGTCCTCCCTTTTGTTGCTATTTTCAACCTATTAAGTTAACCTAACTTAAAAAATGTATTTGGTTTCAAACAATCTGCAAAGGGTTGTCAATTTACACTCAAGTATGGAAATGTCAGGTATCACATCTCATGCATAACCATGGATTTAAGGATGAGCAACCACATTTTAACCTCTCTGGGAAATGTGGGACGCTAGCGTCCCACCTCGCCAACAGCCAGTGAAATTGCAGGGCGCCAAATTCATACAGAAATCTCATAATTAAAATTCCTCAAGCATACAAGTATTATACACCATTTTAAAGATAAACTTATTGTTAATCCAGCCACTGTGTCTGATTTCAAAAAGGCTTTACGGCGAAAGCACACCTTGCGATTATGTTAGGTCAGCGCCTAGTCACAGAAAACCATACAGCCATTTTCCAAAGAGGGAGAGGTGTCACAAAAGACAGAAATAGCATTAAAATGAATCACTAACCTTTAATCTTCACCGGATGGCACTCCCAGGACTCCATGTTAGACAATAAATGTGTTTTGTTCGATAAAGTTCATCTTTATGTCCAAAAACCTCATTTGAAATTGGTGTGTTATGTTCAGAAATGCATTGTCTCAAACAAACATCCGGTGAAAGTGCAGAGAGCCACATCAAATTACAGAAATACTCATCATAAACATTGATCTAAGATACAAGTGTTACACAAACGATCATAGATAAACTTCTCCTTAATGCAACCGCTGTGTCAGATTTCAAAAAAACTTTACAGTAAAAACACACCATGCAATTATGCTAGGTCAGCGCCTAGCCACAGAAAAACATACAGCCATTTTTCAACCAAGCAGAGGTGTCACAAAACTCAGAAATAGATTATAAATATTCACTTACCTTTGATGATCTTCATCAAAATGCACTCCCAGTTCCACAATAAATGTTTGTTTTGTTCGATAAAGTCCATCATTTATGTCCAAATACCTCCTTTTTGTTCGCGCATTTAGTTCACAAATCCAAATTCACAAGGCGCAGGCACTTAGTCCAGACAAAGTCAAAACAGTTTCATTACAGTTCGTAGAAACATTTCAAACGATGTATATAATCAATCTTTGGGATGTTTTTATCATAAATCTTTAATATTCCAACCGGACAATTCCTTTGTCTTTAGAAATGAAAGGCAACGCAGCTCACTCTCACGGGTGCGCGTGTGACTTAGCTCAGGGCATTCTGCCAGACACCTGGTTCAAACAGCTCTTATTCTAAAGACTGTTGACATCTAGTGGAAGCCTTAGGAAGTGCAATCTAACCCCATTTACACTGTATATTGGATAGGCAAAGACGTGAAAACCTACAAACCTCAGATTTCCCACTTCCTGGTTGGATTTTTTCTCAGGGTTTTGCCTGCCATGTGAGTTCTGTTATACTCACAGACATCATTCAAACCGTTTTAGAAACTTGAGTGTTTTCTATCCAAATCTACTAATTATATGCATATTCTAGCTTCTGGGCCTGAGTAGTAGGCAGCTTACTCTGGGCACCTTATTCATCCAAGCTACTCAATACTGCCCCCCAGTCCCAAAGAAGTTTAACTTCTTAGGAGCATTGTCTAGAGATGTTTTGTCATTATTTGTATCAATTCTCTAAACCAATGCATTTTCTTTTATCAATTGTTTTGGGTTATGAACTTCTGGAGAGAACTGATTGTCTTATTTGTGTTTTCAATTTTATAAGTAGCTGTTTGACTGATTTCACAGAAATATCCACATAAAAGGGCATTTATTAGAAAGTTTATGGTAACCCTTTCTGTCGTCGTTTCCGATATCAAGCTTCCCGGAAGAGAACTTTTTTTTCACAAACAATGCTTCTAGTCAGCTTCAAGGAACTGTACAATAGAAGAAACGATTCTGTTATAAAAATTTCACAGAAGCACTACATATTCGTTTTTGTGTAACAACGTTGATTTTATTTTTTAAAACAATGTCTGTTTCTTTCAGTACACAAATAGCTGCCATCATGGACGTGCTAACAAAGTCAGCTGTTGCAGAAATAACCAAACTTGTAGACGAGGGCACTGTAGTTCTACAGCTGGAAATGTGTCGGAAAGAAAATGAGATAGAAGGCCTTCAAAATAGTTTACAGCTGATGGAAAGAGAATTAAGGAAAGCTCAAAGGGAAGCAGCAACACGAGTGACAGATGACAGGCAACATGCTGAAGGAATTCAGGTTGGGAGTGGGACTCCACAAAAAGGTGAGAGGCAAGCTTACTCTTAGTGGTACAAGTCAGGTTATGTTGCATTGTTCAGTGTTTTTGTTTTATTGCTTATTTGACTTTATATTTTCTCAAATTACAAACTGTCTACTTCCAGGTGATGAAGAGGACCAGAATTCCCAAACTATGCCCGTAGAGAGCTTCAAAGAGCTGCAGCGGTCTAGACACCTTGAAGAGGCGAGGGGTGGACTGGAGTTTCTGGTGAAAGCAGAGCAGGTGGAAAAACATGTAGCCCAGGGAACCATAGAAGATCAAGGATTCACAGAAAGTGTGGACTTTAGAATGGATGAGAGAGATAGTCAGCTGTGGTCCTCTGTTACACAAGGACTAAGTGGGAATAATTCTGGCCACCCAGATGGGTCTTACTCTACAGGGAGATGCTTACAGATGTTCTCATCTCAGGCAGATCAATATCCCACTCCCATCCCATCCCATCCTTCCTGTAACTCTTTGTCCACTGTAGAGAAACCGCTGCATGACATAGTCAGCACTGTCCCAGTGAAAGTGGAGCCTGAGAGGCATCCTGTGTATCATGACAATGCCATGTCTGAGTCCATACATGTTGTAGCTGAGCAGGGGCAGTACAGAGATACTCTGCATCCTGTTGTGAGGGAGGGCTTGATTTTACAGCCCAGAATGCAGCAGTCAGAACCTTCTTCACAAGGGCTCTTGAGAGCAACTGAGAGCACATCAGAGTCACACTCACACAACCAAGAGCATATTCTTAAAAAGAACAGATTGAAAACAAAGAGGATGGTAAATGTTTGGAGAGCTGTACCAAACCAAAAAGTGTTCATCTGCTCATTGTGTGGAAAGAGCTTCCACCGCCATTGTCAACTTGAAGCACACCAGCACTCTCATGCTGAAGTCAAGCCATACAGATGTATTGAGTGTGGGAAAAGTTTTACTCAGAAAAATAGACTTAAGTCACATCAGAGTGTTCACACGGGTGAGAGACCTTTCAGTTGCAGACTCTGTGGCAAGATGTTTACAAGGCAGGACAACTGCCAAAGACATGAGCGATTTCACAGTGGACAAAAGCCATTTAGTTGTGTTCAGTGTGGTAAAAGTTTCACGGTTCTCAGTAACCTCAAACTACATCAAAAACATCAATGTAAATTTGCCAATGTCAGAGTTTAAGATTGCATGTTGTATAGTGTTTTCCTCAGCGTTGTACAGTTAATGACCTTTTTACATATGTTGATTGTTGAGCCGTTCAACTGTACTGAGATTAGCAGGTTTAGGTTTTTTAATTTTCATTGGTTTCTACATTATGAATGAAGTATTAAAGATGTTAATCCTCTTTTTCATGTAATTTTTCTTTTCCTCATCAAGAGAGCAACAGCTCCACTTTTCTACCCAATTAACTCAATTATCCATTTTTACTTGGTTTTAATCAATCTACAAAGAGATGTCAATTTACACCCTAGTATGGACATCTCAGGTATCACATATCATGCATAACTATGGGTATTAAGGGTGAGCAAGCAAACGTAATAACTTCTTAGGAGCATTGTCTAGATACACTATATATACAAAAATTGTGGACACTGCTACAAACGAGTGGATTTGGCTATTTCAGCCACACCCGTTGCTGACAGGTGTATGAAATCAAGCACACAGCCATGCAATCTCCATAGACAAACATTGACAGTAGAATGGCCTTACTGAAGAGTTCAGTGACTTTCAACGTGGCACCGTCATAGAATACCACCTTTCCAACAACTCAGTTCATCAAATTTCTGCCCTGCTAGAGCTGCCCCGGTCAACTGTAAGGGCTGTTACTGTTAAGTGGAAACGTCTAGTAGCAACAACGGCTCAGCCGCAAAGTGCTAGGCCACACAAACTCACAGAACGGGACCACCGAGTGCTGAAGCGCGTAGCGTGTTTAAATTGTCTGTCCTCAGTTGCAATACTGACTACCGAGTTCCAAACTGCCTTTGGAAGCAACATCAGCACAAGAACTGTTCGTTGGGAGCTTCATGAAATGGGTTTCCATGGCCGAGCAGCCGCACACAAGCCTAAGATTACCAGGCACAATGCCAAGCGTCGGCTGGGCTGGAGTGGTGTAAAGCTCGCCGCCATTGGACTCTGGAGCAGGGGAAACGCGTTCTCTGAAGTGATGAATCAAGCTTCACCATCTGGCAGTCCGACAGCCCGAATGCAAAGTGCAAACTATAAAGTTGGGTGGAGGAGGAATAATGGTCTGGGGCTGTTTTTCATGGTTCGGGCTAGGCTCCTTAGTTACAGTGAAGTTAAATCTTAAATCTTACAACGTACAATGATATTCTAGACGATTCTGTGCTTCCAACTTTGTGGCAACCGTTTAGGGAAGGATCTTTCCTGTTTCAGCATGACAATGCCCCTGTTCACAAAGCGAGGTCCATACAGAAATGGTTTGTTGAGATCGGTGTGGAAGAACTTGACTGGCCTGCACAGAGCCCTGACCTCAACTCCATCAAACACCTTTGGGATGAATTGGAATGCTGACTGTGAGCCAGACCTAATCGCCCAACATCAGTGCCCGACATCACTAATGCTCTTGTGACCGAATGGAAGCAAGTCCACGCAGCAATGTTCTAACTGCATGTAGTGGAAAGCCTTCCCAGAAGAGTGGAGGCTGTTATAGCAGCAAAGGGGAACCAACTCCATTTTAATGCCCATGATTTTGGAATGAGATGTTCGACTAGCAGGTGTCCCCATAGTTTTGGTCATGTAGTGTATGTTTTGTCATACTGTATGTTTCTATTCCGTAAACCAATAAGGGCATGTATTACAACGTTTACGGTAACCCCTTCTGTCCTAATTTACGGACATTAAACAATGCTGCTTGCCAGCTTCGACAAGCTGTACGATAGTAAATACAATTGTTATAAACATTTCACAGAGGCACTAGCACTGCATATTTGTTTTTGTGTAACAAGGGTGATTTTATTAGAAGAACAATGTCTAACACTTTCATTCAGTACACAAATAGCTGCAATCATGGATGTGCTATCAAAGGCAGCTTTTGCAGAAATAACCACATTTATGGACGAGGGCACCGTCGTGCTTCAGTTTGAAATGTGTCGGGAAAGAAAAGGAGATAGAAGGCCTTCAAAATAGTTTACAGCTGATGGAAAGAGAACTGAGGAAGGGAAATTCAAGTTGGGAGTGGGACTCTACAAAAAGGTAAGACGCAAACTGACTCTTAGAGCTATGAAGCCAGGTTATTTTGCATTGTTCGAGGTTTTGTTTGATTGCTTTACAATTACTCTACTTTACAATTACTCTACTTCCAGGTGATGAAGAGAACCAAAAATCCCAAGCCATGCCTGTAGAGAACCCAGTAGAGAGCTTCAATGAGCTGCAGCGGTCTGGACACCTTGAAGAAGCGAGGGGTGGACTGGAGTTTCTGGTGAAAGCAGAGCAGGTGGAAGAACATGTAGCCCAGGGAACCATAGAAGGTCAAGGAATCACAGAAAGTGTGGACTTTAGAATGGATGAGAGAGATAGTCAGCTGTGGTCCTCTGTTACACAAGGACTAAGTGGGAATAATTCTGGCCACCCAGATGGGTCTTACTCTACAGGGAGATGCTTACAGATGTTCTCATCTCAGGCAGATCAATATCCCACTCCCATCCCATCCCATCCTTCCTGTAACTCTTTGTCCATTGTAGGGAAACCACTGGATGACATATTCAGCACTGTCCCACTGAAAGTGGAGCCTGAGAGGCATCCTGTGTATCATGACAATGCCATGTTTGAGTCCATACATGTTGTAGCTGAGCAGGGGCAGTACAGAGATACTCTGCATCCTGTTGTGAGGGAGGGCTTGATTTTACATCCCAGACTGCAGAAGCCAGGACATTCTTCACAAGGGCTCTTGAGAGCAACTGAGAGCACATCAGAGTCACACTCACACAACCAAGAGCATATTCTTAATAAGAACAGATTGAAAACAAAGAGGATGGTAAATGTTTGGAGAGCTGTCCCAAACCAAAAAGTGTTCATCTGCTCATTGTGTGGAAAGAGCTTCCACCGCCATTGTCAACTGGAAGCACACCAACACTCTCATGCTGAAGTCAAGCCATACAGATGTATTGAGTGTGGGATAAGTTTTACTCAGAAAAATAGACTTAAGTCACATCAGAGTGTTCACACGGGTGAGAGACCTTTCAATTGCAGACTCTGTGGCAAGATGTTTGCAAGGCAGGACAACTGCCAAAGACATGAGAGATTTCACAGTGGAAAGAAGCCATTTAGTTGTATGCAGTGTGGTAAAAGTTTCCCAGTTCTCTGTAACCTCAAACTACATCAAAAACATCAATGTAAATTTGCCAATGTAAGATTTCATGTTGTTCAGTTTTCCTCAGCATTGTACAGTTAATGAACTGTTTGTGCTAATTGTTGATCAATTCAACTGTACTGAGATTAGCAGGTTTAGATTTCCAACATGTCATTGGTTTCTACATAATTAATAAACTATTTAAGGTGTTGAACCTCTTTAATGTCATTTTTTCTTTGCCTCAAGAGCCCAACAGCTGCATGGATTGAATTGCTTTGCGCGTGTTCTCCTGTAGTTACGGTTAATTTCCGTAGCAGCAGTTCGGGGTCGTGCATTTTGGGGTTAAGATATAAAGTTTACATTTGATGATCGCATTGTAAAACATCTTTAACATTTCTACAAGGACATGTTTGTGTAAGTTCATTGCAACGACATGTGGAACTGTTATTTTGTTACAACTGTCAGTGAATCGCTATATTTGTTTACGGATAGTTGAATTGTTGCCACAGTTCGACTGCCAGCTAACGTTAGCCTGCTACATTTTTTAACATAAATGCATAATTATTGCTTGAGGGTTTTGTTCACTGTTGTTTTTGACTTGACTATTGTTTTTTGCCGTTGTAGTTAGGTGTCCACTGTCCGAAGTCCGACTGTCAGAAAGATGCTTCAAAAGCTTGTTTTGTTCCGGCTGCTCCGACCTGCTGCTCTACTCTCTGCAGCTCTACGTTGTGCCTCATCGGGGACCGTGGACGTCAAAGTCCCGCTGAACTTCTGGTGCGGAGACCGCGTAAAGATCAAGGATGTGTCAACCACTGAGCTTGTTTACGAACCTGCAACTGGTAGCTACCTGGTTTCTAAAGAGTACTCTCTGAAAGCTCTGTCGACTTTTATAACGATTTATTTTATCAGAACTTGATTTTTACATGTTCATACACCCAAAGTGCTTTTTTCTTTTATTGATTAACCTCCACTGTTGGACTTAGCTCTGAAGTCACTGTAATTTTATTCAGCTGGCTGAAAACCAATTGTTTGTCACACGACACATCATGTATCATGTAATACATGTTTCACTGTTTCCTTGTTAGTCACACTCCGTGGAATGGGTATATAGTTGATGGGTGTACCCACATCAGAATTGGAGAAATACACAATTTACTTGTTGATATAACTTGTCATGTTTCTCATAGCATGTCAGATAGTTTGTCCAGTGTGTGTGTATATGACTAGCGCTATAATGGCACAGATACGAAGATGAGTCCTTTATCTCTATGGTTGCGCCTCATTTGGGACTGTGGAGGTCAAAGTCCCACTAAGGGTTAATGAAAAACTGAAATTGATCTTAGGTCTATATTAATTGATGTTAACCCCAAATGCTTTCTTATATTGATTCATCTTCACTGTTGGGCTTTGATCTGAAGTCATTGTCATTTTATTAAGCTGGCTGAAAACCAATTGTTTTTCACACACACACATGTATCCTGTCATAAACTTTACACTGTTTCCTTGTTATGGTCACACTAAGCTGAATGGGTATAGGCATAGTTGATGTGTATAATACCCTACACTGGAGTGGAGGAATACACAATTTCCTTGTACTACGTTGATATAACTTCTGTCATGTTTCTCATAGCATGTCAGATAGTTTGTCCAGTGTGTGTGTGTATGACAAGCGCTGCTGTTTTGTGCTGGCAGGTCGGGTCCTGTGTGAGCTAGAGATCTGTGGGTCTGTGGAGGTGAACCAGGCAGTGCAGGCAGCCCAGTCTGCCTACCAGGCCTGGAGCCGGACATCAGGGATGGAGAGGGCACACATCATGATAGAAGCTGCCCGTATCATTGAGGTATCCATCCCAGAATGCATCTCTTTTTGATACCAGAGTTTGATGATCAGTCACTCCAAATTCACAGTCTGTTCTGCCCCCCATACAGTCAGAACTGAACACAGAATCCATCTCATTGCTCAAGATTATACTGTTTGCACATGCTGTAGGTTAACTTGAGTGTACTAATTTGGATTGCACTCAAAGTCAGTTCATTTGAGTTTTTGGATTGAAGTCTCTGACAATTGAACTTGCTCTCCTGTTGTGAACAGAACAGGAGAGAGGACATTGCGGAGATCGAGGTGGTGAACAACGGAAAGTCCATCACAGAAGCCCGAATGGACGTGGACTCTGCCAGACTGTGTATAGAGTATTACGCTGGGGTGGCCAGCACTCTGGCAGGTTGGCATGATGATGGATAGGGGGGGTTACACTGGGCCATAATAGGAATTCTGATGCAGTTGGGGGGAGGATTGTTGGCATTAGTGTGTAGTAAAGATATCAAGATGATTAGGTATGCCGCTGACCACTAATGGTGTTGATTGTCACTGTTTGCCCGTTCTGTCCATCTAGGCCAGCATGTCCAGCTACCCGGAGGCTCCTTTGCCTACACACGGCGGGAGCCTCTAGGCGTCTGTGTGGGGATCGGTGCATGGAACTACCCCTTTCAGATAGCAGCCTGGAAGTCGGCCCCAGCCCTGGCCTGTGGTATGACCACACACTCTTTTAAGTTACAATATAAAGTCAAACACACACTTTATTCCCATAATTGTTACTATGCAAAACAATGCAACAGTAATCTTTTAAACTTGCTCAATTTACATTGACATAAACACAGATTGAAATAAAAATGTTCAATAATACACAAACATTCCTTTTCCCTCTGTCTTGCTCTCACCCCATCAGGCAACTCCATGGTGTTCAAGCCGTCACCTATGACTCCAGTGACGGCGGTGCTGCTGGCGGAGATTTATGCCAAGGCCGGGGCCCCAGAGGGACTGTTCAACATAGTTCAGGGTGGGCAGGAGACGGGCAACCTGCTCTGCCACCACCCGGATGTGGCTAAGGTCTCCTTCACTGGCAGTGTGCCCACAGGCAAGAAGGTAAATCTAACAATCCCAGAATAAGATCGCAATTTATGTTTTTTGTGTTGAGACTATAATTCATACAATGTCCATTGTATTATGGGAAAAGTAGTCTTTGGCATTAACACATAACAAAACACTCTTAACCCTCAGATTATGGAAATGTGCTCCAAGGGGGTAAAGCAAGTGACTCTGGAACTTGGTGGGAAGTCTCCTCTGCTCATCTTTGAGGACAGTGACCTGGGGAACGCAGTGAAGGGGGCTCTCATGGCCAACTTCCTGTCCCAGGGCCAGGTAGGGTGTAGGGTGTGCAACTTTCAGCTCTCCAAGTTTCAGCTCTTTCAATGCAGTGACACAGTCCTTAACACCAGCTCCTCTATGAATGTACTTTTTTTTACCTTGTGTGTCTTTGTTCAACCCAGGTTTGCAGCAATGGGACCCGGGTGTTTGTTCAGAGGCAGATGTTGCCTGAGTTCCTGGAGGAGGTTGTGAGAAGGACCAAGGACATTGAGATAGGGGACCCACTACTGGAGAGCACCCGTATGGGAGCACTGGTCAGCCGGCCACACCTTGACAGAGTCCTGGGCTACGTCGATCAGGCCAGGAAAGAGGTACAATTCAAAGAGACTAAAAGTATATTTTTTCAATAGTATTATCTTAAGTTCCTGGTAAGCCGTAAGAATTAGATCAGACCAATAATAAGGGGCAAAAATTATGTCACTGACAAGTAAATTGACTGCTTTACTGACTGCATGACTGAGATGAAGTAAGACCTTTTGACTCTGACTCTAGGGTGCCAAGGTGTTGTGTGGAGGGGAACCCTTCGTTCCTTTAGATCCCAAACTCAGAGGTGGATACTACATGACACCATGTGTATTGGGTGAGCCTAGTTTTTATTATTATGGACTATTGGAAGTACACTCCCCTACCTATGTATTTGGACTCTCTATACTTGAGCATTTTGGATTTGAGATCAAATCTTTTATATGAGGTGACTGTATGGAATGTCACCTTTTATTTGAGGGTATTTTCATACATATCTCATTTAGAAATTAAAGCACTTCATAGATCTAGACTCCCCCGTTTGAAGATGTGAGTATTCTGACAAATTTCACTTTTAGTTTACCAAAGTAGTAAAAAAGTTGAATATTTGGTCCCATATTTCTAGCACGCAATGACTACATCAAGCTTGTGACACTACAAACTCGTTGGATGCATTTGTAGTTAGTTTTCGTTGTGTTTTGGGTTATGTTTTGCCCAATAGGAACTGAATGATGACTGGAGTAATTTACTTTCTAAGTGAGTAGGTAAGATGTTTCTGAACACTTCTAAATAAATCTTAATAACGCCATGATTAAGGAAAAATCATGAATGAACAATGATGAAAGTTAAAGGCTTTAACAAATCATGCTAACCTCTCACCCATTGCCAATAATGAAGAGATTAGCATTTTTGGAGGGCTATTATCTTTCTCCCATAACTTTCTCACTCATCATCATTCACGATGCATTCATGATTATCCATAATCATGGTAGCATCTACATTCACATAGAAATGTTCACAAACATTTTCTATTCTTACTTCCAATAAAAGTGTCTCCAAAATGAGATAATACATTATTCGCCATTCACTTCCTATTGGACAAAACATAATCTGTGACACAATCAAAATATGCAACTTTTCAGGGAAGTTAGGAACACATATACACAGGCAGTTAGGAATGCTAAGGCTAGCTTTTTCAAACAGAAATTTGCATCGTGTAGTACTAACTCAAAAAAGTTCTGGGACACTGTAAAGTCCATGGAGAATAAGAGCACCTCCTCCCATCTGCCAACTGCTCTGAGGCTAGGAAACATTGTCACCACCGATAAATCCACTATAATTGAGAATTTCAATAAGCATTTCTCTACGGCTGGCCATGCTTTCCACCTGGCTACCCCAACCCCGGTCAACTGCCCGGCACCCTCCACAGAAACCCGCCAAACCCCCCACCATTTCTCCTTCACCCAAATCCAGATAGCTGATGTTCTGAAAGAGCTGCAAAATCTGGATCCCTACAAATCAGCCGGGCTAGACAATCTGGACCCTCTCTTTCTAAAATTATCTGCCTGAAATTGTTGCAACCCCTATTACTAGCCTGTTCAACCTCTCTTTCCTATTGTCTGAAATTCCCAAAGATTGGAAAGCTGCCGCGGTCATCCCCCTCTTCAAAGGGGGTGACACTCTAGACCCAAACTGCTACACCCCTATATCTATCCTACCCTGTCTTTCTAAGGTCTTCGAAAGCCAAGTTAACAAACAGATTATCGACCATTTCGAATCCCACCGTACCTTCTCCGCAATGCAATCTGGTTTCAGAGCTGGTCATGGGTGCACCTCAGCCACGCTCAAGGTCCTAAACGACATCATAACCGCCATCGATAAGGCATTACTGCGCAGCCGTATTCATCGACCTAGCCAAGGCTTTCGACTCTGTCAATCACCACATTCTTATTGGCAGACTCGACAGGTCTTGGTTTCTCAAATGATTGCCTCGCCTGGTTTACCAACTACTTCTCTGATAGAGTTTAGTGTGTTAAATCGGAGGGCCTATTGTCCAGTCCTCTGCCAGTCTCTATGGGGGTGCCACAGGGTTCAATCCTCGGGCCGACTCTCTTCTCTGTATACATCAATGATGTCGCTCTTGCTGCTGGTGATTCTCTGATACACCTCTACGCAGACGACACCATTCTGTATACTTCTGGCCCCTCTTTGGACACTGTGTTAACTAACCTCCAGACAAGCTTCAATGCCATACAACACTCCTTCTGTGGCCTCCAACTGCTCTTAAATGTAAGTACAACTAAAAGCATGCTCTTCAACCGATCGCTGCCCGCCCGACTAGCATCAGTACTCTGGACGGTTCTGACTTAGAATATGTGGACAACGACAAATACCTAGGTGACTGGTTAGACTGTAAACTCTCCTTCCAGACTCACATTAAGCATCTCCTATCCAAAATTAAATCTAGAATCGGCCTCCTTCACTTATGCTGCTAAACATACCCTCGTAAAACTAATTATCCTACCGATCCTTGACTTCGGCGACGTCATTTACAAAATGGCCTCCAACAGTCTATTCAGCAAATTGGATGTAGTCTATCACAGTGACATCTGTTTTGTCACCAAAGCCCCATATACTACCCACCACTGCGACCTGTATGCTCTTGTTGGCTGGCCCTCGCTTCATATTCGTCGCCAAACCCACTGGCTCCAGGTCATCTACAGTTGAAGTCGAAAGTTTACATACACTTAGATTGGAGTCATTAAAACTCGTTTTTCAACCACTCCACAAATTTCTTGTTAACAAACTATAGTTTTGGCAAGTCGGTTAGGGCATCTACTTTGTGCATGACGCAAGTAATTTTTCCAAAAATTCTTTACAAACAGATTATTTCACTTTCTTATTCACTGTATCACAATTCCAGTGGGTCAGACGTTTACATATACTAAGTTGACTGTGCCTTTAAACAGCTTGGAAAATTCCAGAAAATTATGTCATGGCTTTAGAAGCTTCTGAAAGGCTAATTGACATCATTTGAGTAAATTGGAGGTGTACCTGTGGATGTATTTCAAGGCCGAGCTTCAAACTCAGTGCCTCTTTGCTTGACATCATGGGAAAATCAAAAGAAATCAGCCAAGACCTCAGAAAAAAAATTGTAGACCTCCACAAGTCTGGTTCATCCTTGGGAGCAATTTCCAAATGCCTGAAGGTACCGCGTTCATCTGTACAAACAATAGTACGCAAGTATAAACACCATGGGACCACGCAGCCGTCATACCGCTCAGGAAGGAGATGCGTTCTGTCTCCTAGAGATGAGCGTACTTTGGTGTGAAAGTGCAAATCAATCTCAGAACATAAGCAAAGGACCTTGTGAAGATGCTGGAGGAAACGGGTACAAAAGTATCTATATCCACAGTAAAACAAGTACTATATCGACATAACCTGAAAGGTCGCTCAGCAAGGAAGAAGCCACTGTTCCAAAACCGCCATTAAAGAAAGCCAGACTACGGTTTTCAAATGCACATGGGGACAAAGATCGTTCTTTTTGGAGAAATGTCCTCTGGTCTGATTAAACAAAAATAGAACTGTTTGGCCATAATGACCATCGTTATGTTTGGAGGAAAAAGGGGGACGCTTGTAACCCGAAGAACACCATCCCAACCGTGAAGCACGGGGGTGGCAGCATCATGTTGTGGGGGTGCTTTGCTGCAGGAGGGACTGGTGCACTTCACAAAATAGATGGCGTCATGAGGCAGGAAAATTGTGTGGATATATTGAATCAACATCTCAAGACATCAGTCAGGAAGTTAAAGCTTAGTCGCAAATTGGTCTTCCAAATGGACAATGACCCCAAGCACACTTCCAAAGTTGTGGCAAAATGGCTTAAGGACAACAAAGTCAAGGTATTGGAGTGGTCATCACAAAGCCCTGACCTCAAGCCTATCAAAAAATTGTGGGCAGAACTGAAAAAGTGTGTGTGAGCAAGGAGGCCTACAAACCTGACTCAGTTACACCAGCTCTGTCAGGAGGAATGGGCCAAAATTCAGCCAACTTATTGTGGGAAGCTTGTGGAAGGCTACCCGAAACGTTTGACCCAAGTTAAACAATTTAAAGGCAATGCTACCAAATACTAATTGAGTGTATGTAAACTTCTGACCCAATGGGAATGTAATGAAAGAAATAAAAGCTGAAAAAAATCATTCTCTCTACTATTATTCTGACATTTCACATTCTTAAAATAAGGTGGTGACCCTAACTGACCTAAGACAGGGCATTTTTATGAGAATTAAATGTCAGGAATTGGGAAAAACTGAGTTTAAATGTATTTGGTTAAGGTGTATGTAAACTTCTGACTTCAACTGTATAAGTCTTTGCTAAGTAAAGCCCCACCTAATATCAGCTCTCTGGTCACCATAGCAACACCCACCTGTAGCACGCGCTCCAGCATGTATATTTCACTGGTCATCCCCAAAGCCAACTCCTTTGGCCGCCTTTCCTTACAGTTCTCTGCTGCCAATGACTGACTGGAACGAATTGCAAAAATCACTGAAGCTGGAGACTTATATCTCCCTCACTAACTTTTAGCATCAGCTGTCAAAGCAGCTTACCGATCATTGCACCTATACACAGCCCATCTGTAAATAGCCCACCCAACTTCCTCATCCCCCATACTGTTATTTATTCTTGCTCTTTTGCACGCCAGTATCTCTACTTGCACATCATCATCTGCACATCTATCACTCCAGTGTTAATGTTAATTGTAATTATTTCACCACTACGCCCTATTTATTGCCTTACCTCCCTTATCCTACCTCATTTGCACACACTGTGTATAGATTTTTCTATTGTGTTTATGACTGTACGTTTGTTTATCCCATGTGTAACTCTGTGTTGTTTTTGTCGCACTGCTTTGCTTTATCTTGGCCAGGTCACAGTTGTAAATGAGAACTTGTTCTCAACTGGGCTACCTGGTTAAATAAAGGTGAAATAAAAAATGTAATTAAAATGTAAAAACCAGGAGAAGCTAATTAGGTTAAATGAGGCTGCAGTGCATGCGCTTTCTCATCCTACAGTTACAAATAACAGCAACTCCATTCAGAATATTAAGTAGCAGCCTACCTGTTGGCTCTTGGTCATTTAACCCTGTCCTTGTCCTTTAACTTTTAATTCTGTCATTTTAATTCCATCTTCCATTGATTAGATATCTCTGAACTGTTGCCACACACGGAGGCTTTATGACTGAAGCCTATTGGCGCTTTGATGACTTATGATTTGTCGACAACAACAAGCTACACGCTTCAGACTCCACTCTCGTGAAAAGCAAGACCAGCAGCATAAATTATAGAATTTATCTCTCTACTGCAGCAGTCACATTCAGATCTGTACGGGTCCTACCGGACAAGTTATTTAAAATTGCACATACCCGAGACCTGTGACAATCATCTTATCAGAGCCGACCCAGACCCGTGACATTATTCTGGATTCGGAGCCACGTGGGCCCCGTCTCGGGTATTGGGGTACAGGTGGATCCTTGAAGACCTCTAGTCACAAGCTTGATGTAGTCATTGTGTGCAAGTAATATGGTACCAAATACAAAAATTTTGACTACTTTAATACACTAAGTGAAATTTGTCAAATCTTCAAACGGGGGGAGTAGATCTATAAAGTGCTTTTATTTCTAAATAAGATATGTATGAAAATACCCTCAAATAAAAGGAGACATTCTGTACTGTCACCTCATATGCACCATATATCAAATCCAAATGCTGGAGTATAGACACATTTACATTTTTTGCATCACTGTCCAAATACATACATAGGGGAGTATTTATAGTCTCTTTAGCCAATACTCATTGTACTGGTTTGCTATTTATCTACCTCTTTCTTTCTCTCCCTCTTGTCCCTGCATCTCTTGGCCATAGGTGACTGCACGGATGACATGACATGTGTGAAGGAGGAGATCTTTGGGCCTGTGATGTCTGTGTTGTCCTTTGAAACAGAGGAGGAAGCTTTGCTGAGGGCCAACGACTCCGCCCTGGGCCTGGCTGCGGGGGTCTTCACCAGGTGATGTCATATAACACAGTTATCAGGGTTGTGTTCTGTAGAGAGAACATTTTTGAAACTGAGTGAAACAGGACGGTACTTCCTGGAGTTGTCCAATAAGAACAGTCAGTGTTCCTTTTTGAGTTTCAAAACGTTTTGCTACATTATACCATGACCACCACCCTTCAGCTTGAGGTAGACATTTAATCCCACTTCAGTGTTTGACCTGTTTCTTGCCATGTGTCTGGCCTGTAGTGACGTCAAGCGAGCACATCGTGTAGTGGAACACCTGAAGGCTGGATCCTGCTTCATCAACAACTATAACATCACCCCTGTGGAGGTGCCCTTCGGAGGTTTCAAGATGTCAGGTAGTCCTACCGTATTCACACCAGATACCTGTTCTTTTCCTCTGAGAGTATCAGAATGTAAACATGTAGGGGTTATTTGTAGTGTAGTAATCACGTTGGTTTGTTTGAATGCCTTTTTCATAAACATTTTCCACAGTATTTTGTGTTAGGTAGACTACTGTCAACAATAGTAATAGCATGTGTCAAGAATAAACATTTGCTGTTGTCTCTCCACAGGCATCGGGAGAGAGAACGGTCAGGTGACTGTAGAGCACTACACACAAATGAAGACTGTGTTTGTGGAGATGGGGGATGTTGACAGTCTCTTTTAAACGTCAAGCCAGACCAATGGAGTCATGCACCTCGGAAATGTTCTGGGGGATGAAATGCCAGCGTCCTGAGACAGAAAAAGGTCTCAGGGCGCTTTTTCTGTCTCAGAAAAAGGTCTCTGGTACGTAGATAGTTGAATGAAGGATACAGTAATATTGCCATCCATCTCTGATAGTTTAGCTTAGTTAGTTATTCTCCATTTAAAAAAAAATACTGTGATAAGATCTCTGTTCTGAGCCAAATGGATAAATCGAAAGCCGTGCCTTGATATTTTGTAACAAAAGATTTATTAAATTGATTCTCATAACTATGGATGCCTTACATAAAAAAAGTACTTGACATTATGCAGCATGTGTTGCACTTTTTGTCCCATTTTCACTGTTTGCCAATGGATGTAGGTTACAACAGGGTAACTGTGGTGCTGTCATCTGTCAGACGTTTGCCATTTCTGTAACTTTTTGGTCACTTAGACGCTCTTATCCAGAACGACTTACAGGAGCAATTAGGGTTAAGTAGTACCTTGCTCAAGTGCACATTGACAGTTTTTTATTTATTTATCTAGTCAGCTCTGGGATTTGACCCAGCAACCTTTCGGTTACTGTCCCAACCTCTTAACTGCTAGGCTACCTGCTGCCCCATTTCTTTGTACAATTGTATTTTTACTTGTACTTTGTATGTATCACCAAATCAATGTTTACCATTTCAAAGTTGTGTGCATGTCTTTTCATTTCACCCTTTTTCATTTCTTCATTAATATGCATGACAAGTTTAAAAATGGGCTTTGAATTAATGCTTTAATTCCATAAATATCATACTTACAATATTTTATATTTCAGGCATCATATATGGAACCAGCATGTCACAAGTTTTTAATTAATTTCATAAAAAAGAAAAGTTAAAGAACAAAGTATAAAAAAATATACAGCTACATAAAACAAATGGAATTGATTTTCCTATGAATGGAAAAATATATTAAAAATGTCTAAGATATTGTAGCTATATATTATGTGTTGTATAGGCAATGAACTACAAAAAAAAATATCGTAAGGCTGGCTTTACTACTTGAGTTTTAATAGTCTGCCTAGAAAATGTTCAAACAGGCCTAGAAAATGTTCAAACAGGCATAGAAATTAAACATTCATGTAAACATGCTTGGCGAGTAAAATCCTTGTAATCTAGTGAGGAAGTTACATCCTCGATCCACATTCATGTTTACTGTGTCTGACAGGAAGCTGAAAAAGCAGGGCCTTCACTGCTGTCTTCATCCCCAAAAAATTATTGCTCTTTTCTTCCTTTTTTCTTTGCCAGTTTACTGGCAGCACCTTGACTCTGTTTGAAAGAATATCGTTTTTACACCATTGTGCTGTTGTTCACCCATGCAGCTCTATCTTCTTTTCCTCCAAAAACACAACACGAAAACCATTGTTGATCACAACCAACCAACTGCCCACAAACTCACTTACCTTTGCCACAGGTTTCTTGGGTTTCTTGAACTGTGTAGACTCTTAGAGAGAAAAAAATAAGCTATTATCGATATGTTAAATTAGTTCATTTATTGTTATTTATACCATAAAACGCATCCAGGTGTCATACGAAGAAAGTAAAAGAGATTGATTTGATTATCATTCCTTATTACCATCTTCAGAGGGAAAGTCATCTTCTTTGTATCTCTCATTGTCTGGATCCTGTGAATACTCAAACAAGACAGTAAATATCAGCAATCTACTGTGATTGAAACCTTGGCAGTTAGCACATTTCATTATTTGCATTGGTCTAAGTGTGTGGAGAGAAGACTCCTGTCTTCAGATAAAACGTGTTCAAGTTAGCCATTTTATTTGTGCTTTAGTTAGGAACAGCCCACCTGTGCACCGGTTGGCGCCAGCCCTAGCAGAGTGCTCTGCGTAGCCGTGGAGACCTGATTCTCCTTCAGGTAGTTCCCCTCTTGCAGCTTCTCCACACGGCCCTGCTCCGCCGCCACCCTCACCTTCAGGGTGTGGAAAGGGGTGTGCACCTCACCCACTCTGAAGTGCACCGCCATGCCCTCGAACCACAGGTTGTCGTTCACCCCCTCCTTGAAACCTGGAGGCTCATAGTCAGCAGGGGTGACTGGGTAGAGAGGAAGGAAAAATAACGGAATAATTAATGATTGATTGACTGACTCACTGAACATCATGCTTTGTGAGCTTTCTAAGTCCTATTAAACAACTGCATAATGTAATACAACCAAGAGACATCGTATTTTACTAAAACTACAATGAATTAAATGAGAAGCATTTGCTTTTGTCAATTTCGAAAGAAGTGACCCAATAATTAATTTCTGTCTTGAGGTTCCAATACAGACATATTAAAGGGCTGTGGAGATCATGAAATTTTCTCAGCCGGTGATTGTCATTCAAATAACTGCCGGTCTCGTTTAGCAGCTCCGGCTGCCACCCATAGCCTACAAGCCACTGATGTGGACCTTTGGAACATCTACATTTTAAAACGTCTAATAAATCCATATAATATAGCCTACAGCATCACAATAAATCCATTATTTTAGATAGTTCTAAAGAAAGATGATATGAAGAAAATCAGAAGAGCATATTCTGAGTTATGTTAGGCCCTGATCTGGCTGTGGGCTACACTAGTTCATTTAGCAGGCAAGATTTGCTTATAATTCCAGTGGAATTATTTTATAGTACTAACAATACAATTGAACATAGCTGATTAAAATGGAAAGGATATTTCCCCCAAACAATTTGAGGTTTCTTTAACTTTAACAATTTGAGGTTTCTGTTTCTTTAACTGCTCAACACAGAATTCTGTGTTGAGCAGTTAAAGAAACAGGTCATCCTATATGCTTAAAAGTTATTTATGCAACTTTAGTTGTGATACAAACCTTAGGCTATATGTTTGATTTCTAATACATTCTAACATGC
Source organism: Salvelinus fontinalis (assembly GCF_029448725.1). Taxonomy (NCBI): domain Eukaryota; kingdom Metazoa; phylum Chordata; class Actinopteri; order Salmoniformes; family Salmonidae; genus Salvelinus; species Salvelinus fontinalis. The sequence goes on along the minus strand of NC_074681.1, from coordinate 16,300,052 downwards.
TGACCTCACCGCTTGCGTCGTGTGCGCATTGCAAAATAAATGTACACATACATGTTATTCAATCATTGCACCCAGACTGCTCGCGTATGTCAACGAGTGTCTCCTTAGCCAGGCGCTAAAATAGAACTTGGTTCTATTTGTGACGTGTGACGCACTGCAAGTCCTGCCTCTCCCATCTCCTCATTGGTTTTAAGGAGCATATTCCCAAGTGGATGATTGAAAGATGAACTGAGGTCCACACTCCAGTCCAGTTGTTGGTAGTAATGCACCTTAAAGTTGGTTGCCAACTGCCATATAAAGTCCAAAGAAGAAGAAGAATCCAGAAGGAGGAGATTACTAGAAACGAACTCTGTTTAACCTTTTATCTGTGGATTCATTGTTGGAGTAGAGGACCGTGTGCATTTCAGGTAAAATAAGGTTTAATAACAACCCAATGTTTATTTCCCAGGACAAATTAGTTAGAAAAAGCTAGCTAGCTAAATTACCATAAATGTTTAATGCTTTTCGACCTATCCCCAAATTAATATAGTTGGTTCAGAGTTTGTTTTTATATTTCAACCTGTGTCCTGATCACGTTTGGTGTGGGTGGACAAAATCAACATGCGCGCAAGCAAGTATTTTGGTAAGCATGTAAGGCTGCATGATGCGACAAATTATTATTTGAAAAAAGTTGCATGAAAGGGAAGCGCTCTGTTCTGTTTCTTGCACAGGCAGCACACACTTCATCAGTCTCTCATCAGTCTCTCATTCCAGCGTTGTCCGGGTTTAGCCAGGGTAGGCCATCATTGTAAAAATGAATTTGTTCTTAACTGACTTGCCTAGTTAAATAGAGGCTCTGTAGTCTATGGGCTGGCTCTCCAATCATGTTCCAGGGGTCTTGGGCCTATATAAGCTATGTTTGGAGTTACTTGGCCACTTCAGTTGTGATACAAACTTTAGCAAAACATACAGTGCCTTTGGGAAAGTATTCAGACCCCTAGACTTTTTCCACATTTTGTTAAATTACAGCCTTTCCCTCTGCAATCTACACACAATACCCCATAATGACAAAGCGAAAACAGGTTTTTAGAAATTGAACTCAGGTGCATCCTGTTTCTATTGACCATCCTTGAGATGTTTCTACAACTTGATGGAGTCCACCTGTGGTAAATTCAATTGGGCATGATTTGGAAAGGCACACACCTGTCTATCTATATACGGTCTCACAGTTGACAGTGCATGTCAGAGCAAAAACCAAGCCATTGGGTTGAAGGAATTGTCCGTAGAGCTCCGAGACAGATTGTGTTGAGGCATAGATCTGGGGAAGGGTACCAAAAAATGTCTACAGCATTGAGGGTTCCCAAGAACACAGTGGCCTCTATCATTCTTAAATGGAAGAAGTTTGGAACCACCAAGACTCTTCCTAGAGCTGGTCTGTCCGGCCGAATTGAGCAATAGGGGTAGAAGGGCCTTGGTCAGGGTGGTGACCAAAAACCTGATGGTCTCTCAGACAGAGCTCTAGAGTTCCTCTGTGGATATGGGAGAACCTTCCAGAAGGAAAACTATCTCTGCAGCACTCCACCAATCAGGCCTTTATGGTAGAGTGGCCAGACGGAAGCCACTCCTCAGTAAAAGGCACCTAAAGACTCTCAGACCATGAGAAATAAGATGCTCTGGTCTAACGAAACCAAGATTGAACTCTTTGGACTGAATGCCAAGCGTCACATCTGGAAAAAACCTGGCACCATCCCTATGGTGAAGCATGATGTTGGGAGCATCATGCTGTGAGGATGTTTTTCAGCAGCAGGGACTGGGAGACTAGTCAAGATTGAGGCAAAGATGAATGGAGCCAAGTACAGAGAGATCCTTGATGAAAACCTGCTCCAGCTCACCTTCCAACAGGACAACAACCTTAAGCACACAACCAAGACAACGCAGGAGTGGCTTCGGGACAAGTCTCTGAATGTCCTTGAGTGGCCCAGCCAGAGCCCGGACTTGAACCTGATAGAACATCTCTGGAGAGACATGAAATTAGCTGTGCAACAACACTCCCCATCTAACCTGACAGAGCTTGAGAGGATCTGCAGAGAAGATTGGGAGAAACTCCCCCAAATACAGGTGTGCCAAGCTTGTAGTGTCATACCCAAGTAGACTTGAGACTGTAATCACTGCCAAAGGTGCTTCAACAAAGCACTGAGTAAAAGGTCTGAATACTTATGTGATATTTCAGTTATAAATGAGCAAAAATGTTGTTGTTTTTAAAGAAAGGTTTAATCAATTTAAGAATAAGGCTTTAACGTAAACAAATTGTAGAAAAAGTCAAGGGGTCTGAAGACTTTTCCGAAGGCACTGTATAAGCCTATGGGCTAGGCTACAGGGTGCATACAACTATGATTTGATAATATTCTTACCATTCAGGCTATTTTCAATTTAATCTTGTCTTTACATATACTAAATAATATGTGTAAAATTTGTTTTGATTTAGAATGGGCCATTATCATGCACCTGTCGGAACAGGGACAAGGTAAAAAAAAATACATGTCATCTGTATGCACTTGAAAAGCAAATGGGAGGACGCTTTTCCAGTGGTTCATTTTCAGGCCAGCCAGGTAGGCTACTTTGATCGTAAAGCGAAGCAATGTGCTTAATATTAGGAAAGTTGGGAAATACATACAGTAGGCCAAGACTATAGAAAGCTCATGAGATCTTCCTCTTTTTAATAATAGAGGCCATCAAAACTCTGTTTTCTCACGCAATTGCATAGCCTATACAAATGTTGTGCAACAGGAACATTTATTTTATTCCATGCATCAACCAGCTATGAGGCGCTGGCACTCACTGCGCAACAGGTGATCCTTTTCCGCTCAAACTCTGAAAGCCAGGGCTCTCATGAGAAGCATTTCGCTACATTACAAGCATTTCACTACACCCGCAGACAAGCATTTCACTACACCAACAAGAACATCTGCTAAATATGTGTATGTGACCAATAAAATTTGATTTGATGAAGTGTTTGTTTGGATTTTCGAATGCATTTGCATTGATGTCAGAGTGATTAGTGGGACGCTAGAATGCTGAGTACAGAATATTAACAACTGGCCGTTAGCAAGTTTGGTAGGCTACTAATGACCATCATAAGCATCAGAGTTTTGGAGAAACCTAGTTACTGTGACTCATGGTCACATGTAATTTGACTGCAATCTTGACTCCTGACTGCCGGTGTGGCAGTAATACGGTCACCGTAACAGCCGTATACATATACAGTAGTAATCCTTACTGTCAACAAAAACAAAGGGATTTGCCTTACTGTCGTCAAAGTAGTAGAGCTTCATGGTGAGGCAGACATCATTGGGGAGCACGTCCAAGTTCTGCATGAGGAGAAACAGCTTCCTGATCAAGAGGACAGAGGCCTTCTTGGTATCCTCCATTGTGATCTGCATCTCCACATTCTGGTTTCTGGGGATTCAAAAGGAGATCAGATATTTATCTTAGGCTGAATCAAAGCTTAAACGAGAAGATTGAAGCCCCAAATTCACCTCAGAATGTCCATCTGTGGTCCTTTGTCTGTGTATGTGAACTTGAACTGGTATGACTCGATGATGCACTAATGGAGGGAGAAGCAACCATTTACATTTTAGAAGCATTAGAACTTCAGGGAACTTAGGTTTGTGTGTGTGTGAAGAGTTTTAAGGAGTGAGAACTTACGTTGGGATTATCTGGATTGGTGCAGACCTGCATATCATATTATACAAATTATAAAGCTTCCATTTCATTGAAATAGTGAGACCATTTTTAAATACAACAGTTGAGGACAAAATATGTATTTAGAAAAGACACATTGTTGCCTAGATTCACCTACCCCAATGAACACAACCTGAAGCTGTAAAAAGATAAGAAAATAGCCATAAGTTGTCTGTTAAAACAAAACAAAATGATGAAACACATTCAAAAGAACCATAAGGTCCTGTACTTACATATCCTCTCTCTAATGCGTCGAAGCACCCCATCAGCCTTCAAAATAATAATTTAATGTCAGAATATGACCACCATCAAATGTCATTTGAGTGTTGTCTGATGTGGGAAGCTGCTGTTTTGTATGAACTTGAATTATGTCTGTCCTGCAAAATAGTGTACTTACCACTTTACAATTTTGCAGACACCAGGTGTTGTGCAGTCTTCTCGTAAAACTTTGATGCATAAATCTGGTGGATACATAAAAACAGTTGCTGAAAAAGACACTATGATAAAGACAGTATTATTTTTGGTCGTGTGGTGAGAGGTGACACAATTAACGTTTTGCATGTGCTTGTTTACATCATTTTTAAACAACATGTCTTTGGAAAATAACCTTAACTGCCCTCACATCACCTTCTAGATATCGAGATCTGTAGGCGTCCTCCGGGAATATTCCTCTGAGATATGTGATGGAAGAAACGGCGAGGGCCATCATTCGCTTCACAAAGACCAGGGACTTTTCTTCAGTTTTCAGTTCGTTTTGAAATAAACTGGTCCACTACAGAGAGGGAAAATAATTTCCGAATCTGGTGGGATGTTCAATGACAGTGCAGTTCTCATGCAAGACCACTTGAGTACGCCAGATGACTGACTGTTGACAGAACTGACGTAAACTAGCTAACTATGCCAGCTAATATCATTGCCGAGATTGAAAGTACGTTTTCTCCGTTTCACCAAGTGAAACGTATATTAATGTCGATATACATTTACACAAGCTCATATTAATCAAGTGTTTCGTTGTCATACCTCTGCTGTCTCCTGTTTTTTTGGCCTACTACACATCTTTCCAGCTGCCATCGTGAACGTCGTTGGTTTGTCGTTAGCTAACTTACAGTAGCTAGCGGCCTAACTTTACAGTACTGTCAATTATTTCTAAATTATTTATATATTGTTAAAATAAGTGTTTATAGGTAGCTAATGTTCATGTGATATACTTTTGTCATAGACAAAACCACTTGGTAGCTAGCGTACCTACCCCCTTGTTCAACCTGAGGTAAAAAGTACCGCGAGACCGAGTTTAACTGCACTTTTTTTCCTAATGTAGAATAGTGTATACATACAAGAAGTACACACATAGATAATGATAACATAGGGGGTACAACAAATTACAGATTATACAAAGACCTTAAAAGAAACACACATATTGATTGTTTTAACAGCTTTCTTATTAGAAGAATGTTGGATGGTCTTAATGTACTGCTCGAATTCCTTATAGAAAACACGGAAGAGGGTTTTTTTATTAGTGAATTTACATTTATGAATATGACATTTTTACATTAGCACAATTAGATTTATGAGGTAAAATTGTTTTTCTTTATCTTTGGTTAAGAAAACCGAGCAGCACATTCTCCCATAAAAAACAAAAGTCATCAAGAATATTAACAATTATAAAACTGAATATCTTTCCATAATTGTTTTACATGTAGACAATGGCAAAAAAAAAATGCGAAACTGTTTCTGGATGCTCAACACAAAAAGTACAATCAATGTACACTCAATGTCTTTTTTGATTTTCTTCAGGTAATGATTCTTAGGATAATACTTATGGATCATTCTGAAAGAGACCTCTTTGACCTTTTAACAAGCAAGTATGTGTGGTAATAACCATACTTTTTCCCAACAGATATTAGTGACCAATGTATTCCAGTAACTTGTGACATAAGGAATGGATACAATATCCCGTTGAAAAAAAGCACTTATAGATCTGTTGTTCTGAGGGAGCAAGGAGAAACATATTTACCCTATTGGAGAGTCAACTGGATTAATCGAGGGTAGGTCAAGAAGGTGAGGTCTGGCTACACCTCTAAATAACATGAGAGTTCCAGATGGAATAGCATCAAAGACTATGGCGAACTCTAGGTGTTACAGGGATATTGTAATGAGATAAAAAATCCTCATAATTGAGTAACAATCCTTCTGCATTAAAAAGTTGACTCACCAGCAGGATATGATTATTGAACCAGTTCTATACAAAATGTCCTTATTGTTCCAAATGAAATACCTGTGGGGGGAAATTATGTTTATATATTAACGACCACCCAAAGAATACTTGTCTATGAAAAGCAGATAATTTTTACAGGAATCTTATCAATGTTATAGTTACAAAGTAACATAAAATTGATGCCACGTTAACTGCACTCAGCACGGCACGCGCGCCTGTTGTGATGTGCAGTTCTCGAACGATTCGTTCTTTTTGAACGACTCTTTTTACTGACTCGAGTCATGATTCGTTTTTCTGAGTAACTTGTTCATTTTAGTCGTTCATTTGGCTAGTGCTGGCCGCAATAAATCCTACATGATTAAACCGGAAGCAACCCACATATAGACGGTCCATGAATATACGTACAGTATGTGAACATGAGCAGATTACCTTGAAAACAACAGTCGGACATCTTGGACGCAGTTTTCAAATTCTTATTACGACTGTTTTGCACATTTTTCAATTAACCCATATTTAATTTTCATCATAATAAGTAATACAGCACGTAATTAAAAAAACGTGTTTAGTGTATTATTATAAAGCATGGCAAGAAAAAAACGTTGGCGTTCTTTGCTTTGTAAAAGTTTTTATTTAGAAGATGAAATGACATTGAGTTGTAAATAAAGAGACAAAAGGCTAACTGAATTTTCGCCACAAATTTTTTCCTGTAAAGCTTATGTTCCTCATTTCACAGACTATCCCATCTGTGGCCTAAAGGCAAAAACGAATGTCCACCTCAGATGTTACAAAAAGGATACAGCAGAATAAAATAGGCCGACATCAATGACACTAAGATAAGAGTGTCTGCTAAATGACTAAAATATAAAACATCTCCAAGCTATACGTTAATATAATCTTCATAGTTTGGTCATAATAATTTCCACTCTACCCAAACACATGACAGATAAGGGGATGCTGAAGATGTTGTTCTACAGTTCCCAGGCACAGAGGTAGGCTACTGCTCTTCACCATTGTTCTCTTGAAATGTACTGTAATTATATCTGTCCTACAGCAGGCTTCAGACATGTGTCGTCTTACTGCTGCTTGGAGAAGAAGTCTTTGCTCTTCTGCACGTCGGGCTTGATGGTGTCACTTCCTGGTTTCCAGCCGGCAGGACAGACTGAGAGGAAACACCAGAAAAGAAGTGTGAGTCTCAGAACAGTGCAAAACCCACTTTGAACCTGAGCTTCTAACTTTTTAAATTGAACCTTTATTTCACAAGGAAAGTCAATTAAGAACAAATTCTTATTTACAATGACGGCCTACTCGAGCCAAACCCGGACGAAGCTGGGCCAATTGTGCACCGCCCTATGGGACTCCCAATCACAGCCAGGATGTGATACAGCCTATATTTGAACCAGGTACTATAGTGATGCCTCTTGCACTGAGATGCAGTGCCTTAGACCACTGCGCCACTCTTAGAGAAATTGTTACAAATTTCAATTTGTTGTGGCTAACGTTAGTTAGGTGGCTAATGTTAGCTATGCCAGGGGTCAAGGTTAAGAGTTACGTAGGTGAAATGGGTATGGGAAGGGTTAGCTAACATGCTAAGTAGTTGCAAAGTACCAAAAAGGTAGTAAGTAGTTGCAAAGTTGCTAACTAGCTAAAATGCTAAAGTTGTCCATGATGAGATTCGATCACACAACCTTTGGGATGGTAGATGTTTGTGTTATACATAGGGCTGTGATGATACTAGTATTGTGATGTTTTCCATGGCAAAAATGAAAACACAATGCAGACCAAACTCTGGTCCTTTAAAAAACTGCTGTATGTAAAATATTGTGTGCTATAGCTTGGAAAATAAATCAATGTGACACAGATGACAACATAATGATTTTGTTTCCTACATTAGGGCTGTTTTCCTGAAGAAATTAAATACGCTTTGTGTTTTGTTTCCTTGCCACGATTAGAGTGACCACATTTAAAATACCCAAATGTGAGATAACAGGATAATTTTGCGGGACAGTGTAGCCTATGTGCAAAAAAAACATTTGACAGCCGCCACCCCCAGACACACACACAAATCCCAAGCATGGAGCAGCGGGAAAAAATTATGTTCCAAGGGGGGCAATAAAAATGACGTCATCATTTCTCAGTTTGTTCCGACAGATTTAACCTATTGAATATCATTATAGAATATGCAGAAAATTCATCCTCCAATCTGCCTATGCCCACACATATTGTCTCAATTTTTACAAATATTTTTAATACCCCCAAACACCAAGTTAGGCATACCTAATTTCAAAATAGGACATGGCATCATCATTGTCAATCGTGAATAATAATTATTCACGTTTTAACAGTGAAACCTCCAAAACTTCATCTGCATGCCAATCATTTGATCTCAATCAGTTTCATGGGAATATGCATTCAAGATCTTCTTGAATTACTGTTTCGTAAGCAAATTACAGCAGATGGTGTTAATTAACAAACAATTTAGCCTTCCTGTACTTTGTTCCAATCAAAGCAAATTCTGCCTATTTTTTGGGACTATTCAACTAACCATCTCATAAGAAATTAGGTGGTGTTTTTGGTGTAACAGTGATGTTATACACAGCTATTATAGTTGGTTATGTTATGAAGAATACTAATTAATCATTATGTGATCTTCCAAGACATTGATTCAGCTTTGATGTAACTTTACTAAACAAGCACCATTGTGAGAAGTGGTGGAGCAACTCCGGTGCGCTCCGGTACAACCCTGCAGTCCGCTGTATCGAACAAGCAATTGAAGCGCATCCAGCCTACTCTATTGCCTCGCACAAATTTTGGTGATGCAGAAACGAGAACTCACATGTGTGGCTGTTTTATGAAAATCTGGGGATATTTAGCCAAGGAAACATTTCTGGTTGGTGAGTTTAGTAGTAGCAAATATGTTGAATGAGCAACTAATGAGTATGGAGAGCCTCACAGGTTTGACGAAATTACCTTATCTTTCAATCTAATACGGCTATTTACTTACTTCATCAGACGCACACTTTTTATAAGTCTTGTCTTGCGCAGAATATGAGATTGGTGAAGTGTTTAACATCACCAGTAGGCTACCAAATCCTTATGATATACTGTATATATTTTCATAAGCACAACATGAATGCAAGACCGGTTGGAATGTTTGACTGAAATACGGGACAAATAAACCTTTTTTTCCCTAAAGAGTGGTGTTTGAATTTGTTGATAAAATGCAGGATATGATTGTTTGGAAATGCGTGACTGTCCCGCACAATCCGGGACATGTGGTCCCACTAACCATGATACTAACGAGTATTGCGATACTGGTACCGCTCCGGCCCTATTTATACGCCCACCCATCCTTTTGCCTTAAATAACCTTTTGTCTTATGTAACCATACCAGACATAACATATCATACTAATTTGGATGTCTCAGATTTCTGTTTACTGTGTTACGTCTAGTCTATGAGACCAGGCTGAAATATGGCACTGCAACAAGTTGGGCTAATTCCATGCTGGATAAGGTGGCATGGTTTTTGGAAAACAAAAAGTCAGCAGGGGTAGTCATGTACCTTCTCCGTGTTTGTCAGTGAACTGAAAGGCCTGCACCAGACGCAGGGTCTCGTCAACGGAGCGTCCCACCGGCAGATCGTTGATGGTGATCTGCCTCAAGACGCCCTTGTCGTCAATGATGAAGAGGCCCCTGAAAAAGCAAACAGGGAATAAATGGAGTGATTTTTTTTCTAAACCTACAGGATCAGACATATGTAACAGAGGTGGTTCGGTGAACAATGCTTGCGTGATATGTAACCTTGCTTGAAACCTGATGACTTGTGTTAGCTACCCAAACCAATGCCTAGGCTTTAGCTTAGCAGGCTATTAACACAGTCTTGTGTTGTGCACATGACCTGGGTTTGGACCCAGTCGGTCAGAGACACTGAAATTTGACCCTTGAACTTTTTCTGTTGTGAACCCACCTGTAGGCAATGCCCTCATCCTCCTTCAACACCCCGTAGTCCGTGGAGATGGAACGCAGTGTGTCGGCTACCAGAGGAATCTTCATGGCACCCAGACCACCCTGCTTACGAGGTGTGTTGGTCCTTTAAAAACACACACAGAGAAAGTAAGAGACTGTCTTTTTGTTTTGTCTGACACCAAGCATCCCTGCAAGTCATGGTTTGCAGACGGGACAGGGATAGTAGGAAAGGTGTTTCTGTGAGCAGGGGGAACAACAGACCTGCACTAGCTGCACTGTAACTTATTCTGTGTCACCTAGGGCTTCATTTTCGAAGGGCAAAAAAAAATTGAAAAGTGAAAAATCCTCTAGTACCAAGCAAGATGGCAGAAGTGGGAATCGACAGAGGCACCAATGACCTCACAACCGATCTTCCTAAACTCCTCGGCAGCGTCACTGAAGGCGATGATCTCAGTGGGGCACACAAAGGTGAAGTCCAGCGGGTAGAAGAAGAACACCACATACTTCCCTGCAGGCAGGCAGCACAGGACACAAACATAAGATAGACACACTATTAGACACTTATTTAATTCCAATGCAGCCTGGAAGCAATGAATACATTCAGTGTGCATTCAAGGTAACTAATAGGTCATTACTGTAATAATAAACAAAAATCATGTAAAATCATGAAACCAGACACAAATCCTAGCACAGAGCCAAAATAAGACAGTTCAGGTTCAGAATAGTATGAAGCATTGTAGTATGCCTACCAACCTCTGTAATCAGACATGCTGATGTCTTTGAACTGGCCGTCTGGCATCACTGCTTTGGCCGTGAAGCCAGGGGCCAGATGCCCGATGCGTGCTTTACCTGCAGCCATCTTCACTTTGCCTGAAAAAAAACCACTTTACCTGTTTCCTACTGTTTATTTGAAATGTATGTAACTCTGTCCTTGAGCTGTTCTTGTCTATTATTGTTCTTTATTCTGTCATGTTTTATGTAGACCCCAGGAAAATTAGCTGCAGCTTTTGCAACAGCTAATGGGGATCCTAATAAAACAACAAAATAACAAATATGTATGCATCAAATGTACAGTATAGCAACATTAACTACTAAATGGCAGTACACAAAAACACTCTGTAAAATAACTGGGCATGAAGGATGAACTGGAAAGCTCTCTCCATCCTCTTTCTCTATACATATGTACGATTTTAACTTGGTCCCCCTGCTGCAGAAAATCTTTCTGTAACAACCCCTATAAAAATCTCCAAAATAATTATAATTATAATCGACATATTAACTATGCAAGATTTTATTTTGCTGCCTGATTTTTTTTACTGCTGTAGCAAACTGGCTCAAAATTAAGATCGTACATCTCTAGACACTTTCACCATTGAAGCTATAAATATAATGTGTACAGAACTGAAAGCAATACAAGGACATAGATTCAAATGAAGAATTCACTTCTTTCATTTCCAACACCTAATCAACAGGTGTTTCCTCAATGAGCAATTGTAGCTTTATTTTACGCATCAATCAAAGAGTTCAACTGGTTGTTCTTTCCTGACAAAACTTCACTTTATCACGCACGCAGTCATTTTTCCTCAACGTGCATGTAGGCAAACTTTCTCTAGTACAGACAATGTTCTCGAACAGGGCATTTGATTACTTGAGTTCACTGTTCAAGGTGAACTGACGCTCTGGCGCACTTTGGAATTTACTCAGCCAATAAACGCACCGCGATGTAGCCGCGTAGGCCTGTGACAGTCCTTTTTTTATAGGAATTGGATTGTACTATACATTAATTAAATCCTATATGAAAATGTGTCGTTTGCTTTAACTTATTCCATAAAACATATTTATTCCTGAACTAACTAAAAGTGAAAGCAAAACACGATTGTTTCACAATGATCTGAGTTTTTTTCTCGACAGTGATTTTCCTCATCTGATTTTGTTGTCCAATATTCCATTGAACAAATGGTGTAGGCCACCTTGACATCCTCCCCCCAAAAACTATTGTAAAAGCTCAACTGCATTTATTCTGTCGTCAAAGAAAACGAGAAGGCAATACAAGTGTAACTAAACAGTCATAGTATAACTAAGTTTTGACTTTCTTTTTTTCGTAACCGAAATAACCGAAATAATTATTTTGCCTACTTTTCAAGTTAAAATCAAAGCGTACAATTCACATACCTCTACTTCGGTCCCACTGGGGCAGCTTGAGAGGAGGAGTGCAAAGAATGAGAAGAATCGCTTGAAAATATATACGGCAGCTCAAATCTCGCGATGTTATAACACCGGCAATGGCCACAGCGCAGTCATTCAGTTGTTATGAGTATTTGACTACCTCACACGGCACCATGACTTCGCAAATTTCCTTCCTCATGCCAGTAACATGCGGTTAAAAACTCGTATGAGTAAGGATGAGTAAACACTAAATCACAGTAGTAAATAAATTATAAATTATGTCCTCCACTCTTGTCTTCTCTTATCATCTTTTCTCATTTCTATTCTTCACAACTTGCAAAACTTATAGATGTAAGCCTACATAACATACGTGACAGTTATTGCATAACATATTGTGGTCAATAATGGCTGATCTCTCTGAGGGTATCTCAGCTGGAGTTGGGATATGCATAAAAAAACATTTCCATATAACACTTGTACAAGCACCCCCTATTTGATCTTTTGATGTCTAAATTCTTATAACCCTACAATTAAAAAGTTGATCTTGTCATCTTCAAAGATACTGTATGTTTCTCAGTGATTCTCAGGGAGAGCAGCAGAAGCCCACATCAGCCCCCTCCTACGAGCCCCTATCCTAATCCAAGTGAACAGTCATGCTGGGGTCAATCCGTTCAGGGGTAGGAAACTCCAGTCCTCGGGGGCCTGATTGGTGTCACACTTTTTCTCCATCCCTAGCAAACACAGCTGATTTCATCAAATTTCATTCTAAACTGAAGATCATGATTAGTTGATTATTGGAGTCAGGTGTGTTAGCAGGGGCTGGGGCAAAACTGTGACCCCAGTCAGGGCACCGAGGACTGGAGGTGCCCACCCTGCGTCACACAGTCAGGAAGCTCCCATCATGTGACCAGTGGTGAATAAACTACTCAATTGTCATACTTGAGTAAAAGTAAAGATACCTTACTAGAAAATGACTCACGTAAAAGTGAAAGTCACTCAGTAAAATACCACTTGAGTATACATTTACATTACATTTAAGTCATTTAGCAGACGCTCTTATCCAGAGCGACTTACAAATTGGTGCATTCACCTTATGATATCCAGTGGAACAACCACTTTACAATAGTGCATCTAACTCTTTTAAGGGGGGGGTTAGAAGGATTACTTTATCCTATCCTAGGTATTCCTTAAAGAGGTGGGGTTTCAGGTGTCTCCGGAAGGTGGTGATTGACTCCGCTGACCTGGCGTCGTGAGGGAGTTTGTTCCACCATTGGGGTGCCAGAGCAGCGAACAGTTTTGACTGGGCTGAGCGGGAACTGTACTTCCTCAGAGGTAGGGAGGCGAGCAGGCCAGAGGTGGATGAACGCAGTGCCCTTGTTTGGGTGTAGGGCCTGATCAGAGCCTGAAGGTACGGAGGTGCCGTTCCCCTCACAGCTCCGTAGGCAAGCACCATGGTCTTGTAGCGGATGCGAGCTTCAACTGGAAGCCAGTGGAGAGAGCGGAGGAGCGGGGTGACGTGAGAGAACTTGGGAAAGTTGAACACCAGACGGGCTGCGGCGTTCTGAATGAGTTGTAGGGGTTTAATCGCACAGGCAGGGAGCCCAGCCAACAGCGAGTTGCAGTAATCCAGACGGGAGATGACAAGTGCCTGGATTAGGACCTGCGCCGCTTCCTGCGTGAGGCAGGGTCGTACTCTGCGAATGTTGTAGAGCATGAACCTACAGGAACGGGTCACCGCCTTGATGTTAGTTGAGAACGACAGGGTGTTGTCCAGGATCACGCCAAGGTTCTTAGCACTCTGGGAGGAGGACACAATGGAGTTGTCAACCGTGATGGCGAGATCATGGAACGGGCAGTCCTTCCCCGGGAGGAAGAGCAGCTCCGTCTTGCCGAGGTTCAGCTTGAGGTGGTGATCCGTCATCCACACTGATATGTCTGCCAGACATGCAGAGATGCGATTCACCACCTGGTTATCAGAGGGGGGAAAGGAGAAGATTAATTGTGTGTCGTCTGCATAGCAATGATAGGAGAGACCATGTGAGGATATGACAGAGCCAAGTGACTTGGTGTATAGTGAGAATAGGAGAGGGCCTAGAACAGAGCCCTGGGGGACACCAGTGGTGAGAGCACGTGGTGCGGAGACAGATTCTCGCCACGCCACCTGGTAGGAGCGACCTGTCAGGTAGGACGCAATCCAAGCGTGGGCCGCGCCGGAGATGCCCAGCTCGGAGAGGGTGGAGAGGAGGATCTGATGGTTCACAGTATCAAAGGCAGCCGATAGGTCTAGAAGGATGAGAGCAGAGGAGAGAGAGTTAGCTTTAGCAGTGCGGAGCGCCTCCGTGACACAGAGAAGAGCAGTCTCAGTTGAATGACTAGTCTTGAAACCTGACTGATTTGGATCAAGAAGGTCATTCTGAGAGAGATAGCAGGAGAGCTGGCCAAGGACGGCACGTTCAAGAGTTTTGGAGAGAAAAGAAAGAAGGGATACTGGTCTGTAGTTGTTGACATCGGAGGGATCGAGTGTAGGTTTTTTCAGAAGGGGTGCAAATCTCGCTCTCTTGAAGACGGAAGGGACGTAGCCAGCGGTCAAGGATGAGTTGATGAGCGAGATGAGGTAAGGGAGAAGGTCTCCGGAAATGGTCTGGAGAAGAGAGGAGGGGATAGGGTCAAGCGGGCAGGTTGTTGGGCGGCCGGCCGTCACAAGACGCGAGATTTCATCTGGAGAGAGAGGGGAGAAAGAGGTCAAAGCACAGGGTAGGGCAGTGTGAGCAGAACCAGCGGTGTCGTTTGACTTAGCAAACGAGGATCGGATGTCATCGACCTTCTTTTCAAAATGGTTGACGAAGTCATCAGCAGAGAGGGAGGAGGGGGGAGGAGGGGGAGGAGGATTCAGGAGGGAGGAGAAGGTGGCAAAGAGCTTCCTAGGGTTATAATATAGTATAAATCTAAAAGTATCTGGTTTCAAATGTACTTACGTTTTGTGGTGGTAAAAGTACTCAATTGTCATATTTGAGTAAAATAAATGCTATAAATCAAATTCTTTATATTAAGCAAACCAGATGGCATGATTTTCTTGTTATTTTCATTACGAACAGCCAGTACTCAGACATCATTTACAAACACGGTACTGTTGTTGAGTCTGCCAGATCAGAAGCAGTGGGGATGACAACGTATTGTATTGATAAGTGTGTAAATTGGACCATATTGCAGTCCTGTCTGAGCATTCAAAATGTAACGAGTACTTTTGGGTGTCAGGGAAAATGTATGGGAGTAAAAAGTTCAATGGGCTGCTATAGTCTGAGAGGGAGAATGCGAAGATGAGAAGGTGGACTGGAGGTAATTTTTGATAGCTTACTACTACTATAATTGACTTTAATAAAAATAATATGTTTCTTGCCCATGATAAAGCTATTAATCAGTGTCATTGACCTCACAATAAGCCAGATTCATGTAACTTGCATTGTGGTGCTGAAACTTGAAGCGGCAACACTCAATCGGAAATATATAGCTCATAGTGTTGAAAGTAGGCAACTTGTCTTCATCTTAATTAAAATGTATATTAACAACAAGAGGGCTTTGTGTTGGAGCCCATTTCTTCCTATTTAAGAAGTAAGAGGTAGGCCTACCTGTTTGACGTATTCATTATCTCCAGCACCAAACCATGGCGCGTTTCTATGATCTGTGGTTAAAAAGATAAGAAAAAAGGTCCAAAAATGTTTTCTCTGGAACATCACAGGGTAGGATTAAAAGTAAGAAAAACAGTGATTTTCTAAACCTGCAATATGTTTCTATCCAGAGGGAGAGTATTCTCTTGCTCCTCTGTCACTGCATATCTCATAATGTTTGAAAATCACTGTTATTAAAATACATAACGTAGAAATGCGTCGTTTTCACATATGTAGACACTGGTTTGGTGCAGGACCTCCACATCCGGCTTCTTCACCTGCAGGATCGTCTGAGGGGGGTTGGAGGGGAGTGCTAAGAAATATTTCTGTCTGTAATAAAGCCCTTTCATGTGGAAAAACTCATTCTGATTGGCTGGGCGTGGATCCCCAATGGGTGGGCCTGGCTGCCAACTGGGTGGGCCTATGCCCTTCCAGGCCCACCCATGGCTGCACCCCTGCCCAGTCATGTGAAATCCATAGATTAGGGCCTAATTCATTTATTTCAATTGACTGATTTCCTGAACTGTTACTCTGTAAAACCTTTGAAATTGTTGTGTTTATATTGTTGTTCAGTATAAGAAGAGTAGCCAGCAGTTAAAGCGTACATTTTTCTGCGTCGGTACTCTGTCTGGGGTGGAAAGGTAGGCCTAACTTTTGAAAGTACTATGCTTAGCTTCATAATGACCTCTCAGATTTAATTATTTACAAACAGGGACATTTTCATTGCAAACAAGACACACTGATTTGGCATTGCAGAAATATAATAAGATAAGATGAATGTATAGGCCTATTTCTCAGACTCTGTCCTTCTTAGCCTGTAATGGTGTGTGGTATTAAAAAAGATTCTGCTAAGGTCTTCAGTCATGTAAATTGATGTAGAATTGCATGACAATTTTATCCATGTAACCCTTATTATAAATAATGTACACTCCCCTTCTTACACCACTGCATGTGACTCAACACGGACACCCCTATAATCTACACACACACACACACACACACACACACACACACACACACACACACACACACACACACACACACACACACACACACACACACACACACACACACACACACACACACACACACACACACACACACACGCACACACACACACACATATATAATCTACATTATACAGCAGTGGGTGTCCAATTACTACCCAACTTTATTACCCCACGTTGAAATTACACTTTATGACATCCACTTTATTCACTCATCTTCAACCTCTGATTGTTTAGTCTATTGACCTTCTTCTACTACTACTAGTACTACTAGTGTATGGGGTCACACTAACAATGCCATAGATGGGGTGGTGGAAGACCAGTGACCACCTTAGCATACTTACTCTGAGAATTGCAGTAATGATCTGTTAGAATAGCCTCGTATTACCAGACTGATTACAGAATGTAAGCTCCAAACAATTCTGCATGGTTTTACGAGGTTACTGTTGTTAGAATAGAATGGACTAGACTAGAAGATGACTTTATATGCTCTGGAGAGGGAATTTACCTTGCACATAGAATATATCTGTTAGATCTGTGTTGGCATTTAGGGTGGTGGTTAATCGTAACAACATTCTGTACTCAACCACAGAAGGATTTTTCTCAGTTTTACTTCCTCTTCACCCCCTCTACTAGTGCTATGTTGCCTATGTTGGCTTAGTAGTAAAATAAAGACCTCAAAGGAACACACCTAGGTACATAGTCTGTTACAATATCAAATACCTTAACGGCGGCAGCACCTTGTAATGGAGACATTTTAAGATTAATAAAGTTCATATTCGGTTAAGAGTCATTTTTTGTGTTCTATTTGAGACACTAATTTGTGTACGGGTTAGATTAGAGAGTTTAACAGTCACATGTACAGGGTTGCAGATGTAATTGCATGGTACAGTGAAATTCTTTAGTGCCGGGCACCAATAAAGCAGGACAAAGTGAAATAAAACAATAAAAATATAATACACATTTAAATAATAATATATAGTGTACATATTAACAACTGTGGGGTGGGGGCAGGGTAAATGTCAGTTGAGGGGGGGTGGGGCTGTGTGTAAATGTACATTTGGGGAGAAGAAGGGAGGACAGGGGGAGCAGATTGCTGATTAGTGGTGGCTATTCAGTATTTTATGATTTTTTAAAAACCATTATTTAACTAGGCAAGTCAGTTAAGAAAAAAATATTATTTACAATGACGGTCTACCCCGGACAACACTGGGCCAATTGTGCGCTGCCCTATGGGACTCCCAATCACAGCCAGATGTGATTCAGCCTGGATTCAAACCAGGGACTGTAATGACACCTCTTTCAGTGAGATGTAGTGCCTTAGACCGCTGCTTCACTCGGGAGCCCATTGGGTATGATGAGACTTGATTCTAGACTTGATACTGAATGTTCATGATTGTTAAGGACTATCTGTTGATAGTGATTGACGCCAGACTGGAGGTACAAGGACCAAGGACACTGATTGATATTGTATTCTGTGACACTGTGATTCTGTAGCAGCTGATCTAGTGACTTCCTACAAGCCTCTCGTTGGGTGTTTCCAGAACATTGGTGCTGTCCCACTGGGTAGACATCAACTCAACTTTCATTGAAATGACGTGGAACAACGTTGATTCAACCAGTATGTGCCCAGTAGGGTGAGATTTGAATATAAGGACCTGCTTAGAGAAGGCGAGTTAGTCATTTTCTCTGCTTCTGTGCTGGTGGTGTCTCCCTGTTGCAACTGTCATTTACTTTATTAATAAAGGGGGCAGTATTCGGAAGTTCGGATGACCGACATGCCCAAAGTAAACTGCCTGTTACTCAGGCCCAGCTAGGATATGCATATAATTGGTAGCATTGGATAGAAAACACTCCGGAGTTTCTAAAACTGTTAAAATAAGGTCTGTGAGTATAACAGAACTGATATGGCAGGCAAAAGTCCGAGGAGAATCCATCCCAAAAAATTTTTTTGAGGTCACAGGCCATTTCAATGCTTTTCTGTGGGATATTCAAAGGAATTCCTCCCAGATTGCAGTTCCTATGGCTTCCACTAGATGTCAACAATCTTTAGAAATTGTTTCAGGCTTGTTTTTTGAAAAATTAGCAAGTAGTTGTAGTTTTCAAGATGTCTCTCATTAGCACTCTAGTCTTGTGGCGTGCGTGGATGAGGCCGCGCACTTCATTAATTATCTAGTATTGAACATACTACATTCAGTCTTAAATTGTATCGTTTATTTACATATTAGGGTACCTGAGGATTGACTAGAAACATTGTTTAACTTGTTGGGACGAAGTTTTCCAGTAACTTTTGGGATTTCTTTGTCTGCATGTTGAACGAGTGGAACGATGGATTACTGAATCAAACACGCCAACTAAACTTACTTTTTTGGGATATAAAGAAGGACTTTATCGAACAAAACGACCATTTGTTGTGTAGCTGGGACCCGTGGGATTGCAAACAGAGGAAGATCTTCAAAGGTAAATTATTTATTTTATCGCTATTTCTCTTTTTTGTTACGCCTCTGCTGGTTTGATTTTTTTTTTAATGCTGGTGTATGCGGGGCGCTGTCCTCAGATAATCACATGGTATGCTTTCGCCGTAAAGCCTTTTTGAAATCTGACAACGCGGTTGTATTAACAAGAAGTTAAGCTTTTAAATTATCTAAGACACACGATTTTTGCATTTTGAATTTCGCGCTCTGCCATTTCACCGGATGTTGTCGAGGTGGGACGCTAGCAGAACACCTAGCCCAAAGAGGTTTTAACGACCACTCTCGTTTTTGTCCATCTATTACACAACTACACTAAGAAATCATATGTCTCCACAGTGGTCATGTAGCCTGATCCCAGATATATTTGTGATGTCAGCTCCTAAGGCCAATGGGACCAGGCTAGTCATTTTCTGCCCTCAGATGAAAAGATGCTACAGAGATTATTGTGTGCAATCTGAAGGGCCCCTCTCTCCTTCACCTCACCCTTCTGCTGCTGTCACTGGGATGATGTCTTTGCATGTTGTTGCCATGGACACCACATGAAAGGCCAGATAGGAGGGGACCAACACAATAAACTCTTATTAAAGCTGCAGGCAACAATTGGTGGTCTACAGATCAAAAAGAGGCCTGTTCAGCTTTCAAAAACACATTAATACAGACATAAATAGTACCTACCTATATCAGCATCACCAAAACACTAATTACATAGTATTTGACTGTTTGAAGCCCACTAGACCATAATCTGTTCTCTATTCTCATATACCGACTGCCAGTGCAAATGTGTTCCTTCTGCTGTTGCTAGGGACCTATAGAGATAAAATGTTATATTATGGGAAGTATGAAGCAACTTATATACTGCCGTGTACATGTAGACAGGATATTACACACTATGTCATCCAGACTTATATAATTGAGTCCATCAGCTGACTATTTTCCTCACAACAACAAGAGCCTCGTGGTGCTCAACAGTCCCTCTTGTGAATGAAGACAGGTCGGGATGATTAATTTGAACCATTCACCATAGTAGAGCAAAATTGTCAGCTTTCTAAGACCTATGTTTTACTTGAGTGCATTAGATTTTCGTTTATTAATTCGACCATTTAAAAAAACAAGCACACATAAAACTTGAAAAAGCCATACATGCACATGAGTAAAATCATTGAGGATAACACACAAAGTCTGGGACTTATTTCCATTGTGGTCCTCTTGAGACAAGATGGCTAGACAAGATTGAACACAGTATGGCAGTGAAACAATAAAACAAAAACAGAGAAGAAGAACATCTATCTCATCATTCCAGTTACATCATAGGGGTTATTCATATGGGCACAGAAGACATCAAACATATTTTTACTTATTTTTACCCAGAGAGGACATTTATTTTATGGGATGAGGCAACTCATTCCATTCTGAGGCTCCAGTATACAAGAAAGTACCTTTCCCAGCATTACTCCTGAATCTGTATAAGCACACTTTAGCAACACCTGATCTGGTGCTGTGGTTGTGTGCATCCCTAACATGAGGAAAGTAATCCCTTAGATATCTGGGCGCAGGACCATAAATACTCCTGTAAACCAAACCTAGTCTAATCTGGGACACCCTAGCCTCAACAGGCAGCCAGTTTAGTTCCTGAAAGCAGCTCCTGCCTATGTGAGTACGTGGACTCACCTTCAATACTACCCTGATCAGCTTATTCTTGGCTATCTGGAGCTTCCCCTTCATTAATTTATATAAGTCCCCAAACCAGGAAGTACTAGCATAGTCAAAATGGCATTGAATGAGGGCAGTAGCTAGCACTTTCATGGAGTCCTTATCAAGCAGCTTGGACTTTCTAGCCAAAAACTTAGTCCTGGCATTAACCTTCCCTAGCACTTTATTGGCCATGATCACACCTCCCAAGCTTCCATCAAGGATACATCCCAAGTAGCTAACAGAGGTTTTAGTAGTCAGCACCTCACCCCATAATTCCACATTGATTTCAGAGGACGTACTCAATTTAGGTCTGGATCCAAAAATAATTGCCTCAGTTTTCCAAAAGAGCAGAGATAGCTTATTATCTCCAAGCCATTTGCTAATGTTAGTATGCTCTGTGCTAAGTATGCTCTCCAACATAATTTTACTTTTCTGAGACACTAGAAGTGTAGAGTCGTCTGTATAAAGAAAAATATGTCAAGAACAAGCATCTTTCATATCGTTAATATACAATAAAAACAGCAGAGGCCCAAGCATGCTCCCCTGCGGAACGCCACATCTCATTGGTTTTGCCTGAGACAGTGAACCATTAACCTCTACTACTTGCTCCCTTCCTGATAAATAGGACTTTACCCATCCTAGAGGGATACTGCTTAACCCCAGTGCCTCCAGTTTGGAGATTAGGAGACAGTGGTTAACTGTATCAAAGGCCTTCTGTAGGTCAAGCAGTACCATTCCACACAGATTTCCCTCATCAATCTCTTTCCTGATGAAGTCAGTCAAGTAAAGTAGACATGAATCAGTGGAGAAAGTTTTTCTAAAACCTGACTGAAAATCATACATTAGACCTTGTTTGTTAACATATTCATACATTTGCTCATGTACAACTCTCTCCAGGATCTTTGATGTTACACAGAGGATAGATACAGGCCTATTATTCCCAGGGTCAGACTTTATCCCCTTCTTATACAGAGGTATAACTTTAGCTTGTTTCATGTCCCTGGGAAAGGTACCTTGTTCAAGAGAGAGATTAACGATATGTGTACTACAAGGGCCAATTTGCTCAGCAGAATCTATAAGAAATCTTGCAGGAATATTATCCAGATCTGGAGTTTTGGAGCATTTAAGCTCTGCCAGTGTAACAGATATAAACTTTACGGCGTCCCCTCGCCCCGACACGGGCGCGAACCAGGGACCCTCTGCACACATCAACAACAATCACCCACGAAGCGTCGTTACCCATCGCTCCACAAAAGCCGCGGCCCTTGCAGAGCAAGGGGCAACCCTACTTAATGTCTCAGAGCAAGTGACGTAACTGATTGAAATACTACTAGCGCGTACCCGCTAACTAGCTAGCCATTTCACATCAGTTACACTCACCCCCCTTTCAACCTCCTCCTTTTCCGCAGCAACCAGTGATCCGGGTCAACAGCATCAATGCAACAGTTTAACTTTACGTCGTCCCCTCGCCCCGACACGGGCACGAACCAGGGACCTTCTGCACACATCAACAACGGTCGCCCACGAAGCATCGTTACCCATCGCTCCACAAAGGCCACGGCCCTTGCAGAGCAAGGGGCAACCCTACTTAATGTCTCAGAGCAAGTGACGTAACTGATTGAAATGCTACTAGCGCGTACCCGCTAACTAGCTAGCCATTTCACATCAGTTACACCAGCATACTGACTATTTTGGCAGTTGCTTCCTTTGCAAAAGAAAAAGAGTTTGGCTGAACCCCCAACTCTACATAATACTTCTTGACTCCGTTGCTTCCATACAAACCAGAACTGGTGGCAGCTTGCTAACCAGCTTGCTGGCAACATAAGTAAAGAATAGTTGAATTCATTGGCAACCTCTGCTTTTTCATGTATCATCTCCCCCCTGATGTTCAGTCCAATACTGTTTAGTTTGTTTTTGGTAGTACTACTACAGCCTAGTTTCTTAAATGATTTCCAAAGCTTTTTAGGGTCCTTTTTGTTCTCAATTATTTTCTCAGCAAAGTAACCCCTCTTAGCTTCATCCATCCTGCTCTGTGCTTAATTTCTGTGACGTTTATATAGGACAAAATCACGCTGCTCTTGAGAGTTCTCACATTTTTTTAAAGGCCTTATTCCTTGCTTGGATAGATTCTAGAATCTCATCTTTAAACCAAGGGCTAGATCTCTGCTTTACCCTGACCCGTCTAATGGGAGCCATCACATTCACCACATCAAGGAATCTACATTTAAAGACTTCCCAGGCACTGTCTAACCCTACACTATCTAGCACAGGTGACCATACGACACATAATTCACATTTACATTTCAATTACATTTACAATTAACAATACACAATACACATTTACATTTCAATTACATTTACAATTAACAATACACATTTACATTTCAATTACATTTACAATTCACATTTACATTTCAATTAAATTTACAATTCACAATACACATTTGCATTCTACAATTCATAGGACACAGGGTATTAGAATAGAAGTATTGTGTTGATGAAGATGTATGACCAAATTGGTGTGATGGGTCTCACTGTGAGCCTGATTGGCGGTGTCATGTCCAGGCCTGCCCTGTGATTGGTTGTAATTTCCAGGCCTGCCCTGTGATTGGCTGTCATGTCCAGGCCTGCCTGGACAAGGCTGTAACAGGGGAGCTAGCAGGGGTCCTTCAGTGAGAGGGTTGATACTAGAGCTCACCTCACAGCAGGCACTGACAGCAGGGCTGCTCTCTCTCTCTCATCTCCCTGGACAGAGCAAGAGCAGCAAGTTATTTACAAGGGCCTCCTTCACACCTGTCAGCTCTCTCTGGATGGATCTTGGCCAGGCGCATACAGGACTGACAGAGCTGATGTCTCTGATTTTATTCAATTCAATACAACTTTATTGGTTCCATTAGGACAACTAGTATTAACATTTTGTGAAGTGAACCGAGCTGACTAAATGCATATTGAGAGAAATGTGTGGTGTGGTGACAGAACACCTCTGAGTTGTTTTGAACCTTCATCTGCTCTGATCTCTACTTCCTAGATTGCTTACCATGTAGACTCGAGGCTTGCATCTCATGCATACTGGAGTTCAATCAAAGTATTGCATAGCAGGTGCCATAGTGAAGGGCTCAAAGAGGCAGTCTCAATGAGGGTTCCTTTGATCAGAGCTGATGTAAGATGGAGAGACTTCTAAATCCCCACTTGTAAGCAAAGTAGAACAGTATCACACGGATACTTTCTTACTGGTAAATGCACAAATAATTTGCTTTGCTACTGGCTTTTGTCACCATACTTTCTCCCATGTAAGTTAAACCAGGAGTTACCAAACGTTTTCATTCGGGACCTCCCTTCCAGTTGGACTGAGTCCCCCCCAATATTCGACGGATATAAAAATGTGTCACTGCAACTTTAATTTTTCTCCCGCGTTTTCCCCAAGCAGAAGTTGACAGGAAATTATTAGCAAAATTGGCGCCATTTTTGGAACAATTAGACAGAGATAGCTGTGCTTGTTTGTCCTTGTTTCTTCTGATAAACTTTTATAGCTACTCGCAACCACGGTATGTAAATGTTTACCATAAGATGTGTTTAATGCTCATGGTCAGGAAAGTATCACTGAACAGCGTTTGCGAAAACGCGCTAACGTTACTGAGATGAGAAGCTAGAAGTGGAGTTGCATCCACCGAATTTCGCCGCTTAACGTTAGTTATTGCGTTCGTAAACGAATGCGTGATTAGTTAGCTAGCTACGGGTCTTTATTCAAGACAGTTGGATATTGTTTCCAATGTAGCTAGATAGCCACTTTGTTAGTGCCGACATTAAGACAGCAAAAATGACTTGGTTATCGATGCTTTCTTCTAGTTGCAAAATGGTCATGGAGGAGGCAAACAAACTCATTGGCACAGGGAAGAGACATCTCGTCATGGGGGACGTGGTATCAGCGGTCAACTACCTTCAAGAAGCCTGCGGGATGTTGTGAGTAGGGGTGGAAGTCAAGTGACACACTGAAAGAATTGTTCTGTAACAATATTCGCGATTACTTATTCATTTATGAATGAATAACTTTGCCTTATTTATTTATTTTTCCCCAGAGCCAAAAGTTATGGTGACACAGCAGATGAGTGTGGGGAGGCTTTCTTCCTGTGTGGTAAAGCTCTCTTGGAGCTTGCCAGGTAGGTGTTCACTGTCCATCACAGTATTTTAATCTATGCGTTATAAATGGTGATTAGTGATGTACCCCACTGAACGCTGGTCGTAAACAGTATTTTGCTCTCAGAACCACTGCTGTTACAGTTGTAACTAAGACTTAAATGTAATGTTGTTGTGTCGCAGGATGGAGAATGGCGTCTTGGGGAACGCTCTGACGGGTGTTCCAGAAGAAGAGGAAGAGGAGAAGCCCAAAGACTCCAACATTGAAAGCACAGACAATGTTGATGGTAAGCATTTTGCATTGTTAAGCCACATGTTGTTGATGCTTGCCTAAAGGTACAGTGGTCATGTTGAAAAAAAGTATACAATTTGGCCTAGTCGTTGTTGATCTCTCTGATAATGCTGTATAATGTTGTAGTCACATTTACCTGTTAAAAAAAGATATATATTCTTACACGCTTCTCAATATACCTTTTGTTATTATCACAGAGAAGACCAGGGATGAGCTCAGAGTTCAGGTCTATGATGCCATGGCAGAAGAGAAGAACGGCGAGAAGGCAGATTCAGATAAGAACACAGTGGAGGAGACTGGAGGAGGCGAGGAGGGACAGACTGTGAACGGCCATGTTAACGGTTCTGACACCACGAACGGCAAGGAGAAAGTTATCGGAGAGAAGGGTGACAAAGCTGAGACTAAAGAGTCATCAGACAACCCAGAAGAGGAGGATGGAGGTTTGAGGCAAACCCGTCATAATGTTTACGCAATATCTTTGATGCAAGAAAATAAATGTCATGCACTCACACACTTCTGTCAATGTTTCAGATGTTGAGGATGGGGAAGAAAAGGTGAGACTTCATCTACTACTGACCTATGTGTGTTCCTGCCGATGGTTTAGCTGCTGTAAAGTCAGTAAGTTAACATTCGATTACCGTTTGACCTCAGGAGGACATACCGGAGGACAGTGATGATGAGGAAGTGGGCAACCTGCAGTTAGCCTGGGAGATGCTGGAGGTGGCAAAGGTCATCTACAAAAGGTACGGTAGGAAATAAATACCCACTCGTCCCTGTTTTACCCTGCAATCCTCCAGTTGTAGGGCTTTCAAATGCGAACTCTATTCAAGTCTATTCCAACAAATCAAATTGAGCCGTTGGATTGATGCATATAAGACAGACTTAACAGTTTGAGAGCCTGAGTTTGTTTGTGTTCTATTGAAGGAAAGAGGGTAAGGAGGACCAGCTCCTGGCAGCCCAGGCCCATCTGAATCTGGGAGAAGTAGCGGCTGAATCAGGTACTTTCCCAACCACCGCTGGTACTTTGGGTTGGCCCATTTTTATTTGGATTGCTATGGGGTTGGCTCATACATTGTGCTTCTGTGAGGTGTGTTCCTAACTACCTGTTCGATTTCCTCCCCAGGCAATTACAGCCAGGCGGTGGATGACTTCCAGGAGTGCCTGTCCCTGCAGCTGAAGCACCTGGCCTCAGACAGCCGCCTGCTGGCTGAGACTCACTACCAGCTGGGCCTCACCCTCTGCTCTGACTGCCAGTACAGCCAGGCCATCGAACACTTCAACCACTCTGCTAGGGTTATCAAGAGCAGACTAGGTGAGGAGGTGAATGTGATCAGTGAGATTCTCATTTCGAAATGAATTGTTTAAATCAGTGGGAACCAACCTTTTCTGAGTAGAGATCACTTTCGCAGTCAAAAAGCAAGCAGAGATCTACTATATCTATATAATCAAAAAAAGAAACGTCCTCACTGTCAACTGAGTTTATTTTCAGCAAACTTATTTAACATGTGCAAATATTTGTATGTACATAAGATTCAACAACTGAGTCATAAACTGAACAAGTTCCACAGACATGTGACTAACAGAAATGGAATAATGTGTCCCTGAACAAAGGGGGGGGGGGGTCAAAAAAGTAACAGTCAGTATCTGGTGTGGCCACCAGCTGCATTAAGTCATGCATTGCATCTCCTCCTCATGGACTGCACCAGATTTGCCAGTTCTTGCTGTGAGATGTTACCCCACTCTTCCACCAAGGCACCTGCAAGTTCCCGGACATTTCTGGTGGGAATGGCCCTAGCCCTCACCCTCCGATCCAACAGGTCCCAGGCGTGCTCAATGGGATTAAGATCCGGGCTCTTCGCTAGCCATGGCAGAACACTAACATTCCTGTCTTGCAGGAAATCACTCACAGAACGAGCAGTATGTCTGGTGGCATTGTCATGCTGGAGGGTCATGTCAGGATGAGCCTGCAGGAACGATACCACATGAGGGAGGAGGATGTCTTTCATGTAACGCACAGCGTTGACATTGCCTGCAATGACAACAAGCTCAGTCCGATGATGCTGTGACACACCGCCCCAGACCATGACGGACCCTCCACCTCCAAATCGATCCCTCTCTAGAGTACAGGCCTTGGTGTAACGCTCATTCCTTCGACGATAAACGTGAATCTGACCATCACCCCTGGTGAGACAAAACCGGGACTCGTCAGTGAAGAGCACTTTTTGCCAGTCCTGTCTGATCCTCTGGCCCAGCAACAGTGGGTTTCTGACAATAGGTGACATTGTTGCCGGTGATGTCTGGTGAGGACCTGCCTTACAACAGGCCTACAAGCCTTCAGTCCAGCCTTTCTCAGCTTATTGCGGACAGTCTGAGCACTGATGGAGGGATTGTGCATTCCTGTTGCCATCCTGTATCTGTCCCGCAGGTGTGATGTTCGGATGTACTGATCCTGTGCAGGTGTTGTTACAAGTGGTCTGCCACTGCGAGGACGATCAGCTGTCCGTCCTGTCTCCCTGTAGAGCTGTCTTAGGCGTCTCACAGTACGGACATTGCAATTTATTGCCTTGGCCTCATCTGCAGTCCTCATGCCTCCTTGCAGCATGCCTAAGACACGTTCACGCAGATGAGCAGGAACTAGAGGTCGACTGATTAATCGGAATGGCCGATTTAATTAGGGCAGATTTCAAGTTTTCATAACAATCAAATCGGTATTTTTGGGCGCTTATTTATTTTCTAGTTATTTCTTTAAATATATATATATTTTACACCTTTATTGAATCTTTATTTAACTAGGCAAGTCAGTTAAGAACAGATTCTTATTTTCAATGACTGGCAGAACGACAGATTTTTAACCTTGTCAGCTCGTGGGATCCAATCTTGCAACCTTACAGTTAACTAGTCCAATGCTCTAACACCTGATTACATTGCACTCCACGAGGAGCCTGCCTGTTACGCGAATGCAGTAAGGTAAGTTGCTAGCTAGCATTAAACTTATCTTATAAAAAACAATCAATCAATGACTGTCATTGCTCTAATGTGTACTTAACCATAAACATCAATGCCTTTCTTAAAATCAATACACAAGTATATATTTCTAAACCTGCATATTTAGCTAAAAGAAATCCAGGTTAGAAGGCAATATTAACCAGGTGAAATTGTCATTTCTCTTGCGTTCATTGCACGCAGAGTCAGGGTATATGCAACAGTTTGGGCCGCCTGGCTCTTTGCGAACTAATTTGCCTGAATTTTACGTAATTATGACATAACATTGAAGGTTGTGCAATGTAACAGGAATATTTAGACTCATGGATGCCACCCGTTAGATAAAATACGGAACGGAATAAACGTTTTGTTTTCGAGGTGATAGTTTCCGAATTAGTCAAAGATATATGGTTTAGAGAGAAATAGTCGACGCGTTATAATTCCTGTAATAACTTGCGGCTGAATTTGAAAGGGGTTCCTTCGTTATTTTACCGTTCATGTCTTCCATAGAGAATGTTTTGATCTACTTCAAATAAGGTCTGTGTTTCGCGGAGGAGCAGACTGACGGGACCATGCAGACAAGCTCTGCTCTCTGCACTACAACCTAACATTTCTTAACTGGGAATATTGAAGACCCATGAAAGCTGGTGGTTCATTTTAACATATGTTCTCATGTTATTTGAGACTAAATTGATTTTATTTATGTATTATATTAAGTTAAAATAAGTGTTCATTGTTCATTCAGTATTGTTGCAATTGTCATTATTTCAAAAATGTGTGTATGATATATATATATATCATACACACACACATTTTTGAAATGATGACAATTGCAACAATTGCCGATTTAATCGGTATCGGCTTTTTTTGTCCTCCAATAATCGGTATCGGCGTTGAAAAATCATAATCGGTCGACCTCTAGTTTAAACCCTTTACAATGAAGATCTGTGAAGTTATTTAGATTTTTAAGAATTATCTTTGAAAGACAGGGTCCTGAAAATAGGACGTTTCTCTTTTTGGTGTGTGTGTGTGTCACGTGCACACTACCGTTCAAAAGTTTGGGGTCACTTAGAAATGTCCTTGCTTATGGGAAAAAAAATCTCTTTTTTTTTTTTTTTAGATTTAAAATAACATCAAATTGATCAGAAATAGTGTAGACATTGTTAGTGTTGTAAATTACTATTGTAGTTGGAAACGGCAGATTTTTTTGATTTTTTTAATACATAGGCTTACAGAGGCCCATTATCAGAAACCATCATTCCTGTGTTCCAATGGCACGTTGTGTTAGCTAATCCAAGTTTATAATTTTAAAAGGCTAATTGATCATTAGAAAACCCTTTTGCAATTATGTTAGCACAGCTGAAAACTGTTGTACTGATTAAATAAGCAATAAAACTGGCCTAATTTAGACTAGTTGAGTATCTAGAACATCCGCATTAGTGGGTTCGATTACAGGTTCAAAAAGTCCAGAAACAAAGAACTTTCTTCTGAAACTCGTCAGTCTATTCTTGTTCTGAGAAATTAAGGCTATTCCATGCGAGAAATTGCCAATATCTCATACAAAGCTGTGTACTACTCCCTTCACAGAACAGCGCAAACTGGCTCTAACCAGAATGGGATTAGTGGGATGCCCCAGTGCACAACTGAGCAAGAGGACAAGTACATTAGTGTGTCTAGTTCATTGTCCTTTTGGAAGACCCATTTGCGACCAAGCTTTAACTTCCTGACTGATTTCTTGAGGATGTTGCTTAAATATATACACATTTTCCTGCCTCATGATGCTGTCTATTTTGTGAAGTGCACCAGTTCCTCCTGCAGCAAATGATGCTGCCACCCCCGTGCTTCATGGGTTGGGATGGTGTTCTTCGGCTTGCAAGCATCCCCCTTTTTCCTCCAACCATAACAATGGTCATTATGGCCAAACAGTTCTATTTTTGTTTCATCAGAACAGAGGACATTTCTCCAAAAAGTATGATCTTTGTCCCCATGTGCAGTTGCAAACCGTAGTCTGGCTTTTTTACGGCGGTTTTGGTGCAGTGGCTTTTTCCTTGCTGAGCGGCCTTTCAGGTTGTCGATATAGGACTCGTTTTACTGTGGATATAGATACTTTTGTACCTGTTTCCTCCAGCATCTTCACAAGGTCCTTTGCTGTTGTTCTGGGATTGATTTGCACTTTTCGCACCAAGTACGTTCATCTCTAGGAGACCGAATGCGTCTCCTTCCGGAGCGGTATGACGGCTGCGTGGTCCCATGGTGTTTATACTTGCGTACTATTGTTTGTACAGATGAATGTGGTACCTTCAGGCATTTGGAAATTGCTCCCAAGGATGAAGCAGACTTGTGGAGTACAATTTTTTTTTCTGAGGTCTTGGTTGTTTCTTTTGATTTTCCCATGATGTCAAGCTAAGAGGCACTGAGTTTGATGGTCGGCCTTGAAATACATCCACAGGTACACCTTCAATTGACTCAAATTATGTAAATTAGCCTATCAGAAGCTTCTAAAGTCATGACATAATTGTCTGGAATTTTCCAAGCTGTTTAGAGGCACAGTCAACTTTGTGTATGTAAACTTCTGACCCACTGGAATTGTGATACAGCGAGTTATAAGTGTCTGTAAACAATTGTTGGAAAAATGACAAAGTAGATGTTGTAACCGACTTGCCAAAACTATAGTTTGTTAACAAGAAATTTGTGGAATGGTTGCAAAACTTGTTTTAATGACTCCAACCTAAGTGTATGTCAACTTCCGACTTCAACTGTACCTGTGGCGCTGATGTTTAGGCCAAGGTATGTGTCGTTTTTTGTGTGGTCTAGGGCAATGGTGTCAAGATGGAATTTATATTCGTGGTCCTGGCAACTGGACCTTTTTTGGGAGAAACCGACGCCTCACAAGTCCTCAACTGGCAGCTTCATTAAATAGTTCCTGCAAAACACCAGTCTCAACATCAACAGTGAAGAGGTGACTCCGGGATGCTGGCTTTCTAGGCAGTTTTTCTGTCCAGTGTCTGTCTGTCTTTTGCCCATCTTAATCTTTTTATTGACCTGAAATGTATTTTTCTTTGCAACTCTGCCTAGAAGGCCAACATCCCGGAGTCGCCTCTTCACTGTTTCTAAATGACCCCAAACCTTTGAATGGTGGTAGTGTGTGTCTATATGTGTATGTATAAATAGGACTTCAAAAGTCTATGCAACATTAATCTAATAAACCAGTTATGTAGGAATGAGGTGTTTGTGTAGTAGGCCTAATACATTATCACATCATATTGGCTATATGCTTACCCCGCCAAAGTTCTTCTCAGATCATATATTTCACAACTCTAGCTTTGATAACAAATAGATCAGTTGTATCACTTGCGAGGCATAGCTGAGCATAAATTGAAATCTGATGGTCAGTCTACGGAGGGAGAGGGCAGCAGAGGGTCCGCCTCTCACGGTCCCTGTTCTCTCCTTTCTTCTGGTGAGACTGACCAGAGGGGATAGACTTCCACCTGATGGCGAAACTCGAGTGGCACCGCATTATTTCTGCATCATGCACATATTCATGTTCCTATGACCAGAGAAAGTGAAATATTCCTGGATATTAAAATGGATGCGATTCAGGCCTATCGGTAGTTGGCTACTCATTCATTGCAGCTACAGCGTGAGTGGAAGTAGGGTGAAGCGTGTTATTAATTTGAAAGATCATCTCTTTGCGGTATTCTGTCTCTCTGGTCATGGTTTCAAAAGTTATGAAATCTCACATAGGCTAGTATCATACTTTGCTGTGGGGTCATGGAAGCAGTAGGTACGGTGATTTGAGCTATTTGATTGGCCAGGGCAGCAGACATAGTTGATTTAGCCACAGCTCTCCTCGACAAATGAAACGGTTCCAAATGGGAACACTTCTGAATAAAGTGCACCTACCGCCAACAGCACAAGATGACCGGTTGATGGCTGCTGGTTTTATTATTGGAAAATGTTACTCTTCTACCTTGTAACACCCTTGTATCGTTTGTCTCCCAGCCAAGCTCCAGGAGGTGCTGGAGAAGGCAGAGGTGGCCCCTGAGGAGAGAAAGGAGATGGAGGAGCTGAAGGCTCTGCTGCCAGAGATCCAGGAGAAGGTTGAGGATGCCACCGTGGGACAGAAAATGGCTGCGACTGTTGCAGCAGAGGCTGTGATGCAGGAGACAATGGTGAGAAGGGGATTGAGATGGAGGGGGCTCTAACCAGTGATTGACCCAGTCCTAGCCCACTTACTTTTTTTAGGCTCTCTTAAGGTTTGAATTTATGCAATACGTCGAGCATGAAGTTTGATTCCACTTTTCGTTGTTTTTTGGGGGGGGGTTTCAGGCAGGTGGTTCAGCGTTTCCAACTCCGAGTGGAAGTTTTCAAAACGGAGGGGCGTCTGCATCTATAGTAAGCCTGCGCCTCATGATTTTAGTCAGCTTTATTGGTTGATTTGTTGTCCTTTAAACAACGTATTCTAAGGGATATGTCGGTGTGTCCTCCCCTCACTCAGATTCAGGTCAGATCCACATATGGAAACGCCCCCACAAAGTCTCCAGCCTCTGACATCTCACACCTGGTCAGAAAAAAGGTCAGTGAAGTGAAACTATTTGCTTCCAGATACACCCCCCCCCCCCTAGTATCCACAAACACCTTTTTGTATTGTTTAACAGAGGAAACCAGGAGACAGCCCAATAAAGGAGGACGATTCTAAAAAGGTTAAACAGGAGACTCAAGTTAACAGCAACAGAGACAACGGCGTCAAAGACAAAATGGAGTTTGAACGGTATGTATGGAGTATGTATTTTCCACTGCAAGTAGTGACTTTATTTATCCTTTAAATAGGCAAGTCAGGTTAGAACAGTCTTATTTACAATGACATTTTCCACTGCAAGTAGTGACTTTATTTATCCTTTAAATAGGCAAGTCAGTTTAGAACAGTCTTATTTACAATGACAGCCTACCCTGGCCATGCTGGGCCAATTGTGCACTGCCCTATGGGACTCCCAATCACAGCCAGTTGTGATACAGCCTGGAAGCGAACCAGGGTCTGTAGTGATGCCTCTAGCACTGAGACCGCTGCGCCACTCGGGAGCCCAAGACAACCTGTAAGGTTGTTATGGAATACCTACATGTACTACTCAACTTGTTTTTTTAAATGTATAAAGTAAATCACCCTATGCTCTTTTCACATTCAATAGCATGTGTGGCTTTTTGTGACTTCAGTGATGCATTCATTGTGATTATTCTCATGTTTCCCCCTGCAGCCAGTGAAGCCCTGGTGACTTTGATGCCAATTCCTGATTGTCATCACATCGTCCTACTGCAGATCAAGTTGTAATTGTGTCATGTTCCTATTGTGTACCTCTTTTTCATATTTGTAAGGTTTTGTACCAGATCATTAAAGACTACCTACTTGATCAATTTGTCAACTTTGATTTGTGTAGACTTCAAAAAGAAGACCCACCTCTTGGAAAAACAAACTACTGTCCCAGTTCCTCCTCACATTGATCAATGGAGTACTCTAAACATAATGAATTTGTATGCTTATGGTATTCCTGGCTGTGGCCATCCCAGCTGAAATCGTGAAATACTTTGGCGTAGGAGCAGAAGGTCACACTAGTGTCGGTAGCACAATGCTAAACCACTAACGGCTCATTTCAATCCCTATTGCTGAAGTATAGTGCGATTGAAATTAAGGTAAATTCAGGTTGAGCCGACATGCAGGGTTTACTGTGAGTGCAGGCTCCGAACGCAGGGATATTGCCTTGCAATTCCAACCGCACTGCTTGAATCTAGGCCTAAGTCTCTGGCTTAGTGGTAACAAGTCTGCATGGTTTCTTCATTTGATTTATGGGAGAGGTGTGAAACTGGGAATTATTGACTGTCATGTTTGTGTACTGTTAAGCAGCTGGATTCAATCCGTATAGTAGAAGATCTGTTAAAATGAAGGTTCTTTCCGATGGAGCTGACATGCAGCGTTCACCGTGAACGTCGCCTTTAAATTTCAATCGAGCTATAACACAGAACTGGGATAAAAATTGAATCCAGCCCTAACTGCTAGACCACCCAGCACGGTTAACACTATTAGACAGTTGTCTGGTGACTGAATCCATGTGATGTCATTGATTAACCATGAACGCAATCCAACTCATTCAGACACAATCAGAACACCAAGGCCTGATTCCTATTGAAACATGTCAGGATACCATTTTAATATTGTTAGTCTCTTAAATCAGATGTGCATTGCCCTTCCCTTGACAAACACTCAGTTCCACAAAGCGAGGGGGAAGAGGTGCAACGCAGGACAAATACATCTGCATGGCTAAGCAGGAACTTCCCCCTCCACTGGAATTTCCCCTTGTGCAAGAATAAGTCAAACAGGTGTTCTGAAGACGAGAGGGGTGTGTGTTTGTTCTTTAAAGCCACTTCGTCAGGTTGACATCATCGTCATCTGAGGTCTGGCTGCTGGTTTCAGACTCGGAGCCCTCGTCCTTTTGTAAGTGGGCCTCGGCCACACACCTCCAGTGGGTGAAGTGGAGGGAGATGATCCCATTCCTCTTCAGCTAGGAAGAACAAGAACCTAAGTAAAAACACAAACCTAAGCCTTGTTTATACCTGGTGTTAACATGCATCCTTTGTCCTGATCTTATCCACATTCTTATTGTGCCCACACTAGCCGTTGCATCTACACATTGTAGTAGTGTGTCACTTATCCGTCCACTGTGTCCAGTTTTGCCGGTTACTTCCTGTACACAAATTATGACAGATTCTTTCAAAATATGAATGTATTTATTTTAAAACAAGTGTTGATTGTAAGCTATAAAAATAAGAGTACCAGTACCAGTAAAAAGTTTGGACACTTATTTTTACTATTTTCTACATCGTAGAATAATAGTGAAGACATCCAAACTATGAAATGTCACATGGAATCATGTAGTAACCAAAGGTTTTAAACAAATCAAAATATATTTTTGATTTGAGGTTCTTCAAAGTAGCCACCCTTTGCCTCGATGACAACCTTGCACACTGTTGGCATTCTTTCAACCAGCTTCATGGGGTAGCCACCTAGAATTGCATTCCAATTAACAGGTGTGCCTTCTTAAAATGTCATTTGTGGAATTTCTTTCATTCTTAATGCATTTGACCAATCAGTTGTGTTGTGACAAGGTAGGTGTGGTATACAGATAACAGCCCTATTTGGTAAAAGACCAAGTCCATATTATGTCAAGAAAAGCTCAAATAAGCAAAGAGAAACGACAGTCCATTACTTTAAGACATGAAGGTCAGTCAATTTGGAAAATGTCAATAACTTTGTACGTTTCTTCAAGTGCTGTCGCCAAAACCATCAATTGCTATGATGAAACTGGCTCTCATGAGGACCACCACAGGAATGGAAAACCCAAAGTTACCTCTGCTGCAGAGAAGTTCATTAGTTACCAGCCTCAGAAATTGCAGCCCAAATAAATGCTTCAGAGTTCAAGTAACAGACACATCTCAACATCAAATGTTCAGAGGAGACTGCGTGAATCAGGCCTTCATGGTTGTATTGCTGCAAAGAAACCACTACTAAAGGACACCAATAATAAGAAGAGACTTGCTTGGGGCAAGAAACACAAGCAATGGACATTTTGGAAATCTCTCTTTTGGTCTGATGAGTCCAAATTTGAGATTTTTGGTTCCAACTGCCGTGTCTTTGTGAGATGCAGAGTAGGTGAATGGATGATCTCATGTGTGGTTCCCACCGTGAAGCATGGAGGAGGTGTGATGGTGCAGGGGTGCTTTACTGGTGACACTGTCGTGATTTATTTAGAATTCAAGGCACACAACCAGCATTCTACAGCAATACGCCATCCCATCTGGTTTGCACTTAGTGGGACTATTTGTTTTTCAACAGGACAATGACCCAACACACCTCCAGGCTGTGTAAGGGCTATTTGACCAAGAAGGAGAGTGATGAGTGCTGCATCAGATGACCTGGCCTCCACAATCACCCGACCTCAACCCAATTGAGATGGTTTGGGATGAGTCGGACCGCAGAGTGAAGGAAAAGCAGCCAACAAGTGCTCAGCATATGTGGGAATTCCTTCAAGACTGTTGTAAAAGCATTCCCCATGAAGCTGGTTGAGAGAATGCCAAGATTGTGCAAGGCTGTCATCAAGGCAAAACGTGGCTACTTTGAAGAATCTAAAATATATTTAGATTTTTTAAAACACTTTTTTGGGTTCCTACATGATTCAATATGTGTTATTTTATTGTGTTGACGTCTTCACTATTATTCTACAATGTAGAAAATAGTAAAAATTAAGAAAAACCCTTGAATGTCCAAACTTTTGACTGGTACTGTATAGATGTATAAAAACTCCCAGTATTTTACTGGGTAAAACAAGTATTGATGCCATAAGTCCATTGTATTAAATGTCAATGATTTTAGAGGCCAGTATGATGATTATTTAAATGGCTTGACCATGCAGATCAGTCAGATCACAATGAGTCTTAATAATCTACAATCAGAATGTGGACAACATCAGGACAAAGGACGCATGTTAGACCCAGGTATAAACGGGTCTCCAGACACAAGCCTGGTCCCACACTATGTGCTTGAGACAACTCTACCGTACAGCATGACAGCAATGGAAGAGTTGGCAACAGCACATACTCTAGGCTACCTCAGCACTAGCCATTTTCATTTTTTAAACACGTCACTTCCTATGAAGTTTAAAGCAGTCACCGAAGATGCTCATAACATTAATGATATTATTGTAAGATCGTGTCACAAACTCAGACGTACATGTTCAGTTTTAGTCTGGAACTCTCTGAGCTCTTCCTGAGTCAGGGGCAGGAAGCTGTCATCGTTTTCTGGGTATTCCTGCCAGCCCATGGCCTTCAGTAACCTGCAACGAAACAGTGAACACTGCTTAGTAGACTGATGGTGTGTGTGTGTGTGTGTGTGTCTGTGTCAGTCATACCGGTGTTCTGCCTCCAGTGAGCTAGACAAGTGATCAGTGTCTGAGTCGCTGAGGGAGTGAGACAGGCCGTTCTCATTGCAGACTCCCTGGCTGTAGGCTTTGGGCTCTGGGGTGCTGCTCTTGCCCTGAGGAGTCATTTACACCAAAGAATAGACACCTTAATAAAACAGGTCACTTCTGCTTACATATGTAGTGAGCCATGTAACGCTCCACATTTGACATGCCTCTAGTTTATTTTCGTTCAGTCAGACTGTGAATTTACCTTCAATTGGTTAAAATGTAACATTTTGGATGTTGTTTTGGAGGGCCTTTGCGTCCCAATTGTACATTTTCTAGGGGTGTTATGTACCTCTCCAGGTGTCCCAGGGCTGCTGCTGGAGGTCAGGTCACCGGTGACCTCGTCCTTCAGCGTCCGCAGGAAGTCACTCTTCCGGTCTGGTCCGCGCCGCATCAGCTTCAGCCGTGACGAAGAGGCGATATCTATGGGAGGAGTCGTACTGAAAGGACGCTGATAGAAAAGAGGGAGGAAAAATGTTGAGCCTTTGCTTGTGGTTTCTAACAGTTAAGTAAACTTTTTCTCCCTTTATTTTGCTCCTCGGGACTGTATTTGTATGGCCTGCTATACGCTCTCTATGAACCCCTTTGGCCTGTGTAAGGGGTCTGGAGAGCTGCCCTCACCTCTTTGGGGGTGTTGTGGCTATGTAGCTGGGTGGCGGGGGCGGAGGGTTTGGCTGCAGACACAGGGCTGGTGAAGACAGAGTCTCGTCCTGACAGGTGGAAGCCAGGCTTGGTGGAGTCTCTCCCACTCGGCTTCCACTGAGGGGGCTTGGTGGGCACCATGGCAGACTTGGACACCAGGTTCTTATAGACTGAGTGGGTAGAGCTAGCAATGGTGGGCAGGGCTTTGCTGCCATTGATGGGCGGGGCTCCGGAGCTGGCGAAGCCAGTAGAGAACGTAGTGCATCCTGGGTCCTCCTTGGAAACCTTCTTGATCACCAGCATCTTAGACACCATCTGTTTGCCACTAGGCGGGTTCTCTGGAGAGATGGGAGCAACTAGTTAGGAGGGGGGTAATGACATGGAGACAAAGGGAGTGGGCTGAACTTTGTGCAGATGTTACTGGTGTCAACTTTGTAATGTCAATAGATCAATTAATCTATTAGAGGGATTACCCCACACTCCAGCGTGAGGAGCCACTGGCCTCATCTGGTTCCCAGGCTTTCCAGTTGTTTCAGGGTTAAGGGAGGGCTGGTAGGAAAACATTTACATTATTTCACAAGTTTGTATATACAGTATATTTCCTATGATGTTTTATGTTTAGCTGTACTAATCCAGGTATTTTCCCTGTTAGGTCTTAAATGTCACTATGCTCATTGACTAATATGTGACATATGGCACAGTAACTCAAGACTGTAAAATGTGACAAGAAGTTGTCAAGAGGTTTTGAGGAATGGAGGATGAGATTATTACTCACAAAGTCCTCTTCCACAAACTTCAGATTGTCCTCCCTGCTGTGTTCATCATTGGGGAACTTGTCCTGGTAGAGGGTCCCAGGGGCGCTCTTGCGGGGATGGAAGTTGCCGTTGCGCTGCCGGTGTCCCCCCTGCCTGTCCCCTCCTCCCGTCCCATGGCGTTTGGGTTGGCGCCCCGGGTGGTGGTGCCTGTCCTGTGCCGCCCGTGGCGCCCCGTGCCAGGTGGGATGAGCCTCCTTCCAGCAGGACCCCCCCGCTAGACCACCATGCCCCCCCTTCGCCACCCCAGAGTCCACAGAGTCATGTCTCAGGAGGAGAGAGGGCTGCTGCCACCCATCACCTGCAGACACACACAGGACAGTAAGTTTAATACTATGTAACGAAACAAATACCGCTCTTTCAAGCAGACTGTCAACAAACCACACATCGGGCCTCCCGGGTGGCGCAGTGGTCTAGGGCACTGCATCGCAGTGCTAACTGCGCCACCAGAGTCTCTGGGTTCGCGCCCAGGCTCTGTCGCAGCCGGCCGCGACCGGGAGGTCCGTGGGGCGACGCACAATTGGCATAGCGTCGTCCGGGGTAGGGAGGGTTTGGCCGGTAGGGATATCCTTGTCTCATCGCGCTCCAGCGACTCCTGTGGCGGGCCGGGCGCAGTGCGCGCCAACCAAGGGGGCCAGGTACACGGTGTTTCCTCCGACACATTGGTGCGGCTGGCTTCCGGGTTGGAGGCGCGCTGTGTTAAGAAGCAGTACGGCTGGTTGGGTTGTGCTTCGGAGGACACATGGCTTTCGACCTTCGTCTCTCCCGAGCCCGTACGGGAGTTGTAGCGATGAGACAAGGTAGTAATTACTAGCGATTGGATACCACGAAAATTGGGGAGAAAATGGGATTAAAAAATAAATAAAAAATAAAATAAAAAAACAAACCACACATCACAAACACGTTTTTGGGGGGCGCGCAGGGTGTTCTGATCGTCAGGCTTACCTGCGGGGGCATGCAGGGGCCCGTTGTTAAAGAAGCCATCGGAGGAGTTGTGTCGGCGGCGGCTCACGGCAGCACGGCTGTTCCGGTGGTGATGGGGGTCGCCATGCTTCTCTAGGCTGGCTGCAGGGGACTAGATACAAAAATAAAAAGTTTATATTTTTGTCACATGCACAAGTACAGTGTAATGCCTTTCTTGTAACCGCATTCCCAACAATGCAGTAATCAATAGTATTATAAATAGAACAAAAACCCACGAGAAATAAGAACACTAGAAAGTAAGTAAGCCATATACAGGGAAAAAAAAAGTCGAAGAAAAACGGCAAAAGAATCACAAAAAAGTTGCGTCGGAGCTCGCAAGACTGCAGCCATAGAGTACGACGTCATCATTGTCAAAAAAATAAAGGGCAGTGAAGTGAAACCACGTGCTCCCAGATCATACCCCTAGTCCTAGTATCTCCACACACACAATTATGAAACAGGAACGAATTCTCTCACAACCAACTCAAAATGTTTAATCTGATTTATTTAGCAATACAATGTCACACAGATACATAATACATATACACTATATATACAAAAGTATGTGGACACCTTTTCAAATTAGTGGATTCAGCCGTTTCAGCCACACAAGTTGCTGACAGGTTTATAACATCGAGCACACAGCCATGCAATCTCCATAGACAAAACATTGACAGTAGAATGGCATTATTTAAGAGCTCAGTTATGTTCAAAGTGGCACCATCATAGGATGCCACCATTCCAACAAGTCAGTTCATCAAATTTCTGCCCTGCTAGAGCTGCCCTAGTCACCTGTAAATGCTGTAATTGTGAAGTGGCAACGTCTAGGAGCAATAACGGCTCAGCCGCGAAGTGGTGGGCCACACAAGCTTACAGAACGGGATCACTGAGTGCTGAAGCGCGCAGCTCGTACAACTCGATGGGACTGACCTCAACCCCATCAAACACCTTTGGGATGAATTGGAACGCAGACTGCGAGCCAGACCTAATCACCCAACATCAGTGCCCGACCTCACTAATGCTCGTGGCTGAATGGAAGCAAGTCCCTGCAGCAATTTTCCAACATCTAGTGGAAGGCCTTCCCAGAAGAGTAGAGACTGTTATAGCAGCAAAGGGGGTACCAACTCCATATTAATACCCATGATTTTGGAATGAGATGTTTGACGAGCAGGTGTCCACATACTCTTGGTCATGTAGTGTATCTATGTAATATACAGTCATGTGGACATTAAGCAACTTAGGTTTGGTGTTTATGTAATAACTTTGTGTTGTCCATCAGTCACTACTATCAGCTTGATCTTACTGGACTGCCAATGTTGAGATCGGTATCCACAACTAATTTGGCTGGTGTACAACCTGATTTTTTTTTCCTGGTATAGGCTACACTCTGATGACCAGATTACTCCAAGCTCTTGCTGAAAGTAAAAAAACACTGTTCTCATTTAGCTGAATCTCAATCCCGTGTCGAGTAGTCCCAGGAGCAAGACAATACCACAACAGGCTCTCTTGCTTTTCACACTTCTCCATCTGTCCATTCACCTTCCCTTTCTAGTTAAATAAAGGTTAAATAAAAATAAAATTCTACTGCTTTCACTTACCACACGAAGAAAACACATTACAAATCATACAGAGCCTGGAAGATAGCAACTCTATGAGGAATGAATAATAAAACAAGCAAAATCCCCTTCACTCCCTGTCAGTTTCTTCATCCTCTCTCCATTACAGTCTACATTCATTCAATATGACTTCCTTGATTTTCTCCTGTCTGTTTCCCTTCGTACAAACTGTATCTCTGACTATTTTTCCTGTGCTGATTGCAGTCAGTCTGCCCCCAATAAGCCTGCCCCTGGTTGTGCGCACACACAAACGTATGTAAATACACACACGGTCTCACCTTGGCAGGCTGGGGCGTGGAGAAGTTAAGCCAGGCAGGAACAAAGTCATGCTGCGCCATTTAGGTCCAGTGTCTCCTATCAGTGGATCGAGGCATCAAACCTCATGGCAAGGATCTGACACAGAGTAAAATTAATGAGAAATCTTGGATTTTGGGACAAAAGAAACACATTGTTACATAAGACTTGTCATTATTACCCCAGAGTCTTTGGCTCTGAAGTCCTCTCCTCTTCCTCTCAGTCTCTGCCTCCTCTGTGGGATTGACTCAGAGTGTGTGATGGAGAGCAGCACCTCACTGCCGAGCCCTCCTCCTCCTCCAGGACAGAACAGCCCCTTTCCCCAGAGGCAGACCCCGTCGTCCAGGGTGAAAAGTTGGGAGTCGGGTCACAGGATTCTGGGATTATCTGGAATGGTGATCCAGAGGCGCGTTGTTACCCCCAAATTCGTCCTGATCACTCTACCCGAAGCAGGTAGGATTTTTTGTCAGGGGACAAGACACATGGAACCTGCTTGATCCGTTTGTGAAACAGAAGGGTCTGATTGGCGGGCTCAGTAGACAGGCAAGTGAATTGCCCAATGGGAGAGGCAGGTGCAGGTTGTCTGCTGAGATTGGAAGCTCTGGGGCATCGAGCCCTGTCAGTGTGAACGGGACAGTTCCACTATGACATCAGAAGTGTGCTGGAAGGAGGTTCTGGCTCTTCTCCTGCCACTACGAGTGCCAGCTCTTAGTCATTTTAGGCTCTACCCAAACACATGCAGAAAATAAATGAATTCAGAGACCTCTTTTTATTTCAATGGAGGTCACTGAAAACCACAGCTCACCTCATTAAACTGGTGAAAAGGCTGTCTGGGAAAAAAAAAAAAAAAAAAAGGTGTCTAGTATTACAGTCACATGACAGTAAAGGCAGTAGAATCCACTGTTACATTTCTGACATCTTCAATTCCGGTCAGTGAAATGTTGATACTGCAGAAAAACGCATTATAATGCAGCTTTTCAATGCATGCTAAAGACAAATGGTGTCTCAACGGCTGGTTAGATTGGTTGCTTTCTTCATCTGTTCTATTATATTTGCTGGTATAATTAGCTGTAGTTGTGTGGTTGAAGGATGAGAGTGCAAAAGTTTTTAAACAGTATAACAGCAATCTCTTACAATCAGTGTTCTGTGTGTCACAACACACCTGGGACTCCTTTGTTGAAAGACAAAAAATAAACGTGTAAATAAAAGAGGGAACCTCTGAAAGGCAAATATCTTCCTTTCTTCAAAGCAAAGAAAGTGTAGGAACATATGGAGCATGTGTCAGGAAAGGTGCTGTGCAGTTACTCCTAGTATTTTCCGTCCTCTTGTAGTGTTGCTTTCACATGTAGTAGTATCTGCACTTATGCAGACCGGACCTGCAAACACAAAACAGAAATACTTTTGAATCTCAGACACACCGGTAAGGTTGTAATGCACAGACCCTTAGCTTACAAGTTTATGCAGGTGTATACCCGAGTCATGTTTCCAGCACAATCTGTACTGTACGTCAAACTTGATGAATAGTTCTCCCAGAACACCTTTGATGAACCCACAATATAGCTTCTCATTCAAAAAACAGCAAACACATTGCAATGGTAAAAAGAAACGTTTTGAAGCAAAACAATCAAAAACCAGAGCTCTTAAGACATTTTATACTCTCTTATAAAACTGCAAGCTTTTATCAAATATGTATACCAGTCTAAAAATATTCTAGACCTGAAATGTTTCTCACTCTCTCCCAGCTCCTGATCTAAATCGGGCAGTGAGTGATTGTGTGTTCTAAACTACTAAGAACTGCGACCCACTCACAGCATGTCATCATCATTAATGATCATGAGGCTGCAGTGCTTCCTAAATACAAATCAATAAACATGACTTGCCTAGTTAAAAAGGTCCAATTATATTTCTTTTTTTTAAATAAAAAAATCCTTTATAGCACTGTGATAGGCTGTCCAATGGCTTCCATTGTGTATTGAGTTGACCAAGTTATTGTGGACACATTCACTTTTACAAACAAGTTAAGACATTGTCAAAA
Source organism: Salvelinus fontinalis (assembly GCF_029448725.1). Lineage (NCBI taxonomy): Eukaryota > Metazoa > Chordata > Actinopteri > Salmoniformes > Salmonidae > Salvelinus > Salvelinus fontinalis. Next base: position 16,256,368 of record NC_074681.1, on the reverse strand, counting down.
TTCTTAGCAAGTTAAGAAATAATTTGAGCAGATTCAGGAAGCAAAAACTTTGATCACTGCTAGTTAATTATCTGGCTAGCTACAAAAGTATGGACACCCCTTCAAATTAGTGGATTCGGCTATTACAGCCACAACTGTTGCTGACAGGTGTATAAAATCGAGCACACTGCCATGCAATCGCTATAGACAAACATTGGCAGTAGTATGGCCTTACTGAAGAGCTCAGTGACTTTCAACATGGTGAAGTGGAAAAGTCTAGGGGCAACAACGGCTCAGCCGCAAAGTGGTAGGCCACACAAGCTCACAGAACGGGACCGCAGAGCTCTGTAGTGCGTAAAAATCGTCAGTCTTCTGTTGTAATACTCACTAGCGAGTTCCAAACTGCCTCTGGAAGAAACGTCAGCAAAATAACTGTTCGTAGGGAGCTTCATGAAATTAGTTTACATTGCCGAGCAGCAGCAGCGCACAAGCCTAAGATCCCCCTGCACAATGCCAAGCTTTAGCTGGAGTGGTGCAAAGATAGCCGCCATTGGACTGGAGCAGTGGAAACGTGTTCTCTGGAGTGATGAATCACGCTTCACCATCTGGCAGTCCGACTGCCGAATCTGGGTTAGCCGGATGCCAGGAGAACGCTACCTACCCAAATGCATACTTACAACTGTAACGTTTGGTGGAGGAGGAATAATGGTCCGGGGCTGTTTTGCATGGTTTGGGCTTAGTTCCAGTAAAGGCAAATCTTAACGCTATAGCATGCATTGATATTCTAGATGATTCTGTGCTTCCAACTTTGTGGCAACAGTTTGGGGAAGGCCCTTTCCTATTTTATCATGACAACTCCCCCTGTGCACAAAGCAAGGTCCATAGAGAAATGGTTTGTCGAGATCGGTGTGGAAGAACTTGACTGGCCTGCACAAAGCCCTGATCTAAACCCCATCGACCACGTTTGGGAAGAATTGGAACAACAACTACGAGCCAGGCCTAATCACCCAACATCAGTGCCGGACCTCACTAATGCTCTAGTGGAAAGCCTTCCCAGAAGAGTGTAGGCTACTACGGCAGCAAAGGGGGAACCAACTCCATATTAATGCTAATGGGCTATGATTTTGGTATGAGATGTTCAACGAGTAGGTGTCCACATACTTTTGGCCATGTGATGTACAGTATATTCCTTGTAAACTCGTTGTAACCAAGTTGTTAGCAAGCTAGCTAGCCACGACTGTCACCAAAGCTAGCAAGTCAACTAGCTAACATACAGTAACTCGCATAACTACGACCCAGTATCAAACACATACAATATATTTTTTGCAACAGAGTAACGTGAAGTTGTTTCTAATATTGCTACCAAATTTCTGCAAATAGAGGTAAACAGACCTTCGCTTCGTTGGCACGGCTTCAAAATGGCTACCGCGTTAGCCCACACGGGTTCGGGGGATTCGGGCGCTAGCTAGCTAATCACGTTATATCTACTGTTAGCTTGCTAGATTTTATATGATGATGCCAAAACCTACTTATATCAAGCAATATCTTAACGAAATATGATTTAAAAAAGATATCTTGACTATTAATATTCCTTTAGCACTACAATACTTCCTGCTATGTGCCTCCAGATTAAAGTGGCGATTGGGTGTTTGTTTGGGTTTTTGGAGCGCTCGCGGAGCTTACTTATCTGGGATACGTTCAAGTTCTTATAATTTTGCAACCTCAGGCGCGTAGCATTTTGTTTCAAACTGAATAGGAGTGGGATTTTTTGTATACTAAAAACGTCGAAACAGATTAGAAAGAAATTAGAGTTAAAACATTTTGCGATCAAAATGGCCTTTATTTCTTTATTTAAATAGGCAAGTCAGAAACAAATTCTTATTTACAATGACGGCCTACCGGGGAACAGGGGGTTAACTGCCTTGTTCAGGGGCAGAACGACAGATTTTGACCTTGTCAGCTCGGGGATTCGATACAGCACCTGCCGCCCCTGTTTAACTAGTACTAAAACAAAGTACTAGCTAGCTACATATTTGTGATATTGAATGCAACACACTATTTTCCAGGCAGGCGCACTAATCAATCGCTGCAGAAATCAAACTTTCGTCAGACACAGTGAATCGAGTAATCGACCTTACAAGCCTATGCAATGGCTAATTTATTATTGATCTGCACAACATGAAGATCAAGGGTGACTACATTTTTTAAGCACAGGCTTTTGTTAGAACATGTCTATAAATTTTGATATCTAACGTTGTTAGATATGCTAAAGAGGTCAACGTTTGTTAGCTAGCTAGCTAACCAGTTTGATCTTATGTTCTAAAATGCACATGCACCTCTTCCCCTTTTAAGTAAAAAAAAATATATCTCATTTGCATTGAAGTGACAATTGAATCCTTGTGTGGTAAGTAAGAACATTACACCAGCTCCTATGACACCATCATATTGGTCTATCTGTCAAATTGACCTTGCAACAAATAGCCAAAAACATCTGGGTTTTCTGGACCAGGATAGACACAGTGGGCCAGATCATATTAAACCCTACTGAGAAATGCTTTCTGCAACACTGTCTTTTTTTACTCCCATGGTCCAACATGGCGATCTCTGCAACGGATACTCTGCGGGTCCAGCTGCACGTGAAGAGGGAATGTTTTTATACCAGTTCCAACCACTTGATATCTCCACAAGTTTCCATGGCAACTAAGCTACTGTTCCAGAGACTAGCCTCCTCCAGGTTTCTGACCCTCTGGTCCCTAAGCTGCTCTGCCTCTTTGTTCTGCCAGGGGCACCCCACTCCCAGGGCCCCTGGGAGGAGAGAACCAACATCGCCTCAGCATGAAAACCCTGGTCAATGCCTTGGCTTCTCCGCCCTCCTTCCATTCCTGGGTGCCCCCCTGCTGATAGCGGTGACCCAGTCCTACCTCCCCGAGGTGGTCTATGGGGCCTCCATCATGTCCTTCCTGGGCGGGGCCCGCTGGGGCTTTTCCCTGCCTAAGGGAAGCCCTGCCCAGCAGACTGGATGAACCTGGGCAACAGTGTGGTGCCCTCCCTGCTGGCCTGGCTGGCTCTGCACTGCAGGGACAACATCGCAGAGGGAGCCCTGGTGGTCATCATGGGGCTGTGCCTGGCCCTGCACAACAATCAAACTCTGCTGCCTGGCTACCCCAGCTGGTTGAAAGCCTTGGAAACCATACTTACTCTGGTAAGAAACCTTCTCCTTGGATGCCACATTGACACTGAAGGAGATGTGCCCGGAGAAGAAGATCAAGACAGTTGACTAGGTAATGGTGGCTAGGGGATACTCACTCAGAGTTTACACTTGAGAGCTAAAGTATGTCAAGAAGACAAGTGAATGAATAGTGGAACACAGATCAGGGTCTTGTTCAGTAGGAGTTAACGGGAGAAAATGGAGGTGGTGCAACATTGTTTAAAACAAAAACAAAAAAAATTCACATTTGGATTTTATTTTAATCAATGTGTTATTCATGACACATCTGTTCCTCAACAGGTGAGAATTGAAATATAAATTTACTTTAATCTAGTGCCGTTGCTGAATGAAGGTGATACAAGCTACAGTATTTTCAAACAAAGGGACATCTCTCAGTGTTTTTGGAATGGTGAGTACTGACTAAAAAGGCACTGATATTTACAGTGTTATTTTTTTTATATATACACACAATGGCTGCGTTTCAGTCAATGAGACATATTAAACAAATACTGAGTGCAACAGTTCTACTACAGAGTAATGTACCTTAGTGATCATTTAACAAACGCTGTGAGCACAGCAGAACGATACCATAAGCTTACCATTTCCAACCGTAACAAAGTTTCACATGAGGGGCCATAAGTAACATTTTGCTCATAGTAGCTTCTTCCTTCAGCAGTCAAGTAAGTGCAGTACAAGGTTTAATATAACTCAGTGTAAACACATGAAGCCCATCGCACTAGCAGTCAGTCAACCTTCAGTCAACATGGATAACTCACAACTCTCATGGAAGTTAAACATAGTTTTGGTGGTAATTTTGAGAAATTGAAGTTGGGCAAAATTAATATTCAAATTTCCATTAAAAGTGCACAGGTTGAAACAATTGATATGATATCACAAAGAGTGACAGCCAGCCATTCCATTCTCAGAAACAGACAAACATCCTACGTACACTTCAGTGGAGAATATAATGGTCCTGAAAGTGCCAATGTTTTTAAGTTCACACAAATAAGCTGAGACAATACAGTAACAATGAAAGCTATTGACCATCCAGAAACACTGGCACACTTCTCTGAAACAGAACAGTGAAGTGACTGATTGATTGATGGAGACAGATGGGTCTGCCATGTGACTGACTGGGAGTAAGTACTGTAGCCTAGCCAGCTCATTTGAATCAACAGTTTCTTGGTTGGCAGTGTCCCAGTCATCCGTTTGGCTCAGTGTACGTCTAGTTCAGTTACATAAAAGCAATAAAAAAAACAATCCAGAATAACAAAACAATCCAAACATTCTGAAATCCATCTATTCCACTCGAAGTCCACAGAAAGTGATTTGTCTTGTATTTTGAAAACACCAAACTCTTCTAGCTAACAAATTCTGTGTTCATGCTCTGTGAGGAGCTCAAAAGAGTATTCTACAAGTCTCATCCCAACTGTAGTTCACCCTCCATTAGCTAACAGAGTACAATGTGTGACCATGGGTATAGCAGATAACGGAATTCGATTCTGCTGCGGCATTCTGCCACTGCTGTTCAAAAGTTAAATACATTGCTGGTGAAGGCCATGTTGATAATAAACTTGAGGACTCGTCTTTGATATGGCTAAGAACGTCATATGCAGTTGTCTAGTGTGTCCAACCTGGGTAGCAAACCCAGTCTCCTGCTGCACCACAGAGTCAGCCCGCTAAGGGCAAATTCATGATAACGGAATTACGCTGAGACTCACTTTAAAATATGTCAAACAAAAACCAATGATTAAAGTTAAACCATAGAACTCGATGCACAATGGCTACTTTGAACAATTTCCAATGGAAATTTTACAAAAACACATTTACATTAAGAACTGTGCCGTTACAAAGTATGGTAACAGAATAAAACTGAGGGAGATTTTACAGTAATTCTGTTTAGAAACTTTGCATCTGCACAGTTTTTCTAGTAAATGTATATTTTGTTACTGTGTTCAAAGTAGTAGTTGTGCATAGAGTTCTATGGTTTGATAAACTTAGAAATATGTTTTTTATTCACTCATGACTGCATGGCCAGGCACGACTCCAACACCATCATTAAGTTTGCTGATGACAACAGCCTGATCACCGACAACGATGAGACAGCCTATAAGGAGGAGGTCAGAGACCTGACCGTGTGGTGCCAGGACAACAACCTCTCCCTCAACGTGATCAAGACAAAGGAGATGATTGTGGACTACAGGAAAAGGAGGACCAAGCACGCTCCCATTCTCATCGACGGGGCTGTAGTGGAGCAGGTTGAGAGCTTCAAGTTCCTTGGCGTGCACATCACCAACAAATTAACATGGTCCAAGCACACCAAGATAATTGTGAAGAGGGCATGTCAAAACCTATTTCCCTCAGGAGACTGAAAATATTTGGCATGGGTTCTCAGATCCTCAAAAGGTTTTACAGCTGCACCATCGAGAGCATCCTGACGGGAGGCATCACTGCCTGGTATGACAACTGCTCGGCCTCCGACCGCAAGGCACTACAGAGGGTAGTGCGTACGGCCCAGTACATCACTGGGGCCAAGCATCCTGCCATCCAGGACCTCTATACTAGGCGGTGTCAGAGGAAGGCCCTAAAAATTGTCAAAGAATCCAGCCACCCTAGTCATAGACTGTTCTCTTTGCTACCGCACGGCAAGCGGTACCGGAGCACCAAGTCTAGGTCCAAGAGGCTCCTAAATAGCTTCTACCCCTAAGCCATAAGACTCTTGAACGGCTAATCAAATGGCTACCCAGACTATTTGCATTGCCCCCCACCCACCCACCCACCCACGCTGCTGCTACTCTGTTATTATCTATGCATAGTCAATTTAATAACTCTCCCTACATGTACATATTACCTCAATTACCTCGACATCGGTGCCCCCGTACATTGACTCTGTACCGGTATGCCCTGTATATAGCCCCGCTATTGTTATTTACTGCTGCTCTTTAATTATCTGTTATTCTTATCTCACTTTTTTTATAGGTATTTTCTTAAAACTGCATTGTTGGTTAAGGGCTTGTAAGTAAGCATTTCACTAAGGTCTACACCTGTTGTATTTGGCGCATGTGACAAATACAATTGGATTTGATTTGTTTGGCATACATTTTAAAGTGAAAAATCTGAGTCTTCTGATACCATGGAATTGCCCCTAAGCTAAAGTCATTTTGGCATTTATAGCTCTGTAGCTAACTCAAGTATCCAGATCTCAGGCAAGGTTACTCGTCATGTAATCTCACGGTGCCAGACATAAAACAGTATTCTCGTCTGAGAATGACGTTTGTTCCAGAAAAAAAAGAAAACGGCTACTCATCAGGTTTTGCGGGTTCACCGAACCACCTCCCTTGGTTCTACTAGGGCTCAATCTCAGAGCACGGCCACGCCCCCGTCACAGCGACTGGTGATCATGTTGCCAATCTCCGTCCAGGTGTCCAGGTGGGGGTCGTAAATCTCCACAGAGTCCACCGTCACGGGGGCCGAGAAGTCTCTGCTGGAGGCCCGTCCCCCCACGGCGTACAGCAGTCCGTTAACGGCTGACACGGACACCCCGGCCCTCGCCACTGCCATGGGGGCCACCTCCACCCATTTCTCCTTTTAGAGGAAAGGAGTAATGGATACATAGTTGAGAGTAACCGTCTGAGGGAAATTAGAGGCGTTGTAGTGTTTCCATCTACAGTTGAAGTCGGAAGTTTACATACACCTTAGCCAAATACATTTAAAATCCGTTTTTCACAATTCCTGACATTTAATCCTAGTAAAAATTGTCTAAGGTCAGTTAAAATAAAATGGTGATCCTAAGAATGTGAAATGTCAGAATATTAGTAGAGAGAATGATTTATTTCAGCTTTTATTTCTATCATCACATTCCCAGTAGGTCAGAAGTTTACATACACTCTATTAGTATTTGGTAACATTGTCTTTAAATTGTTAAACTTGGGTCAAACGTTACGGGTAGCTTTCCACAAGAAATTGGGTGAATTTTGGCCCATTCCTCCTGACAGAGCTGGTGTAACTGAGTCAGGTTTACATTTTACATTTTAGTCATTTAACAGACGCTCTTATCCAGAGCGACTTACAGTAGAGTGCATACATTTTATTACATTTTTTACATTTCATTACATTTTACATACTGAGACAAGGATATCCCTACCGGCCAAACTCTCCCTAACCCGGACGACGCTATGCCAATTGTGCGTCGCCCCACGGACCTCCCGGTTGCGGCCGGCTGCGACAGAGCCTGGGCGCGAACCCAGAGACTCTGGTGGCGCAGCTAGCACCCTAGACCACTGCGCCACCCAGGAGGCCCAGGTTTGTAGGCCTCCTTGCTCGCATGCGCTTTTTCAGTTCTGCCCACAAATTTTCTATAGGATTGAGGTCAGAGCTTTGTGATGGGCACTCCAATACCTTGACTTTGTTGTCCTTAAGCCATTTTGCCACAACTTTGGAAGTATGCTTGGGGTCATTGTCCATTTGGAAGACCCATTTGCAACCAAGCTTTAACTTCCTGACTGATGTCTTGATGTTGCTTCAATATATCCACATAATTTTCCTGCCTCATGATGCCATCTATTTTGTGAAGTGCACCAGTCCCTCCTGCAGAAAAGCACCCCCACAACATGATGCTGCATCCCCGTGCTTCACGGTTGGGATGGTGTTCTTCGGCTTGCAAGCGTCCCCCTTTTTCCTCCAAACATAACGATGGTCATTATGGCCAAACAGTTCTATTTTGTTTCATCAGACCAGATGACATTTCTCCAAAAAGTATGATCTTAGTCCCCATGTGCAGTTTAAAACCGTAGTCTGTATTTTTTATGGCGGTTTTGGAGCAGTGGCTTCTTCCTTGCTGAGCGGCCTTTCAGGTTGCTGATTATAGGACTCGTTTTACTGTGGATATAGATACTTTTGTACCTGTATCCTCCAGCATCTCACAAGGTCCTTTGATGTTGTTCTGGGTTTGATTTGCACTTTTTGGCACCAAAGTACGTTCATCTCTAGGAGACACAACGCGTCTCCTTCCTGAGCGGTATGACGGCTGCGTGGTCCCATGGTGTTTATACTTGCGTACTATTGTTTGTACAGATAAACGTGGTACCTTCAGGCGTTTGGAAATTGCTCCCAAAGATGAACCAGACTTGTGGAGGTCTGCAATTTCTTTTGATTTTCCCATGATGTCAAGCAAAGAGGCACTGAGTTTGAACTCAAATTATGTCAATTAGCCTATCAGAAGCTTCTAAAGCCATGATATCATTTTCTGGAATTTTCCAAGCTGTTTAAAAGGCACAGTCAATTTAGTGTATGTAAACTTCTGACACACTGGAATTGTGAAACACTGAATTATAAGTTAAATAATCTGTCTGTAAACAATTGTTGGAAAAATGACTTGTATCATGCACAAAGTAGATGTCCTAACCAACTTGCCAAAACGATAGTTTGTTAACAAGAAATTTGTGGAGTGGTTGAAAAACTAGTTTTAATGACTCCAACCTAAGTGTATGTAAACTTCGGACTTCAACTGTATGTATGTGTGGTGTGTACGTGTGTGTATGTGTGACTATGCCCATCACTCTGGAGGTTGTGTCATGCCAAAACTATAGTTTGTTAACAAGAAATGTGTGGATGGTTTAAAAACTAATTTTAATGACTCCAACATAAGTGTATGTAAACTTCCGACTTCAACTGTACATAAAGCTATGATGAGGTATGGTGACAACGTGTGGCTTTTTAAACAAGGCTGTATATACAGTGCATTCGGAAAGTATTCAGATCCCTTGACTTTTTACAAATGTTGTTAGGTTACAGCCTTATTCTAAAATTGATTAAATTGTCCCCACCCCCTCAATCTACACACAATACCCCATAGTGACAAATCAAAAACAGGTTTTTAGAAATGTTTGCAATAAAATAAAATAAAAAGACATTTACATAAGTATTCAGACTCTTTTCTCAGTACTTTGCTGAAGCACCTCTGGCAGTGATTACAGGCTAGAGTCTTCTTGGGTATGATGCTACAAGCTTGGCACACCTGTATTTGGGGAGTTTCTCCCATTCTTCTTTGCAAATCCTCTCAAACCCTGTCAGGTTGGATGGGGAGCGTTGCTGCATAGCTATTTTCAGGTCTCTCCAGAGATGTTCGATCAGGTTCAAGTCCGGGCTCTGGCTGGGCCACTCAAGGACATTCAGAGACTTGTCCCAAAGTCACTCCTGCATTGTCTTGGCTATGTGCTTAGGGTCGTTGTCCTGTTGGAAGGTGAACCTTCGCCCCAGTCTGAGGTCCTGAGAGTTCTGGAGCAGGTTTTCATCAAGGATCTCTCTGTACTTTGGTCCGTTCATCTTTCCCTCGATCCTGACTCGTCTTCCAATCCCTGCTGCTTAAAAACATCCCCACAGCGTGATGCTGCCCCCATTATGCTTCACCATAGGGATGGTGCCAGGTTTCCTCCAGATGTGACGCTTGGCATTCAGGCCAAATAGTTCAATCTTGGTTTCTTTAGACCAGAGAATGTTGTTTCTCATGGTCCTTTAGGTGCCTTTTGGCAAACTCCAGGTGGGTTGTCATGTGCATTTTACTGAGGAGTGGCTTCCGTCTGGCCTATACCATAAAGGCCTGATTGGTAGAGTGCTGCAGAGATAGTTGTCCATCTGTAAGGTTCACCGATCTCCAGAGGAACTCTGGAGCTCTGTCAGAGTGACCATCAGGTTCTTGGTCACCTCCCTGACCATGGCCCTTCTCCCCTGATTGCTCAGTTTGGACAGGCAGCCAGCTCTAGGAAGAGTCTTGGTGATTCCAAACTTCTTCCATTTAAGAATGATGGAGGCCACTGTGTTCTTGGGGACCGTCAATGCTGCAGAAATGTTTTGGTACCCTTTCCCAGAGCTGTGTCTCGACACAATCCTGTCTCTGAGCTTTACGGACAATTCCTTTGACCTCATGACTTGGTTTTTGCTCATGCACTGTCAACTGTGGGACCTTATATAGACAGGTGTGTGCCTTTCCAAATCATGTCCAATCAATTGAATTTACCACAGGTGGCATACATTCAAGTTGTAGAAATATCTCAAGGATGATGAATGGAAACAGGATGCATCTGAGCTCATAGCAAAGGGTCTGAATACTTATGTCAATAAGGTATGTTTTGTATTTTTTTTACATTTGCAAAAATGTCTAAACCTATTCTCGCTTTCTCATTATTTTAGAATAAGGCTAACGTAACAAAATGTGGAAAAGGGAAGAGGGTTTGAATATTTTCCGAATGCACTGTATAAATCCACCATAACCCCCTCACCTCTTCAGGACAGTATTTCTCCACTGTCTCTAGGGAGCCCAGTGCCTCGTTCCAGCCCCCCACAGCGTATATGCAGTTGTTGAGGCAGGCCACGCCCACGTAGGCCCGCCGGGTCACCATGACGGGCAGGGCACTCCAGCGCCGGGAAATGGGGTCGTACACCTCCGCAGAACGCAGCTCCATCCCCTCATCACTGATCCCCCCGATCACATAGATGAAGCCTAGATATAGGGGAGATGGGAATGATCACCGGCCATTCAGAAAAATTCTGTCATTGAGACAGCAGAAGCCATTATATTGATACAGTATATTCTGTTGTAAATGTTTTATGTATTGTTATGTATGAATTGAATTACCCTGTAACTCGCAGCATCCAAAGTAATACCGAGGCACTGCCATGCTTCCAATGATCTCCCACTTATTCTCTGTCGGGTCGTAGCGCTCCATTGTCTTCCCTATCTCTGATCCAACCCAACCACCTGCAGGAACACAGCAGTGAGGAGACATGGTATTAATACCTTATCCCATAGACCCAAGTGACAGACTCTTGGACACTAATTTCTTCATTCCATTCTTTAAAAAAAATAACTGATCTGAAATGACTGATTTGGTGAAAGCTATGCAGTGGAAACCTTGCTTTCACCTGTCCAATCATGTTAGATCTGTGATGACTTCAAGGAGGGGAAACATTAAGCATGTATTCCCAATCAAGGCCTTGGCTTCGTTAGTTTACCCAGTGCGTAGAGAGCCCCGTGACAGGGGCAGACCCCGACACCACAGCGAGGGAAATTGAGAGAGGCCACAGCTGCCCACTGCTTAGTCACCGGGTCGTATCTCTCTGTGCAGTCAAATATCATGGAGTCCTTCTCCCCTGGGAAATGACAAGAAACAGAATACTAGAAACATAACTGTATTGCCCTGAGGAAGACACAGGTTGAAACACATGGCATGTTCTCCGCACAAACAAACACAGAACCACACAGACAGGACTCATTACTGAGTGGACTATCCTGGTTAAATAAATAAAATGAGTTTCACCTCCCACGACATAGATCATGCCCTCCAGCACAGCCACTCCCAGCCCGCTACGGGCCTGGTGCAGGGAGGACACGGTGGTCCAGTACTGGCTGAATGAGTCAAAGCGTTCCACGCAGCTCAGGGCCCGGCTGTCACTCCAACGGCCGCCCTGCAGCCTAGTGTAGCCTCCTGAGACAGGGGAAACCAACCGTGACGCAACAGCCTGGATCACTTCATTAAATAATTCAATTTGGATCGAGCTGGTACTCATATAATCTGCTGAGTTTACACTGAAGATGCTACAACAAAAATGGCCACCCCAGTTCTGTTGTCATCAACATATAAAGGTGGCCAGGTGCTGAACTGAGGTTTACCTACCTATGGCATAGAGGTATTTCCTGGCCTTTCTCCTTGGCCTCATCTTGGCTGGCTGTAACAGGCTGTACATCTTATTCTCTTTGGGAGACTTGCTGACCTCTGTGTATTCCCTCAGCAGTGTCTGCAGCGCCACCCGCAGGCTGAAGTCAGAAATGCCTACACAGAGAAATGATATGATGTCATCGATTAGCAGCACAACAATAAAAATCAGGGGGAAAGATACTGGTTTGGGGATAAGTACATTTTAATGGTGTGAGGAATATAAAATGATCTAAGAAAATCAGTTATTGATAAATCAGGAGAAATAAGGACATTCCTTCCTGACAAATCAGGAGGAAACATCTTTCCATCTAACCTTCGATGTACTTGAAGAGTCTCTGTGGGGAGAGCAGGGGGAACCTGACTGGGTCCAGCACCTCCACCACATGCTTCTTCCTCTTGGTCACGTCCTGTAGGACCCAGTCCATGGCCGCCGTGAACACCTGGTACTCATCCTCGATTCGCAACTCCTCGCTCCGCAGCAGCTTCACCAGCTGGCCCTTGGACAGGCCCCAGAACTCGTCCGACACACACACCTAAAGGTCAGATGTTTTGAATGTGATTTTGTTTTTTGATGTCAGTGGTAACAGGTTATTCACTTTTTGTTACACACCCTCAGCAGATTAGAACGAGATGAAATGAGAAAAGAGCCTCAGAGGCAAAGAGGGAAGAGAGAATCTGAAGACAGACAGACAGAGATGGAGGAAGAAAGAGACCATGCGTAGCACCTCCAGAAAGTGGACCTGGATGTAGTTCTCAGTGAACGCCAGCATGTCCATGCAGGCGATCTGCTCAAGGAACTGGTATACCCCCACACAGTTGGACGGGTCCATGTGGCCCTTGAGGAACTCTCCACAGATAGACACCACCTCACTCAGCTGCAGCATGTCTGCTGCCACCATCAGCTCCTGCATGTTCTCCACCGTCACATTAATCATACCTGGACGGGTTCAGTTCAAAGAAACACAAAAAAATCTGTATCATGTATTACTGTTCTTTGTATGAACACACTACGTGTACACTACACACTCAGTAAATGGTACATTTCCTGACAGGGCGAACCTGTGTATATGAACTCCAGCAGGACCTCAAACACGGGTGCCTCCACCCCCAGGATCTGGACCTCTTCCTTGTCTGCCTCGCTCATCCCCCCAGAGAAAAGAGCGGAGAAGTAGGGGCTGCTTGCAGCCAGAACCAGCTTGTGGACACTGAACACACGGCCTCCCAGCCGCAGCCTTACATCACAGAAATCTGTCCGGAGGCGCATCTTGTTCATCTGGGCCAGGATGAGTCGGGCGTAGCGGTCCGATGCAAACAGAGCCTGCTCAGCGGACTGGGTCGTCACACTAGTTGCAGGTATGTCACCGCCGCCACTGCTCCCAGGTGGTGAGCGAGGTGGAAACATCACAGAGGACATGGTGGCTCAGTCACAGGGAGGGAAAAAGACGGGGGCGGTGTCACAGACACGGTCTACCCTTACTGCTGCTTCATGGTGCAGGACTCTTCAAGTGGACACATCATCTGACTCTAGGGAGAAGAGCACGAGAAACATGAAAGATGATACAGTATGTTATGTTACATTTGAGATTGTAACAAGCTGGTATAACGTTACAATACAAAATAACATCATTATGATAAAAAGTGCCAAATATTTGATGCTGGTCTTCTGTTTGTTGCTTTTGTTTTCAACTGTGTTTGTGAGAACAAGAAATAGAGGGGATGAATTCTTTCCTCTATTGAGTTCAAGTGATGCATTATATAACTGTTCATGTATCAGTTATCAAAAAGGTCCCTTGTTTTTATATCATCACCACCATCTGGACTAGTTCAAACTGTACAACCAGCTCATGACAACATATTTGCTATAAAACACAGCATTTCATCCACCATTGATCTGTGACTTTGCTCTATGGATGCTAGCTAAATCTTGGATACAAAAATAATGAAGTTAGTTCACCTCACTTACTAGCAACCAGACCGAGATGGATTTATAATAATGTTAATTTAGTTAACGGTATAAAAAGTATAACAGCATCATCAGATCGATTGGTGTGTCCCACTAGTCTGGCTACTAGTGTACCGTCGCCCTAGAGATCAGTTGGTTGGTAAGCAAACATACCTGCAGCTAACGTTAGCTAGCTAACGTTAGCGCCTGCTAAATTATGTGACAGATAGGGTCAGACCATTTTATTATTTGAATGGTAAATCACGACAATAATCGAAACTGTTCAAATGGAACCTTGTCTACACAAAGGAAATATAATACACCAACCTGCACAGTTGCTTGTTAGTCCACATTAAGTTTCCAAGTTAGTTAATTTCCAGCAGGCAACTTCCGCAAACAGATCTGTCAATCTTTTTCTGGATCGACTGTACGGTCTTGAGTGGATGGAATACTAGCTCTAACTAAGCAAATACCAAACGTAAAATGAAGTCAACACCAGTAGATGGCATCATTGCCCTTAGCGTGCAAGTGAAGCACATGCAAAAAATAACCAGGGTTGGGACCAAAGGCCTGCATTGCTGCCTGCTTGCCTACCAAAATGAAGGGCACAGTCATTGAGTTAAAACCACATGATTATTATATATATAATTCTGCATGTAGCACTTGGTCGTAAGGAAAAGCAAGACATGGCCCATAGTTTGCAATATCTCTATCTTTTCTGTAGTTTGGTTATAATTTGTCCACAGTGCTGTTGATTGTTAAATGACAGGGCACACAGTGAGTGTTAACATTTTTTAAAATAGGGTTTAAGAGGTCATGGACCCTAGCCTTGTATATAATCCACCAGACTGATTTCCGCTGCGCTATTGGTTGTGAACCATTCATGTAAGCTTGTGAGATCAGACGGTTTGCGAGGCTTTACATGGCCCCTACATGCACTTACTGCACATTTGCCTGTAGCCCCTGCTTAGTGCTGAAGCTATTAACATTATGGCCATTAACTGTGTGAAACAACTGGCTAATCAAATATGTCAATTAGAACAGAATCAGGACAGTAAGCCTATAACAAGCTCGTTAATGTTTTTTGTAGAACATAGGCTACTGTACGAAAAGTGAATTGATTCAATTTACTTTTTGAACCTGAACCTGTTGACTGTCGTTAAATAGACTTTCTTTGGCCTGACGACACAGGGTGGACATTTATAGCCCACCAACCCATTACTTCTTTCATTTTTGGGACATTTGGATGATTTCATTGTCTGGAACCCTGTTCACGGTGTCTGAAACCTGTTCCTCTTTAACCTTAAGGTTAAAAAGGTCAATTAATCAAGAAATTGGTTCAATTAGCTCATGCGATTTAAAGAAGATCTTCAAATCCCTCTTCTTCTCCACTAGTTAGCCCTTTATAAATGGAATCTATACATCAAGTCAAAGTTTATTGGCTGCGTACACAGTTTAGCAGATGTTATAGCTGGTGCAGTGAAATGCTTATGTTACTAGCTCCTAACAATGCAGTAAAATGTCAAAGTTTTTGAAATTATAAATTATATCAAGAAATGGCGGAACGAATTCAATTAACAATTCAAATAGCACTGTAACAGTAATCCAAATGCAATCTACATATATATACAGCAAATTAATTTACACAAGAATGATATGTACAGCAGTAGATATATTAGAGTGAGCTATGTCAAGAATCCAGTATATAAATAAATATACAGTGTGAATTAACAGTGTAACTAAAATGCAATGTACTGTACAGTAGTAGAAATATTAGAATGAGCTATGTCGCAAATACAGTATTTAAATGCACAGTACAAAACCCCATGGCAAAATGGACAGAAGGGTACACCTGATATCCATTCAGGTGCAGGGTACACCTGATATCCATTCAGGTGCAGGGTACACCTGATATCCATTCAGTGAGGTTTTGTATCTCGTGTATCTCCCTAATATCAAATGCAGTTCGTTCTGTGGCCTTGTGAGGGATATCATCAGTAGAGTATCTTTGCCTGACTGTAGGTCTTATATCCTCTTACTCCTCCTGGCTGACCTCGCCATCCTTACACTTCCAGCTCTAATTCCTCCGTGATTAGTCCCCAGCGGCCCTTCAGCCATCTGCATGTAGCTATTGGTTTCCAATCCCAGGCCACATCCAAGTGACACTGGCCCTGTGCCAGCCCAGTGGCCATATTAATCTTTCAGAGCTGAACACCTTTACACGGTTGACTGTCGAGGTGGACGGAGGTTCTTGTTCACGGACAGAGGTGAGATAATTTTGTGAGGATTATGAGGGGGCCCGGGCCAATTGGGGTCCGCAGTTAAATCAGAGGTCATACTCAGTGCAAGTGGACTCAAACTGATCAGGTGAGACTCGTGAGAGTAACTGGGATGGAAAAGAGGACTCCCGGGTAAACTGTGGCAATTGTAAGTGGATTTTCCTGGATAAATAAATACATTAATAATTATAATTATAATTATATGATGAGGGTGAGTGAAGAAGGGTTATGAGGTTTAATTAGAGGAGGACAGTGTGTTAAAGATGGATCCCCTGGCTGCCAAACTAGCTCCTACAGATCTTATTTGCTGGATTAGCATCCCCCTGGATGGTTTGTTAGCAAGCATAGGGCGGTCAGTCAGCAGGAGGTAGTAGCATACTAACACTGCTGAACCAGCAGAACGTCTGGCCTCAACCCTCTATCTGACCAGAGATGCCAGAGGTAGCTTTTGCCAAAAGGTCAAGCCGAAAACAACCATGTAAGGTTACATAAACATGGGACAATATAAGACTTCATGGTAAAACTTAATGAAGGGATTCTAAGTAGTCTATAAACAGTTAATTGTTTGCTTATAGATTTTATTTATAAGTAAATTAGATCCCCGAGGTAGTAATGCCCTGGGATAGACAGTCACTTGACTAATATAATGAAGCATTAAGGCCCGAGGAGGTGTGGTACATAGCCAATATACCTTGGCTAAGGGTTGTTCTTAGGCACGACGCAACGCCATATAACAAATCCCAGAGTTGCCTTATTGCTATTATAAACTGGTCACCAACGTAATTAGAACAGTAAACAAGTAATTTTGTGTTATACCCCACAGCTTTCAGCCAATCCGCATCCAGGACCCAAACTACCTCGTTTATAATTAAGCAATAAGGCCCGAGGTTGTGTGGTATATGGCCAATACCGCACGGCTAAGAGCCGTTCTTATGCACGACACAACGCGGAGTGCCAGTTTCAGGTCAAGTCATTGGAAATATACTACAAACCCCCGAGGTGCCTTATTGCTATTATAAACTGGTTACCAACGTAATTAGAGCAGTAAAAATACATGTTTTGTCGTACCTGTGGTATACGGTCTGATATACCACGGCTGTCAACCAATCAGCATTCAGGCCTCGAACCACCCAGTTTATAATACCAAATAAATAGGATAAATGACTCAGTCAACACTGGCAACAAGAACGGTTCAGCAATGGAACAATGTGTGCACAGTAGTGATAAAATACACAGCAGGCCTGGATAAAATTGAGAAGACAAGTAAAAATCTAAGCAAGCATGTATATAATAAAATTACAGTTAATAAAATAAGATTTTTACTAGGTTGAAATGACATTAAAACAAATTGTATAACGAGGATAAGCCTATTCTTTGTAATTGTGTGAGCATTGACTGGATGTCATGAAGCAGTTAGGACAATTTTTGTTTAATGTTTGGGGACCTTCAAGATTCTGCAGTATTACAAAACAGACAATGTATGCATAACTAACCACATTTTTTCATGCCTTCCACAAAACATCCAAGTGTATATATGCTGGTGAAAGGAAAGAATCACCCGTGTCAGTCACTGGGCTACAGTCTGCCACCAACATAGCAACTGGCTGCTGATTGGCTGCCAGTCAGAGATCAGCTCGCCGTTTCATTGGTGGACCAGGTTGGTGTGGAACCGGAGAGGCAGACAGAGACAGAGGGGAGAGCCGTCATTGGCTCAATTGCCAATGCCTGAGAGCAGGTTTGACGGTGTAGTTTAGGGTTGTCACTAGTTACCAAAACCACAAAGTCATAAACCCCGCCTATTTCTTATATTCCTCGGCTCAAAATTTGATTTTAAACCTAACCTGAACCACACTGCTAACCTTATGCCTAACCCTAACCTTAATTTAAAACCAAAAAGCAAATTTTTGTTTTCATTATTTTTTACGATATAGAACATTTTTACTCTGTGACTGGGGTAACTAGTGGAAACAGTATTTTAGGTGTGACTATAAAGGTACTTCATTCTCCTCAAGCCCTCCTTGCTCTGAAGTTATTTCGAAGGGGGGGATTGTGATAGTAAGAGAGCAAGGGATTGTAAAAAAAATAAATAAAACAGTACGTGAATTATCAATGGAAGAATGCAAATGTGCAAATATTGCCATGATAGAAAGAGATGAGGGTTATGGCGGGAAGACAGTTTCAGGTCAAGTCAGTCAGAGAGTTCAAACCAGGTAGCATCGATTATTAGGCTCAAACTGATAAAGTGAAGTTGGGACGAAAGTTAAGGGTTAAATTGGAGGTGTAATCGGAGCTGTCATTCTGTCACTCAGTGTTGCAGTGCAAAATTAACCTGTGCAATCTGTCTCGTGTAATCTGTCTCCGTGATGCTTTGCCTTCTGTCCACTTTATAATCAGGAACACACTGACACGCGCACACACACACACACACACACACACACACACACACACACACACACACACACACACACACACACACACACACACACACACACACACACACACACACACACACACACCCTGGTAGTGAGTCAGCAGCAGCTCATGGTGGCTGGCACGGTTGCAGTGAGAACATACAGGCTGTCCTGACTCCACTGCATCTGGTCCATCCTTCCCGCCAAGCAGGCTGTCCTGTCCACTCTCTAAACCCTGCCCACCCTGCCCACAATTTCTCTTAAATATGCACTATGCAAAAATTGCTCCTCCATTTCCTGGTTGCTAAAATTGTAATAGTTTGCCACATAAACTTCAGTTTATGTGACAAAACAAGCAATTATAGTGTAGAGAATCATTGTACCATCTAAACCACTGTGAAATTGCTTTTCGATAACCAAAAATATAGTATTTTCAGCTGTTTTAAACTGGTATGCAAAACCGGGGAGCATAGAAATAGTGCACATAGAACAGATCTACTGCTTCTTCAACCTGGTCTCAGAGCATTTCGTATTATTCTGTACGTATATCTGTGACACTCCATTTAGTATATGTTACGTTTCGTATGGTATGTATACATTTCCATCACTCATTTGAGATATTATGTTACGAATTTACAAAATATACAATATGTTTAGTAATTTTCAAAACATACAAAATGTTTACAAATTTGCAAAACATATGATATGTTACAAATTAGCTAGGTGGCTAATGTTAGCTACTGTAGCTTGTTAACGTTAGCTAGGCTAGGGGTTAAGGTTAGGGTTAGGTAGTTAGGTGGTAGTTAGGTAGGTTAAACGCTTAGGGTTAGGGGAAGGGTTAGCTAAAAGAGTTAAGGTTAGGGTTAGGGGAAGGGTTAGCTAACATGCTAAGTAGTTGCAAAGTAGCTAAAAAGTAGTAAGTAGTTTAAAAGTTACTAATTAGCGAAAATGTTAAGGTTGTCCGTGATGAGATTCGAACACACAACCTTTGGGTTGCTAAACGTTCATGTTATACACCCACCTCGACCAACCACTCTCCTTTCGTTTTTACCTCAAGTAACCATCTGTCTTATGTAGCCATACCAAACGTAACATATATTAAATGGGGTATCTCGGATTTACGTGCTCTGAGACCAGGTTGGCTTCTTAAACTTGCTTTTAATGAGAATGAAAGATCTATCACATTTCTATGCAAATTTTGTCTTCTCCCAAAAAGTTGAACTTCGCAGCTTTCAAATTTGACTTTAAACCTATCCCTAACCTTAACCCTAAAATTAACCACCCTTCTAACCTTATTCTTAACCCTAACCTTAACCCTAAATTTAACCACCCTTCTAATCTTATTCCTAACCCTAACCTTAACCCTAAATTTAACCACCCTTCTAACCTTATTCCTAACCCTAACCTTAACCCTAAATTTAACCACCCTTCTAACCTTATTCCTAACCCTACATTTAACCACCCTTCTAACCTTATTCCTAACCCTAACCTTAACCCTAAATTTAACCTTTCTTCTAACCTGATTCCTAACCCTAACCGTAACCCTAAATTTAACCACCCTTCTAACCTTATTCCTAACCCTAAATTTAACCACCCTTCTAACCTTATTCCTAACCCAAACCTTAACCCTAAATTTAACCACCCTTCTAACCTGATTCCTAACCCTAACCCTAAATTTAACCACCCTTCTAACCTGATTCTAACCCTAACCTTAAAATAACACCAAAGTAGCTTTTTTGAAGAATCTGACTTTGTGGCTATCTTATCTAATGGAAACCCTCATCCATTTTTTCTTATTTGACCCATGTCGCCACTTTTTTTTCTCTCTGTTTCTGATTGTCTCATGTGTTATGTCCCCATGTCGCTTCTCAATCACTCTCATCACACCAGGATTTTATAGAGGTGAAAGAATGTCCTGAGGCTGGGGGGATGATCTGTCCATAAGCAGCTGCTCGGGTGAGAGATTTCACTCCCGCCTCGTGTGTAGGATTGGCAGCAAAATTTAAAGGCATAGTGATGTCTTCATAAGATATATATTGTAATTGATTGGTTGCATTAACACACACTTGGAAGAAGTAGAACAAGGACAACACAACTTCAACAAAACCCTCATCAGTTTATTGTCTTCAGCAAGAAAAATTAAGAATCTCACATTGCTTAAAGTCGCCCCAGGAGCTTCCTCAATGCTCCTGTCTAGTTTTTAAGAAAGACTAAAACACCCTCCATCAAACCAACCACAAAAGTTTTACAGTATCTCAATACAGAGTGTCTTTTGTCCTCAAACTTGACATATGTGCCAAGAACAAAATTTATTATTTTCCTTAAGCTATGTAGGCCTACATGTCATGAGGAAATATTATTCGCTCTTCTTGAGCAATGCCACAGTTCAAGTAATAGAGACAGAATGTACACTTCCGCATCTCTGGCAGTTCACACAATGTTCTTAAAAGGTCACGTCATCAGATGAATAACACCACCAATTAAAAGATAGTGCATTTCTGTGGCAAAAGCTGACGACCCCCCATAATTATAATAATGAATTTCTAAAATTACAAATACTGTTGGATTGCACTTTCCTCAAGCTTTCATCTTCTGTGGCATATTTCAGAAAATATATAATATCAAAAAATACAAAAAGCTTATACTTTGAATAACAGAATATAATATACAGTACTTCAATTTATGTTTTGATCAAGCACGTGTGGTGTTTTCCGCCATCACCATAAATGTCATTTTCTGGTCGGAATATATACTTTTATCACTAATAGCAAGTGCTTTGGTTATTGGATACAATATGGAAAATGTCATTCTAAGGATATCCAGAAAATAGTTTATGCTACATACAGTACATATCAACTGGTAACTGGGTTATATTTTGACAAAAAAAAAGCAGCGCTACTGTCAAGATGCGCCACATCAGTTCCTATATTTGCATGACTATGTACTGAAATACCCAGAACATGTTTGGTATGTATACCACAGCTAGCTACGCCACTGAGTCAGCCATCTTGTTTTTCTGTACCATTATATTCTAATTCCACTTTTATGATCTTCCGTGCATGGACATCACAACAATTAAAATGTTTTGAAATAAATTCTAAATTCAAAGGTATTGGGTGTATTACAATCTCATTTTACATTAGCACCAGTACTTGTGTTGTCAAAATGGGACCCTAGAAGTCCAAATAAAAAACAGTACCTGACAAATACCAACATATTGTGACGTAGTATATGTTGTCAGTCATCTCCCGGATGACCAGGCCCACTAAAACAAATAAAATCCCATGAAATAAAAGGTGAAAAATGGGTACAAAAAAACAAATAGCAAACAGAATCTTATAAAAAACTAAGTCCTAGCTGACATTCAAGTTCCGGTCAAAGTTCCAATTAAGTGAAATTACATTCACCAATCCGTTGGAATCATCCTAGTGCAAATTTCACACATTCTTCTTCGAGAAAAGAACGCCCTCAAGTTGTTCTCGTAGGATAGCTTCAGTACGCAAACATGTCCGCCCTCAAGTTGCTACAGTACACAAACATGTCCGCCCTCAAGTTGCTACAGTACACAAACATGTCCGCCCTCAAGTTGCTACAGTATACAAACACGTCCGCCCTCAAGTAGTCCTCATAGGATAGCTACAGTACGCAAACACGTCCCACAGCTGACTAATCTACATCTCCGGAGCGGCTGCAGGGAGTCCAGCGGGTAGTTTAGTTTGAGTCTGTAGAAGGTGGTGTTCCTCCGTCTGTTGTAGCAGGCAGTCCTCTGTGGCTGTGTGTGGCAAGGCTGACGAGACAGGAGTGACGTGGACAGGGTGCTCCAGCCGGACGTCCAGGGCCTGGTTGTGCTGTGCCAGGGAGTTGAGGCGGTAGTGCAGAACGAGCTCCTTCAGAGAGCAGTGGAGGTCGTAGGGCTCAGCGAAGCCATAGCCACGTGGCGTGCTATAAATCATGCAATGCTTCACTTCTACATTAACACTGAAAGGATACAAAATAAAAATATAGGTTAGTACCAGTGTAGTGGCCCTAAGCCTTGGGAACATGGATCACAGTGAAGTAACTTATCAAGAGCCTATAAAACAGTGTAGCAGTATTCCCATATTCTTCCAAGTCTACTTTCCTTCATGACTATTACATATTGTTATTTTTTCACAGGAAGAGGACACTCACACTACGGAGCAGGCGTAGCAACCCTGCTTGCTGCTCTCGCGAATCAGGAAGGTTCCGGTGGGTTTGTCCATCAGCATCTCCTCAGCCTGCGTCCTGCTCAGCTCGCCCACGAACCAGCTCCCCTCGTCATGGTGCGCCAGTCTCTCACTCTCGCCCTTCAACACGTAGGTGCTGCACACACCAGAAAGGACATTTAACAAATCTTTAATTGATAAGAATCGTAAATGATAAGTAAGTAGTGTGCATACTATTTATACATTAGTATTGAATAAGTTCTAAACAGTTATAAGCACTACACGCATTTCTTAGCACAACTAAATACAATTAAGAAGTATTATAACAACTTAGATCTATAATGTGAAATACTTACTTGTCACTGCTATTGTCTTGGAACCCCAGCCAATCGTTAATGCGTTTCTGTTGCACACCTTCGTGATTCAGCCAACTGAAAACCAAAGAAAATGAATGTCAGTGACAAGTGTTTGAAAAAAGCTACTTTTCATTAACAGTGACTTTAATAGAATAGAATAAAATAGAAGTAATGTAACGTACTTGAGGTACTCGTCTCTGATGTTGCGTAGCTCTATGAGGTCAGGCCTGAGGCTGTTGATCCTCCTGTCTGTCTCTCTGTAGTCCTGGACCTGGGTCCTCAGGTCCTGTTCCAGATGGACCTTACTGTCATAGATCTCCCCCAGCCGAGACTTTAGCTTCTCATAGTTCATCAGGAATCTGGGGAGCAAAGGTCATGAGGGGTCAAAAGAAGGGTCAGGGGTAGTGCCACTGGCCTGAGCTGAACCACAGCTGCATACAAGTCAGAGGGAGGAAACAATAAAAAGACATCCATCTATCCACACTATGAGCATACGTCTCACATTCCATGTGAGATAGACCAAGATGCAACCAGACTAGTTACCAGACTCACCTCTCCAAGTCCTTCTCTGTTCCCTTAGATCGAATGCTCCTCTCACACTCCTCCCCATAACGCTCCTGCTCGCGACACTGCTCCTCGAAGATCAGCATGGTCTCGTTAAAGGCCTCTATCGCAGTTCTCTTCATCTGGATCTCCTGTGAGGTTTTATTGTAGGCCTCGTACAGACAGTCAAACTGTTGACTCTTCTCCTGGTACTGACTGTGGTACTCCTGTAGCTTCCTCCCGGCCACATCAACACTGTCCACTTTCACCTGCTCATCCTGGATACAGACAGACATATTTAATACATTTATGAAACTCACGGCTGGTCCAGCAGACATAAACTTGTTGTCTGTGCATGATGATTGTCTTCAATTTAGTTACGAAACCAAAGGCAAATTTCCTTCCCTGACAAATGTCAACTCAACTCTGTTGCATTCTTTGAAGACCGTCTTGAAACAGCAGATGAGAGGTGCCTACTGCCTACCTGTTGGAAGCGGGAGACAGGGTGTGTGAGCATGACGTCCAGTACAGCGTTGTATTCCACCAGAGGATGGTGCTGGTAGTGCCAGATGAGCTCCACTACAGAGCAGAAGGTCAGGGGCTCTGAAAAGCCATACTTCCCCTCACGGTGGTAGATCTTAATAAGCTTGCTGTGCCCGTCTTTTCTCAGCGTTAGCGTGAAGTCTCCTTGTGTCTTAGTGGAAGCGTCACGAACCAGGAAGGAACCATCAGGTGTGTCGCGGAGCTTCTCGTTGACTTCCTCCCTGGAAATGTCTCCCCAGTACCACTCGGCATCCTGCAGGGGATATACTGGGGCTTCCCTTAGGCAGTTGTCGTTCATGAAGGAGGTAATGGGTTTGGCTGACCTGGGAGGGAGAGCTGAAAGAAAAAGAGATCAGATCAGGATGACAGTTTGTAAGAAAAAGCTGTTTCAGCACAAGTGGGGGGGGGGGTGCATCTCTATTCAACCCCCCCATACACACACACTCTCTCCAGACACTGTCAAATCTCCAGACAAGTCTAGACATGTCCCCAGCTGATAACAGTTTCTGTCCTAATGGCCCAGATCGACCATACCAGGACTGAGAACATGCCAGACTGCCACATGCTCTGAAACAAAGACGGTGGACAAGATCGGTCAGTGAAAAAGAGGGTAGGTTCACACACACAAAGCCGGCTAACTCCAGTATGCTTTTAATATTTTTTTCTTGCAGGGGAAATAGATTTGACATATTTTTCAACAGGTCAGAAAAACCAACAATGAAGCTAAAGCAAATGTAAATGCTGCAAATTCTGCCCATTTTCACTGGTCTGTCAGTAAAGTGCAAATGTAAACCAAACTTTGGATGGGGTAAATTTTACATCCCCTGCTTGTCCAGTGTCCAAACTGCAACCGCCCCAAACCATAAACCATCCATCTTCAGGGAGGATTCTAAAGTTATGATCATATATATAAAACAATTTCATTTTTCAGACTTTCTCAACCCTCTTAAAGGTGCACTATGCAGAAATCGCTCTGCTATATCCCGGTTGCAAAACTTCTAAAAGTTCTCCTAATTTCCGTTTATGAGACAAAACAAGCAAGTATAGTGTAGAGAATCACATTTATATGTGAAAAGTTACATATTGCAGCTTTAACTTTTCCATATACATTTTAAAACTAACAACAACAAAAAACGTCTGGATCTCTACAAAAATGACAAGAGGGGGTTGGGGATGGGGGGAAAAAACCACATCAAGAGGAGGAGAAAGGTGATATGTTTCACTACAGGACAGAAGTACCTTTCAGGAACCTGTAGCAGAATTGCACATAACTTCAGTCAGGAGGAAATGTGGGTTTCTCGCTCCCTCTTTTTTTAACAACTTTAAAATAAGCCCAAGACAGGTGCAAAAGCACTATGGAAGACAGGCAGCAGAAGCTGAAACCCTGGATTCCTACTAGACTTAGCGAAATTCACCCTGCACACCTACTGTATGCATGTATGTATGTATGTATGTATGTATGTATGGATGGATGGATGGATGGATGGATGGATGGATGGATGGATGGATGGATGTATGTATGTATGTATGTATGTATGTATGTATGTATGTATGTATGTATGTACAGTTGAAGTTTACATACACTTAGGTTAGAGTCATTAAAACTTGTTTTCAACCACTCCACAAATTTCCTGTTAACAAACTATAATTTTGGCAAGTCGGTAAGGACATCTACTTTGTGCATGACATAAGTAATTTTTCCAACAATTGTTTACAGACAGATTATTTCACTTATAATTCATTGTATCACAATTCCAGTGGGTCAGAAGTTTGCATACACTAAGTTGACTGTGCCTTTAAACAGCTTGGAAAATTCCAGAAAATGATGTCATGGCTTTAGAGGCTTCTGATAGGCTAATTGACATTTTTTGAGTCAATTGGAGGTGTACCTGTGGATGTATTTCAAGGCCTACCTTCAAACTCAGTGCCTCTTTGCTTGACATCATGGGAAAATCATAAGAATTCAGCCTCAGAAAAAAATGGTAGACCTCCACAGGTCTGGTTCATCCTTGAGAGCAATTTCCAAACGCCTGAAGGTACCACGTTCATCTGTGCAAACAATAGTACGCAAGTATAAACACCATGGGACCACGCAGCCGTCATACCGCTTAGGAAGGAGACGCGTCGTCTCCTAGAGATGAACGTACGTTGTTGGGAAAAGTGCAATCAATCCCAGAACAACAGCAAAGGACCTTGTGAACATGCTGGAGGAAACAGGTACAAAAGGGTGAATTATGGCCCATTCCTCCTGACAGAGCTGGTGTAACTGAGTCAGGTTTGTAGGCCTCCTTGCTCGCACACGCTTTTTCAGTTCTGCCCACACATTTTCTATAGGATTGAGGTCAGGGCTTTGTGATGGCCATTCCAATACCTTGACTTTGTTGTGCTTAAGCCATTTTGCCACAACTTTGGAAGTATGCTTGGGGTCATTGTCCATTTGGAAGACCCATTTGCGACCAAGCTTAAACTTCCTGACTGATGTCTTGAGATGTTGCCTCAATATATCCACATAATTTTCCTGCCTCATGATGCCATCTATTTTGTGAAGTGCACCAGTCCCTCCTGCAGCAAAGCACCCCCACAACATGTTGCTGCCACCCCCATGCTTCACGGTTAGGATGGTGTTCTTCGGCTTGAAAGCCTCCCCCTTTTTCCTCCAAACATAACAATGGTCATTACGGCCAAACAGTTCTATTTTTGTTTCATCAGACCAGAGGACATTTCTCCAAAAAGTATGATCTTTGTCCCCATGTGCAGTTGCAAACCATAGTCTGGCTTTTTTAATTGCGGTTTTAGAGCAGTGGCTTCTTCCTTGCTGAGTGTCCTTTCAGGTTATGTCGATATAGGACTCGTTTTACTGTGGATATAGATACTTTTGTATCTGTTTCCTCCAGCATCTTCACAAGGTCCTTTGCTGTTGTTCTGGGATTGATTTGCACTTTTCGCACCAAAGTACGTTCATCTCTAGGAGACATAACTCGTCTCCTTCCTAAGCGGTATGACGGCTGCGTGGTCCCATGGTGTTTATACTTGCATACTATTGTTTGTACAGATGAAAGTGGTACCTTCAGGCATTTGGAAATTGCTCCCAAGGATGAACCAGACTTATGGAGGTCTGCAATTGTCTTTCTGAGGTCTTGGCTGATTTTCCCATGATGTCAAGCAAAGAGGCACTGAGTTTGAAGGTAGGCCTTGACATACATCCACAGGTACACCTCTAATTGACTCAAATAATGTCAATTAGCCTATCAGAAGCTTCTAAAGCCATGACATCATTTTCTGGAATTTTCCAAGCTGCTTAAAGGAACAGTCAATTTAGTGTATGTAAACTTCTGACACACTGGAATTGTGATACAGTGAATTATAAGTGAAATAATCTGTCTGTAAACAATTGTTGGAAAAATTACTTGTGTCATGTGTAACAGTATAACGTTAGTACGTCCCCTCGCCCCGACATGGGCGCGAACCAGTGACCTTCTGCACACATCAACAAGGTTGCCCACGAAGCATCGTTACCCATCGCACCACAAAGGCCGTGGCCCTTGCAGAGCAAGGGGCAACACTACTTCTAGGTTTCAGAGCAAGTGACGTAACTGATTGAAACGCTAGTAGCGCGTACCCGCTAACTAGCTAGCCATTTCACACCCGTTACACTCACCCCCCTTTCAACCTCCTCCTTTTCCGCAGCAACCAGTGATCCGAGTCACGGCACCAATGTAACAGTATAACTTTAAACCGTCCCCTCGCCCCGACACGGGCGCGAACCAGGGACCCTCTGCACACATCAACAACTGACACCCACGAAGCGTCGTTACCCATCGCTCCACAAAAGCCGCGGCCCTTGCAGAGCAAGGGGCAACACTACTTCTAGGTTTCAGAGCAAGTGACATAACTGATTGAAACGCTAGTAGCGCGTCCCCGCTAACTAGCTAGCCATTTCACACCCATTACACATGCACAAAGTAGATGTCCTAACCGACTTGCCAAAACTATAGTTTGTTAACAAGAAATTTGTGGAGTGGTTGAAAAACGAGTTTTAATGACTCCAACCTAAGTGTATGTAAACTTCGGACTTCAACTGTATGTATGTGTGGTGTGTAAGTGTGTGTATGTGTGACAGTGCCCATCACTCTGGAGGTTGTGTCATGATGTAAAGTAGCCTAGGGGCTAATACACAAATACCGTATTATGAGGAATAGAGTTTATAAAAGCCCATATAAAGATACATTAATTATGTATTTCAGTTCATGTAGTACAAGGAATTGTCCCTCTCTTTGACACAAACCAGCCCAATGCACCATGTCATTCACACATTCGCTTATAGAGACCACTAAATAAAAAATATCACACGATGTGATATATTCTAAACTATTACAATATCACATCAAGTAGCATAGGCTACACGTGAATTGATAGTTTGAAAATAAGTCATGCGACAAGTTAGTAGGCTTTCAGTGCTTGCGTACGAATTAAATATGGTCGGCTACAGTAGACTAGAGGAGAAAGGGGAACAAAGCAGTCGTTTCATGCGGAATTTCTTCTCCACTCAACATTGTTCACGCGCTGGTAAGATGCGTTATAACATAATAATACGATACAGAGTATTTCACCAACATACGCCCAAAAATATCATGTTTAATTTTGATATATCTCGTAAGTAACACGAAGCAAGACAAAGAGCAAAACCACCGCGTCAAGCAAGTCCACGAGAAAAAGTATTACGTAATTGGCAAGCAGCGAATTGCACTTTGCATGTCTGGGCAAAGCCCATAGAGGGGACACACAATAATGTACCAGCACGGACACCTGTGTGTGCACAACTGGCCAAATGTCAACGTTCAATCATCGTTGGAATTGATGATTAATATGATAATATGCATAATGATTACAGATCCAACAAATACCTGGAGGCGCCTGATCCATTTCGATGTAGAATATGACTTCAGAGGGATAAAACATCCCGTTCCAAACGTTTATATTGCAAACCGTCTTGTTATGAGGTATCTTTCAATGTCTTGCGATGCGTGAGAAATACAACTTTTACTTGCACCAGAGTGAAAGGATCATAATGGCAAGTAGTTTTAGGAACATATGCGGCCGATTTCAGATTAGACAGCCAGTAGCAGGATTGTCCATTAGTCCAATTTCCAAGAAAATAATTTGCGCCAAACTCGTAATTGGTTCAATACATTTACTCACAGAAAGTGTTCTGCAAAAAAATATAGTCATTTCCAGCCACGTCTGTCAGTATGGCCGGTAAGGCGCCGCTCCAAACTTCATCGCGCAGATGTAGCAGTCAGGAGATTTTAAACGGATCTGGAACATCATCTTGGGAGAAACCAAAAGACACCACTTTCAGAGGGAGGGCTGCCCCCACAAGGCGGATTGCTTAAAGCAGACAGACAGAAAATAGTATACATTTCTGATGTAAATCTGAAATAGTATCATGTGGTCTTGTATTTGAGTGATTGTAGCCTATATAGCCTTATAGACAGAAGATTATTTAGACAGAAGATTATTAGTGGGTATTGTGTGATAACCGCACCCATAAATTGGAAGTGGTACCTTCCCTGCCCTATCATTTCATTGAAGGATCTCAATGCAAGGTAATTTGCTGATTTATTTGACGACACGGATGGAAGGAACAACCATGCACACAGATAAATTGTTTATTTTCAATAATTATTCTCAGAATTGCAAAGGCATGGACAGGCAGATCCTGATCGATGAGTAAATGAACAACAATAACCAATATGAATAGCTTTCCAGGTGCTGTTTAAATGTTACAAGATACTACTAACCGGATCAGTTATATAAATTGGACCTAGCGGTAATATGTGGTAATATGCTGTTAATTGAAATTAGATCATCATTA
Source organism: Salvelinus fontinalis (assembly GCF_029448725.1). Classification (NCBI taxonomy): domain Eukaryota; kingdom Metazoa; phylum Chordata; class Actinopteri; order Salmoniformes; family Salmonidae; genus Salvelinus; species Salvelinus fontinalis. The sequence continues at coordinate 16,226,334 of NC_074681.1, read as the reverse complement.
ATATGCAGGTATAGGCCTACCACTATTACTACAGTACTATTACATTTGACCTTATAATTGCTACTATTACTACAGTACTATTACATTTGACCTTACATTTGACTAAATAACTTTTTTGCTCGCTTTGAGGACAATACAGTGCCACTGACACGGCCCGCTACCAAAACCTGCGGGCTCTCCTTCACTGCAGCCGAGGTGAGTAAAACATTTAAACGTGTTAACCCTCGCAAGGCTGCAGGCCCAGACGCGTCCTCAGAGCATGCGCAGACCAGCTGGCTGGTGTGTTTACGGACATATTCAATCAATCCTTATCCCAGTCTGCTGTTCCCACATGCTTCAAGAGGGCCACCATTGTTCCTGTTCCCAAGAAAGCTAAGGTAACTGAGCTAAACGACTACCGCCCCGTAGCACTCACTTCCGTCATCATGAAGTGCTTTGAGAGACTAGTCAAGGACCATATCACCTCTACCCTACCTGACACCCTAGACCCACTCCAATTTGCTTACCGACCCAATAGGTCCACAGATGACGCAATCGCAACCACACTGCACACTGCCCTAACCCATCTGGACAAGAGGAATACCTATGTGAGAATGCTGTTCATTGACTACAGCTCAGCATTTAACACCATAGTACCCTCCAAACTCGTCATCAAGCTCGAGACCCTGGGTCTCGACCCCACCCTGTGCAACTGGGTACTGGACTTCCTGACGGGCCGCCCCCTGGTGGTGAGGGTAGGTAACAACATCTCCACCCCGCTGATCCTCAACACTGGGGCCCCACAAGGGTGCGTTCTGAGCCCTCTCCTGTACTCCCTGTTCACCCACGACTGCGTGGCCATGCACGCCTCCAACTCAATCATCAAGTTTGCGGATGACACTACAGTGGTAGGCTTGATTACCAACAACGACGAGACGGCCTACAGGGAGGAGGTGAGGGCCCTCGGAGTGTGGTGTCAGGAAAATAACATGACACTCAACGTCAACAAAACAAATGAGATGATTGTGGACTTCAGGAAACAGCAGAGGGAGCACCCTATCCACATCGACGGGACAGTAGTGGAGAGGGTATTAAGTTTTAAGTTCCTCGTCGTACACATCACGGACAAACTGAATTGGTCCACCCACACAGACAGCGTTGTGAAGAAGGCGCAGCAGCGCCTCTTCAACCTCAGGAGGCTGAAGAAATTCGGCTTGTCACCAAAAGCACTCACAAACTTCTACAGATGCACAATCGAGAGCATCCTGTCGGGCTGTATCACCGCCTGGTACGGCAACTGCTCCGCCCACAACCGTAAGGCTCTCCAGAGGGTAGTGAGGTCTGCACAACGCATCACCGGGGGCAAACTACCTGCCCTCCAGGACACCTACACCACCCGATGTCCCAGGAAGGCCATAAAGATCATCAAGGACAACAACCACCCGAGCCACTGCCTGTTCACCCCGCTATCATCCAGAAGGCGAGGTCAGTACAGGTGCATCAAAGCAGGGACCGAGAGACTGAAAAACAGCTTCTATCTCAAGGCCATCAGACTGTTAAACAGCCACCACTAACATTTAGTGGCTGCTGCCAACATACTGACTCAACTCCAGCCACTTTAATAGTGGGAATTGATGTAAAAATATATCACTAGCCACTTTAAACAATGCCACTTAATATAATGTTTACATACCCTACATTATTCATCTCATATGTATATGTATATACTGTACTCTATATCATCTACTGCATCTTGCCATCTTTATGTAATACATGTATCACTAGCCACTTTAACTATGCCACTTTATGTTTATATACCCTACATTACTCATCTCATATGTATATACTGTACTCTATACCATCTACTGCATCTTGCCTATGCCGTTCTGTACCATCACTCATTCATATATCTTTATGTACATATTCTTTATCCCTTTACACTTGTGTGTATAAGGTAGTAGTTGTGGACTTGTTAGGTTAGATTACTCGTTGGTTATCACTGCATTGTCGGAACTAGAAGCACAAGCATTTCGCTACACTCGCATTAACATCTGCTAACCATGTGTATGTGACAAATAAAATTTGATTTGAATATGTGTATTTCTGTCCTTTTAAAGAACAGATAAGCAATGTAAGGGAAATACATTCTGTCCAGGCTACAATCCAAAGGGCCATCTAGCCTTAACTTTGTGGCTGTGAATATAGCCTAGTTGAACAAGGCCTGTGTTGGACAGAGGCCTTTCTCTGTTGGTGGCCGGCATCTTTTGACCTCTACTCCATAGTGGAGAAGGTGATGAACCTCAGCACCCCGATTTCCCACCAGGAAGGAGAGAACAGAGCTTTTCCAGTGTCCTCTAGGCCCTCTGGGTCTTTTCAGTGTTCACAAGTCCATCTGAGTCTTTCCAGTGTCCACTAGTCCCTCCGAGTCTTTTCAGTGTCCACTATTCCTTTTGAGTCTTTCCAGTGTCTACAAGTCCCTCTGAGTCTTTCCAGTGTCCACAAGTCCCTCTGAGTCTTTCCAGTGTCCACTAGTCCCTCTGAGCCTGCATCTACTTTAACCATCTCTGTCATAGAAACACAACACATGCATGCACACACCCATACACGTTCATGATCGCTCACAAAGGTACGCACATTGCCACGCACACGCACACTCTCTCTCACACACACACACACACACACACACACACACACACACACACACACACACACACACACACACACACACACACACACACACACACACACACACACGCACACACACACACACACACACACACACACACACACACACGTGTATAGTATGTGTATATCTAGTACACCCTCTAGATGTACTGTATTTGAATTATTTGCATTTTCTTTGTGGAATTTGCATTCCTTATGCAAACTATTACTTATAGCAGAAAAATGCCACCCACGCCAGACAGAGGACTTGTGAAGCATTCGACCTCCAGTTGACAGGTGTGTATGTGTCCAAGTTTGTGTGTGTGTCTATGTTTGTTCATGTGTGCGTGTGTTGGTGCGCATGTTTGTACTCTTTGTGGGTTCTTAGTGCTAGTCTGTCAGGGCTTGTCAGTGGCTGCCCATCCCCCACCACTCACCCTGCAAACTCCTGATGTCAATCAGTACACAGAATGTGGCCTCATGGCCTCTGGGTCTGACCTTTGTGACATCATGTTTCACTTCCAGTGCCCTACCCTGCTAACACTAGCATCAGTGCTGGATCTGTATTCTGTATAGGGGGAAGAGATGGCTAGCCCCTGAATGTGTCTGTGGCGTGCAAACATCAAGACAATGTAAAAGTGGACTACAGTGACATTTTATATGATATTGTGTGTTAACATGTCAAATCTTATTCATCACATGCTTCGTAAACAACAGGTGTAGACTAACAGTGAAATGCTTACTCAGTGTGTGTTTGTATGGAAGGGGATACCTAGGTAGCTGCACAACTGAAGGCATTCAACCAGAATGTCTTCCGCATTTAACCCAACCCCTCTGAATCAGAGAGGTGTTAACTGCCTTGCTCAAGAGCAGATGTTTCACTTTGCCGGCTTTGTGATTTGAACCAGCAACCTTTCAGTTACTTGCCCAACGCTCTTAACCGCTAGGCTACCTGCCTCCCTCTTCTGCTTAAGTGTATTATCAGTGTGAGTGAGAAGTGTGTGTAACTCTGGCAGGGATAAACCAGTGGGCTCCTGTGGGCTCTGGTCCTCAGATTTAGGCAGCCCTGATGAGATCAGTGGAGGCTAATCGCAAGCTTACAGGGATAGGTTGATACTGAAAGCCTTAATGGGATAGGCTGTTACTGCAACTGTACAGTGAAAATCTCACTTTTCAAATCAAAACAAATTTTATTTGTCACATACTTCATAAACAACAGGTGTAGACTAACAGTGAAATGCTTACTGGTCCTTTTCCAACAATGCAGAGTTAAAGATAATGATAAAAAATTGAAACAGTGACACGCAGAATAAATACACAGTGAATAGCGAATAACAATAAAGAGGAAAAATAACATGGCTACCAAATAATTGCAGCATTACCACAAAAATGGAAGAGGAAAGTATAAGGGGTAAAAGTAGGGAACTTGTCTGTCGGCCCGGCATTAAAGACCATAATTGGTTAAAGAAAATTGTGAGTAATAAAAAAGTATAGCAGTTTCATTTAAGGACCAAAAAATATACAGCTGTGCCATACAGATTGCAAAATAGTCGGGATGAGATTTACGACGTACCGATTCCATGTCACATGGTTTATGAATGTATACGCAAAATTCTAACCTTTTAATTTATACAAAATTCTTGCACCCAATAGAGTGTTATATACACTGCTCAAAAAAAATAAAGGGAACACTAAAATAACACATCCTAGATCTGAATGAATGAAATATTCTTATTAAATACTTTTTTCTTTACATAGTTGAATGTGCTGACAACAAAATCACACAAAAATGATCAATGGAAATCAAATTTATCAACCCATGGAGGTCTGGATTTGGAGTCACACTCAAAATTAAAGTGGAAAACCACACTACAGTGTCACGTTCCTGACCTGTTTTCTCTTGTTTTGTATGTGTTTATTGGTCAGGGCGTGAGCTGGGTGGGCATTTCTATGTGTTGTGTTTCTATGTTGGGTTAAAGGGTTGCCTGGTATGGCTCTCAATTAGAGGCAGGTGTTTGGCATTTCCTCTGATTGAGAGTCATATTAAGGTAGGTTGTTCTCACTGTTTGTTTGTGGGTGATTGTCGCTGTGTCTGTGTTATTTGCACCACACGGTACTGTCTCGTTCGTTTTGCCTGTTCGTGAGTTCTGCGTGTTTTATGTAAGTTCCATGATCAGGTCTGTCTACGTTGTTTGTTTGTTATTTTGTATAAGTCAAGTATAGTTCGTGTCAGTCTTCGTCTTTTCAATAAATTCATTATGTCAACATACCTCGCTGCGCATTGGTCCACCGATCCTTCTCTCCTCTCCTCGTCCGAGGAAGAGGAGGAAGACGACAGCCGTTACATACAGGCTGATCCAACTTTGATGTAATGTCCTTAAAACAAGTCAAAATGAGGCTCAGTAGTGTGTGTGGCCTCCACGTGCCTGTATGACCTCCCTACAACGCCTGGGCATGCTCCTGATGAGGTGGCGGATGGTCTCCTGAGGGATCTCCTCCCAGACCTGGACTAAAGCATCTGCCAACTCCTGGACAGTCTGTGGTGCAACGTGGTGTTGGTGGATGGAGCGAGACATGATGTCCCAGATGTGCTCAATTGGATTCAGGTCTGGGGAACGGGCGGGCCAGTCCATAGCATCAATGCCTTCCTCTTGCAGGAACAGCTGACACACTCCAGCCACATGAGGTCTAGCATTGTCTTGCATTAGGAGGAACCCAGGGCCAACTGCACCAGCATATGGTCTGAGGATCTCATCTCGGTACCTAATGGCAGTCAGGCTACCTCTGGCGAGCACATGGAGGGCTGTGCGGCCCCCCAAAGAAATGCCACCCCACACCATGACTGACCCACCGCCAAACCGGTCATGCTGGAGGATGTTGCAGGCAGCAGAACGTTCTCCACGGCGTCTCCAGACTCTGTCACGTCTGTCACGTGCTCAGTGTGAACCTGCTTTCATCTGTGAAAAGGCACAGGGCGCCAGTGGCGAATTTGCCAATCTTGGTGTTCTCTGGCAAATGCCAAACGTCCTGCACGGTGTTGGGCTGTAAGCACAACCCCCACCTGTGGACGTCGGGCCCTCATACCATCCTCATGGAGTCTGTTTCTGACCGTTTGAGCAGACACATGCACATTTGTGGCCTGCTGGAGGTCATTTTGCAGGGCTCTGGCAGTGCTCCTCCTACTCGTCCTTGCACAAAGGCGGAGGTAGCGGTCCTGCTGCTGGGTTGTTGCCCTCCTACGGCCTCCTCCACGTCTCCTGATGTACTGGCCTGTCTCCTGGTAGCGCCTCCATGCTCTGGACACTACGCTGACAGACACAGCAAACCTTCTTGCCGCAGCTCGCATTGATGTGCCATCCTGGATGAGCTGCACTACTTGAGCCACTTGTGTGGGTTGTAGACTCCATCTCATGCTACCACTAGAGTAAAAGCACTGCCAGCATTTAAAAGTGACCAAAACATCAGCCAGGAGGCATAGGAACTGAGAAGTGGTCTGTCGTCACCACCTGCAGAACCACTCCTTTATTGGGGGTGTCTTGCTAATTGCCTATAATTTCCACCTGTTGTCTATTCCATTTGCACAACAGCATGTGACATTTATTGTCAATCAGTGTTGCTTCCTAAGTGGACAGTTTGATTTCACAGAAGTGTGATTGACTTGGAGTTACATTGTGTTGTTTAAGTGTTCCCTTTATTTTTTTGAGCAGTGTATATGGGGGATGCAACCTTCCCAGCTCTGCAGATTTTGCTGCGAAGAGACAGAATCATTAGATCATTTGTTTTGGAACTGTCCATTTGTAGCTTGTTTTTAGTCACAGGTCCAGGAATGGCTGAAGAATTGCAACATTTACCTGGAGCTAACTCTGCAGATAGCACTACTGGGTGATCTGAAAGGTGATAGTCAATCGATCAATAATATAATAATAGTTTTAGCAAAAATGTTTGTTTTTAATTTACAATCTGTAGAAATTATGAAAATAGAAAGGATCAGAACTTTTGTGAAACATCCCAGCACAGTTGAAAAATATATGGCAAATAAAATGTGTTAAGTGTTAAGAAATAGATGGGAGGGGTTGAATGGAGCTGAAGGTTGGGAATAATAACAACTAATAACAACAAGATAACTAATGTAAAACATACTCTGTCTGTAAAACCTATATAGGTTCAGCACTTTTGTGAAAGAAATAGATGGAAGAGGTTGAAGTTAGAGGAAGTACAGGAGTAAAAAAAAAATATATATAACTATTGTAAAATAGACTGTGCCCGTAACATGTATATAGTATGTATAAGCTGGAAGTAGAAGCCTAAACGTTCTTGGTCACCAGTTTACTCCAATTAGGGTTAGAAAGTAATAAAGGAAAATATATTTTAAAAAAGACTTGTATATACAGTGGGGCAAAAAAGTCTTTAGTCAGCCACCAATTGTGCAAGTTCTCCCACTTAAAAACATGAGAGAGGCCTGTCATTTTCATCATAGGTACACTTCAACAATGACAGACAAAAGGAGCAAAAATAATCCAGAAAATCACATTGTAGGATTTTTAATGAATTTATTTGCAAATTATGGTGGAAAATAAGTATTTGGTCACCTACAAACAAGCAAGATTTCTGGCTCTCACAGACCTTCTTTAAGAGGCTCCTCTGTCCTCCACTCGTTACCTGTATTAATGGCACCTGTTTGAACTTGTTATCAGTATAAAAGACACCTGTCCACAACCTCAAACAGTTAAAGTGTACCTATGATGAAAATTACAGGCCTCTCTCATCTTTTTAAGTGGGAGAACTTGCACAATTGGTGGCTGACTAAATACTTTTTTGCTCCACTGTATATGTATGTATATGTATTTATATATATGTATGTGTATATGTATGTATTTATGTGTGTATGTATGTATCCGTATGTATATGTATATATTTGCAAAATATATATGGGGGATAGGAAGTGATTCAGACAATTACATTGACGGAAGCTACAATCTATCTGCAATATTAAAGCTGATCTACCCCCTAATAAAAAAAGAAAAAAAATACAAAGTTTTCTTTTTTACATATCGATGTGCAGGGGTACAAGGTACATTGGAAAGACTATTCTCAGCAGATCCTCTCAAGCTCTGTCAGGTTGGATGTGGAGCGTTGTTGCATAGCTATTTTCAGGTCTCTCCAGAGATGTTAAATCGGGTTCAAGTCTGGGCTCTGGCTGGGCCACTCAGGGACATTCAGAGACTTGTCCCGAAGCCACTCTTGCGTTGTCTTGGTTGTGTGCTTAGGGTTCTTGTCCTGTTGGAAGGTGAACCTTCACCCCAGTCTGAGGTCCTGAGCGCTCTGGAGCAGGTTTTCATCAAGGATCCCTCTATACTTTGCTCTGTTCATCTTTCCCTTAATCCTGACTAGTCTCCCAGTCCCTGCCGCTGAAAAACATCCCCACAGCATGATGCTGCCACCACCATGCTTCACCGTAGGGATGGTGCCAGGTTTCTTCCAGACGTGACACTTGGCATTCAGGCCAAAGTGTCCCATCTTGGTTTCATCAGACCAGAGATTCTTGTTTCTCATGGTCTGAGAGTCTTTAGGTGCCTCTTGGCAAACTCCAAGCAGGCTTGTCATGTGCCTTTTCCTGAGGAGTCGCTGCCGTCTGGCCACTCTAAAGGCCTGATTGGTGGAGTGCTGCAGAGATGGTTGTCCTTCTGGAAGGTTCTCCCATCTCCGCAGAGGAAATCTAAAGCTCTGTCAAAGTGACCATCGGGTTCTTGGTCACCTCCCTGACCAAGGCCCTTCTCCGTCGATTGCTCAGTTTGGAAGGCGGCCAGCTCTAGGAAGAGTCTTGGTGGTTCCAAACTTCTTCCATTGAAGAATGATGGAGGCCATTGTGTTCTTGGAGACCTTCAATGCTGTAGACATTTTTTGGTACCCTTCCCCAGATCTGTGCCTCGACATAATCCTGTCTTGGACCTCTACGGACAATTCCTACGACCTCAAGGCTTGGTTTTTGCTCTGACATGCGCTGTCAACTGTGGGACCTTATATAGACAGTTGTGTGCCTTTCCAAATCATATCCAATCAATTGAATTTACCACAGGTGGACTCCAATTAAGTTGTAGAAACATCTCAAGGAGGATCAATGGAAACAGGATTCACCTGAGCTCAATTTCGAGTCTCATAGTGAAGGGTCTGAATACTTATAAGGTAGATTGCGGAGGATTTGTATTTATTTAATACATTTTAGAATAAGGCTGTAACATAACAAAATGTTGAAAAAGTCACCTGTACTGACCTCGCCTTCTGGATGATAGCTGGGTGAACAGGCCGTGGCTCGGGTAGCTTAGGTCCTTGATGATCTTCTTGGCCTTCCTTTGACACCAGGTGCTGTAGATGTCCTGGAGGGCAGGCAGTGTGCACCCGGTGATGTATTGGACAGACCACATTACCCTCTGGAGAGCCCTGCGGTTGCGGACAGTGCAGTTGCCGTACCAGGCGGTGATACACCCCGACAGGATGCTCTCCATGGTGCATCTGTAAGAAGTTGTGAGGGTCTTAGGAGGCTGAATTTCCTCCTGAGGTTGAAGAGGCGTGGTTGCGCCTTCTTCACCATACTATTTGTGTGGGTGGAACATTTCAGATTGTCAGTGATGTGTATGTCGAGGAACTTTAAGCTTTTCACCTTCTCCACTGCAGCCCCGTTGATGTGGATGGTGGCGTACGTTCTCTGAAGTCCATGATCAGCTCCTTCATTTTGTTGACGTTGAGGGAGAGATTATTTTCCTGGCACCACTCCACCAGGGCCCTCACCTCCTCCCTGTAGGCTGTCTCATCGCTGTTGGTAATCAGGCATACCACTGTTGTGTGTCTGCAAACTTGATGATTGAGTTGGAGGCATGCGTGGCCACGCAGTCATGGGTGAACAGGGAGTACAGGAGGGGGCTGAGCATGCACCCTTGTGGGGCCCCTTTGTTGAAGATCAGCGTAGTGGAGGTGTTGTTGCCTACCTTCACCACCTGGGGGAGATCCGTCAGGAAGTCCAGGACCCAGTTGCACAAGGCGGAGTTCAGACCCAGGGTCCCGAGCTTAATGATGAGCTTGGGGGATACTATGGTGTTGAAGGCTGAGCTGTAATCAATGAACAGCATTCTTACATAGGTAGGTATTCCTCTTGTCCAGATGGGATAGGGCATTGTGCAGTGCGATTGCATCTCCCGTGGAGCTATTGGGGCGGTAAGGTGGAGGTGATATGATCCTTAACTATTCTCTCAAAGCGCTTCATGATGACAGAAGTGAGTGCTACGGGGCGATAGTCATTTACTTCAGTTACCTTCACTTTATTGGGTACAGGAACAATGGTGGACATCTTGAAGCAAGTGGGGACAGCAGACTGGGATAGGGAGAGATTGAATATGTCCATAAACACTCCAGCCAGCTGATCTGATAATGCTCTGAGGATGTGGCTAGGGTTGCCGTCTGGGCCAGTAAGCCTTGCTAGGGTTAACATGCTTAAATGTCTTACTCATGTCGGCCACGAAAACGAGAGCTCACAGTCCTCAGGAGCGGCCCGTGTCGGTGGCACAGTGTTATCCTCAAAAGCAGGCGAAGGTGTTTAGCTTGTCCGTGATTGTCTGGAGGCCTTGCCACATACATCTCGTGTCTGAGCCGTTGAATTGCGACTCCACTTTGTCTCTGTACTGATAATTTTGCCTGTTTGATTGGTTACGGAGGGCATAACTGGACTGTTTGTATTCAACCATATTCCCAGTCACCTTGCCGTGGTTAAATATGTTGTTCCCGTTTTCAGTTTTGCATGAGTGCTGCCATCTATCCATGGTTCTTGGTTTGGATAGGTTTTAATCATCACAGTGGGAACAACATCCTCTATACACTTCCTGATGAACTCAGTCACCGTGTCAGTGTATATGTCACTGTTATTCTCAGAGGCAACCTGGAACATATCCCAGTCCGCGTGATCAAAACATAAATGCAGCATGTCTCAAGTCTGCTGTTTGTGTGTGTGTGTGTAGACCTATTTACCGCAATTGAAGCGATGCAGAACGGTCTGTAACATACTTGATAGGGTGTTCTTTCTGCATTCTCCACCGAGTAGCTGTGGGGTTTCCCTGATCTGCTGCCAGACCAGCTCACAAAGCATGCAGTGATGATGCCAGAGGCAACTGGACTGCGGGCAGAGTGTAGGATGGCTATGGTCTGGTCCTTAGGACCCTACCATTGTGGAAATGGGGACAGTGTATGAGTGGGGACAGTGTCTGAGCTGCTAGAGTTGGAACAGAATTAAATGTTGGATGACCAAAACTATGAGCTTCAAATAGCTGGGCCTGGGAACATAGCTTGTTCTCTAAGGAGGTCACAAAATAACTGAAACAAGCCAAAAGGAAAAACCAATGTAGAGAAGAAAAGGACCAACTATATTGGAGAATGACTACATTAACAGTATATTTCAGCAGGAATGACATACATACAGTACATATACAGTACATATACAGCACATTATGTTCCCCATTCTCTCTCTCTTTTTCTCCCTCTTTTTCTCTTCCACTCAACCTCTCCTTCCTGTCTGTTTGTCTGTATTTTTGTGTCTGTCTGTCTGTCTGTCTGTCTGTCTGTCTGTCTGTCTGTCTGTCTGTCTGTCTGTCTGCATCTGTCTGTCTGTCTGTCTGCGTCTGTCTGTCTGTCTGTCTGTCTGTCTGTCTGTCTGTCTGTATTTGTCTGTCTCCCCCCACACCACCTTATCTACTCATCACTTGTCACTCTAGTCCAGAGGACCGTAATCTAACTACCAGAGGTGACACTGAGACAGTCATGGTATTTCAACACTGTAACATGTACCAGCTGAGTGTCTGCTAGACAGGACAGATGATCTGATTTGAGGTCATCACTGGCCTTTTTGTTCGTTCTTTCTTAAACGCACGCACGCACACACACCATTGGAACCATTGTCAGGGCGAGAGCGACCATTGTCGCCACGGTTACAGTTGTGAGTGACTTTCACCTCTGACCCCTCTCTTTGCCATTTCACACACTCTGAAACGACCCCTCCCCTAACCCCACAGGCCTGAAACCCCTCCACTAACCCCACAGGCCTGAAACCCCTCCACTATCCCCACAGGCCTGAAACCCCTCCCCTATCCTCACAGGCCTGAAACCCCTCCACTATCCCCACAGGCCTGAAACCCCTCCCCTATCTCCACAGGCCTGAAACTCCTCCCCTATCCCCACAGGCCTGAAACCTCTCCCCTATCCCCACAGGCCTGAAACCGCTCCCCTATCTCCACAGGCCTGAAATCCCTCCCCTATCCCCACAGGCCTGAAACCCCTCCCCTATCCCCACAGGCCTGAAACCCCTCCCCTATCCCCACAGGCCTGAAACCCCTCCCCTATGCCCACAGGCCTGAAACCCCTCCCCTATCCCCACAGGCCTGAACCCCCTCCCCTATCCCCACAGGCCTGAAACCCCTCCACTATCCCCACAGGCCTGAAACCCCTCCCCTATCTCCACAGGCCTGAAACCCCTCCCCTATCCCCACAGACTTGAAACCCCTCCCCTATCCCCACAGGCCTGAAACCCCTCCCCTATCCCCACAGGCCTGAAACCCCTCCCCTATCTCCACAGGCCTGAAACCCCTCCACTATCCCCACAGGCCTGAAACCCCTCCCCTATCCCCACAGGCCTGAAACCCCTCCCCTATCTCCACAGGCTTGAAACCCCTATCCACACAGGCCTGAAACCCCTCCCCTATCCCCACAGGTCTGAAATCCCTCCCCTATCTCCACAGGCCTGAAATCCCTCCCCTATCCCCACAGGCCTGAAACCCCTCCATTACAAGGACTTGGGGTCTGATAAGTGACTTCTCTCTAACTCTCTAACCCCTGGTGTTGGCGATGATTCAAGTTGGTGGGGAGGAGGGGAGTGTTGTAGGATTGACCCATTGAACAGGTCAGTTGGAAGACATGAGAGGGTTGGTCTAAATAGGCTCTTTTCTCTCCATTTCTCCCCTCTTGGCTTGCCACTCCGTGTTTTTTTATGAGTGAGTGAGTGAGTGAGTGAGTGAGTGAGTGAGTGAGTGAGTGAGTGAGAGAGAGAGAGAGAGAGCGAGAGAGCGAGAGAGAGAGAGAGAGAGAGAGAGAGAGAGAGAGAGAGAGAGAGAGAGAGAGAGAGAGAGAGAGAGAGAGGGCTGCATGGAGAGAGGGACCCATAGGTCTTTGTTAGAAGGGCCGGGCTGCCATCACGTCTGTCTGTCACACACACACACACACACACACACACACACACACACACACACACACACACACACACACACACACACACACACACACACACACACACACACACACACACACACACACACACACCAACACGGGTGTTTAAAAATCCTTCATCTGTTGTGGTTGGGCATTCCAACCTGAAAAGTTCACATTAGTGTATTGGCCAAAGATAATAGTGTTCTCTATTAGTGTGATGTTTAAGATGTGTGTTAGTATCTCTCTCAACATTGTAGAATATCACTGTTCACCCCATCACATTGTGGTGTATGTCGTGTGACACAGTCACTAGCTTTCCTGACTAAGTTAAATTAGGCCTGAATCCTCGGGCTTAGCCAAACGGTCATGATGTCATGGTTTGAGGACAGAATGAAATTGTCTGTCTGTTGACTGAGGAGACCTATTCTTGCATGTTTGGGTGGGAGCAGCAGCGTATAATTGCAGAGCGGGATAGCGTGTGAGGATGGGGGAGGGAGCCAGTTAGCACGCAACATGAGCCTTGGCCCACAGTGCTGGGCACGAGTGCCAAACTAGCTCTAACTCTGTCTACAGCCGCTCCCAATTCACTTCCTACCACTTCCCTTTTAGGCCCTAACTCTACCATGTTTGCAGATCTGTAAGGTGGAAGCAATATGGTGGAAGCTCCATTACTTTATGTTTTATAACTTTCCAGACCCTTTATACTGTATCTGCAGACACTGAGGGTGAGGGATAGAGCCAAAGGGGTGTGGGAGGAAGCGAATTGGGACTGGGTACCATAGTACAGTGGACCTCCTTCTCCCACATTCTCTAGGATTCTTAACAAATGGTGGTCCCATGGTACTGTTGGTAGTGGTATGTTTGACAACAGCCAACCAGATGGTTTTCCAAGCCCTGTGTATTTGGAGAGATCATATGGAATAACTCTGCAAAGATGGATTGACATTTTGCTGACAAAATAGGGCACACGCACACGCACACGCATACACACACACAAATACATTAATTACATACTATACCTTAGGATAGGATTTCCCATCAGCCGTGTAGTGCTAGGGCAAAAAACAAAACATACACTCAGGGGGGGCCCAGGACCGAGTTTGGGAAACCCTGCCTTAGGAAGTTGTTTTAAACATGTCTTAGGGAGTTAGGGGGCTGAGGATAGACAGTACAGGAGATTACATGGGTCTCCAGTACAAACAATCGAGATGCAACACTAGTAATGACTAGTCTAAGTAAATCAGTAATGACTTAACTCACTTAAGAGTAATGACTTAACTCACTTTTGCGTCATTTACTGGGATTGACCTGTAGGAAGGCCGTTGGGTGGAAAATGCGTCATGGAAGACTCCATGATGTCGTTAGCGTTCAATTGATGTTGACTTTTGTGTGACCCTTTGGACTGGTGATGTCATGACAGTACATACATACGACCATGTGGAATATGCATACTGTACAGTATTCAAACTGTGCAAGAAGAGAAGTGTAATTCAGGATACTAGTCAAACCTTTCAAGTTTGACCCTATGAAATATGATTGTGTCAGGCAGTGTGGGGCGGCAGGTAGCCTAATGGTTAAGTGCGTTGGCCCAGTAACCAAAAGGTTGCTTGTTCAAATCCCTGGGACGAATAGGTGAAAAATTTGTTGATGTGCTCTTGAGCAAGGCGCTTAATCATAATTGCTCTGGATAAGAGTGTCTACTAAATGACTACACTTTAATAAAGTGTAGGGCTAATCTGATCTAGTGTTTTCTTCCAATAGCCTAAATATATATTTTAGGCCATTTCAGAAAAATGGAACACTAAAACAAAGTGTTACAGAACAGAATATACTTGATTAAAGTCAACTGACATAACCACCAGTCACTACATAGAGTTAGAGTGAAGGTGGTATGACCATGAGTTATGTGATTTATGGAACATAAGCTGCTTGATTCCCAGACAGATCTAAAGTCAATGACATTATGGATGCAGCTGGTACAACACAGCATGTTCCAATAATAGTTATTACATTTGCTTATAAAACCCCACAGGAGAAGTACACTTCCTGTTCTTCGTTTCTCACCTGCACCACGTTACCTCAACTTGAGTGCCACTGCGAAGAGCCTATTCTATTCTATACTATAGGTCACATAGTAAGTGGCTCCTCTGCTGTAATGTTCCTGCCTCTGACAATATAGGCCTGTTGGTGTGTTTTCTCTTTGACTGTTCTTGTTCTGGTGAGGATGGGCCAACAACAGGAAGCCTATTGGAACCCAATGAGGACAAATCAAATCAAATCAAATTGTATTAGTCACATGCGCCGAATACAACAGTGAAATAAATGCTTACTTACAAGCCCTTAACCAACAATGCAGTTTTAAGAAAATACCCCCAAAAAAGTAAGAGATAAGAATAACAAATAATTAAAGAGCAGCAGTAAATAACAATAGCAGGGCTATATACAGGGGGTACCGGTACAGAGTCAATGTGTCAATTTGCGGGGGCACCGGTGTCGAGGTAATTGAGGTAATTATGTACATGTAGGTAGAGTTATTAAAGTGGCTATGCATAGATAATAACAGAGTAGCAGCAGCGATGGAAGCGGGGGGGGGGGGGGGCAATGCAAATAGTCTGGTACCGCTTGCCGTGCGGTAGCAAAGTAAACAGACTATGACTAGGGTGACTGGATTATTTGACAATTTTTGGGGCCTTCCTCTGACACCGCCTGGTATAGAGGTCCTGGATGGCAGGAAGCTTGGCCCCGGTGATGTACTGGGCCGTACGCACTACCCTCTGCCGTGCCTTGTGGTCGGAGGCCGAGCAGTTGCCATACCAGGCAGTGATACAACCCGTCAGGATGCTCTCCATGGTGCAACTGTAAAACATTTTGAGGATCTGAGGACACATGCCAAATCTTTTCAGTCTCCTGAGGGGAATTAGGTTTTGTTGTGCCCTCTTCACGACTGTCTTGGTGTGCTTGGACCATGTTAGTTTGTTGGTGATGTGGACGCCAAGGAACTTGAAGCTCTCAACCTGCTCCACTACAGCCCTGTCGATGAGAATGGGGGCGTGCTTGGTCCTCCTTTTCCTGTAGTCCACAATCATCTCCTTTGTCTTGATCACGTTGATGGAGAGGTTGTTGTCCTTGCACCACACAGTCAGGTCTCTGACCTTCTCCCTATAGGCTGTCTCATCGTTGTTGGTGATCAGGCCTACCACTGTTGTGTCATCAGCAAACTTAATGATGGTGTTGGAGTCGTGCCTGGCCATGCAGTCATGAGTGAGCAGGGAGTACAGTAGGGGACTGAACACGCACCACTAAGGTGCCCCCGTGTTGAGGATCAGCGTGGCAGATATGTTGTTACCTACCCTTACCACCTGGGGGCGGCCCGTCAGGAAGTCCAGGATCCAGTTGCAGAAGGAGGTGTTTAGTCCCAGGGTCCTTAGCTTAGTGATGAGCTTTGAGGGCACTATGATGTTGAACGCTGAGCTGTAGTCAATGAATAGCATTCTCACATAGGTTCCTTTTGTCCAGGTGGGAAAGGGCAGTGTGGAGTGCAATAGAGATTGCATCATCTGTGGATCTGTTGGGGCGGTATGCAAATTGGAGTGGGTCTAGGGTTTCTGGGATAATGGTGTTGATGTGAGCCATGACCAGCCTTTCAAAGCATTTCATGGCTACAGATGTGAGTGCTACGGGTCGGTAGTACCTTAGTGTTCTTGGGCACAGGGACTATGGTGGTCTGCTAAAACATGTTGGTATTACAGACTCGGCCAGGGAGAGGTTGGAAATGTCAGTGAAGACACTTGCCAGTTGGTCAGTGTTTGCTCGGAGTACATGTCCTGGTAATCCATCTGGCCCAGCGGCCTTGTGAATGTTGACCTGTTTAAAGGTCTTACTCACATCGGCTGTGGAGAGCGTGATCACACAGTCGTCCGGAACAGCTGATGTTCTCATGCATGTTTCAGTGTTACTTGCCTCAAAGCGAGCATAGAAGTTATTTAGCTCGTCTGGTACGCTCGTGTCTCTGGGCAGCTCTCGGCTGTGCTTCCCTTTGTAGTGTGTAATAGTTTGCAAGACCTGCCACATCTGACGAGCGTCGGATCCGGTGTAGTACGATTTGATCTTAGTCCTGTATTGACGCTTTGCTTGTTTAATGGTTCGTCGGAGGGAATAGCAAGATTTCTTATAAGCTTCCGGGTTAGAGTCCAGCTTCCTTGAATGTGGCAGCTCTACCCTTTAGCTCAGTGCGAATGTTGCCTGTAATCCATGGCTTCTGGTTGGTATTTACGTACAGTCACTGTGGGGACGACTTCCTCGATGCACTTATTGATAAAGCCAGTGACTGATGTCGTGTACCCCTCAATGCCATCGGAAAAATCCCGGAACATATTCCAGTCTGTGCTAGCAAAACAGTCCTGTAGTTTAGCATCTGCTTCATCTGACCACTTTCTTATAGACCGAGTCACTGGTGCTTCCTGCTTTAATTTTTGCCTTTAAGCAGGAATCAGGAGGATTATAGTTATGGTCAGATTTTCCAAATGGAGTTCGAGGGAGAGCTTTGTCGCGTCTGTGTGTTGAGTAAAGGTGGTCTATAATTGTTTTCCCTCTGGTTGCACATTTAACATGCTGATAGAAATTGGGTAAACCTGATTTAAGTTTCCCTGCATTAATGTCCCTGGCCACTAGGAGCGCCGCCTCTGGATGAGCGTTTTCCTGTTTGCTCATGGCGGAATACAGCTCATTGAGTGCATTTTTTTGTGCCAGCCTCAGGCCTGTGGTGGTATGTAGACAGCTATGAAAAATACAGATGAAAACTATCTAGGTAGATAGTGTGGTCTATAGCTTATCATGAGATACTCTACCTCAGGCAAGCAAAACCTTGAGACTTCCTTAGATATCGTGCACCAGCTATTGTTTACAAATATGCATAGGTCCCTGCCCCGTGTCTCACCAAAGGCTGCTGTTCTGTCCTGCCGATAGAGTGTATAACCCGTCAGCTGTATGTTCTTAATGTCGTCATTCAGCCACGACTTGGTGAAACATAAGATATTACAGTTTTTAATGTCCCGTTGGTAGGATATACGTGCTTTCAGTTCGTCCCATTTATTTTCCAGCGATTGAACGTTAGCTAGCAGAACGGAAGGCAAGGGCAGATTAGCCACTCATCTCCTGACCCTCACAAGGAATCCTGATCTCTTTCCGCGAAACCTACGTTTCCTTTTCCAGCGAATCACAGGGATCTGGGCCTGATCGGGTGTACGAAGTATATCCCTCGCGTCCGACTTAGTGAAGAACTCCTCGTCCAATTTGAGATGAGTAATCCCAGTTCTGATGTCCAGAAGCTCTTAATCATAAGAGATGGTAGCAGCAACATTATATACACAACATGTTACGAACAACTCGAAAAAACAAACAAAATAGCATGGTTGGTTAAGAGCCAATAAGATGGCAGCCCTCCCTTCCGGCACCATCTTGTTCATTAACAGTTTCGGGCCGGCAATGTTCTGAGCTCCCTCAGGTGACAGTGTGAGTGTCTCATTTCTTCTTTTCCTCACATTACCCTACTTCTCCTCATCTTGTTTTCCCTCTCTCGCTCTCTCCCTCCGCATCCATGACTACTGTATGTGACCCCTGGCGTAAAGATGTTAAGTAAATTGATTCAAACCCGGCTTAATCAGCCAATGTCAATGGAGTTTTTCAGGTGCGTGGCTGTGAGATCAGAGGCTTGTTAACGTCGGTGATACATTACTATATTACTGTGATGTGAGGGCTAGCCTATGCCTCTGCTACCTACACTGGATAATGTGGACATGTCAAAAGGTAAAATGGTAATGGACATCCGGAGTCACAGCTCAGGCGTGAGGATGTACTGAGAGAGAAAGAGAGAGAGCGAGAGACACACTCAAACATAAAGACAGACAGACACAAAGAAAGACAGCATTAACAACAGTTTATTTGACATGCCCAATCTCCTCCAGTGTCATTACACCCATCATCATACTTACATTCATGCTACCCAGAAGCAAATGCTTGACTGGGCTATTTTGGTCAAGTCTGTTGCTCGGGCTTGTTAGGGACTTGATCCAGCTCTCCTGCAACTCTCTCTCACTAGCGCCACATCTCCACACTCCCTTTCCAACCTCTCCCTCTCTCTCTCTCTAAGTAAATGAACGACATGATCCGGAAATAGGATTCCAGCAGGAGTCGGTGGAACGGTGGGAAAGAAAATCCCTCCATTACACAAAGAGGAGGGTGGGAATGAATGTCGCAACCCGCTGTTCTCCTCCTGTGTCTGGTCAAATACAACCATATATCACCTAGAAGCTCAGACATAATGACGCTTAAACTATTCATCTAAACTTCAATTTTAAATCAAACCACACATTACCTAATTATTATAAGTCAAAGTCATGTTTATAAGAATTATATTTTTACAAGTTTTTGTTGTATGTAGGACATGTATGTGTCTTATGTCTGAAACTCAATCACACTGCTTACACAGCTCCTTGTGGGATAAAGTATTCTCTCTCTCTCGCTCTCTATATACACTACATGACCAAAAGTATGTGGACACTCGTCAAACATGGGCATTAATATGGAGTTGGTCCCCCCTTTGCCGCTATAACAGCCTCCACTCTTCTGGGAAGGCTTTCCACTACATGTTTGAACGTTGCTGTAGGGACTTGCTTCCATTCAGCCACAAGAGCATTAGTGATGTCGGGCACTGATGTTGGGCGATTAGGCCTGGCTCGCAGTCTACGTTCCAATTCATCCCAAGGGTGTTCGATGGGGTTGAGGTCAGGGCTCTGTGCAGGCCAGTCTAGTTCTTCCACACTGATCTTGACAAACCATTTCTGTATGGACCTCCCTTTGTGCACGGGGGCATTGTCATGCTGAAACAGGAAAGGGCCTTCCACAAAGTTGGAAGCACATAATCGTCTAGAATGTCATTGTATGTTGCAACCGAGGGCAGAGGATTTTTACCCGCAACGCGCTTCAGCACTCGGTGGTAGTGTTCTGTGAGCTTGTGTGGCCAACCACTTCGCGGCTGAGTCGTTGCTGCTCCTAGACGTTTCCAATTCACAATAACAGCACTTACAGTTGACCGGGGCAGCTTTTGCAGGGCAGAAATTTGATGAACTGACTTGTTGGAAAGGTGGCATCCTATGAATGTGCCACGTTGAAAGTCACTGAGCTCTTCAGTAAGGCCATTCTAATGCCAATGTTTGTCTATGGAGATTGCTCGATTCTATACACCTGCCAGCAATGGGTGTGGCTGAAATAGCCGAATCCACTAATTTGAAGGGGTGTCCACATACTTTTGTATAAATAGTATATGTAATTTGGATAGTAGTGATGGCTGGTGTGTCACTTACCACCATACCCTTTACATATATCAGTTTTATCACGTAGCCTAGATGTATTACATATATGCAACAATGCTGCGCTGACAAGGAGTGAGTGTCTGTTTAATGACATTGCACTGAGGTTATCTATAGCCTCTGAGGGGTCAAGGGTCATCTCCACAGGGTGCACAACTGTCTACTAATAGGTGGGCTAGGGGGAGAGGCAGTTTCCTCCGGGTCGCTGAGTAAATGTGTTTGGATTGGGTGTTCGGTCTGACAGAGAGAGGGGGTGGGGTGACGACAGGACTTGGGCAAAAAGGTTAAATCTGGGGTCAACTTTATAACCAGGGTGTTATCTGGCTGTCCTGTCAGCTGTCAATCATTCTCTCTCCATGCCATGACAGGAGCATTGACCTATAGCTTTATATTTGGATAAAGTGAGTGGAGAGGGTAAAGGGGCGAGAGTAGAGATAGCATATAAATGTACAGTGTATCTCTACATGGTGTGATTCTATACTGCTGATGTCCTCTCCAATATCTCAAGAACTTAAGCTCATTATCAGGTTCTGTTTTGGAATGGCCCCAGCAACCATAGCATTTCACTGGATGTTTATTCAATGGCCAAGAAATAGCCTGTTAAATTTAACAAGGGTTGAAAAGACTGTGTGAGTACATCTGACATACTTAACAATCAATCAATCAATCAAATGTATTTATAAAGCCCTTTTTACATCAGCAGATGTCACAAAGTGCTAGACAGAAACCCAGCCTAAAACCCCAAACAGCAAGCAATGCAGATGTAGAACCATGTTGGCTAGGAACAACTCCCTAGAAAGGCAGGAACATAAGAAGAAAGGAACCAGGCTCTGAGGGATGGCCAGTCCTCTTCTGGCTGTGCCGGGTGGAGATTATAAGAGTACATGGCCATTTAAGCCCAGATTGTTCTTCAAGATGTTCAAACGTTCATAGATGACTAGCAGGGTCAAATAATAATCGGTGGTTGTAGAGGATGCAACAGGTCAGTACCTCAGGAGTAAATGTCCGTTGGCTTTTCATAGCCAAGCATTCAGAGTCAAAAACATCAGGTCCAGGACAAGTTAACACGTCCGGTGAACAGGTCCGGGTTCCCTAGCCTCCGGCAGAACAGTTGAAACTGGAGCAGCAGCACGACTTGGTGGACTGGGGATAGCCAAGAGTTATCAGGTCAGGTAGTCCTGAGGCAAGATACTAGGGCTCAGGTCCTCCGGGAGGGAGAGAGGGAGAGAAAGAGAATTGGAGGGAGTAAACTTAAATGCACACAGGACACCAGATAAGACAGGAGAATTACACCAGATATAACAGACTGACCCCCCGGCACATAGACTATTGCAGCATAGATACTAGAGACTGAGACAGGGGTGGGTCGGGGGACACTGTCTGACGATACCTCCGGACAGGGCCAACCAGGCAGGATATAACCCCAGCCACTTTGCCAAAGCACAGCTTTTGATGATCCTTGGTTGGGGTCGAAGCAGATAATTTGTTGTGATTGCAAATGTAATAAGATGGTGGTCCGTTAGTCTAGGATTATAAGGAAAAATATTTAGATCCACAATATTTATTCCATGGGACGAAACTAGATCCAGGGTATGACTGTGGCAATGAGTAGGTCTGGAGACATGTTGGACAAAACCCACTGACTCGATGATGGCTCAGTGGGTCAGGGGACTTTCCATGTGACTATTAAAGACTATTAATGTAAAATGTGAATATTATCTGCCATGACTACAAGGTCCGATAGGAATTCCAGGAACTCAGTGAGGAACGCTGTATACGGCCCAGGAGGCATATAAACAGTAGCTATAAAAAGTGATTGAGTAGGCTGCATAGATTTCATGACTAGAAGCTCGAAAGACAAAAACGCAGCGATTTTTAAAAGTCTTATTTCAATTTGCTGTCATAAATGTTAAGCGAAAACAAAACAGAGTAACTTAAGAGGGGGAACTACACAACCACTAAATCTGGCGAAAGGGAACCAAAAGTCATTGTAATTTGGGAGAGTGTGGTTAACCGCTTTAAATAATGGATGTTTTTTCTGTTTAGCCTTAGGCGTTAGAGCTGAGGTCATATGCAAACAAGGCACAGCCTAGGTCACAGTTTTTATATGCTGAAATATAACTAATGGACAGATTCCTTGCTCACTCTCTGTTTTTCTCTCTCTCTCTCTCTCTCTCTCTCTCTCTCTCTCTCTCTCTCTCTCTCTCTCTCTCTCTCTCTCTCTCTCTCTCTCTCTCTCTCTCTCTCTCTCTCTCTCTCTCTCTCTCTCTCTCTCTCTCCCTCTCTCTCTCCCTCTCCCTCTCCCTCTCCCTCTCCCTCTCCCTCTCCCTCTCGCATTCACATTCACCACTCGTTCACACACATGCAAGCACACACATATTCCTGATGAGGTTTCCCCTCTAATACTGCCACCTAAATATTTTCTTAACTCTTCTTGAACTGCGCTGTTGGGTTAAGGGCTTGTAAGTAAACATTTCACTGTAAATTCCACACTTGTTGTATTCGGCACATGTGACAAATAAAGTTTGATTTGATTTGACCTCCTGGTTCAGAGCTCTAAATTCAACAGAGGTAAAGTCGCCATCATTCTAGAGATAGAGTGCCACCAAGTGGTAGGATTTGAATATGCATGGGTACATGTCTGCAGGTGCCTCTTCAACAGAACTTTGTGAAATCGGCCATAAAAATCTATGGGCCCAAAATGTGAAAATCTTTCAACGTATAGAGGAACCAGACAAGTACAGAATGTATACTATTGTATGTGTTTCTGTAGTGCACCCATTGAAAGGAATCAAAAATAATCTTTGCTAATTTAACTTTTCCCACTTCCTCTTTTCCTCCTTACTTTCCTTCCTTTTTCTGCCATTCCCATTTCGGTGTTGCTGGCTGTTCCCCTGTTTCAGTGATGCTGGCTGTTTGTTCTGCAGCTCTTACATAAGGGTTTGAACTCCTGAATAGTTGGCAACAAACTACTGAGGGAAAGGACAGAGACAGAATAAATAAAATAGAGGGAGAAATAGAGAAAAAATAAAGAGGGGGAGGGGAGTAGCACAAGCAAATATTTAATTACGGAAAGAGAGAGAGAGAGAAACCTCAAATATCATAAATCTGTAACTTAATTTCGGATTTCATATGAATAGCAAAAAAAACTCTGGCTTGAGAGAATTTAAACGGGAGGTGAACTTTGGAAGGAGCATGCTGCCAGTGTTCCACAGCCTCCTAGTGATTGTCACAGTCCTGCTGTAGCTGCCTCCTACCATGCTACTATCTCTGGATTGTCTGGACCTGAAGAGCTGCCTGCTTGTGATCTTTCTGTTCCTACTGCTGGTGGACTTCCTGAAGCACAGAAACCCACCTGAGTTCCCTCCTGGACCATGGCCTCTACCTTTCCTTGGAAATATCTTCATTGGGTTTGGCTACCAGGACATGGACAAGGTAACACTTAGCTACTATATTACAAAGACTTATACCTTAGGCTATACGGTAATGACATATACAGTACCAGTCAAAAGTTCGGACACATCTACTCATTCCAGGGTTTTTCTTTCTTTTAACTATTTTCTACATTGTAGAATAGTCCAGTCCTCTTCTGGCTGTGCCGGGTGGAGATTATAACAGAACATGGCCAAGATGTTCAAATATTCATAGATGACCAGCAGGGTCAAATAATAAGTCACAGTGGTTGTCGAGGGTGCAACAGGTCAGCACCTCAGGAGTAAATGTCAGTTGCTTTTCATAGCCGATCATTCAGAGTATCTCTACCGCTCCTGCTGTCTCTAGTGAGTTGAAAACAACAGGTCTGGGACAGGTAGCACGACCGGTGAACAGGTCAGGGTTCCATAGCCGCAGGCAGAACAGTTGAAACTGGAGCAGCAACACGGCCAGGTGGACTGGGGACAGCAAGGAGTCATCAGGCTAGGTAGTCCTGAGGCATGGTCCTAGGGCTCAGGTCCTCCGAGAGAGAGAAAGATAGAGAGAAAAAGAGAGAATTAGAGAGCATACTTAAATTCACACAGGACACCGGATAAGACAGGAGAAATACTCCAGACATAACAGACTGACCCTAGCCCCCCGACACAAACTACTGCAGCATAAATACTGTAGGCTGAGACAGGAGGGGTCGGGAGACACTGTGGACCCGTCCGACTATACCCCCGGACAGGGCCAAACAGGCAGGATATAACCCCACCCACTTTGCCAAAGCACAGCCCCCACACCACTAGAGGGATATCTTCAACCACCAACTTACCATCCTGAGACAAGGCCGAGTATAGCCCACGAAGATCTCCCCCACGGCACAACCCAAGGGAGGCGCTAACCTGGACAATAAGATCACGTCAGTGACTCAACCCACTCAAGTGACGCACCCCTCATAGGGACGGCATGGAAGAGCACCAGTAAGCCAGTGACTCAGCCCCTTTAATAGGGTTAGAGGCAGAGAATCCCAGTGGAGAGAGGGGAACAGGCCAGGCAGGGACAGCAAGGACGGTTCGTTGCTCTTGCGCCTTTCCATTCACCTTCACACTCCTGGGCCAGCCTACACTAAATCATAGGACCTAATAGTGAAGACATCAACACTATGAAATAACACATGTAATCATGTAGTAACCAAAAAAGTGTTAAACAAATCAAAATATATTTTATACATTTGAAGTCAGAAGTTTACACCTTAGCCAAATAAACTCAGCAAAAAAAGAAATGTCCTCTAGCGGTCAACTGCGTTTATTTTCAGCAAACTTAACATGTGTAAAAATTTGTATGAACATAACAAGATTCAACAACTGAGACATAAACTGAACAAGTTCCACAGACATGTGACGAACATAAATGGAATAATGTGTCCCTGAACAAAGGGGGGATCAAAATCAAAAGTAACAGTCAGCATCTGGTGTGGCCACCAGATTTGCATTAAGAACTGCAGTGCATCTCCTCCTCATGGACTGCACCAGATTTGCCAGTGTTTGCTGTGAAATGTTACCCCACTCTTCCACCAAGGCACCTGCAAGTTTCTGAACATTTCTGGAGGGAATGGCCCTAGCCCTCATCCTCCGATCCAACAGGTCCCAGACGTGCTCAATGGGATTAAGATCCGGGCTCTTCGCTGGCCATGGCAGCACACTGACATTCCTGTCTTGCAGGAAATCACACACAGAACGAGCAGTATGGCTGGTGGCATTGTCATGCTGGAGGGTCATGTCAGGATGAGCCTGCAGGAAGGGTACCACATGAGGGAGGAGGATGTCTTCCCTGTAACGCACAGCGTTGAGATTGCCTGCAATGACAACAAGCTCAGTTCGATGATGCTGTGACACACCGCCCCAGACCATGATGGACCCTCCACCTCGATCCCGCTCCAGAGTACAGGCCTCGGTATAACGCTCATTCCTTCGACGATAAACGCGAATCCGACCATCACCCGGATGTTCGAATGTGCCAATCCTCTGCAGGTGTTGTTACAAGTGGTCTGCCACTGAAAGGACGATCAGCTGTCCGTCCTGTCTCCCTGTAGCGCTGTCTTAGTACGGACATTGCAATTTATTTCCCTGGCCACATCTGCAGTCCTCATGCCTCCTTGCAGCATGCCTAAGGCACGCTCACGCAAATGAGCAGGGACCCTGGGCATTTTTCTTTTGGTGTGTTTCAGAGTCAGTAGAAAGGCCTCTTTAGTGTCCAAAGTGTTCATAACTGTGACCTTAATTGCCTACCGTCTGTAAGCGGTTAGTGTCTTAACGACCGTTCCACAGGTGCATGTTCATTAATTGTTTATGGTTCATTGAACAAGCATGGGAAACTGTGTTTAAACCATTTACAATGAAGATCTGTGATGTTATTTGGATTTTTAAGAATTATCTTAGGGTAGGGTCCTGAAAAAGGGACGTTTCTTTTTTTGCTGAGTTTACATTTAAACATTTTTTTTATACATTTAAACAGTTTACATTTTTCACAATTCCTGACATTTAATCCTAGTAAAAATGTATTCCCTGTCTTAGGTCAGTTAGGATCACCACTTTATTTTAAGAATGTGAAATGTACGAATAATAGTAGAGAGAATTATTTATGTCAGCTTTTATTTCTTTCATCACATTCCCAGTGGGTCAGAAATTTACATACACTCAATTACTATTTGGTAACATTGCCTTTAAATTGTTTAACTTGGGTCAAACATTTTGGGTAGCCTTCCACAAGCATCCCACAGTAAGTTGGGTGAATTTTGGCACATTCCTCCTGACAGAGCTGGTGTAACTGAGTTAGATTTGTAGGCCTCCTTGCTCTCACACGCTTTTTCAGTTCTGCCGACAAATTTTCTACAGGCTTGAAGTCAGAGCTTTGTGATGGCCACTCCAATACCTTGACTTTGTTGTCCTTAAGACATTTTGCCACAACTTTGGAAGTATGCTTGGGGTCATTGTCCATTTGGAAGACCCATTTGCGACCAAGCTTTAACTTCCTGACTGAGGTCTTGAGATGTTGTTTCAATATATACACATAACTTTCCATCCTCATGATGCCATCTATTTTGTTAAGTGCACCAGTCCCTCCTGCAGCAAAGCACCCCCACAACATGTTGCTGCCACCCCTGTGCTTCACGGTTGGGATGGTGTTCTTCGGTTTGCAAGCCTCCACCTTTTTTCCTCTAAACATAACGATGGTCATTATTGCCAAACAGTTATATATTTTTTTCATCAGACCAGAGGAGATTTCTCCAAAAAGTACGATCTTTGTCCCCATGTGGAGTTGCAAACCGTAGTCTGGCTTTTTTATGGCGGTTTTGGAGCAGTGGCTTCTTCCTTGCTGAGCTGCCTTTCAGGTAATGTAGATATAGGACTCGTTTTACTGTGGATATAGATACTTTTGTATCCGTTTCCTCCAGCATTTTCACAAGGTACTTTGCTGTTGTTCTTGGATTGATCTGCACTTTTTGCACCAAAGTACATTTATCTCTAGCAGACAGAACACTTCTCCTTCTTGAGCGGTATGACGGCTGCGTGGTACCATGGTGTTTATACTTGCGTACTATTGTTTGTACAGATGAACGTGGTACCTTCAGGCATTTGGAAATTGCTCCCAAGGATGAACCAGACTTGTGGAGGTCTACAATTGTCTTCTGAGGTCTTGGCTGATTTCTTTCGATTTTCCCATGATGTCAAGCAAAGAGGCACTGTGTTTGAAGGTAGGCCTTGAAATACATCCACAGGTACGCCTCCAATTGACTCAAATGATGTCAATTAGCTTATCAGAAGCTTCTAAAGCCATGATATCATTTTCTGGAATTTTCCAAGCTGTTTAAAGGCACAGTCAACTTAGTGTATGTAAACTTCTGACCCACTGGAATTGTGATACAGTGACTTATAAGTAAAATAATCTGTCTGTAAACAATTGTTGGAAAAATTACTTGTGTCTTGCACAAAGTAGATGTCCTATCCAACTTGCCAAAACTATAGTTTGTTAACAAGAAATTTGTGGAGTGGTTGAAAAACAAGTTTTAATGACTCCAACCTAAGTGTATGTAAATGTCACGACTTCCGCTGAGGTCGGTCCCTCTACTTGTTCGGCGGCGGTCGACGTCACCGGTCTTCTAGCCATCGCTGACCCATCTTTAATTTTCCATTGGGTTTGTCTTTATTTTCTACACACCTGGTTTTCATTATCCCATTACATGTTCATGTATTTAACCCTCTGTTTCCCCCATGTTTGTTGTGCGTGATTATTTCTATGTTCCGTTCGGTTCATGATGGCTGTTTTTTTGACGAGTGCTGTGTTCACCCGTGTTCATAACCGTTGGTTATTGGTCAAGTGTATTTGTTTACCTTGTGCCTTTATTTTCTGAGTAAAGTACATTGCTCACTCATTTTGCTCTCCTGCGCCTGACTTCATGCACCAGCTACACCACCTTCTGACAGTAAACTTCCGACTTCAACTGTATTTGAGATTCTTTAAAGTAGCCACCTTGATGACAGCTTTGCACACTCTTGGCATTCTCTCAACCAGCTTCATGAGGTAGTCACCTAGAATGCATTTCAATTAACAGGTGTGCCTTTTTAAAAGTTAATTTGTGGAATTTCTTTCGTTCTTAATGCGTTTGAGCCAATCAGTTGTTTTGTGACTAGGTAGAGGTGGTGTACAGAAAAAAGCCCTATTTGGTAAAAGACCAAGTCCATATTATGGCAAGAACAGCTCAAATAAGCAAAGAGAAACGACAGTCCATCATTACTTTAGGACATGAAGGTCAGTCAGTCAATCAGTCAGTCAGTCATTTCAAGAACTTTGAAAGTTTCTTCAAGTGCAGTCGCAAAAACTATCAAGCGCTATGACGAAACTGGCTCTCATGAGGACCGCCACAGGAAGGGAAGACCCAGAGTTACCTCTGCTGCAGAGGATAAGTTCATTAGAGTTACTGTTATGAGAATTCTGTTCTCATGTTCATTAACTGAACTTCAATTAAAATACTCTGTCTGTTACTAAGAATTTGTAAGGTTCTTATTAAAATGAAACAGTCTACTTAGTCAGCAGGTTTATTTACGAGAGCTCTGCTTAACATTTTCCTGTACATTGGTCTATATACCTCACATTTCGTCATAAATGTCCCTCCTCTCAGAAACAATGACAATATAGTTCACAAGTCTTCTCCTTCTCATACATTGCCTGCCACCTGTTATACAATCTACTACAAGCTGAAATTCTAATAAATTTCATACAATCATACAGTGACAGGGTAGAATTCTGTTAGTTATAGTTCTATGTTAAATGTATACATAATTTAGTCATTCTTCATAAAAATCATAACAGTTACCAACCTCAGAAATTGCAGCCCAAATAAATGCTTCACAGAGTTCAAGTAACAGACAGATCTCAACATCAACTGTTCAGAGGAGACTGCAGGAATCAGGCCTTCATGGTCGAATTGCTGCAAAGAAACCACTACTAAAGGACCCCAATAATAAGAAGAGACTTGCTTGGGCCAAGAAACACGAGCAATGGACATTAGACCGGTGGAAATCTGTCCTTTGGTCTAATTTGAGATTTTTGTGTCCAAACTTTTGACTGGTACTGTACAAACAGCATCAAAAAATTCAAGGCCGATCAATTTATGCAAATAATGTTTTGTTGCTTGTTACAAAGATCTTTCTTTAAGTTTTCCTGCGATTGTTTTTAGGTTGCTGAACAGTTCGGCAATATTTTCAGCCTTCGGTGGGGTTGGGAGAAGGTGGTGTTTGTGTCTGGGTACAAGATGGTGAAGGATGTTTTAATGACTCAGGGAGATAACTTTTTAGACCGACCTGCATCTCCTCTCTTTAGTGATGTTTTCAAAGACTGCGGTAAGACCTGCTATTTACATTTTCGTATATAATTTCACTCACCATCGTTACTGTTTAATTAAAATTATTTTCAAGTAACCATGAAACTCTATTTCAAAAGGAATCTCTGTAAGTAATGGATACAGATGGAGGAGGCAACGGCAGTTCTCGGTGGCCCACCTAAAACACGTTGGTGAGGGGAAGAGAACCCTGGAGTTTCATGTGCAGCAGGAGTGTAACTTCCTGTGTCAGGCCTTCCAACAGGAAATGGGTGAGCTGCTGTAAACAAACCAATCCCAATTTACAGTGAAAAACATTAAAATAAGATTTCTGGTTGTGACTTTAGAATACAAATTAAGAGTTTTCAGTGCATTTTCCTTATTATTGTAAATGTACATTGTGCATTTCAAGTTCTATGTAATACAAAGGTAACATTGTGTCTACTTAACTTCTACTTCATTACAATCCCGGATCCGGGAGCACCCCCATCAGTAAAAAAGCTGACTAGCATAGCCTAGCATAGCGTCACAAGTAAATACTAGCATCTAGATATCATTAAATCACAAGTCCAAGACACCAGATGAAAGATACACATCTTGTGAATCCAGCCATCATTTCTGATTTTTAGCGGCACAAATTGTGGTTAAACAATGAGAATAGTAGCCAAGCTGCCAACAATATGTCGGGAGAAATCTTGGGAGAGGCACCTAATCTAATCAGTAACTAATCATAAACTTGACTAAAAAATACAGGTTGGACAGCAAATGAAAGATACATTAGTTCTTAATGCAACCGCTGTGTTAGATTTTTAAAATTAACGTTACTACGACATACAGCGTGCGTTAAAGCGAGACTGCACCGAAATTAATGGCGGAATAGTAGTTTTACATTTTTCAACAGAACAACGAATTAACATCCTAAATACTTCTTACTTTTTGATGAGCTCCCATCAGAATCTTGGGCAAGTTGTCCTTTGTCCAGAGGAATCGTTGCTCGGTTGTAGATTGTCGCCTTCAACTTTGGAATTAGCAGTAAACATTAGCCATGTGGCGAAGACGTGTCCAACTCACTATAACGCAGCACTAAGAAATATCCGAAAATCGCAATATACTGATATAAACTGATATAACTCGGTTTAAAATAACAACATTATGATGTCTTTAACACCTATATCGAATAAAATCAGAGCCGGATATATCTAAGGCCTATAACGGGAGCTTTCCAGAACGCAATCCTGAGGTCTGTCTTGCGTCATGGCGAATGTTGAAAAGACTGCACCCCACGTTCCAAGGCCATTTATATGGCCTCAGATCTGCCTAGCAACTCCATTCCAATTCTCACTATTTGCTGACATCTAGGGGAAGGTGTATGCAGTGCATCTCGACCAATAGAAGACATGCAAATTCATAAACTGACCCCAGAACAGCCTGCCTGATTTCAGATTTCTCACTTCCTCACAGGAAAATTGCTCCAACTTGAGTTCTGTTTTACTCACAGATATAATTCAAACGGTTTTAGAAACTAGAGAGTGTTTTCTATCCAATAGTAATAATAATATGCATATTGTACGAGCAAGAATTGAGTACGAGGCAGTTTAATTTGGGAACAAAATTTTTACAAAGTGAAAACAGCACCCCCTATTGAGAAAAGGTTAAGAACAGTACTTAAATGTAACCCAACAGGAGGGCCATTCAACCCCCAACTCATAATAAACAGTGCTGCTGCAAACAGCATTGGATTCTTGGTGTTTGGAAAGCGATTTGACTACAACGCTACAGACTTCCAGAACCGTCTGCGACTGAGCCAGGAGTCCATGCTATTGATAGGCAACCCTCTGGTTCAGGTGGGTTCCCCTGTGCTGATGAGATGACGCAACAAGGCTATAGAAGGAGGATGGGCTCATTGTAATGGCTGGAATGGAATAAATGGAATGGTACCAAACACATAAAAACAGCTTGTTTGACTCCGTTCCATTGATTCCATTCCAGCCATTACAATGAGCCAGTCCTCCTATTGCTTCTCCCACCAGCCTCCTCTGCTATATGCAGCTCAGTAAAGTGATACACTTATCAGTTGTGTTTACCATACACCATACCTTCTCATTAGCCCCTAGTATACATCTCACATTTTTCTTTGAAGCACAACTTCAGGATATATAATTATGTCCCCTCTTTCTCTTAGCTGTACGATGTATTTCCATGGCTGCTCAAGCGTTTGCCTGGGCTGCGTTCTGGTCCCCATGTGACAATTCTTTCCAACTATGCAAAGATTGTGTCATTCCTGAGAAAAGAAATAGAGACACATAAGAAGGACTGGGATCCCTTTGATCACCGGGACTACATTGACTCCTACATCGGAGAAATAGACAAGGTGATGCCTGTATATCAGTTTCTTTGTCTGTGTATGTACAGTATATTGTCACTTTTATTGCCTGTGCAACATGTTCAGTCATGAAATTAACTTGAATATTGACTTGCCATCTTTAATGGTCTCAACAGTCATAAAAGCTTTTGACTACTGCCATGGGCCTTTTAGGTACAACATCTGAGACAGTTGATAGTAATGTTTCATCCTGTTCTTGTATTTGATAATACCTCCTTCAGAAGAAGAGGGACATCGAGGCTGGGTTCCACTCAGAGAACTTGGTGTACTGCAGTCTGGACTTGTTTGAGGCTGGAACAGAGACCATGACCAACACTTTACGTTGGGCTCTGCTCTACATGGTGAAGTACCCTGATGTTCAGAGTAGGTATAGTGCTCTATAGACTAGAGTCATACCGTGAGCTCCAAAAGTATTGGGACAGTGACAATTTTTTGTTGTTGTTTTGGCTCTGTACTCCAGGACTTTGGATTGGAATTGATACAATGACTATCAGGTTAAAGTGCAGACTGTCAGCTTTTAATTTGAGGGTATTTTCATCCATATCGGGTGAACCGTTTAGAAATTACATACATACATAGTCCCCCCATTTTAGAGGACCAAAAGTATTGGGGGAAATTCACTTATGTGTATTAAAATAGTAAAAAGTAAAGTATTTGGTCCCATATTCATAGCACGCAATAACTACATCAAGCTTGTGACTCTACAAATGTGTTTGATGCATTTGCTGTTTGCCCAATAGAAATGAATGGTCAGTTAATTTCTATTTCTATCGTGAATAATGATGAGAAAGTTAGACCCGCAAATATCATACCCCCAAGACATGCTAACCTCTCACCATTGCAATAACAGGGGAGGCTGGTGTGTGTGTGTGTGTGTGTGTGGGAGGGATATGATATTTGTGCGTCTGTAACTTTCTCACTCATCATTATTCACGATTCATTGAGGATTATCTGTAATCATGGTAGCATCCACATTAATGTAGACGTGTTTAGAAACGTTCTATTCTTATTCACAATAAAAGTGACTCCAAAATGACATAATACATTATTTACCATTCATTTCTATAGGGCACAAAATAATCTGAAACACATCCAAAATAAACAGTAAATGCATCCAACAAATTTGTAGAGTCACAATCTTGATGTAGTCATTGCATGCTATGAATATGAGACTAAATACTTAACTTTTTACTACTTTAATACACATAAGTGAATTTTTCCTAATACTTTTGGTGCCCTAAACTGGAGGGACTATGGGCAAAAAGTGTTGTAATTTTCAAACTGTTCACCCGATATGGATAAAAATACCCTCAAAGTAAAGCTGACAGTCTGCGCTATAACCTCATTGTATCAAATCCAAAGTGCTGGAAGACAGAGACAAAAAAATTATAATTATCTCTGTCCCAATACTTTTGGAGCTCACTGTATACAGTATATCCAATTCTTAAAGCTATGCTATACACCAACCAACCTACAAACAGCCTCTGAATAACTAAGCAGCTACAGCCAACCAACAAACAACCACTTTCTGACCAAACGGCACATGAACAAAACTAAGTTGAGTCATAACTGAGTTCTAAGCCATTTGAATCCCTCTTCATCTTCCCAGAGAATGTCCAGGAAGAGATCAAAAGTGTGATTGGCCAGTCTCGCCAGCCCTGCCTTGCTGATAGGGTGAGCATGCCCTACACAGACGCTGTGATCCACGAGACACAGAGAATGGCCAACATACTGCCTCTCAATAACAGGATGTCAAGCAAAGATGCTACCATGGGGGGATATTTCATACCCAAGGTGAGACAGACTGTACAGTATCACCTCAATTCATTTCTCTGTGGGGGAGTTTTGTCCTGAACTTCCACACTTTCTTTAGTGCTGTTTTAATGCGAGAACTCTGGTGAATAAAATGTTCAGTGTTACATTATGGAAAATACCATCCCATGGAAGTAATGTTTACATTTTTTGTTTGAAGTTCTTTGGTTTTAAAAGGTTATTTCAAGCATGCTTTCTCATCATCCCCTCCATAGGGCACTAAAGTGATAGTCAACCTCTCCTCAGTGTTACGTGACCAGACAGAATGGGAGACGGCAGACCACTTCAACCCACAACATTTCCTGGATGTGCATGGTCACTTCCGGAAAAGGGAGGCTTTTTTCCCATTTTCTGCAGGTCGGTCCCTAGATTCAATTTCATCCTCTCTTGCCCTAAATTCCACCCACATACAATGTAGCTCTACTAACTCTATTCTAGCTTTCACAAAATGAAAAAAAACCCAGCCTGCCTACAAAGCCTGTGTTATGTGATACAGTAGCGGTAATAATAACTCTGTCCCTGTACCCTGCGTATACCCATTTCTCTCCCTCTCTCTGCTCCTAGGAAAGAGGGCTTGTCTGGGGCAATCGCTGGCCCGCATGGAGCTCTTCCTCTTTTTCACCTCCCTCCTCCAGAGGTTCACCATCTCTACATCCCCTGGAGAGGAACCACCAAGCCTGGAGCCCCAGGGAGTGGCCATCCAGTCCCCTAAACCCTTCACAATCTGTGCCTCCACATGGTGATGGTTCACCACCATTATAGTTCCGTTTTGGAGAAGAAGAGGAATACATTTTATTGTCCATTTTCCTACAGTCCATATGGAAATCGGTCTTTTTGCTCTTAACCCTACCCCCTCCCAAATCAAACACACACACCCTCGAAGGGTTGGAAGCACAGGGTCAGCCATGGTGCAGCACCACTGGAGAAGTTTCAGGTTAAGGGCACAACGGCAGATTGTATGATACACTGAATTACTGAGCACTGTCTGCATGCTTAACATAATGTATACACAGTATTATACACTGCTCAAAAAAATAAAGGGAACACTTAAACAACACAATGTAACTCCAAGTCAATCACACTTCTGTGAAATCAAACTGTCCTCTTAGGAAGCAACACTGATTGACAATAAATTGCACATGCTGTTGTGCAAATGGAATAGACAAAAGGTGGAAATTATAGGCAATTAGCAAGACACCCCCAATAAAGGAGTAATTCTGCAGGTGGTGACCACAGACCACTTCTCAGTTCCTATGCTTCCTGGCTGATGTTTTGGTCACTTTTGAATGCTGGCGGTGCTCTCACTCTCATGCGGTAACATGAGACGGAGTCTACAACCCACACAAGTGGCTCAGGTAGTGCAGTTCATCCAGGATGGCACATCAATGCGAGCTGTGGCAAAAAGGTTTGCTGTGTCTGTCAGCGTAGTGTCCAGAGCATGGAGGCGCTACCAGGAGAGAGGCCAGTACATCAGGAGACGTGGAGGATGCCGTAGGAGGGCAACAACCCAGCAGCAGGACCGCTACCTCCGCCTGTGTGCAAGGAGTAGCACTGCCAGAGCCCTGCAAAATGACCTCCAGCAGGCCACAAATGTGCATGTGTCAGCATATGGTCTCACAAGGGCTCTGAGGATCTCATCTCGGTACCTAATGGCAGTCAGGCTACCTCTGGCGAGCACATGGAGGGCTGTGCGGCCCCACAAAGAAATGCCACCCCACACCATGACTGACCCACCGCCAAACCGGTCATGCTGGAGGATGTTGCAGGCAGCAGAACGTTCTCCACGGCGTCTCCAGACTCTGTCACGTCTGTCACAT
The DNA here is from genome assembly GCF_029448725.1 of Salvelinus fontinalis. NCBI lineage: Eukaryota > Metazoa > Chordata > Actinopteri > Salmoniformes > Salmonidae > Salvelinus > Salvelinus fontinalis. The sequence goes on along the minus strand of NC_074681.1, from coordinate 16,190,775 downwards.
GTTCTCATGTGTTCAGTGTGAACCTGCTTTCATCTGTGAAGAGCACAGGGCGCCAGTGGCGAATTTGCCAATATTGGTATTCTCTGGCAAATGCCAAACGTCCTGCACGGTGTTGGGCTGTAAGCACAACCCCCACCTGTGGACGTCGGGCCCTCATACCACCCTCATGGAGTCTGTTTCTGACCGTTTGAGCAGACACATGCACATTTGTGGCCTGCTGGAGGTCATTTTGCAGGGCTCTGGCAGTGCTACTCCTTGCATAAAGGCGGAGCTAGCGGTCCTGCTGCCGGGTTGTTGCCCTCCTACGGCCTCCTCCACGTCTCCTGATGTACTGGCCTGTCTCCTGGTAGCGCCTCCATGCTCTGGACACTACGCTGACAGACACAGCAAACCTTCTTGCCACAGCTCGCATTGATGTGCCATCCTGGAGAGCTGCACTACCTGAGCCACTTGTGTGGGTTGTAGACTTCGTCTCATGTTACCACTAGAGTGAGAGCACCGCCAGCATTCAAAAGTGACCAAAACATCAGCCAGGAAGCATAGGAACTGAGAAGTGTTCTGTGGTCACCACCTGCAGAATCACTCCTTTATTGGGGGTGTCTTGCTAATTGCCTATAATTTCCACCTTTTGTCTATTCCATTTGCACAACAGCATGTGCAATTTATTGTCAATCAGTGTTGCTTCCTAAGTGGACAGTTTGATTTCACAGAAGTGTGATTGACTTGGAGTTACATTGTGTTGTTTAAATGTTCCCTTTATTTTTTTGAGCAGTGTATTTACAGTGTCCCCCCTTTCTTAAAGGTCCAACGCAGCCATTTTTATCTCAATATCAAATTATTTCTGGGTAACAATTAAGTACCTTACTGTGATTATTTTTGACCATTTTAATTTAAAACTAACAAAAATAGCTCTTTAGCAAATAGCAATTTCTCAAGCAAGAATTTTGCTGTTATTAGCAGAGAGGTTTGGAACTCTCTTTCTTATTGGTCTATTAACTAATTTACTGAATGGTGATGTCACCATGGAAAGCCAAAACTCTCTCCCACCAAAACAGGCTGAAATTTCAGGTGGTCTTTTCAAACAGCTCTCACACTAAAAGGGCATTATCATAATTTTCACAATATCATCCCAACCTATATATTATATTATATATATAAAACACATGAAAATCACATTATTGACTGCACTGGGCCTTTAATAGCTTAATTCAGGGGCGCACATTTCACTGGGAACAGCATCAATGTGCCCACATTCTGAAATTACATTTTTGTCTCCCCAGTTTTATCATTGGAATGTGATACAAAACGAGGCAACAGTGTGTTTTAGGATCATGCGGATGCCTCCGAGCGGTCGGGTAGACTTTTTGGAGTGTTTTCCGACTGGATAGAATAATAATAATAATAATAATAATTTAAAAAAAGTTATGTCCCCCCCACTTCTAAAACCAAAGTTGCGCCCCTGGTTTAAGTAATTTGTACTTTGAACGTAACCCTTCTAGCATTTTGAAAAGATCCAGTCTTACAGCATTGTTTGATTAAAGTCACAATTCTGTACAACAGAACAAATGTATGTCTTATTTACATTTCATGCTAGTTCATCTCGTGTGATCACTTCAGCTATTCAGACGGCACAATAATTGGGCTCCACAAATACAGGCTCTGGACTTTGGCCATCACTGAACAATCCCAAGTGATTCTTCTGTTTCTTCTGTTTGATAGTGGAGTTTTGAATCCACCGACCCCAGCAGTCATTGAGGAATCTGTAAGTGGGAAAGAGGCTCACTCGAGGGACGGTTTATTTTTTTTAAATTATTTTTTGAATATTTAACCTTTATTTAACCAGGTAGAAACAGTCAATAATACAGTAGAAAAATACATCTATATACAGTGTTAGCAAATGAGGTGAGATAAGGGAGGTAAAGGCAAAAAAGGCCATGGTGGCGAGGTAAATACAATATAGCAAGTAAAACATTGGAATGGTAGATCTGCAGTGGAAGAATGTGCAAAGTAGAAATAGAAATAATGGGGTGCAAAGGAGAAAAATAAATAAATAAATACAGTAGGGGAAGAGGTAGTTGTTTGGGCTGAATTATAGATGGGCTATGTACAGGTGCAGTAATCTGTGCTGCTCTGACAGCTGGTGCTTAAAGCTAGTGAGGGAGATAAGTGTTTCCAGCTTCAGAGATTTTTGCAGTTCGTTCCTGTCATTGGCAGCAGAGAACTGGAAGGAAAGACGACCAAAGGAGGAATTGGCTTTGGGGGTGACCAGTGAGATATACCTGTTGGAGCGTGTGCTACGAGTGGGTGCTGCTATGGTGACCAGTGAGCTGAGACAAGGCGGGGCTTTACCTAGCAGAGACTTGTAGATAACCTGTAGCCAGTGGGTTTGGCGACGAGTATGAAGCGAGCGCCAACCAACAAGAGCGTACAGGTCGCAATGGTGGATAGTGTATGGGGCTTTGGTGACAAAACAGATGGCACTGTGATAGACTGCATCCAGGTTGTTGAGTAGAGTGTTAGGAGGCTATTTTATAGATGACATCACGAAGTCGAGGATCGGTAGGTAGGTCAGTTTTACGAGGGTATGTTTGGCAGCATGAGTGAAGGATGCTTTGTTGCGATATAGGAAGCCGATTCTAGATTTAATTTTGGATTGGAGATGCTTAATGTGAGTCTGGAACGAGAGTTTACAGTCAAACCAGACACCTAGTGTCACGTTCTGACCTTAGTTCCTTTTTTATGTCTTTATTTTAGTTTGGTCAGGGCGTGAGTTGGGGTGGGCATTCTATGTTGTTTTTCTATGTTTTGGTCTGTACGTTATATTTCTATGTGTTTGGCCTAGTATGGTTCTCAATCAGAGGCAGGTGTCGATCGTTGTCTCTGATTGAGAATCATACTTAGGTAGCCTGTTTTCCCACTATGGGTTGTGGGTAGTTATTTTCCGTTTCAGTGTTTGCACCATATGGTGCAATATTAAACGATATTATGGAAACGTACCACGCTGCATTTTGGCCCTCCTCTCCTTCCACCAACAAAAGCCGTTACACCTAGGTATTTGGAGTTGTACACCTAGGTATTTGGAGTTGTACGCGTATTCTAAGTCGGAGCCGTCCAGAGTAGTGATGCTGGACGGGCGAGCAGGTGCGGGCAGTGATCGGTTGAATAGCATGCATTTAGTTTTACTTGCGTTTAAGAGCAGTTGGAGGCCACGGAAGGAGAGTTGTATGGCATTGAAGCTCGTCTCGAGGTTAGTTAACACAGTGTCCTAAGAGGGGCCAGAAGTATACAGAATGGTGTCGTCTGTGTAGAGGTGTATCAGAGAATCACCAGCAGCAAGAGCAACATCATTGATGTATACAGAGAAGAGAGTCGGCCCGAGGATTGAACCCTGTGGCACCCCCATAGAGACTGCCAGAGGTCCGGACAACAGGCCCTCCGATTTGACACACTGAAAGTAGTTGGTAAACCAGGCAAGGCAATCATTTGAGAAACCAAGGGTGTCGAGTCTGCCAATTAGAATGTGGTGATTGACAGAGTCGAACACCTTGGCCAGGTCGATGAATACGGCCGCGCAGTAATGTCTCTTATCGATGGCGGTTATGATGTTGTTTAGGACCTTGAGCGTGGTTGAGGTGCACCCATGGCCAGCTCTGAAACCAGATTGCATAGCGGAGAAGGTACGGTGGGATTCGAAATGGTCGGTAATCTGTTTTTTAACTTGGCTTTCGAAGACCTTAGAAAGACAGGGTAGGATAGATATAGGTCTGTAGCAGTTTGGGTCTAGAGTGTCACCCCCTTTGAAGAGGGTGATGACCCCGGCAGCTTTCCAATCTTTGGGAATCTCAGACAATACGAAAGAAAGGTTGAACAGGCTAGTAATAGGGGTTGCAACAATTTCGGCAGATAATTTTAGAAAGAGAGGGTCCAGATTGTCTAGCCCGGCTGATTTGTAGGGATCCAGATTTTGCAGCTCTTTCAGAACATCAGCTATCTGGATTTGGGTGAAGGAGAAATGGTGGGGGCTTTGGCGGGTTGCTGTGGAGGGTGCCGGGCAGTTGACCGGGGTAGGGGTAGCCAGGTGGAAAGCATGGCCAGCTGTAGAAAAATGCTTATTGAAGCATTATATATTATAGCGAATTTATCAGTGGTGACAGTGTTTCCTAGCCTCAGAGCAGTGGGCAGCTGGGAGGAGGTGCTCTTATTATCCATGGACTTTACAGTGTCCCAGAACTTTGAGTTAGTACTACAGGATGCAAATTTGTTTGAAGAAGCTAGCCTTAGCTTTCCTAACTGCCTGTGTATATTTGTTCCTAACTTTCCTGAAAAGTTGCATATCACGGGGGCTATTCGATGATGATGCAGACCGCCACAGGATGTTTTTGTGCTGGTCAAGGGCAGACAGGTCTGGAGTGAACCAAGGACTACATCTATTCCTAGTTCAATTTTTTTTGAATGGGGCATGCTTATTTAAGATGGTGAGGAAGGCACTTTTAAAGAATATCCAGGCATCATCTACTAACGGGATGAGGTCAATGTCATTCCAGGATACCCGGCCAGGTCGATTAGAAAAGCCTGCTCGCAGAAGTGTTTTAGGGAGCGTTTGACAGTGAGGGGTGGTTGTTTGGTCGCAGGGTCATTACGGATGCAGGCAATGAGGCAGTGATCGCTGAGATCTTGATTGAAAACAGCAGAGGTGTATTTGGAGGGCGAGTTAGTTAGGATGACATCTATGAGGGTGCCCGTGTTTACGGATTTGGAGTTGTACCTGGTAGGTTCATTGATAATTTGTGTGAGATTGAGGGCATCAAGCTTAGATTGTAGGATGGCCGGGGTGTTAAGCATGCCCCAGTTTAGGTCACCAAGTAGCACGAGCACAGAAGATAGATGGGGGGCAATCAATTCACATATGGTATCGAGGGCACAGCTGGGGGCAGAGGGTGGTCTATAGCAAGCGGCAACAGTGAGAGACTTGTTTCTGGAAAGGTGCATTTTTAGAAGTAGAAGCTCGAATTGTTTGGGTACAGACTTGGATAGTAATACAGAACTCTGCAGGCTATCTTTGCAGTAGATTGCAACACCGCCCCCTTTGGCAGTTCTATCTTGGCGGAAAATGTTATTGTTGACGATGGAGATTTCAGGGGTTTTCCTAAGCCAGGATTCAGACACGGCTAAGACATCCGAGTTGGCAGAGTGTGCTAAAGCAGTGAGTAAAACAAACTTAGGGACTATGCTTCTAATGTTAACATGCATGAAACCAAGGCTTTTACGGTTACAGAAGTCAACAAATGAGAGCACCTGGGGGGTGAGAGTGGGGCTAGGCACTGCAGGACCTAGATTAACCTCTACATCACCAGAAGAACAGAGGAGAAGTAAGATAAGGGTTCGGCTAAATGCTATACGAACTGGCCGTCTAGCACGTTCAAAACAGAGAGTAAAAGGAGCAGGTTTCTGGGCTCGATAGCATAGATTCAAGGCATAGTGTACAGACAAAGGTAAGGTAGGATGTGAGTACATTGGAGGTAAACCTAGGCATTGAGTAATGATGAGAGAGATATAGTCTCTAGAGACGTTTAAACCAGGTGATGTCATCGCATATGTAGGAGGCAGGAACAACATGGTTGGTTAAGGCATATTGAGAAGGGCTAGAGGCTCTACAGTGAAATAAGACAGTAATCACTAACCAGGACAGTAATGGACGAGGCATATTGATATTAGAGAGAGGCATGCGTACCCAAGTGAACATATGGGTCCACTGAGTGGTTGGGCTGACTGGGGACACGGCAATTCAGACAGTTAGCAGGCCGATGCTAACAAGCTAACCCTAGTAGGCCGGGGCTGGCAAGCAAGCAGTTAGCAGACCGGGTTAGCAAGCAAGCAGTTAGCAGACCGGGTTAGCAAACCGGAGCAGGCAAGCTAGCAGTTAGCAGACCGGGGCAGGCAAGTTAGCCTTTGGGGGACGTCGCGATGGGGGTAAGTCTGTTTTTGCCTCTTCGTGCGGTGACGTCGATAGACCAGTCGTGGAATTATTAGGGTTCCAGGTAGCTCTAGGTAGCTAGCAGGCCTAGCAGGTTAGCAGAATGGGCCTTCAGCGGGCTTCGCGCCTTAGGGGCCTGTTGGAGTCCTCGGGCAGATTGTCGGTATTCCAGTCATAGAGGATCGGCGGGTTCCGTGCCCCGTACCGGCAGTAGAATGGGTCCGGATATTGTATCCCAGGAGTGGGCTTCGGTGGTAGCACAGGAGCCCTGGCCGGGCTAACTTCAGGCTAATTGGTGCTTGCTCCGGGATGGAAAAGCTAGCCAGGAGTGGTCACCCGGGATTGTGGTTAGCTAGTTGCGAAGATCCAGATAAATGTTCAGAGTTTGCGGTAGGAATCCGGGGATATGGAGAGAAATAGGTCTGTTATGCTCTGGTTTGAGTCACGTTGTTCAAACTGGCGAGAGCTTTCCGAGCTAAAGGTTAGCTGATGACCGCTAGCAATGGTTTGCTAACTGATAGCTGGTAGTTAGTTAACTGGCTAGCTTCAGTTGAGGGATTCCAGATCCGAAGTAAATATAAATACTTTAGAAAAAAGCAGATCCACGCCACATTGGGTGAGGCGGGTTGCAGGAGATTATTTAGAAGTTATGGTTTAGGAAAATATTTTTTAAAGATATGAAAAATATGTAAAAAGATATATACAAGGGTGTCACGATCGTCGTAACTTCGAGGAAGAGTGGACCAAGGCGCAGCGTGAGAGAAATACATCTTCTTTAATGAAGACAAACAAACTGACGATCGTGAAGCTATACAAACAAATAATGCCAACACTACACATAGACAATTACCCACAAAAGCCTACTGCCTATGGCTGCCTTAAATATGGCTCCCAATCAGAGACAATGAATGACAGCTGTCTCTGATTGAGAACCATTCAGGCAACCATAGACTTACCTAGACACCTACACTCAACACAAACCCATACACTCTACCAAAACACCCTATACCATACAACCACCCCAGACAACTATACACAAACATCCCCCCTGTCACACCCTGACCTAACCAAAATATTACAGAAAACAAAGATAACTAAGGCCAGGGCGTGACAAAGGGACACTACAGGACAGGAAGCCCGCCAACTTTCCTCCAGGACCACAAGCTATTTGAAATGGATGCTAAACTCCCTCACATGTATCTACACAAGTTGAGAAGGTGTTTACCCTTTCAACAGCTTTTTATTAGTTGAAAAAATAAAATGAGAGATACTGTGAACACAATGACTAGGTGAGGAAAGTGTATTTCAATCGAGGACAGGCTAACTGAATGAACAACAGACACAAAGGCAAGTATAAACATTTATTAAAATAGTTTGGGGAAGGGCCTCGTCTCTGGGGGATTATCCTGAGAGCCAGATGCTTTGATGGCAGGTCGCCCTATGCGGGGAAGCTGGCATCGAAACTCAGAATACCTTACTGAAAGAACCAATATAAAGTGTCTTTATAGGGTGTTGGGCCACCACAAGCCACCAGAACAGCTTCAATGTGCCTTGGCATAGATTCTACAAGTGTCTGGAACTCTATTGGAGGGATGCGACACAATTCTTCCACGAGAAATTCCATCATTTGGTGTTTTGTTGTTGTTGAGGGTGGTGGAAAACGCTGTCTCAGGCACCGCTCCATAATCTTCCATAAGTGTTCAATGGGGTTGAGATATGGTGACTGAGACACACACACTTTAAACCCACTACACTCCTTGAGACCCCTCTTTCAAAGTCACCGAGATCTCTTCTTCTAGCCATGAGGGACAAAATAATGGGCAACTCGGCTTTTTTTTATACAGGTTTTTCTCATTGAGATAATATCTCTTTTCCAAGAGAGACCTGGTCCAATAGCAGCAGGGGGAACAATGTTTCAGACAAAACAACTTACATACACGAACACAACATTAAACAAAACTATAAACACACATACAGTACAACAAAAACAACTGGCCTAAAAACAATTGCACTCTTCTATGATATATACATCAATCAAGTGTTTAAACTCCACCAACGAAACTAGATCATCAAATTGTAAAATGTTCAGGACCACGGAGCTAAGTAACTTAAACTATTTCTACCATGACCTGTTCTAATTTTTGGTACTGTTAGAAGCAAATCAGAATGGGACCGTAATTGATATTTATTTACCACCTGATTAAAAAAGAACAGAGATAAAATGGCATTTTACCCAGTATGGCCTTATAAATCAGTGTATACCAGTGTTTAAGCCGACGCAAGGTCAATGACGACCAGCCAACAGCGCTGTAGAGATCACAATGATGTGTTAGATGTTTTTGATTTGTAATGAACCTGATTTGTAATGGCTCAGCTAGAGCCAGGACTTGAACCTGATCAAACATCTCTGAAAGACCTGAAAAAAGCGGTGCAGTGACGCTCCCCATCCAACCTGACAGACCTTGAGTGGATCTGCAGAGAAGAATGGGAGAAACTCCCCAAATACTAATGATCATGATGAGGATGATTATGATAAGGTCCTGCTGTATTTGGTGTGAAGGGTACTATGGTGGTGTTCCTCCTCTCCTCTGTATTGGCTGATCAGAATGAATGGAAGATGCCAGACAGCTTCGAACCTGAGAACTTCCTGGTGGCTGATGGGAAGTTTGTGCGGAAGGAGGCTTTCATGCCCTTTGCTGCAGGTACTTATACATTAAGCCTTCTTCTGGACTAAAAACCACAGTCAATGGATAATCTCTATTGAAAGTGTGTTTTAGTCCAGCAATATGTCTTAATAATATGCGTCCAGGAAAGAGTCAGGCACTGAAAGATACATGCATGTTGCTGATACAATTGCACACATAGACCTGGGCCTCATAGACACAATCCATTGGATACAGCAGCACGTTTGTGTGCAGATTGGAGTTTTCCTTATTCCATCTCATTCCAACCAATCATATTATTTCCAATGAATCACCCTAAGCAGAGCTGCCCTCAGAACAAGATGGAATAAGAAAAACTGAACTTGTGGGTGTGTTTTTGTGTGTTACTCTAGGGAAGAGGGTGTGTCGAGGGAACAACTGGCCCGGATGGAGCTCTTCCTCTTCTTTACCACCCTGCTCCAGAAGTTCAACATCTCCTACCCAGAGGGAGTGGAGTCCAGTCTGAACACAGAGGGTGGGGGCACTAATGCACCGCTTCCTTTCTAAATCTGTGCATGCACTTGTTGAGCCTCTTGCTTATGCAATAAAGCTGCCTAAAACCCCGAGGGAATGTGCCCCCACCCTTTGGGAATTTGAAAAACTACAAATAGATTTACACCAAACTGAAATCCTTGACTATGATGAAGGTTAAATAAAATAAATCAGGAGAAGGAAGGGGGTGTCAGGATGAGGATATGTTGGTTTAGTGAAATCATTATGATGGTTTACTTTTTGCAATAGACTACCACACTTTAAATCTTTTGTGTGAATTCCCATGTTTTTCTTTTCATTATCAATTTCTCATAACCTACCTCAGTGCTAATAACATACGCCACGTGTCGCTGTTGAGCTCTGCGTCTATTGCAGTCCAGCTGATCGTCGCCATCTTGGTTCAGACATAAACAACACCCAAGAGTTGTGATCTTTATAGCTCAGTCACAGATAGAGCAATGCAAGGTTTAGTTATAAAAATCGTTGGCTCAGTGGTTGCGATGGCAATTTAATGTTGGTATCTCCAGGACAAAAATCAGGAATGATCCTTGTCATTGGGAAAACGTCAACAAACTCGTGGGCGATTGAGGCATTTTAAAGTCTATGGGTGGTCTGTCCAGAACTAAACATGGCGATACGTCTGCTTTTTACTTGCGCTAACCAGTAGTAAGAAAGACCTTTCTTGTATTGTGTGTCGTCAGCTGATTATTGCTGCTAGCAGCCAGAGTTTGTTTGTAGGGGGATGATACCATGACAACGGTGTGACTGACATCAGCACACATTTTTGCAGAGTTCTTGCACAGCGACGATATTTATTTTACCCTGAAACGTCATCATAGTTATTCTCTAATTTACCAGTCGAAATGTGGCTAGTTATCTGGCTTTCTTGCAGGAGCTAACTAGTCAATCAGTGCAGCTTCCTGGTGTGCAGTCAGGACAGCTTGCCTTACTGACTGACACAAATTAAAAGTAGCAAGTAGTGTGGTTGACCACTAACTAGGATAACTGTCTTACACCTCTACTCTGACATTTTATTTCCTTCAGGGATGGGAGGCCAGTGACGTGTAGGGGGGAGGGCGGGGGGGGGGGGGACTGGACAGAGTTGCTGGTAGTGGTGGTGCTCTTGTAAAATGGACCAGGAATATGAGAGAAGGCTGCTGAAGCAAATCAACCATCAGAACCTACCAGAGGGCCAGCTGGCTAAGGTGAGTAAGGCGATCAGCTGTATCTCTGGTATTAAAAACAGAACTGCCGGCAAAAGGATTGGGATGATTGGGGAGAGAACAGAAACAGATGTGTTTGAATAGATACTAACAAGTAATCAATTTTGAACCAATCTGGACGGTTGTCATTGTATGGAGAGTGAAAAGCTTTGTGTAGTAGTGCATTCAACCAAATGTTTTGCCTGTTGACACTGTGTCTAACCATTTCAGTCTGGAGGTGCGACCTGCAGTCCTCTCAGTGTCAAATCTGGGGACCGATTCATTCCTACCCGTGCTGGAAGCAACTGGTGTATCAACTTCCACTATGCCAATGTAAGCAACACACCTTTCCTCCAACCGTGTACCACAAATTATATACTCTCAGCCACCGTCTCTCTCTCACGTACTCATTGATATGTCTGTTTGATATTTCTCATTGATATGTCTGTTTACACGCATGTCTATTGGTTTTCACAACTTTGGCAATACCATTTTCAACCCCTTATTTACCTGCTCATTCTCCATAGGAGAACTGTCAATCTCCTAACCAGAACCACAGGTCGAAGGATGCTGGGTCAGACACGGGGAAAGACACTGTGGCATATGCTGCCCTGCTGAGGAACGAGTTGCTGGGGGCGGGGATAGAGAGCGTTCCAGACCTCCACACTGAGGACCGCCGCCACACCGTCTTCTCCCAGGACACACACAGCCTCTTCAGGGTGAGACACGGAGAGAGAGAGAAACCCCCGAGCCCCAGCACAAAACCGTCGATATACAGTGAGGCAAACTATCCACACAATTAACATTCTGATTTGAATTATTCCTCCATAGTACACAGTCCACACTAAGAGAGTGCCTTTCGACAGTGGCAATGAAGTCTCACCATACTCGCTCTCCCCACTCAGCAACAAGAGGTACGGATGAGTCCACTCTATGGACTAGTGACAACCACTGGCCTTAAAGGGACATTTCACAATTATTCAACTTCATATTCATCATCTCCAGCATTTTCACATATGGTGGTGCTGAAGATGATGAATATGACGTTTAATTTTTGTTAAATGTCCCTTTAAAGCTAGAATCTGCATTTGGTGAAACAGCACAACTGTTCGCCCCAGACCCTTTGTTATTGTTTTGTTGATGAAACCGGGTGAGGAGTGTCCGGCAGCGTGGACGTTGTAAAAAAGAAATCTGTATATATTTACTGCTTATCTGTCCCATGTGCAACAATCTATGAGTTTGGGGGGGGGGGGGGTTGAAGTAAGATCTTTGTTGTTGTAATATCCCAAACGGACATGGCAGTTTCACCACTAAGGATTCCAGTCTTAACTGGCTTTAAGTGTGATGTTGGTTTTTCTATCCATCCAATATACAGGCACAGTTACTGTATGTTACATCCATCCACTATATATATATATAGTTTGCAATTGGCTCATTCATCCCCCTCTTCTCCGCTGTAACTATTCCCCAGGTCGTTGCTGTAAATGAGAATGTGTTCTCAGTCAACTTACCTTGTAAAATAAAGGATAAATAAATAAATAAAATACAGGCACAGTTACTGTATGTTACATCCATCCAATATACATGTCTGCTAAAGCAAAAATACAATACACACCAATCTTTTTATAAACTTCCATAGAGGTCCATATGCTATCGCTGGAACTTACCCCTCCCTCACTCCCATGTTTGTGTAGTCACAAGCTCCTTCGTTCCCCTCGGAAGCCAGCCCGTAAGATCTCCAAGATCCCCTTCAAAGTGCTCGACGCCCCTGAGCTGCAGGATGACTTCTACCTCAACCTGGTAGACTGGTCCGCTGGCAACCTGCTGTCTGTGGGCCTGGGGGCCTGTGTGTACCTGTGGAGCGCCTGCACCAGCCAGGTGAGAGTGAGGGAGGGGCCAGGGGAGAGTGAGGGATGGGCCAGGGGAGAGTGAGGGAGGGGCCAGGGGAGACTTGGGAAGAGGACACAAACCTCTATTATTGCATATTTTCTATCCATGTATTTATCCCTGTAGGTGACAAGACTGTGTGACCTGTCAGTGGATGGGGACTCTGTGACATCAGTGTGTTGGAATGAAAGGGTGAGTTTACAGCCCTGCTCAATATCTGTGATAATTCTGTTGATAAATACCTTTATGAGGAGAAAAACTGGGACATTTAATGTTCATAAAGGAAGACTGACACTCTTAACAAGACATGTATCATCTACCTTACATCTAGTCACTCACTGACCTGGGTTGTATCCATCCTCTCAGGGGAGCCTCGTTGCTGTGGGAACCCATAAGGGCTATGTTCAGATCTGGGACGCAGCCGGAGGGAGAAAGCTGACCAGTCTGGAAGGCCACTCGGCTCGCGTCGGTCAGTGATGCATGTCGATTTAGGTGTCGATTTGATATGTTTTTGTATCCGTGTGTATATGTTCATGTGTGTGACAAGATCTATTCTTTGAGAGGACTTAGTTTTTACAGTCTGATATTTGCTTGGTATTTTCTTATACATTATCCGTACTTGCGTAAATAGTAGGATGATTAGGTATGTTTTATAGAATGTTTTATAGTACTACAAAAATGAAGTATGCTTTAAATGACAGGATGTCATACTCCTTTAGATTTTCATTGAGTACAGTACGAATTTGTTGCATGTTATTGAGGAAGAGAATAGTATTTTCAGACCCATGTGTGTTTGACAACAGTTGATAATCAGGTGATAGTCATATAGGGGACACTGTACCAAAATTAACGAATGACGCAAAATTGCACGCTAGATGACATTCTCTGTATTGGTAATAAGCCTGGTATGTTAATAATTTTGCTTACTGCATACATTTTTACTAAACAGTACGTTCTAATTAGTATGTAGTACAATTAGTACGCAGTATGTAGTTTTAGTAAGTAGTAGGCAAGACAGATTCCGGACACGGCTTGTCTATTGGATAAAAAATAAATAAAACATAATTGCTTAGGTAATACCAGATGGAATGGGACTGTAACATGGAGGATGTACTTTCTCCCTCCCACTCTCCAGGAGCACTGGCGTGGAATGGAGAACAGCTGTCTTCAGGCAGCAGGGACCGTGTGATCCTCCAGAGGGACGTCCGCACCCCTCCATCTGCTGAGAGGAGGCTCCAGGGCCACAGGCAGGAGGTGTGTGGCCTCAAGTGGTCCCCTGATCACCAGCACCTGGCCTCTGGGGGCAACGACAACAAGGTGAGCAGGACCACTTCAGGGTCATATTCACATCACTGGCTCCTGTTCAATAGGGAGAAACTTAGTGAGACAGCGGGGAGGTACAACATGATTTTCTCCAATAATATAACACAGATGTTTGTTTTCAAACAGTTTCAGACAATCTCTCAACACTGTGAATCTAACCCCCCCACCCTTTGCATTCAGTTCAACTCGACTTGTTGCAACATTTACAATACTGAACGGGATCCGTAACTCTATTTCAAAACATTTTAACAACATTTGTGATTCTGAACACACCCTTCCTTATCCTCAGCTGCTGGTGTGGAACAGCTCCAGCCTGCTCCCGATGCAGCAGTACAGTGACCACCTGGCTGCAGTGAAGGCCATCGCCTGGTCACCCCACCAGCACGGGCTGCTGGTGTCTGGAGGAGGCACGGCTGACCGCTGCCTACGCTTCTGGAACACCTTGACAGGCCAGCCCCTGCAGAGCACTGACACAGGCTCCCAGGTCTGCAACCTGGCCTGGTCCAAGCACGCCAATGAGCTGGTGAGGCACTACTTACTTAATACCTGCTCCCGAAGCATCAGCTTTCCTGCGTATCCGGTCCTAAGTTATTTTCTTTCATCACAGAGTAGAATTATTTAGTCAAACGTCGCACATCACTTTTCATGGAACACTAGGCTGAAATAAATATTGTAATAGTGAAGTAAGGATTGCACAATCAATTGCTCCAAAAAGTACTTGTATTAGTTGACAGTGTTTTGATCGTAAAGGATATTAGTCAGGTTGGTGTTCATAAGTAGTGAATGGGTGTACACTCGATCATGTGTTTCAGGTGAGCACCCATGGCTACTCTCAGAACCAGATCCTGGTGTGGAAGTACCCATCTCTGAACCAGGTGGCCAAGCTGACGGGACACTCCTACAGAGTTCTCTACCTGGTGAGACTGATGGAGGGGAGTAGTTGGATGTCTGTAATGTTGAATAACACAGCAAATCATCATCATCACCACCGATTTGCCGCCTTCCTCAGAATGACATATGTAGAAAGTAGGGTTGCAAAATTCCTGGGACTTTCATTAAATTCCCTGGTTTTCCCGAAATCCTTGTTGGAGGATTCTCGGAATAAGCAGGAAATCTGGAACCCTCCAACCAGGATTTCTGTAAAACCAGGGATTTTTTTTTGACAGTTCCTAGAATTTTGCAACCCTAGTAGAAAGTACAACCTCAAACTCGATATTCAACTCTTTCTGTTCCCTCTCCTCAAGGCTGTGTCACCAGACGGAGAGGCCATTGTGACGGGGGCGGGAGACGAGACTCTGCGTTTCTGGAATGTTTTCAGTAAGACACGCTGCACCAAGGTTAGTGAACAGAACACATCTTGTCATTGTTCTTTTTCATTTGGCCAGTCACAGGTTTGCTGCTTGATTATGTCAAATAAAGAACTTCCTTGTTGTTGTGTTCTTCCTTCAGGAGTCCAAGTCGGTGTTGAATCTCTTTACCAGGATACGATAGTGAAATGGGAGGAGGACTAAAGTAGAGGGGGTCGGGGAGACATCACCTTGAACCCCGCATAAACCCCCCTTTACCATTCTACTAACCATCACTACGAACAAACTCCTCACCTCTCAATTCCACTTTTTTTTTTTACAGAGGACAGCTCCAACCACCACCAGCCTGCGAGCAGCTGTCCCACTAAAGTGATGTCATTGATTAAAAACGAACACAGCCTTAGAGTGAGGGGCTTGTTGTCTCTGTACAACGTCTGTCCTATATTTCTGTCGTGGATGTCCTGAGATGTTTTAGAATTATCATTAGGGCCAGCAGTTATTCTTTTTTTATCTGACCATGTGACCTGACCAGGGCCCGGAGTTTCTACTGGTCAGGTCACGTGTTCAGGAAAAAAGTCCTGTCTTTAGACATATACCTCCACTAATATAATATCTAAAATAGTTGAATATATAAAATCCTCTCATCACGGTGTATCGTTTCTCAGCATTTCCTACATGAGAGAGAGGCCTGGGGGACTTTCTATATTTTGATAATATGTATCTGAACTACCATAGAATCCAACAGAATGTCATGATAATAAACGAGTACACCAATACAGTCAGCCTGCCTGAGCAGCTGCAGAGACTCAGATCTGTTTATTATTTTCTTTCTAAACATCCCTTCAACTTTCTTATAACACAATCATAACATGCTTATAACATGATCATAACTCTCGGATCCCACTAAATACTTGGTTGAAAATTGGCTTTAAAAAATATATATTGCATAGTATCATCCTTCAAAATAGTTGTCGGTTTGTATCACGCACATCACCCACCACAACCCAATGTTGTCACTGCTCTCTTTGGGCCGGATTAGAGTTTTCTTCCCTCTGTTCTGCCTACGCCATAGAGTCCAGAGCAGGATATAACTTGATCAGACAAACAACTGTTAATCACTTTTCTGAAGAAACCATGATGCCTTTCTTCACATGGCTATAACAATAGTAACATCCCATGACATTAGCACAGGGACAGTTTTACCTTGGAACGTCAACCCCCCCACAGAATACACACTACTGCAGCCATGTGAGTGCACCGCCAGCATAAAGTTGATCCAATTCACACAAAGTCCTTGTCGGGAGACTCCAATCCTCTGGGTTCCCCTGAACAGGTCCTGGGTCTCAGGAGGTCTTGGTTCAGACAAGGCGAGTACTGCAGCCACACTAGTAATCTGCAGAGTAGCCAGTAGTGCCCTGCAGACCTCGACACGACAGCGAGAACTGCTTCACGATCTCCTTAACACGCCGCTTGTTTGTCTGTTCCCTGGGAAAAATAGGGTGAATGAGATTGATGTGTCTGAATAGATAAGAAAAGGGTTCAAACAGGTACATAGCTGTTTGTGTATCTTGGAGGACTGCTACATAATATTGTTCCTGAGACATTAAATTCATCTGTCACGGTGAGATCTGAAGGTCAGAGCAGTGTGACTACAAAAAACCTGGAATGCCAAATGAGTGTATGAATGGATGTGTAAGCTACCTGAGGAGTTGCTGGCTGAAGGTGTCCTTCTGCTCCATGGAGACCTGGGCAGAGGGGAACCCTGGGACATGTAGTCCTTCCTTCAGCCACTGGGCCAGCAGCACAGGGCAATGTCTGTTCAGACAGAAAAGCACCTCCGAGAAGTGCTCCGTCAGACAACAGAAAGACTGACTTCCAACCATCTGGTGATGACACAGAGGGAGAGAAAGACGTAACAAGAATCCCAAGGGTGAGCACTGACTGAAACATAATTATACCCATTCATTGGCCACTGTTCTAATAGCAGTGGTTCCCAACCTATTTCAGTTACTGTACTACCAACTGAATTTGACTGCCCAGAGTACCCCCTCATTTGCATTTTACCAGTAAGCCTATGGTATCATGAGTCTTCTCAAGTACCCCTTGTGGATAGTCCAAGTACAGGGGTCCTAGAACCCCTAGTTGGGAACCACTGCTCTGGAGGACTGAGTCACTGACTGCAGTCTTGTCCTACTCGTGAGGGTATTTCTTTCCCACACACTAACGGAGATACCAGTTGGTTACCTCCAGGATGGTGTGTACGAGAAGCTTCCCGTCCCTCTGTAGCACCTGACCAATAGGAGGGATGTCTCCACAATGACAGACCAACTCCATCTGATGGGGAGGTACAGAGGAAGGATGTATGGAACAGCCACATTATGACAGGAGGGGTGCAGAATAAACAGGAGTTATGCAGGGATGCAAACTAGTCACCTTTCGGTGATATTCGCCTTCTTGAATCTAAAATAGGTGACCTACGTGCTTTGTGTAGATCTGAGAACAGTTTGGGAGGGGCCTTTGGATAACTACTGGTTGTAGGACGAACAAGTGATACACGTTTGGAGCAATACTGGTTGTATCCAAGGCTCAGCCAATCGTTCACATAAGAGAATGCACCACGCGACTGAAGAGAGAAAAGACAAGCAATTTGCTAGTTACATCATCAGCGTGCGCTCTGGAAAGACAGCGGGAGAGTGGAAAGTATGGAGGTACATTTGTACAAATGTACCTCCATCGAAAAGGCACTTTGCTCGTCTCCTGAATGATAACAAAGAGGTAGGTGAGAAGCCTGATCACGGAGTGAGGTGATGAAGCGTATTTCATGAGCTATAAACGAAAAACAACTGGCATTTGGAAAGTTTGTGGTGAGGGAGAAAGTGTGGTGGAACAAGTATTGTTAGCATGAAGTATCTTGCTATCTGGATTGAATTCTCCGTTAGCTAGCCAGAGAAATGTTGAGCAACATTAGCCAACTTAACTGATCAAATAATTGAGTTTATGGTGTGAAATTAGCTGGCTAATAGTCAGACAGCTAACATTATAACATTAATAACCTAACCAATTCGCTGTAGTATTAACTGGTATACGACTCCTTGCTGTTCTTCAAGTTATAACGCGTTAGTTGCTTACTGGACCCTGTCAATCTGTGTGAAATGTTAACTAGCTAACAAACTAAACACTATCTGTGAACTGATGTTTTCCCTCTAAAGTATGTGGTTAATTTTCCGAATGAGAGAATTAGGTGAATAATTTAAAAAATATATATTTAACTAGGCAAGTCAGTTAAGAACTTAAGAACAAATTCTTATTTACAATGATGGCCTATCGGGGGAACAGTGGGTTGGTTAACTGTCTTGTTCAGGGGCAGAACGACAGATTTTTACCTTGTCAGCTCAGGGATTCGATCCAGCAACCTTTCGGTTCAACACTCTACCCACTAGGCTACCTGCCGCCCCTGAAAATGAGGTGTTGCTTGTTTAACAAGTGGATTCAGGGATGAAGTGGAGCTGGAGCTGGGCCTGGTTTAAGCTGGATACCACCATAGAGGTGAAAGGAACACCACACTCTTTCTCACTTTTTCAGTCAGTGGATAAAAAGGGGTATGCCAGGTGTACTCTCTGCCTGAAAGAGATCAATTATGCCAACAAAGGGTAGCATGCTCTGCTGGCACATTGTAGAACAGATGTCCACAGGCAGAAAGTGTACAATGTACAGATAAAGATATTGCTTTTGTTGTGTTGAACTTGACAGTAACACGTGTGGGGGGGGGGCTATTTAATGTTTTACTCAGTGAACGTTATTGCACACATGTAGCCTTGTGTACTTGATCGATGTCTATAGTGGCCACTATAATAGAGCAAAATTAGAATGCCTGTTTGTCTCATTCTATTTCTACTATAAGGTGTTTTTTGCTCAAGTGCAATATTTATGTGTGTGGTCACAAGCGTTCTATTATAAAGGCTGTCATGGTCACAAGCGTTCTATTATGAAGGCTGTCATGGTCACAAGCGTTCTATTATAAAGGCTGTCATGGTCGCAAGCGTTCTATTATGAAGGCTGTCATGGTCACAAGCGTTCTATTATAAAGGCTGTCATGGTCACAAGCGTTCTATTATAAAGGCTGTCATGATCACAAGCGTTCTATTATAAAGGCTGTCATGGTCACAAGTGTTCTATTATGAAGGCTGTCATGGTCACAAGCGTTCTATTATAAAGGCTGTCATGGTCACAAGTGTTCTATTATAAAGGCTGTCATGGTCACAAGCGTTCTATTATAAAGGCTGTCATGGTCACAAGCGTTCTATTATAAAGGCTGTCATGGTCACAAGCGTTCTATTATAAAGGCTGTCATGGTCACAAGTGTTCTATTATAAAGGCTGTCATGGTCACAAGTGTTCTATTATAAAGGCTGTCATGGTCACAAGCGTTCTATTATAAAGGCTGTCATGGTCACAAGCGTTCTATTATAAAGGCTGTCATGGTCACAAGTGTTCTATTATAAAGGCTGTCATGGTCACAAGCGTTCTATTATAAAGGCTGTCATGGTCACAAGCGTTCTATTATAAAGGCTGTCATGGTCACAAGCGTTCTATTATAAAGGCTGTCATGGTCACAAGCGTTCTATTATAAAGGCTGTCATGGTCACAAGCGTTCTATTATAAAGGCTGTCATGGTCACAAGCGTTCTATTATAAAGGCTGTCATGGCTAACTGCAATATTAGTGTATTGTTTTTGTCTCAAGACTTGAGTGTCATTTGCAGTAAAGTCTAGGCAACAAATAACATTGGATGCCCTTCTTTACATTTTTTAGCTGTGAGTTAGGTTCACATTAACCACTTTTTACACACAGAGACTGATCATGTAGATCATATTCTTTGTTGTTTAATTAGTTAAAACCTGCATTTCCCCCTAGAAGGGATTTTTTGCATGTTTCAGTGAAAAAAAGTGTAACCTTTTTGGGCCCTCAGCAGTCTGCATCCCTGGTTATGACTTCCGTTCATAAGTTAGTACAAATGGTAAAGTTATTTGTGAAGTGATTGGTAGTGTCATCATCGCACCTACTTAACTTACAAAGAACATACAGGCTGACTTCGCTGTAGGCATCTCCGGGAACTTCAGTGACAGGACCCCTGAAAAAGAGTTGGTGCAGAACCAGTTGTATACACCTGCCACATTACAGTGCACTTGGAATTACAGTGTGGGTTACATGGCAAAGTCACTCACCACAGTAGAATAGAGCCTTTACATCTTGATGGTCAGACAGGTAGAGGTCAGGCTTCCTTTTGAGGGCCTATGGAGTCAACAACACACACATAAGCAACCTTTTTACCTGGTTGTAACATGTGTTCTTTGTCCTGATCTTGTCCACATTCTGATTGTGTCCACATTATTTGACAGGTGTAGATGATTAAAATATGCATTGTGATCTGATTGGGATCATATACACCTGTCAAAAATGTGGGGACAATCGGAATGTGGACAAGATCAGGACAAAGGACACATGTTAGCGCCAGGTATAAATGATGCTAAAGATACACACACATAGATACACAAATATTTATCCAGAATGTGATCTCTGAGACAGAGAATCGTACTATAAGAATAAGACAGACCTGGGCATGGAGTTGCATGAATGACTCAACAATATCAGGATGTTCCCTTGGGCCTGAAAAATAGATGGAATAGAGAACACACAAAAAGATGTCAAATAGGAAATACAGTTGAAGTCGGAATATTACATACACCTTAGCAAAATACATTTAAACTCATTTTTTTTTTTTTCAATTACTGACATTTAATCTTAGTAAAAATTCCCTGTCTTAGGTCAGTTAGGATCACCACTTTATTTTAAGAATGTGAAATATCAGAATAATAGTAGAGATAATTATTTATTTCAGCTTTAATTTCTTTCATCACATTCCAGGTGGGTCAGAGGTTTACATACACTCAATTAGTATTTGGTAGCATTGCCTTTACATTGTTTAACTTTGGTCAAATGTTTTGAGTAGCCTTCCACAAGCTTCCCACAATAAATTGAGTGAATTTTGGCCCATTCCTCCTGACAGAGCTGGTGTAACTGAGTTAGATTTGTAGGCCTCCTTGCTCGCACACGCTTTTTCAGTTCTGCCCATAAATATTCTATGGGATTGAGGTCAGGGCTTTGTGATGGCCACTCCAATACCTTGACTTTGTTGTCCTTAAGCCATTTTGCCACAACTTTGGAAGTATGCTTGGGGTCATTGTCCATTTGGAAGACCCATTTGCGACCAAGCTTTAACTTCCTGACTGATGTCTTGAGATGTTGTTTCAATATATCCACATAATTTTCCATCCTCATGATGCCATCTGTTTTGTGAAGTGCACCAGTCCCTCCTGCAGCAAATCATCCCCACAACATGATGCTGCCACCCCCGTGCTTCATGTTTGAGATGGTGTTCTTCGTTTTGCAAGCGTCCCCCTTTTTCCTCCAAACATAACGATGGTCATTATGGCCAAACAGTTCTATGTTTGTTTCATCAGACCAGAGGACATTTCTCCAAAAAGTGCAATTTTGTCCCCATGTGCAGTTGCAAACCGTAGTCTGGCTTTTTTATGGCGGTTTTGGAGCAGTGGCTTCTTCCTTGCTGAGCGGCCTTTCAGGTTATGTCGATATAGGACTCGTTTTACTGTGGATAAAGATACTTTTGTACCTGTTTCCTCCAGCATCTTCACAAGGTCCTTTGCTGTTCTGGGATTGATTTGCACTTTTCGCACCAAAGTACGTTCATCTCTAGGAGACAGAACGCGTCTCCTTCCTGAGCGGTATGACGGCTGCATGGTCCCATGGTGTTTATACTTGCGTACTATTGTTTGTACAGATGAACGTGTTACCTTCAGGCGTTTGGAAATTGCTCCCAAGGATGAACCAGACTTATGGAGGTCTCCATTTTTTTTTTCTGAGGTCTTGGCTGAATTCTTAGGATTTTCCCATGATGTCAAGCAAAGAGGCACTGAGTTTGAAGGTAGGCCTTGAAATACATCCACAGGTACACCTCCAATTGACTCAAATGATGTCAGTTAGCCTACCAGAAATTTCTAAAGCCATGATATAATTTTCGGGAATTTTCCAAGCTGTTTAAAGGCACAGTCAACTTAGTGTATGTAAACTTCTGACCCACTGGAATTGTGATACAGTGAAATAATCTGTCTGTAAACAATTGTTGGAAAAATTACTTGTGTCATGCACAAAGTAGATGTCCTAACCGACTTGCCAAAACTATAGTTTGTTAACAAGAAATTTGTGGAGTTTTTGAAAAACGAGTTTTAATGACTCCAACCTAAGTGTATGTAAACTTCCGACTTCAACTGTATGTGGAAGATGATGTGAGAATCAAATCTCAATTGACTTTCTCTTACCTTGCTGGAAGATAGAGAGGGTGGTGGATGTGACCAGCTCAATAAGGGCCTGGATGGGGCTGAAATGATCTTTCTCACCTGCAAATATGTGGACCATCTAGAATGAAAGAGATCCAGTAATTCATAGAAATCATTGTGGGCACATTTTTCAAGTGTAAGGCAAGCTATCAGTGACTATATCCATTCAGCCATTGTTTTATATGGGGTCTTTTCAATGAAATGTAGTAAATTATTCTGAGTTGAAATAGGATTCACCCCGACCCTGTGGAGCATTGAATCTGGTTTGGATGGTTGGTCTGTGGCGGCCCACCTGGCGTGTGAGGTCGAGAGCAGAGGCTTGTGGGAAGGCGCTGTAGATCTGTCCCAGCATCTCACTGAGCTGCTGCACCATGGGAGCAAAATCATTGAGGAGGGTCTTTACGGACCTCTCAAACACCCCACACACTGCCTACGGGAGAAGACATGCTGTGAGAGAGTAGGAATCTAGCCTGGAATCCAATCTGAATATCACTTAATTTCACTACTGCTTCAGAAGTTAAACAATCGTGAAATGGAGCAATATTCACTTCTGATTCCAGGCTAATGAAGAACAGTATGACTATGTACAGTACATATTCAGATAGACATACAGACCCATTTAAATGTTCCAACATTCTCATGTACATATAGATTACATTACTTACCTCCACCACTTCTGAGTCACTGAGCCACTTGCTGAGGATGGTCTGGATCAATGTGAAGACCTGCTGTAAGACCACCAGCACCTGACAGAGCACATACAAAGTAAACAGGATGACAGTAGTTATGGGTGGTGAGAGAGGTTCTGAGACAGAGAGAGCAAAAGAGGGAGGCAGGAAATGAGAGAAGGTGGAAGAGTGTAGAAAGATAGAGAGCGGGCAAAATAAAGTGAGGAAGATAGAGTTGGGAGGAGACTCACTGGGTTGGGCCTGGCCTGAGCTGGGGTGGTTCCCTCTGACCCCTCGTCCTCCCTGCTGATGTCCAGCGTAGTGAACAGACTGGACAGCATACCCAGGATGTGGATGATAGACAGCTTGGCAGTGGGGCTGGGCTACACAAAGGGAGAGGGAGATGGTTAGATCCCGACAAACTGAATACAGAGATACATTGGGAGCAAAGGTTACAGTAAGAGTGGGTGGGAGGATAAAACAGGCAGGAAAGAGACACACAGTATGGAACCTATTTACATTGTATTTTACTGTATTGTAAGTCTGTGTCCAACACATGTATCTTTTAGGTGGTTGCATAGACCAAGTGTACTGTATAAGCATAATTTCCTTGTTTTTACCTCCTGGTGTGCCAGGGTGTCTAGCCTCTGGATGTGGGGGGTGATGAGGGTGGTCAGGCTGCCCAGGATCTCCTCCATTGGCAAGGCAGAGAGTAGGAAGCCCAGGCCCTGCATCAGCCACATACACTGGCTGCTCTGCACACACACATGGATTCACAAATATAGTTTTAAATTCCATCCCTATATTTACAGAAAATAAACAATCTGCAGCAACAGTCTAAAAGTTGATAATTTATTTCAAAGACAAAGAATTTATACTGACCTTGTGGATATCTTTGACCAGTACGTCCTGTGAAAGGAAGAGAATGCTTGACATAAGTGTAAAAAAAGAACCAAAGCAACATTGAACGACAGCACAGTTACCACGCACCACATTTTGAGCTACAGTACACTGCATCTATCATCACATGCTTTGTGAATCTTATTGTGACAGAGACCTGTGACACGGTCATGATGTCATGGGTGTAAGGGGCGAGGTCGTGACGACACTCTCTGCAGATTCTCTTCAGAGTGGACACGCTGGACACGGACAGCTCAGCCTTCACCAAGCCCTGGAGCACCATGGGTAATACATTGCCTAACATCATCGGATGGTCCGCCAGCCACTCCGCTAGAGAACCTAGACAGCAAGAGAAAGGGGGTGGGAGATAAAGGAAAGAGACAGATAGAGAAAGGAAGAAAGACAGGAAAAGAGATTGTAAGGAAAAGAGGGTCAGAACAAACAGAAAGGTAGCAAAGAAAACTATAATACAATTGGATTAAGATGTTGGCTAGCACCTATAGTGTACATGACGGTGTCAGCTAGCTGAATGTTGCTTATACTGATCCGTGGGATCAGACCGATGAGGCCTGGGATGACATCAGAGTAGTTGACGTCTATGGTCTCTGCTATAGCCTGGAAGCCAAAGAGAAAGGCCTCAGTGTCCTGGAAAAATACAAAAGAAAAATAGAAAACATGTCCCAGAAAGAGGAAGCTAGAGAGTGAGATTTGTATATGTATTTATTATGGATCCCCATTAGCTGCTGCCAAAGCAGCAGCTACTCTTTCTGGGGTCCAGCAAAATTAATACATTCACAGATTTCACAACACACTGTGTGCTCTCAGGCCCCTACTACACCACTACCACATATCTACAGTACTAAATCCATGTGTATGTATAGTGCGCGTATGTTATTGTGTGTGTGTGTGTGTATGCATGTGTCTGTGCCAATATTTATATTGCTTCACAGTCCCTGCTGTTCCATAAGGTGTTTTTTTAATCTGTTTTTTAAAATCTAATTTTACTGCTTGTGTCAGTTACTTGATGTGGAATAGAGTTCCATGTAGTCATGGCTCTATGTAAACTCAGCAAAAAAAGAAACGTCTGTCTTTCAAAGATAATTCGTAAAATTCCAAATAACTTCACAGATCTTCATTGTAAAGGGTTTAAACACTGTGTCCCATGCTTGTTCAATGAACCATAAACAATTAATGAACATGCACCTGTGGAACGGTCGTTAAGACACTAACAGCTTACAGACGGTAAGCAATTAAGGTCACAGTTATGAAAACTTTGGACACTAAAGAGGCCTTTCTACTGACTCTGAAAAACACCAAACGAAAGATGCCCAGGGTCCCTGCTCATCTGCGTGAACGTGCCTTAGGCATGTTGCAAGGAGGCATGAGGACTGCAGATGTGGCCAGGGCAATAAATCGCAATGTCCGTACTGTAAGACGCCTAAGACAGCGCTACAGGGAGACAGGACGGACAGCTTATCGTCCTCGCAGTGGCAGACCTCGTGTAACAACAACTGCACAGGATCGGAACATCACACCTGCGGGACAGGTTCAGGATGGCAACAACAACTGCCCGAGTTACACCAGGAAGGTACAATCGCTCCATCAGTGCTCAGACTGTCTGCAATAGGCTGAGAGAGGCTGGACTGAGGGCTTGTAGGCCAGTCCTCACCAGACATCACCGGCAACAATGTCGCCTATGGGCACAAACCCATCGTCGCTGGACCAGACAGGACTGGCAAAAAGTGCTCTTCACTGACGAGTTGCGGTTTTGTCTCACCAGGGGTGATGGTCGGATTCGCGTTTATCGTCGAAGGAATGAGCGTTACACCGAGGCCTGTACTCTGGAGCGGGATCGATTTGGAGGTGGAGGGCTCATCATGGTCTGGGGCGGTGTGTCACAGCATCATCGAACTGAGCTTGTTGTCATTGCAGGCAATCTCAACGCTGTGCATTACATGGAAGACATCCTCCTCCCTCATGTGTTACCCGTCCTGCATGTCATCCTGACATGGACCTCCAGCATGACAATGCCACCAGATATACTGCTCGTTCTGTGCATGATTTCCTGCAAGACAGGAATGTCAGTGTTCTGCCATGACCAGCGAAGAGCAAGGATCTCAATCCCATTGAGCACGTCTGGGACCTGTTGGATCGGAGGCTGAGGGCTAGGGCCATTCCCCCCAGAAATGTCAGGGAACTTGCAGGTGTCTTGGTGGAAGAGTGGGGTAACATCTCACATCAAGAACTGGCAAATCTGGTGCAGTCCATGAGGAGGAGATGCACTGCAGTACTTAATGCAGCTGGTGGCCACACCGGATACTGACTGTTATTTTTGATTTTGACCCCCCCTTTGTTCAGGGACACATTATTCCATGTATGTTAGTCACATGTCTTTGGAACTTGTTCAGTTTATGTCTCAGTTGTTGAATCTTGTTATGTTCATACTAATATGTATGTTAAGTTTGCTGTTTGCTCTAAATAAACGCAGTTGACAGTGAGAGGACGTTTCTATTTTTGCTGAGTTTATTACTGTGTGCCTCCCATAGTCTGTTCTGGACTTGGGGACTGTGAAGAGACCTCTTGTGGAATGTCTTGTGGGGTATGTATGGGTGTCCGAGCTGTGTGCCAGTAGTTTAGACAGACAGCTTGGTGCATTGAACATGTCAATACCTCTCATAAATAAAAGTAGTGATAAAGTCAATCTCTCCTCCACTTTCAGCCAGAAGAGATTGACATGCATATTATTAATATTAGCTCTTTGTGTACATCCAAGGGCCAGCCGTGCTGCCCTGTTCTGAGACAATTGCAATTTTCCTAAGTCCTTTTTTGTGGCACCTGACCACACGACTGAACAGTAGTCAAGGTGTGACAAAACTAGGGCATGTAGGACCTGCCTTGTTGATAGTGTTGTTAAGAAGCCAGAGCAACGCTTTATTATAGACAGACTTCTCCTCATCTTAGCTTGTACTGCATGAATATGGTTTGACCATGACAGTTTACAATCTAGGGTTACTCCAAGCAGTTTAGTCATCTCACCTTGCTCAATTTCCACATTATCTATTACAAGATTTAATTGAGGTTTACGGTTTTGTGAGTGTTTTGTTCCAAATACAATGCTTTTAGTTTTAGAAATATTTAGGGTTAACTTATTCCTTGCCCCCCACTCTGAAACTAACTGCAGCTCTTTGTTGAGTGTTGCAGTCCTTTTAGTTGCTGTAGTAGCTGACGTGTATAGTGTTGAGTCATCCGCATACATAGACACTCTGGCTTTACTCAAAGTCAGTGGCATGTCATTAGTAAAAATTGAAAAAGCAAGAGGCCTAAACAGCTACCCTGGGGAATTCCTGATTCTAACTGGATTATATTCGAAAGGCTTCCATTAAAGAACACCCTCTGTGTTCTGTTAGACAAGTAACTCTTTATCCACATTATAGCAGGGGGTGTAAAGCCATAACACATACATTTTTCCAGCAGCAGACTATGATCGATAATGTCAAAAGCTGCACTGAAGTCTAACAAGACAGCCCCCACAATCATTTTATCATCAATTTCTCTCAGCCAATCATCCGTCATTTGTGTAAGTGCTGTGCTCGTTGAGTGTCATTCCCTATAAGTATGCTGAAATTCTGTTATCAATTTGTTTACTGTGAAATAGCATTTTAGCTGGTCAAACACAATTCTTTCCAGAAGTTTACTAAGGGTTGGTAACAGGCTGATTGGTCGGCTATTTGAGCCAGTAAAGGGGGCTTTACTATTCTTGGGTAGCGGAATGACTTTAGCCTCCCTCCAGGCCTGAGGGTACACGCTCTCTAGTAGGCTTACATTGAAGATGTGGCAAATAGGAGTGGTAATATCTTCTGCTATTATCCTCAGTAATTTTCCATCCAGATTGTCAGACCCCGGTGGCTCGTCATTGTTGATAGACAACAATAATTTTTTCACTGTTTCCACAATGACTTCACGGATTTCAAAAGTTAAATTCTTGTCTTTCATAACTTGGTCAGATATACTTGGATGTGTAGTGTCAAGGTTTGTTGCTGGCATGTCATCACTAAGTTTGCTTATCTTGCCAATGAAAAAGTAAATAAAGTAGTTTGCAATATCAGTGGGCTTTGTGATGAATGAGCCATCTGATTCAATGAATGAAGGAGCCGAGTTGGCTTTTTTCCCTAAAATTTCATTTTAGGTGCCCCAAAGCTATTTACTATCATTCTTTATATAATTTATATTTGTTTCATAGTGTAGTTTATTTTGATTTTGATTTAGTTTAGTCACATGATTTCTTAATTTTGCCATTCGGTTGGACATTGCCATACCTTTTGCCTCATCCCTCTCAACCATACAATTTTTAAATTCCTCATCAATCCAAGGGGATTTTCTACAGTCTTTTACAGTCATTTTCTTCATGGGTGCGTGCTTATTAGTAATTGGAATAAGTAGTTTCATAAATGTGTCAAGTGCAGCGTCTGGTTGCTCCACATTACACACCACAGACCAGCAAATATTCTTTACATCATCAACATATGAATCACTACAAAACTTCTTGTATGACCTCTTATACACTATATTAGGCCCAGCCTTTGGAACTTTGGTTTTCCTAGATATGGCTACTATATTGTGATCACTGCATCCTATGGATCTGGATACTGCTTTAAAGCAAATATCTGTAGCATTAGTAAAGATGTGATCAATACATGTGGATGATTTCATTCCTGCGCTGTTTGTAACTACCCTGCTAGGTTGACTGACAACCTGATCCAGGTTGCAGGCACTGGTTACAGTTTAAAGTTTTTTCCTGAGAGGGTAGCTTGATGAGATAGAATCACACAGGAAGAAACATGACAAAATAGCTTTGGGATGTATACATACACTACCGTTCAAATGTTTGGGGTCACTTAGAAATGTCCTTGTTTTTGTCCATTAAAATAACATCAAATTGATCCGAAATACAGTGTAGACATTGTTAATGTTGTAAATGACTATTGTAGCTGGAAACTGCAGATTTTTTTATGGAATATCTACATAGGTGTACAGAGGCCATTATCAGCAACCATCACTCCTGTGTTCCAAAGGCAGTTTGTGTTAGATAATCCAAGTTTATTATTTTAAAAGGCTAATTGATCATTAGAAAACCCTCAGTCTCAACGTCAACAGTGAAGAGGCGACTCTCCGGGATGCTGGCCTTCTAGGTAGAGTTCCTGTCCAGTGTCTGTGTTCTTTTGCCCATCTTAATCTTTTCTTTTATTGGCCAGTCTGAGATATGGCTTTTTCTTTGCAACTCTGCCTAGAAGGCCAGCATCCCGGAGTCACCTCTTCACTGTTGACGTTGAGACTGGTGTTTTGCGGGTACTATTTAATGAAGCTGCCAGTTGAGGAATTGTGAGGCGCCTGTTTCTCAAACTAGACACTCTAATGTATTTGTCCTCTTGCTCAGTTGTGCACCGGGGACTCCCACTCATCTTTCTATTCTGGTTAGAGCCAGTTTGCGCTGTTCTGTGAAGGGAGTAGTGCACAGCGTTGTACGGGATCTTGAGTTTCTTGGCAATTTCTCACATGGAATAGCCTTCATTTCTCAGAACAAGAATAGACTGACAAATTACAGAAGAAAGTTCTTTGTTTCTGGCCATTTTGAGCCTGTAATCAAACCCACAAATGCTGATGCTCCAGATACTCAACTAGTCTAAAGAAGGCCAGTTTTATTGCTTCTTTAATCAGTACAACAGTTTCAGCTGTGCTAACATAACTGCAAAAGGGTTTTCTAATGATCAATTAGCCTTTTAAAATGATAAACTTGAGGGCCTCCCGGGTGGCGCAGTGGTCTAGGGCACTGCATCGCAGTGCTAACTGCGCCACCAGAGTCTCTGGGTTCGCGCCCAGGCTCTGTCGCAGCCGGCCGTGACCGGGAGGTCCGTGGGGCGACGCACAATTGGCATAGCGTCGTCCGGGGTAGGGAGGGTTTGGCCGGTAGGGATATCCTTGTCTCATCGCGCTCCAGCGACTCCTGTGGCGGGCCGGGCGCAGTGCGCGCCAGCCAAGGGGGCCAGGTACACGGTGTTTCCTCCGACACATTGGTGTGGCTGGCTTCCGGGTTGGAGGCGCGCTGTGTTAAGAAGCAGTACGGCTGGTTGGGTTGTGCTTCGGAGGACGCATGGCTTTCGACCTTCGTCTCTCCTGAGCCCGTACGGGAGTTGTAGCGATGAGACAAGGTAGTAATTACTAGTGATTGGACACCACGAAAAATTGGGGAGAAAATGGGATAAAAAATTAAAATAAAAATAAAAATGATAAACTTGGATTAGCTAACACAACATGCCATTGGAACACAGGAGTGATGGTTGCTGATAATGGACCTCTGTACGTCTATGTAGATATTCCATTCAAAATCAGCCATTTCCAGCTACAATAGTCATTTACAACATTAACAATGTCTACACTGTATTTCTGATCAATTTGATGTTATTTTAATGGACAAAAAAATAGCTTTTCTTTCAAAAACAAGGACATTTCTAAGTGACCCCAAACCTTTGAACGGTAGTGTATGTCTTGGTATGTGTGACACGTTGTGTGATCACTGTATTTATGTAAATTGGTGGTTGTACTGACCTGCCATGCTGCCGGTCTCTCCGTGTCCATCAGCAGTCGGCCCAGTCTATCATAGAGGTTACTGAGAAGCTCCGCCCCCAGGATCTCGTACACATACATCAGAGTGTCTGATATGTCAACTCTATCACACAAAACACACATGCAGTATAATCACAATGTGCCCTGGGCACTCTGCTCTATTCAAAATGAAATACTTTGGTCAAAACATTCAACAGATCTGTCGACTAGAAACTAGTGTTGGATAAAGCATAACATACATCGTACAACAAAATCTTGGGTCAAATAATGTAAAATCTCAAGTGAAAATCAAAGAGCTCCTCCAAGGACTACAACTCTCATCCCTTCTGTAGAAGTAGACTTCCTGTTTACCTGTAGATCCTGAACTGCTCCTTGTCATCTGAGGACCAGGAAGTATAGTCCTGCTCTGAGGGGAAGTGGGCCTTGTGGAGCAGGACGTCCACCAGCTGGAAGTAGACTGGTCTGTAGACCTGCAGGTAGACTACCTGCTTGTCCTCCTCAAATGACAGGATGTCATCCTGGAACCACAGGAAGTATACATCAGGAAGTGACCATGCTACAATGTACAGATGAGGTACTTCCAGCATTGTAGGTTTTACCACTAACCCTAACCCTAACCCAAACCCTGCACCAATACCTGCAGAGTGTACCAAAACGTGAAGGGGCTGGTGGTCTTGTTTACTGGATAGTGTCCAAGATTAGGGTGTAGGGGTTAGGGTGTAGGGTACATACCTGCAGAGTGTACCAGAAGGTGAGTGTGAGGGAGCTGGTGGTCTCGTTGACTGGGTAGTGCCCGGGGATGCCAGTACAGAACAAGATCATGTTGACTAGGGCCAGGTATCCCTGCCAGTGTTCCACCTGTTCCAGAAGAGTCCTGTTCCACAAAGTCACACCCAGGGAGATGAGGTGAAACAGGTCCATAATGAGCCAAGAAAACTGGTTATCACTTAATAATAACACCACAGATGGTTCATAGATGTTCAACTAAGTATCAACAAACTTTAGTTAGATTACTAGAGTTAGCAAACTAACTATCTAGTAACATAGCCCAAGCCCTAACTTAAAGGTATGTGTACCTGGAGTGTGTTTCCCCCAGAGCGACAGCGATGCGACAGATGCCATGGGAGGTCTCCATGTCTCCATCCCTCGCTGCGGCTTTCAGCTGGTCATGGAGACCCAGCACCAGGGGCATCAAGTTCACCAGAGCATCAGTGTATCTGAACACACGCACAAATGTATGCGGAGTCAATATAATGTGTCTCAACACAACTCATTATCAAAGTGCTCTATCTGTCTGTGTGTGTGTGTGTGTGTGTTTGTGTGTGTGTGTGTGTCTGTCAATGTGTGTGTGTGTGTGTGTCTATCTCACCTCTGGCAGTCAGGTTGGGATATAGAGCTGACAATGGTCTCCACGGCAGTGTCAAACAGCTCTGGGTCTGACAGAGCAGCAAAACAGTCCTGCAGCAGCCCCTCGCTCTCCCCATGCAGAGGAACATCCAGTCCCACCCAGCTAGACAAGCACCGTAGGGCCCGCTCCTTCACCTGGCTGTTGCCCTCCTGTCTCTGGAGCAGCTGGCGCAACAGGGGACATACCGCCGTCCACTCCCCAGCCAGGGCCTCTCTCAGCTGGGCACGACGGGCCTGGGGCAGCCGGCAGCTCTGGAACTCTTCTGGCAGCACGGTGAGGAGCTCCAGCAGGGCCAGGCAGTGTGCGTGGGCGTTCACTTCCTCCTCTGCCCCACCTCCTCCACCAACCCCAGCCCCACCCTGACTCCCGCCCTGATCCCCGGCCTTCTCTGGCTGGTAGACCCTGACCATGTCAGCCACAGCCTGGGGCCAGCCCTGGGGCATGGTGTGGAGGGCCAGGGAGGCCAGGGCCACACACAACCTGGTCAGCACCATCTTTGGCCCAGAGGAGAAGTGGGAGATGTGGGAAAGGAGCTGCATCCTCAGTGTCTGGTGTTGGTCTGTGGGGAGGTCGGCCCAGTGACAGGAGATCTTGGTGTGAAGGGTGCTGGCGCCAAAGAACTGGATCTCAGGAAGCTGTTTTGACAATGGTGTAATAGTAAAAAGAATAGAGCGTTCTACAGGGTTATTATGAGTGTCGTCATGGAGTGAAATACAAGCAGGAAAGGAATGATTACTACACAACAGAGTCTGTAGAAAGTACAGGGGAGTTTGTAGGATGTGCTGTGGAGCAGACCTTGTCTGGGCTGAGCAGATGCCAGCAGAACTGCCAGGCCTGACGGGAGGTCTGGGCCTGAGTCAGCCACTTCTGGGCCACATTCTTATGCTCCATGTCTGGGTCATAGTACAGTTGCTGGAGGGCCTAGAGAAGGGAGGAGAGGACATTTCCAATTAACTTAATTTACAATAGGGAGGGAAATTAAAAAGTGACCGGAGTCCTTATCATACAATGTGTCCTTGAAGGCATGACTGTCACTGATAAGGAATGTACGAGGGGAGTAGTGTAGCAGCCTCCAAATCACACAGGATGGCCAACTCTGCATGAGTGAGTGCTGGCTGTTGCTAATGGCAACTAATCCCAAGCACATGGTGGTGGTTATAATTAGCACAGTATGTTTGTAACTGATATCATATTACAACAGGTCCCTTCCCTCTATGTCCCATTGAACTAGCTTACTCCATATGAACTGCCCATTGTGAAATATGAATTCAAAAGCTATTCTGTAGCCTATTTGTTAAAGGTCAAAATTCCATTGTAATTAGTCTGTGTATTTTTCCAACTGTCAAACAATAGGCCTATATCTGTGTAGCCTATTTGGGCTATTTGGAAAATAATATGGAGGCCTAATAAATATCATTGTCACAAAGCATAAAACCACAATGCTGATGAGATATTTAGAAAGACTTGACTGAGAAGAACAAATTGCTTTCAGACTTAATGAGAACTGTCATTGTTGGTAGCCTACTGCATCAAACGAACCACTTCTCTGTCGCGCACTGTATGAGTTTGACAACTTACTTTTTCGACGTTTTCCACCGTTAATTCTAACGACACGAGGTCGGGGCTCTGCACGGAGCTATCAGGGGGCTCCATCCCGTAGATGACAAGCTTTATAATGAGAACTCTTCTTTTAATGTCCGCTCTTATATTTTTGCGCTTGCTGCCCGCGATGCGTGGGCTTTAAAAAGTCTCCCTCTATCAGACAGTGCTGTTGATGACACAGAGGCGCTCCCTGGCAGAAGGCCAGTCTGCTACTTGTTAAAAGTTAGTTGTCGTTAACGGATTCAGTATTCATTGTCCTTTTGTCACTGACACCTGTGCTGACCATAGTGCTGACCACAAACCAGAGGTCTAGCAGCGTATGACAGCAGCCTATTGAAACACTGGCCTCTGTTTGTAGATAAGGCTAATTCGGGAAATGTTTAAGAGGGAAATGTTGGTCTTTATAATTTTCTCATAAGCATAAGAACATAGTGAATCTTTAAAACAGATCCATAACTCTACCTGTTTAGGGCCTATCAGTATTTCTGATAAAGGAATGCCTAGAAATGCTTTTAATCAGGGAGCAATGAGGAGCGCACGCGGCTTGCAGTGACAGCTGGCTGAGGTGCAGCGTGCCCCCCTTTAATGGGAAGGGCGGTCGCGGGCAAGCAATGTAAGTGAGACAGTGACAGTGACACATTCAGAACACACTGTGGGCGTTTAACATCGACAGACATCGTCCTGACGGAGCTGAGCAGACACTCACTTTGTGTGTTGCTCTGTGCGTTAGTCCTACATTGCGCACCGCGCGTCATACAGGCATTTCAACCCCACCCCTTCTTTCATATTCTCTAATGCCAGACCCTTCTGTATTTTTAGCAATGCTGTTCTCTGTCAGATAACCAACCGAAAGAACAGCAAAGAATACGCTCTAGCAAAGAAGAGAACAGGCGTTAAAAGCCGTTGAACGTTTTTTCATCGTATCCACGAAAGAGGCACATGAAATGAACATTGAAATGCATCTAGTGGTGTGTGCTTTGGTGATCCTTACCAGATCATCTCAGACAAAGGGTAGGTGTCGGTGTGTGTGCTGTGTTTAGAATAGACAGCCCGCTGAGAATATATATTTTGTGTTCGTCATTCAGCTTACTTTATCATCACAAAATATTCTGATAACAGTTATTCTGATATTCGGATGACAATTTGTATAATGTAGGCTAAATGTAAATGTGATGTTACCAATCTCATTTGGCAGTGTTTATCGACTGCTCATACACTAGGGCTACCTGTCAGTGCGGGTTATTATGAGGTTATCATAGGTAAGGATATTTTTGTTGACATAAGAGGCCAATAGGAACATTCTTTGAATTTCTCAACATATTTTGCCTGATCTTTTGCTTGATATCAGGGTTGGGGTTAATTGCCCAAATTATATTCTAATTGTATTACCTCTCCCTGTAAATTCCATTTAATTAAATTCAAATTCCAGGCCAGTCTTTGAATTCAGAGATAATTCAATTCCTTACAATTCCAATATTAGGTAAATTCCAATAATTACATTCCTAATTCAATATTATGAACAAAACAATTCCACAAATTTGAATTAAATTCCCTCAGGGTTTGAGGCTGATCATTTCACTGTTCAGACAGCCTCGCTATAATGGAAATATAGAAATAAAAGTTTAAATTATTTAAAACAAATCCTGTAGTCAATTTTTTATACTAAGTGGATTAATTCTATTACCTGGGAAATGTACAAATATTGAATTCAAAATTCAATTCCAAAGATTAAATGTGTTTACAATTCAAATTCTATTTAAATTCATTAGTGAATTCAATAATATAATTGGAATTTCAAATTAAATTGGAATTTAACCTAACCCTGCTTGATATACTGAATCAATTATTCTTGTGAATATTCCATTCTTATTTAAATGTATACTCGTTCAGTACTGTAGTCTCATATACTAATGTAAGCCTATGAAAACATGTTTTTGTATCGCCTATTGCATTTGGATTGTTTGCCAACTGTTCTCATTATGAATATTTCATGACATAAGTTTATCATATGACATGATCAACAAGCAGATCAATTAGTATTGCTGATAAGAATGGAAGATGAAATGATGTACCCTCTCTCAGCAATAGACACATATGCTCACCAGGCTACAGATGCCTAATTATATAACACCACAGTGCTACAGGCTACTGGCACATTATCTATGCAACACTCAATACTCTAAAACAATGATCAATTCAATGGCATTTGAACATACACTAGACATATATAAAAATGCCAACAATCATGACTAGGGCCTGACCAGAGCCCTGAGTTCTTCCTGCTCAGGTTAAGTGGAAAGGAAAAATAATCAATAAATATGTATTTCCCAGTCATGCTTTTGTAATGTCTACCAGTATCAGTAATTCATCTATTCACAACAACATGGAGAACCAGGACATTATATGTATACAGTGACATCATCATTATTTTCTTGTAGGTCAGAGCACTGCATTGCCCCCTGTCTTCATCCCAGTTACCCTCCAGCGTGAGGACGTGTCTACTGCATCCCAAGCCCTCCCAATTATCAATGAAGATGGGGATCCGGGGCCAGAGCCAGGTCCTGCCAATCAGACCTCACCAGACCAAGCGGATAGAGCCCCAACCAAACCAGCTGTTACCAACAGCGACAAGCTGCACCAATCAGATTCTGTTACAGACGCTGGTGACAGCAATGACATGGCTGTGACCAATCAGATGACCACGTCTCCACCTGCACACACAGTCAACACTGTTACCACCACCCAAGACAATGCCACTCTCGCAGGTACTGTAACCCAAAGGATATTTCACTTCTATCAGCATCATTAAGCCTGTCTATATTCCCCATGGTTACCCTGAGGTAGTCCTGTCTATGTAATACTAGAGTAATTATATTACTCTGTGATTTTCTCTCAGCCACCACTCAGCTAGTAGCTTGTTTATATAGTGTTCAGTCTGAAAATAGACAGCCGCATTCTGCAAAAGCTGCTTGTTTGCAAACACAGCTTGCCTCAGGCTCCACCCACCATCAAACAGCTTACCAGGGGAATAGAAAGTCTCCATATTTCCCTATCATAGTATGCCCTGGGACTGGCTACCTGTGTGCCTTGGCAACAGGGAGTAGAGGGGTGTTGAGCGGCATAAAGGGGGATGTGGCAACCTGATGTAGGAGGTGTCGTTTTCACAAATATAACTATCTCTGTCAATGCTGAGCGAGTCTGCTGTGTCTGATGCCTCTTCTGCCTGACAAAACATACAATATGACATAATACCATCCAGATTTCAATAAATCTGTCTCTCTCTCATTCTTCTCCTTTTGCTTTCAAATAACAATGAGTAGAAACTCATTTAGGAGAAGCAGTAATGATGGTACATGAAAAAAGACTCATTGCAGAACCTTTATCTGTTACTTCCATTGAGATAATGTATGTACAGTGTGTATTACTGTACAGTATGTAAAACTGTTGTAATTATATTTCTATGTGATTATCACTCAGCCGCTCCAGATGGCTCCTCCTCCTCATCCCCTGTGAAGAGCACCTCCCCTGCAGGACTGCCCTCCAACCTAGGGGACACTGCTAGCCACCCCTCCAACCTATGGGACACTACTAGCCACCCCTCCAACCTAGGGGACACTACTAGCCACCCCTCCACCCGAGGGGGCACTACCCACCCTGGTTTCGCTGGAGGCCACCTCACCACCTCTACTCCTCCTGCCTTAGATACCAACCTACTTCCATCCCATGTTTTAATACCGATCCAGTCCTCTGTCCAACCCAGCACCCTTGCCCTGATCCCTTCCGCAACCCAACCCCTCACCATGGAGCACCCCCAGACCTCTGCCCCAGTCCACGTCAGCCCGCCTCAACAGGAGGTTCCATCGGAGCTCAATGTTGGAGATGAGGGTAAGGTGATAATATACCAATTAACAAATCAAATTATTCACTCATTATCCAGTTAACAAATTACACAACTAATTAGCCAATCAATCAATAAATCAGTTAACGTGTTGTTCCAGACAAAGGGCCACATCTCCACTCTCCTCTGGACCCTGTGCTGGCTGGCCTGGTCTCTGTCTTCATCGTCACCACAGCCGTAGTCTCTGTCATCCTCTTCCTCAAGTTCCGCCAACGGACCGACCACCCGGACTTCCACCGGCTGCAGGATCTACCCATGGTGACCATACTATACTTGACATGTTAGATTCAGGTCTTCTGTGGCATGACATTTTGTTAATGTGAGATATATTATTTCAATTAATTTGAAGTGATATAGTGTTTGGCAACATTATGACTCTCTTGTTTTGTCTTCCTGTCCAGGACGACTTGATGGAAGACACGCCACTTTCCAGATACACTTACTCTTACTGATGATGGAAACTTTTCATCAACAACAGTCAACTTTTCTTCTAGCACAGCTACACAGCAGACACCCGATGGGCTGCCATTTTTGGATCCTGGCAAAGATTTTGACTGGACTCGAGGCCCTCCGCCAGCGCCCATGTTGACTCCCTATGATTCCCCCTTCTGAGCAGTTTCCAATTTGATTGTGTTCTGTTAACAATGAGAGGGCTTTCAATACCCAATGAGGAGTTTCAAAACTAGGCCAACATCAGAGGTTCCGTTTAAACATTAGGCCAACACCCTCAATATTCCCTTTGAAACTCTCGGACGTCTCATCTGCACAGGGGTCTGTTTTGTTCTTCAGAGACGAGTTCCCTTTGTAATGCATCCTCTTCTTCTGATACAGGTCATGCACAGCACAGGCTGCACTTTAATGTGTTATAGAA
Organism: Salvelinus fontinalis; assembly: GCF_029448725.1. Lineage (NCBI taxonomy): Eukaryota > Metazoa > Chordata > Actinopteri > Salmoniformes > Salmonidae > Salvelinus > Salvelinus fontinalis. The sequence goes on along the minus strand of NC_074681.1, from coordinate 16,152,507 downwards.
ACAGTCACAGTGCTCTCACAGTCTCCAAAGCCCCTAAATGAGTTGGAACTGTTTTCAGAAGACACAATGTCACGTTGGATGTTGTTGCCTGAGTCCAGGATCGAGGGAAAATGGAAAGGGAGTGAAAGATGCTTACTGTAGAGGTACTTGATTTAAATGTTTATCAGTCTCCAATAAACCATGTTATAGAACAATTCTAATCCTTGAACTGACCAAATATGAGTGAAGTGCTCTTTCAAACCAGAATGCCTAGTGGGTTGAAAAACATCCATACTTGCTCTTACTTGATAGCCAGTAAACATTCTGTAAATGTAACCCAAAACAGTCAGAAAAACAGTCAACCAACGAATGCAGAGAAGCTAATTTGATTGGGGGTGTAGAAAGGCAGGGGCGGCTGGTCCATTTTTAGCCCAGTGGGCTTGTCTAACTTGTTTTTTTTTTTTTTGTGCAAAATGATGATGATCTGGCTAATAATGGGGGCCTCAAGGTAAAAAAAAATGGGCTGGTGTGTTCGAAATACCAGTGGCCATTTCTGGTCCCAGTCCGCTCCTGCAGAAAGAGGGTCACCTCCAATGAGCGTGACTTGATTCAAAGCCATATAGATACAGATCCAATTCATGGACTACTTTGAGGAGAAAGGTTAAGGGATAAAGTTTCACCAATGGTGATGAGACGGCGGTGCTTCATGTGGAAGTGATCAGCTAATAAACATTGTTAAACACAAATGTTGCAAAGTATAGTATTATCAAAATGTATGCTTAGTATTTCTTTACAAGCCATAGGAAATTATTTAATTAGATATTTATTAACTATTTACATGATATTTATGAGTGTCTCAGAAAATGATCCTTTAAGTTAATTGGAAATAATAAAATGCATAACAGCAGAGTATGTATTAGAACTATGAGATTTTAAGTTACATTTAGATTGAAAATTATTTGAAGAAAACTAATTTTTGTCGTGCACTGCAACAAATCATATTTACAGTGTTTAAGTGTTAAACTTGTGATTTACCTGTAAGTGCCAAAAGTGATGTAAGAGGTTGACATACAGATGCAGGGTTAACTGTAAAAAATGAACGTTATAAGGACTTTTTTAATAATAAAACCTAAACCCTTTTTGCTGTGTGCCTATGACTCTACAGCATAATGAGGAAGTGATTCACACGTTCAGAGAGCTATTGTATTGTTAATTATACTGAACAAAATATAAATGCAACAATTTCAAAGATTTTACTGATTTACAGTTCATAAGGAAATCAGTCAATTAAAATAAATCCATTAGGCCCTAATCTATGGATTTCACATGACTGGTAATACAGATTGGCATCTGTTAGTCACAGTACCATAAAACAGGGATCATCAGCTAGATTCAGCCGAGGGCTGATTTTTTCTCGAGTGGATGGTCGGGGGGCCCAGGACATAATTACAAATAATTTGTAAACTGCTAATTGACCACAAGAAACCCAAACACATATGTTTGACTAAAACATATTCAAATGTAAGGAAGGTTTAAAATGAGTAAGATCACATATGTCTCTCTATTATGTGTGAGAACCCAACCACGAACAGAACATTACCTAATGGCTAAGATAGTAGTAAAGCATTTATTGTGCCTGCATGTAGGCTTAGAGGTGATGGGGCAGCAGGTAGCTTCTGTAGGAGTAATTGATACATATGTAGGTAGATATCACACTATTAAAACAATAGACAGGTGTACACTAGAAAATAGGAGAAGAAGGCAGACGTGAGTGCATTTGCCATTCTGGTAAATACAGGAAACCAAAGATTAGCAGATGGCCAAAGTCATACGTGCTTTAAAGTGCATGTATGGAAAAAGCAGGACACCATTATGAAGATAAAATTGACAGGAACAGCCATAAGTGCTTAGGGTAAAAGGCCATAAGTGCTTAGGGCAAGATAGACATATATTAATTTTAGGGGACAAGGGGGTCCTGCCCCCATTATAATCTAATCAAGAGCGGATACAGGCGTTATTGGGCGTAGACAAGCAGGAAGCCTGAAATGAAGGATAATGGTGGCAGATGACCATAGGAGAAGTAATTTAATTAATGTATGTAATGATCTCATGTGTGTGGATGTGTATAAAGAGCGAACCAGTGCTCTGGGAAGAGGTGGGATCCGCGGATCGTTCCGGCTTGTGATACATTGTATTAAAAAGTCTATTTGATTTCACAAGTTCTTACTAGTGTTATATTTCTGAGACGATTTTCCACGACACTTCGCGGTAACAAAAGTTGGGCCAATAACCAAAAGGTTGCTGGTTTGAATCCCCGAGCCAACTAGTTGAAAAATCTGTCAATATGCCCTTGAGCAAGGCACTTAACCCTAATTGCTCCTGTAATTCATTCTGTATAAGAGCGTCTGCTAAATGACTAAAAGGTGTAAACTTAGAACAACTATGCAGATCAATGAGGACAACCACACACATTAACCTCTTGGTTCACTCTGGTTCTTCTGAAGCAATAACATCTCCTTATTCTCCACACACCTCACGCACATGGATACAAACATTAAAACACAAGTCCATGATAAACCTAGAAATTTTATTTAAGCCCATTTTCCATGGTCATTTCTACATTAGAATTTCATTTAGAATACAGCACAGGAGGATGCTGAGGGTAGGACGGATCCTAATTATGGCAGGTATGGAGAGAATGGAATGGCATAAAACACCTGGAAACCATGGGTTACATGCCATTCCAAATAATTCTGCTCCAGCCATTAACACGAGCCTGTCCTCTCCAATGAAGGTGCCCCCAACCTCCTGTGGAATAGTTTTGGCAACATTATGCATAAAAAATACCACACTCTAACAAAGAGTAGCTGGTGAAGCACCATGAACAGCTTATCTGGGCCTATCAGTGTTGAGGAGGGGGTCTGGGAAGAGTTGGTGTGGTGTGGTAGTTATGGAATGATAAACTAACAGCCGTGGTCATCTCCATCCAAATGTTTACTGAACTCTGTCTGTACATATCATACACAAAGGACATCCTACAATTACTAATAGACTGGGGTCAGGTGGGGTTGCAGTGCCTCTCACTGAAGAATGGTAGCAGGAATGGCAGCGGGAAAGGGAGCTGAGAACCTCATCCTGGTCTCATCCCAGGCCTCACCCAGTCACCACAGCCTAACAGGGTTCTGCCAAAGTTGGCTACGGTCAGAACCATGCCCAGCAGAGCAATGTTCCCGGATAACCCTGGCATCCTTTTTTTAGGATCTGAAAGGAATACATAGAACAAAACCCTTGAGTAAAGGCTGCTATATTGTTTTAATAAATTATTGTATTATAAGCATATTTATCAATTGTCTTACCTCCAGTGGAGTATCCGTATGCATAGATCTCCCTGCTTATAACCCATGTCATTCCAAGTCCACTGACTAGGCGCTGTAACACAAATGGCTCCCTGTTAAACAAAAGACTCTTAAAGAGTCTTAATGTGTTAATAAAAGGGAATCCAGATGAGTGTCTTTATGGAGTACTCTGACTAACTAGCTGTAAAGTCTGGGATGCATGGTACGCAAATCTAACATATATAGTAAATTAATAAATGGTGGAACTCACAGGACTATGCAGACCACCAATGGCCAGACTGAAGAGGAAAGCAGGGTAGCTCTCCAGGCTATAAAGAAAAAAATAATAAGTTTGACCTAATATTACAAGAAATTTTTGGTTTTTATAACAAACATCTGGTTGTTTCCTCTGCTGCCTCTGTGAAGTACATACTAAATGTTCATACTACATAGTACATACGTGTTCTGATGGGCTCGCTGGATGCAGTTGAATATATTTCCAGAGTCTGGATCATTGCTGTACATCTGAGGGTACTGTCCAACAGAGAAGAGAAAATCAGGGGAACCATCCTGAGTTGTTATAGCCTAGTTTAAGCTTTAGATGATTCATTGGCTGACACACAGTGGGGCAGGTCCCGGGCAACTCACATTGATCTTGTACTTCTTGCGAGCTTTGCCAACTTTCACAGCGAGGTGGGCGACCATGACCATGCTGGCAACACCAGTGAGAACCACATACCCATATTCTTTAGACAGCACAACCATTCTGGCACTAATCTCCTGCTGCAAGAGAAAAACACATTGGTCAATCCCACTTTTACATTCACTGTAGATAAGACACTGGTTGAAAGTCCAATAAGTAAACGGATTAGTTAGTAGGCCCTAAATTAATAAATTACATTAGATCAATGCCAAGCCGTTGAAACCAGAATATACTCCATTGTCTTGGAAAATAGGCTTCTATGCTAATATGGAATGTGCTTATTCTGTCTATTGTAGCCTACTTACTGTTAGGATACTAAACTGCAAAAACCCTTTCCCTCAGCAAAGTTCTCAAAATGTGACACAAAATAACCATCTATGCATGTAGTAAGGCGCACATAAAAGTTACAAATAGACAATACGTAAAAGGCGCATATCTTCACATTTTCAAGCGAGTAATTCAGTTTAAAACACATGCCTAAATCCAGAGGACCAAGTGTCTGCGGGCTTTCACTCGTCCCTTGTAACTGATTTACGAATTAAGGTCACTGAATAGTAAGGAACTCTCCTCACCTGGTTGTCTAGGTATTAATCGAAAAGAAAAAAAGAAAATCGGCAGACACGACTAGGTCCTCCATGGAATGAGTTTGACACACCAACGCTAAAAGCTCCCAAAACAAAAGCCGTGATTGAGAGCATCAGAACGATTGCAGGCGACTGCCGACTGACTGATCTACAAATCACCTTGCATCATAAATAACTACTCATGAGTATTTGTAGATCAGTCAATCAATACATTGCGTGGTTGATCCTCTCGAACACGGCCAACGTGAAGCCAATGGAGAACTAGGAGTACGAATTTGAGGTAGAAAAATTAGAATGTAGAAAAATTAGAATTAGTGATAAGGCAAATGCATAAGGAGATAATATAGGGAAGTAGACAGAGAAGTAGAGGGGCTAGACACCGCTAGGGTGTGGTTGTCTGAAGCCAGAATAAGAGAGGGAGAGAGAGAGTGGACAGACAGGAATCGAATAAGTATTGCTACTCTAGGGAAAGTTAGGAAAGATTTAACCGAACTAGGACAGGATTTAGCAAACTTATTGAGAAAGGGAATAGAGGTAGAGAAAGTGGAGAGAAGTGTATAGAGACAGTCAAAAGAAAAGCGCAGATAGTCATTTGAAACAGCAGGTCGAGGGTTAAATACCAGGCTGTCAATCCCGGGAAAAAAAGGTTACAAGGTAAGGGGACAGAGAACGAGAGAGAGAGAGAATAAGTAGAATCCTTGCTGGGGAAACGTTTGGACCTTTAAAATAGGGCTATTTTCTGGGAATTGTCTCATCAGAGAATTATAATAATAGGGTTATTTGCGCCTCCAAATATCTCAGCCTTGGCACCATAGACTAAAATTAATTCTGGTTGTAATTCAAATACTGATATGTTTTGCCGGGAGAGATACGGTTAGTTAGTGTTTGTTTAGGATATAAACTGAACGTTTTAATAGCTTGTTTAGGTTAAATTGAAAGACTAATCCATTCGAAATAATAGCGAGGCGATTTCGATGTGATACGTTGTGTTGCCTAAATGTTCTGCTGAAATAATGTATAGAGACTGGAGTCATATTTAAATTACTAAATCATAGAAGACAGTTAATAACGGAGAGATACGATAGAGTTGTGCCCATCGAAATGTTATTATTCTTATGGATTGACTGACATACGTTATAAATTTAGCGAGGTACATGGTGTTTTAAAAGTAGGAGTAGAGAAAGTTGGAAAGCGTGCGATAGATTTTAAAGGGACAGTGCACGTTTATCACAGTTATGTGTGTCTAAATGGCAGGGTATTCCTATCAAGCAAAATGGGGAGACTGTTTGAAGAGAGACTGAATGGGTTTTAGATATAACCATGAAGGAAATTTAAAACTAATGATTTGAGGGGGTACAATATAATTATTTTAAAAGTTTTTAGGTTTTGTTTGTAGTAAATGTTTGGGTTTGAGGGGATTTCCATGTTTCCCAGCGATAAGGTATCTTAAAGGAATACACTCACAAATGGAATATTAGAAGTTTTATTAAATACAGGTTTTATTTTGATAAAGGAAGGTTCTGGGAACCTGGATACAACATGCAGAAAATATTTGACTTAAAAAAAAATGCTTTTTTTAATAATAATACAAAATATATATGTTTAATGTAGTAAGGAACACTTCTTTGAAGTGGTGGTATGACTTATGACTTCTATCATAGCTTTCCATTGTGGTCTGATCAGCCTCATTGGAAAGCAATTTGGATGGAGAATCTAAGGTCATTGGTAATACTGAGTTTAAGGTAATTTAATACAACAAGGCGGTGAAATTGATATTATAGTGTATTATATTTTCTTAGATGAATACGGTGAGAAAATTAGTTAGGATACGTTTTTAGAAAAGGTAGACTCATGTTAAGTATTTAGGACATATTTTAAACCAACAGGGCAGGAAAAAAGATGAAGGTAGGAACATAGTAATTTTATAAGCATTAAATTTAATTATGAAAAGAAAAATGTTGCAGTTCTTAGGGATGGTAATTACTGTAGATAATGGATCCCATACTATGCAATATTGATAGGATCGAGATAACCTTAATTAACCTATGTAAGGACTTTAGAAATTGCTACCATAGACATGTTTTTTTTTTTTTAATTCCATCAGTTCAGATAAAGGCAAACAGTGAGACACTGAGTTAATGTTTGGAAACAACACATAGTTGTTACTGACTGTTATGAGACAGAGCTACAGACAGATAGGGTAAAGGGCAGACAGAGGGGCCCACCCCACACTGCTGAGACCTTGAAGGTTTGAGAGCAAACAGGAGAAAGTTTAGCACAACTGTCACGTTCCTGACCTGTTTTCTGTTGTTTTGTATGTGTTTGATGGTCAGGGCGTGAGTTTTGGGTGGGCAGTCTATGTTTTCTGTTTCTATGTTGGTTTTGGGTTGCCTGGTATGGCTCTCAATTAGAGGCAGGTGGTTGACGTTTCCTCTGATTGAGAGTCATATTAAGGTAGGTTGTTCTCACTGTTTGTTTGTGGGTGATTGTCGTCCGTGTCTGTGTCTGCGCACCACACGGGACTGTAGCGTCTGTTCGTTCGTGTGTTATAGTCTGTACCTGTTCCTACGTGCTTCGTGTTTTATGTAAGTACTCTCGTTCAGGTCTGTCTATTTCGTTTTGTTGTTTTGTAAAATTATCAAGTGTTCTTCGTGTGTTTAGTTTCGTCTTGTAAATAAAGTATCATTATGCATTCACAACCCGCTGCATGCTGGTCGAATCACTACTCCTCCTCTTCGTATGAAGAGGGGGAGGAACACTGTTACAACAACAGGTTGAAATAGTAGCATTGACTAGGGCCTGTGAAATAAAAAAGGAGACCATACAAAGCAGTACAGAACTCTTAAAAGTAGATAAGACACTTGACAGAGAATTGTTAGATTTGCACCAGTATTGATACAAGGGCGGAGCCATGTATCAAAGGGGGGATGGAATAGGGCACTTTGTGGTGTGGCCTATTAGTTAATAATAAATAAATAAATAAATAAATTATACCCGACCTTTCCCCGCTGTGAGCGTTCATAGAAGTGAAAGTGGCTTGGCCTCTGGCTGATGATGTGTTCTCTGGGAGAGGGTGGGGCTTTACAGAACTGGTTGTTCTGAGCTGTCTGATTGTGGGAGACATATTCCTGATACACCATGAGCCCCCGAGAAGGCTAAAGAGGGTAACCTGACCCATAGTTTAGACGATGAGGATTTTGTATTAACCAAGCATGAAGGATCACTTAATCTGGATAAGCAGGGAAGAAATTGAGATATTTGTGGAACCAGAAGAATTGAGCCATAAAGTTTGGTTTTAACACCTGTGTATAGAAGGGTGCCAGTGTACCTGGGTAATGGGCATGGGTGTGCTTATTGGGATTACATGATTACAAATACGGGTCCTTATTGGGAATGGAGGAGGGGTTACCCGTACAGCATAGAGGACCCGGCAAAAGTAGACAGGTTTTCCCTTATCTGGGGAAGGAGTGAGGGGCAGTCTGATGTTTGTAAAGGTGATGAAATCCTACAAACAATTAAGTCTGTCAAGCTCTCGGATACAGGAACATATACGCTGGGGATAGGGGTGTCGGGACACGACCTTATGGGATCAATTGCCCTGAAGGTACTGCCGAAACCACCACCAGTTCCAACCGGACAGAGACAGATCCAGTCGAACGGCTCCACCACTCCAGGTCCAACTCTAAATCCACCAACTAAAGTATTGAACCCGGTGCAGGTAATAAATGTTAAGGATATCACAGACAGTGACCAATTAGGCACTGAAACTGGTTATGAGGGGAGGAAAAATATGTGGTTAGCCTACATGAGGTATACAGCTAAAACACTCAACAGAAAAGACTGTGTTATCTGTGGGAATGCTAGACCTGTTCTGGCAACACACCCTTTTGCTCTAGGCACGAATTCCAGGCACTAAACCGGAATGATGGTCTGTGGCATTTGTTGCCCATTATTGGCCCAGCTATTGTTGATGCTAAGCAAACTGCCTGAATCAATTATATTTACTATAATCAACAATGAGTTAACTACACCACACCGCACTTAAGGGGATGGCTGAACAATGGGAGGCTACCTCTAGAACTGCCAGACAGAATAGGCTAGCTTTGGACATGCTCCTTGCCAGTCAGGGAGGGGTCTGTAAAATGTTTGGGGAACAATGCTGTACTTTCATCCCTAATAACACGAGCCCTGATGGGAGAATTTCAAAAGCTCTAAGTAGTCTAGATAAACTATCTGTGGAAATGAAGGGCTTGGCTGGAGTGGAGGAGGGGGGACTGTTCTCCTGGCTGGGTGGCTGGTTCGGTAAGTATACTGCATTGATGGTTACTGGATTTCTGACTCTCATTGTTGTATTCCTTATGCTGATGTGCTGTGCCGCTTGCATCATAGCCTGTTTGAAGAAATCTATTACAGATGTGGTGCGGGCTTCAGGTATGATGCCATTGCTTGAGACTCCGGAAGGAGACGCTGACACTGAGTCTAACTTCCGGAGAAAAATGGGGCTGACTGAGGATGATCCTTGGTTCGCTGTGGGTGAGGTTATGGAATGAAAAAGTTGATAATTAGTAGCTTAATGTAACTAACATACTTGTAAGAACTTGTCCTCCCTTATGTGAAGGTTTAAAGATCCTGGGTGGCAAGGAGCCCACCTGGTACAAGATAGGTGTAGTAGGGAGGACCAGATGGTTTTAATGTTTTCTACAAATATACTCTGTGTGTTTTCTAATATCAATAATGTTGTTTTTGCGCTTGCGGGTGTCAAAAGGGGAAATCAAAAAAGGGGGAATCATAAAAACACCAATAAAAAAGAGCTGTGTTCTGAATGGTCTTTAAATGTTTAAAGTTCCCGGGTTTAACTACAACCTAGTATGTGTGTCTCGATCATTGAACGTGATGGTATCTTTTTCTTAGTATTTACACCCGCGAGGGGTGTAAAAAGGGGGATTGTAAAGGATGGTTTTGTTCTCTTTTAAACATAAATATATGCCTTATATAGGACATGTTAATCACAAAACATAGTGTGACTGCAGAAAAGCTGTTGTTAATCTAGGGTGTCGACTGTGCAAACCACAAGGTTGAGACAAGATGGAAAAATGCTGAATAACAAGAAAACAGGAACTGAGGAATGTGTAGGGAAAATGCTGAATAACAAGAAAACAGAAACGGAGGAATGTGTAGGGAAAATGCTGAATAACAAGAAAACAGGAACTGAGGAATGTGTAGGGAAAATGCTGAATAACAAGAAAACAGAAACGGAGGAATGAGTAGAAACCAACAAATCAGCTCAATCTTCACAAGAACCATTTCCGGACATTTCAATCCTGAGTGCTGTGACTGGACACCACCGATGGGCTAGCAAGTTTAAACCACGCTAAGCCTCTACTGTGACAGGGCAACTCTAAAGTTGGAACTAACTCTGGAACAGTATAAAAGAAGATGTCTGTACTATTTCAGTCAGTTCTCTGCTTTACCCTGCGTGGTGATACAGTGAACCCGTATATACGAAAATTGCATTTACCATTCTGAGCTTATGTTAAATAAAAATACTTAAAGTATATTCGGTGACTTTGAATCACATTTTATCCTGATACCAGATTTGATTGACGCAACCTTTCACAGAGTGCAACATTATAAGCTATCCAGCAACATTACGTAACGTTGAATACCGTTTGTAAAATAAGTGTTATTTACCTGTTAATGACGATCTGAATAATGTTCGCAATTGAAAGTGGTCCGTCTGCTGTCAGTCAGTAATCCTGTGTCGTCTACTCGTAAAGGAGTCAGTCCTATATAAAACACACAGAAGAGGCGTGGTGCCTCTCCCTAGTGGGGTAGAGTTCATTTGGGCTGTATCAGATCGTAGGACTACTACCAATAATTCTGAGTTTTAGCATGACATTGAGTAATATAATAAAATAGAGTGAAATTAATATAATAACTTTATTTACAGTGAGTGTTTCACAAGCCTATTTAAAGTATGTTTATTTGAGTGCAACCTCTTCATTTTCCTATGTGAGTTCAAACAGGGCCATATCTGACTCACAAACCCCTTGAGCTCTGGTTCTCTGTTCAGCCTAGTCATTACGACAATGTCATGCGTGAGGGAAGTTCCCTAATGTTCACTACAGTTTTTGATTGATTACTTTCTATCTGTAACCAGTTTTACTGCCCTTGTATTGTATATCACTCATGGAGTCCCATTCATAGAGTGATTCTGCTGGCTCTTGTCTACAGAAGGTCATTTCACCAGTCTATAAAGTGTGGCCATGGATTAGAGGGGGTTTAGTCATAGGACCATTTCAGTATTAACTTCTGTTAATTCATTTGTGTTAAGATAAGTGTTAATTTCACTGGTGTGATTTTTTTCCAGTTACATTTGTTTTCATCCATTTGGTTTTTGTTTCAGTCTGGCACATTGTCATACTAATTCTTCTCAATATCAAATGTAAACAATTGATAGGCCCAACATTCAATTTACATTCCAAGTGCCGGTCATAGGGAAGAGAATCCTGTTTTGCAATATTTTAACAATACTACATCACTAGATGGCACTATATCTTTAGTAAACAGCAGCCATAAGTACACTTTCTGAATGGCAGAAGCTTTGAGACTTTGGTCTCAGAGAAAGGATCATGACTATATCCCATTATGAAAAGTGTGAATAAATGCTCTCAGATTGGTTATGCTTCTTTGTTTTTTTTTGAAGCAGGGACATAATTGTGGATGAAGGCTTGATTTCATGCACTGTCCCTGACGTTATTATCTCTTCCGACTGGCATTTTTTCTGTCAAATGCTTAGAGATGATTTTTGTAATGAAAAGCGCTATAGATGTTGAATTAGTTATTATTATAATCCCTCTCCAGTATCACATCTGTCTTCCCACCATGCTGCTGAATCTGAATCAGCACTTCAACACCTACACATGAATACAGTGAGAGAGAGATGCAATGGGAAATCCATGTGTATGTGCGCATGTGGGAGAAAAGTTGTGTGAACTGGCTCTTGCCATGTCAATGTCGTAGGTTATATAACAATAATATTGAAATAGTGGCATGTGGCTCCATGCCCAAGCAGACTGGCACTCTAAGTTTGTGACCCTGCATCTGGCTAGACTGGAATATGACACTAGACACACACACACTAAAATAGACACATATGACAGGCACTAGGTAATTTAATTTCATTGATAAATAAATACATTGAGATAGTGTTCTGTTGGGCCATTATAGTGTCACAATTGGATATACCCTGGGCATTCTATTTCCATAACGATTTGGGTACATTGGTAGAATTAGGTAACCTCTCCTAGCTTGTGTGACTGCTTGACTCCAGTTGTTTAGGCTTTCTTTAGCTCCGTCCTCTCTCTCCTCACACACTCGATCCAACGCGTGAGCAGTGAGAGATCACCATACCGCCCACATTCTCATTCGCGGCTCAGTTTCAGAGAGGGCAGTCAGACCACCACACTTGGAGGAGACCAAATACTATTATAACACTAGGCTACAACGCGCGAACGAACTCTCCTGCATATTACGTTCAAATGGCAGTTGTTACACAAAAATAATTGATAGTAGAAGAAACACTCTTATCGACCAAATCCAATTACAGAGAATTGGAACTGAGAGGGCGCTTGGGCGTCTGGAGTCCATCAGTTCCACTATAATGGATACGCACGGGAACCAAAACGTGAGGCGACTCTCGGAATGAACTGCACAAACTTGCAAGGACAAGTGACCAACGTCAAACCTCATTATCAGGTAACTATAATTTAATAATTCTAAATAGTTAATAGCATTTACGTTAGGCTAACTGATAGGCCTTAACTGGCAGAGGACATAGGCTATCAATGAATAATGTGGCGTAGTTTGTCCAAACGTAATTGATGAAGTCCTCACTAGTGTCATGCGTCTTGCTCCGCAGCCCAGCGCGCAATCCTTGCGGCTCATCATTCTGCTGATCCTAGTAATGGGGGTGGCCCCATCCCCAGCTCTGACAGCGGGATGCCCGGCACGATGCATATGCGATGACCAGCTGGTGGTCCAGTGCGCCGGGCAGCACCTCACCGCCTTCCCCACTGACCTGCCGCTGGCCACGCGGCAGCTCATCATCTCCAACAATCGCATCGTGGAGCTGCCGCCGTTGCAGCTCAACTACCTGTCGGACTTGGTGTACTTGGACTGTAGCAACAATTCCCTGACGGAGATTTCTATGTCCACATTCGGGAACCTGGGGAAGCTTGCTTACCTGGACTTGTCTTTCAACACCTTAACGCGGATAGAGGACAGGACGTTCGGTCCGCTCTCTAGCCTCGTGATGCTGAGAATGACGGACAACCCCGGCCTGTCGGATATTCACCCGGACGCTTTCGCAAAGAACTCGGCGCTGCAGGTGCTGGACGTGAGCCGGAACAACCTGACGGTGCTCAACATCAGTTCTCTCATCGCGCTGCCCATCCTGCGCTCGGTCGGCCTCAGCGGGAATTCCTGGAGCTGCGACTGCGATAACGAGGACCTCTGTCTCTGGGTTCACATCGAGGCATTCAAGTTTCAAGGTAAAACTAGCTGCACCTTCAGATATAAATCCAGATAATTCCTCTTTCTATATGGTTTGTGTAAGTTTGGTGATTTTGTCTTACCTTTCTCATTTTTTTGAGGGTTGTGTTAGATGTGCCGGCCCATAAGACATAGCTTCTACTGTACTGTGATTATATTCTGTGATATGCCGTACTAATCATACCAACATCATACACATTGATATACAATATGGATTTACAAAGTCTGTATGGGGGGCTGGACCAATAGCAGTAGAGGACCGCCATTCTCTCCAGCTCTGCACTTCCCAGGCCTCTCTCAATGAATATTTCCATGTTCACACGCTCCTGAAATGCTCACGGAAAGTATTTCACTTTCCCAACCACATGCACTTCATATAACATAGGTCAACTACATGGTTCATTTATGAGATCTAATACACTAACACAATTAAGACATTTAGGAATGTCATTTCAAATAGAATATGTGGAAAGACTGATATGAATATTGTTTATGCAGTAGTGGTGTGTGGGTAAAATCACAGGGGAAGCCAATCCAGGAAAAAAAGCCATATTTCTACCTATGTGTTGTGATAATTGCGTTGTTTGCTCTATAAACAATTAGTTCATATGCCTTGACACCGTGATATATATGCTTAAAGCTGAGACAATAAGAAGACACAGTGGCAGAATAAATTCAACCACACCTTTACATTTGTTTCATTACAAAACCGGAGCACAAGTCCACAAAACATATTGCATGCAACAAACAGTATATGACCTACAGCATGGTCAAGCAAAGTAATGTTTCCGACATTTTCGGACTATTAAACAACTATTGATTTGGAAACACTGAGAGTTACCGCAAGTCGCAAAGAAAACAGGGGCTGCCTCGACTATTCCAGCACCATTCCAACTTCCACATTTCAACATCATCTAATCACCCATGCTTAGTCTAATACAGTGACAACTAAAAGATACCAAAAACGATTTAGTTCAATCAACATTAGCTAAATATGATGTGGCTGTCCATGGAACTGATTTGTGTGTGTGTGCAAGTAGAACACACATGTTGACTCACCCTACTTGTAAAGAAACGCCAATGCCATTCTCCTCTTTCATGTTGCCAAAATGGTCTATGACTGTCATACATTACATGCTTTTCGTTTTTGTTGTCATATTCCTAGGCTACCTGGCTGAAATACTTACTCGCTAGCCTAACTTCCTTTCATGGGCAATGATAAGCCAGGCCAGATATGTCACGTCCTGACCATAGAAAGCTTTTATTTTCTATGGTAGAGTAGGTCAGGGCGTGACTAGGGGTTTAGTCTAGTTTATATTTTCTATGTGGGGTTCTAGGTTGTTTTTTCTATGTTGGTGTTTTGGTATGATTCCCAATTAGAGGCAGCTGGCTATCATTGTCTAATTGGGGATCATACTTAAGTAGCACTTTTCCACCTGCATGTTATGGGATATTGTTTTGAGTTAGTGCACATAGCACCTCTGTAGTCACGGTTTGTTCGTTTATTGTTTTGTTTTATTAAGTTTCACTAGTAATAAAGTATGTGGAACTCCTATCGCGCTGCGGTTTGGTCCGTCTCTACAAATGAACGTGACAGAATATCTCATCAAAACAGGACCAAGCAGCGTGCCCAGGAGGAGAAGACATTCTGGACTTGGGAGGAAATTATGGCTGGAGACAAAAGCCTTCCGTGGAAGCAGACGCAGGGAGAGAAAGGAGGACAGCGACGACGCCGGGGTTCGCGGCCACAGAAGGCCCAAGGACAACGCCAAGATTTTCTTTTTGGGGGGTGGCACAAGGGGTGGTCGGCGGAAGCGGGGAGTGAGCCAGAGCCTGTGTGGGAGTCGATGGAGGAAGGTAATGAGAGATTCAGGAGAGAGGTTGTGGAAAGGAGTATGCTGCAGTGCAGACACGTTGAAAAGCGCTTTCTCAGCCCGGCACCATATGTGCCAGCTCTACGCACCAAGTCTCTAGTGCGCCTTCACAACCCGGTACGTTCTGTGCCAACTTCTCGTACTCACCGTGCGAAGTGTGTTAAAGTTCCGGTACTATTGATGTCGGCTATATGCACCAGGTCTCCAGTGCGCCTTCACAGCCCAGTACGTCCTGTGCCTCCTCCTCAAGTGCGCCTTCCCAGTCCGGTACGTCCTGTGCCTGCTGCTCGCACTCGCCCTGAAGTGCGTGTCACCAGTCCGGGGCCACCTGTGCCGGCCCCACGCATTAGGCCTCCAGTGCGCCTCCCCAGTCCAGAGCTTCCGGCGACGGTCCCCGGTCCGGAGCTTCCGGCGACGGTCCCCGGTCCGGAGCTTCCGGCGACGGTCCCCGGTCCGGAGCTTCCGGCGACGGTCCCCGGTCCGGAGCTTCCGGCGACGGTCCCCGGTCCGGAGCTTCCGGCGACGGTCCCCGGTCCGGAGCTTCCGGCGACGGTCCCCGGTCCGGAGCTTCCGGCGACTGTACCTCCTGCGACTGTCCCCGGTCTGGAACCTCCTGCGACGGTCCACGGTCCGGAACCTCCTGCGACGGTCCACGGTCCGGAACCTCCTGCGACGGTCCGGAACCTCCAGCTCCATGGCCGGAGCTTATCCCGGCGCCGATGCCCAGCCTGAGCACGGCGTCCAGTCCAGCTCCAAGGCAGGAGCCTTCCTGGGGTACTGTCACGTCCTAACCATAGAAAGCCTCTATTTTCTATGGTAGAGTAGGTCAGGGCGTGACTAGGGGTTTAGTCTAGTTTATATTTTCTATGTGGGGTTCTAGTTTGTTTTTTCTATGTTGGTGTTTTGGTATGATTCCCAATTAGAGGCAGCTGGCTATCGTTGTCTAATTGGGGATCATACCTAAGTAGCACTTTTCCACCTGCATGTTATGGGATATTGTTTTGAGTTAGTGCACATAGCACCTCTGTAGTCACAGAGTAGTTTGTTCGTTTTATTGTTTTGTCTTGTTAAGTTTCACTAATAATAAAGTTTGTGGAACTCCTATCGCGCTGCGTTTTGGTCCGTCTCTACAAACGAACGTGACAAGATAGTTAACATTAGCATACTACATCTTGCAAAATGTTGATCTTCCATGCCCTCAGGCCAGGGGCACAATGTATTATTTTATGGTTGGATCAGAATCGTTTTTATAATCATTGGCCAGTATGGAGAATTAAGTAAAACCACAAGTCCAAATCCCCATCTACATCCATGGTTAATTTAGGAAAGCTAGCTAGCTAGCCCCCTGAGGACAACCGAACTAGATGCAACAATTAATGTTTTTCAGTATTGACATTTGGCCTGTGATGTGATTGGTCTGAAGTCAAATCAAAACTGGCTTCCCTTGACACTTTTTTTTTTTTGGTGCGCCAGGACCATTCATAGCAGAGCTCACTCAGTTTAGCTCAACACTGATTGGCTATTATTTTATTCATTTTTTTTATCAAGGGAAGCCAAATCCTCGCTGCATTCAATGCTACGTGCAGAAACAATGTCATACTCTTTCTGACCAGACAGCATCAGATAGGTGCGCTACACATACTGAGACAGAGCGGCGCTGTTTCCTTCGCTCTGATGCTTTCTCCAGTGAGATACATCCAGCCTCTTGCAAAATGAAGGAAATTTGGAACGCACAGAGAGAGGAATGATACATTTGGTATTTTTGTAGTTTTTTTCTTGGCATCCAGGAATACACGCCACCGTGTTAATGACAGCAGCAGTACAATAAACTTAATGAAAACTTGTGTGCAGTTGCCTGCATCACAGGGCTTAGGGTGTCTTAATCAAATCAAATTTATTTGTCACATGCGCCGAACACACCTTACAGTGAAATGCTTATTTACAAGCCCTTAACCAACAATGCAGTTAAAAAAGGAAAAAGAAAACCTACAAAAGAATAAGAAATACAAATAACAAATCATTAAAGAGCAGCAGTAAAATAACAATAGCGAGGCTATATGCAGGGGTACCGGTACGGGGGCACCGGTTAGTCGAGCTAATTGAGTTAACAGGTGACAGTGGAGGCTAATAACCATAACAGCAATTGCATATGATCTGATAACACAGGACTGAAATGAGACACATTCTGAGGAGCCTTTCTCTTAATCCTTTATTCACTCATGCAATGAAGGCTTAATCCAAAAAACCCCAGTGTCTAGATGTCAAATGACCAGTGAATCTCATCTCCCCGTGTTCACCTGCACATGCTCCACCAACCGTTTCCACTTTAATCAACAAACTATATGCCTATGTAATGAAGGTGGCTCGGGGAACCACACTCATGTGATCAGTAACCTTGCCTGAGACCTAAAGATTTTGGTTAGCTGCCTAGGCCTTTAGATAGCCTTTAGCTCAGTGGACTAACAGTCTTGTGGTGTGCAATAGACCTTGGTTCAAATCCAGCCGGTTACATAATGCAACAAAATTCTGTTTGGAATAAGGGTCGATTATTTTTGTTACATTCTCGTATGTTGACAGACCCCTTGACCTTTCCCACATGTTGTTACATTACAGCCTTATTCTAAAATGGATAGCATTTTTTTTCTTCTCATCAATCTACACACAATACCCATAATGACAATGTAAAAACAGGTTTGTAGAAATTTTAGCAAAAAATAAAACTGAAATATCACATTTACATAAGTATTCAGATCCTTTACTCAGGACTTCGTTGAAGCATCTGTGGCAGCGATTACAGCCTCGAGTCTTCTTGGGTATGACGCTACAAGCTTGGCACACCTGTATTTGGGGAGTTTCTCCAATTCTTCTCTCAAGCTCTGTTAGGTTGGATGGGGAGCGTCGCTGCACAGCTACTTTCAATTCTCTCCAGATCTGGTTCAAGTCCAGGCTCTGGCTGGGCCACGCAAGGACATTCAGAGACTTGTCCCGATTCCACTCCTGCGTTGTCTTGGCTGTGTGCTTAGGGTCATTGTCCTGTTGGAAGGTGAACCTTCACCCCAGTCTGAGGTCCTGAGCAGGTTTTCATCAAGGATCTCTCTGTACTTTGCTCCGTTCATCTTTCCATTGATCCTGACTAGTCTCCCAGTCCCTGCCACCGAAAAACATCCCCACAGCATGATGCTGCCACCACCATGCTTCACCGTAGGGATGGTGCCAGGTTTCCTCCAGACATGACGCTTGGCATTGAGGCTAAAGATTTCAATCTTGGTTTCATCAGACCAGAGAATTTTGTTTCCCATTGTCTGAGTCCTTTCAGTGCCTTTTGGCAAATGCCAAGCGGGCTGTCATGTGCCTTTTACTGAGGTGTAGTTTCCGTCTGGCCACTCTACCATAAATCCTGATGGGTGGAGTGCTGCAGAGATGGTTGTCCTTCTGGAAGCTTCTCCCATCTCCACAGAGGAACTCTGGAGCTCTGTCAGAGTGACCATCGGGTTCTTGGTCACCTCCCTGACCAAGGTCCTTCTCCCCTGATGCTCAGTTTGGCCGAGCGGCTAGCTCTAGGAAGAGTCTTGGTGGTTACAAACTTCTTCCATTTAAGAATGATAGAGGCCACTGTGTTCTTGGGGACCTTCAATGCTGCAGAAATGTTTTGGTACCCTTCCCCAGAGCTGTGCCTCAACACAATCCTGTCTCGGAGCTCTACAGACAATTCCTTCGACCACATGGCTTAGTTTTTGCTCTGACATGCACTGTCAACTGTGGGACCTTGTATAGACAGGTGTGTTCCTTTCTAAATCATGTCCAATCAATTGAATTTACCACAGGTGGACTCCAATTAAGTTGTAGAAACAATGGAAACAGGATGCACCTGAGCTCAATTTCAAGTCTCATAGCAAAGGGTCTGAATAATTACATAAATAACTTATTTTTGTTAAAAAAAAATTATAAACGTGCAGAAATGTTTTTTAAAAATCAGTTTTTGCTTAGTCATTATGGGGTATTGTGTGTAGATTGATGAGGAAAAAATGTTGGAAAAAGTCAAGGGGTTTGAAGACAACGAATATTTGATTTTGGATTTGTTCAGTTTGGAGTCTTCTGCTGCATTTTTGGGATGTGTCTATACACAAAAGAGCAGCTATTTATAGTGCACCTCACTGAGCAAGAGCCAGTCGTATTACTAAAACCATGATACACTTACTAATGGGAATCCCCCGCACACACATGCGCACACACCAGCTCATCATCCTCTCCCCTGCAGCTCAGGCAGAATCCTAAACTAGTCCTGTAAGAGCTATCCTATTTTCATGCTGCTTATTGCCTTTGTCTGCTTTAATTTGGAGTGTCCCTTCAAGCGAAAGCTTGCAGCAAGGGAGAATACACACACACATTCCAGACTGCAGTGTTTAACGCAAAGAGCTCGTCTGGAGCTCACCTGTTCTGAGAGGCACTGTCTGTCTGTCGGCTCAGCAGTTTAGAAATAATGCATTGATAGAAGGAAGGGAAGAAAAACCCACAGAAAGAACAGATTCTCCACTGCTGTCTCACCTCCTAAAGATTAGCATACTGCCTGTAGTTAGCAGTTACATAAGGAAGGGGTATTTTAGGGTGGCAGGTAGCCTAGAGCGTTGGGCCAGTAACCAAAAGGTTGCTGTTTCAAATCCCTTAGCTGATTAGGTGAGATACATGTGCCCTTGAGCAATGCACTTAACCCTAATTCCTCCTGAAAGTCGCTTTGGATAAGAGTGTCTGCAAAAAAAATCCAGCAACAGCGTGGTGTGGGGCTGGGACGGGGAGAAGAACCCTCTCCTTTGATGTCGGACCCTGAGGGGGAGGCACCGGCGGCTTCCATGCCTTGGGGAGAGAGAGGGCTCTAGCTAAGTAGAGGGAGAGAAGTAGAAGTAGTTCACTGAGAAGAGGGTGGTGTGTTGTATTATTAAAAGGAGTGCTACTATAGTGGTGTCAGGAGGTCTGAGGTGAGATCAGAGAAGTATTGAAGTGTATTGTGGTGTGTATCTCTTTCATGAAAACTCCCCACATCTGTGCTGCTAAATTAGTTTCCAAACTCTCAGGGCATCTGAAGACAAAATGGAATGTCTTTGGAGACAACAGAAGATCCAGGCCCATATCTGTCATTATCCTATATCCGTCATCCCTAAAAGTCCATTTGTGCTTGATCTGAAAATGTGGTCGGAGGCGCCATATGGAGGGTGTGACGCAATTGCGGATCCTCCGGAGGCATGCAGAGGCCAAATTGAGCTCAGTACTGCATTGCTGTGCGCCTCCCAAATTTTGTAACAATGCGGAGGGCTCCGTAAATCTCCGCATTGCCATAATTGGTTGACGGTAGGTGGGGGCGAGAGGTCCTGTATAAACCCAAACTCACTTCCTTGACAACTTCCTTCATAATATCTCTGCGCTGCTCCGTGGAGAGCAAGAAGTATGAATGCCCTGACTTCTGCAGAGGCTGTATCACCGTAAATTCTGCTGACGCAGACGTAGGATTGAGCATAGGACCTTTACTCTATCGTTAGTGATGCTTATTTACTGGGTTCAGTTCTGCCTCTCCCCTGCTTTTATTCATATCACCAGACAGAGAGCACAGGGTCAGCTGCGACTGATGTAGGCTAAGACAAATCAAGAGAATACTGTGTGTGAATTTCTACAATGGAACACTAATTAAGAATTAATTTGATATTAATCAAAAATATCTCTTCCTACTATTAAACATTACATTACTGTTATTTGATCTGTATCTTCCAGTACACCGTATAATCCTCTGCAGCTCCAATCAGATTTGTACTCAAATCTCAATAGATTAGACTAGTACAACATACACTAAAAGTATGTGGACACCTGTTCGTCGAACATCTCATTCCAAAATCATGGGCCTTAATATGGAGTTGGTCCCCCGTTTGCTGCTATAACAGCCTCCACTCTTCTGGGAAGGCTTTCCACTAGATGTTGGAACATTGCTGCGGGGACTTGCTTCCATTCAGCAACAAGAGCATTAGTGAGGTCGGCCACTGATGTTGGGCGATTAGGCCTGGCTCGCAGTCGGCATTGCAATTCATCCCAAAGGTCAGGGCTCTGTGCAGGCCAGTCAAGCTCTTCCACACCGATTTCAAGAACAAACATTTCTGTATGGACCTCACTTTGTGCACGGAGGCATTGTCATGCTGAAACAGGAAAGGGAGTTCCCCAAACTGTTGCCACAAAGTTGGAAGCATAGAATCATCTAGAATGTCATTGTATACCGTAATGTTAAGATTTCCCTTCATTGGAACTAAGGGGCCTAGCCCGAACCATGAAAAACAGCCCCAGACCATTATTCCTCCTTCTCCAAACTTTACAGTTGGCACTATGCATTGGGGCAGGTAGCGTTCTCCTGGCATCCGCCAAACCCAGATTCATCCGTCAGACTGCCAGATGGTGAAGCGTGATTCATCACTCCAGAGATCGCGTTTCCACTACTCTAGAGTCCAATGGCGGTGAGCTTTACACAACTCCAGCCAATGCTTGGCATTGCACATGGTGATCTTAGACTTGTGTGCGGCTGCTCGGCCATGGTAAACCATTTCAATAAGCTTCCGCCGAACAGTTATTGTGCTGATGTTGCTTCCAGAGGCAGTTTGGAACTCAATAGGGAGTGATGCATCCGAGGACAGACGATTTTTACGCGCTGCACACTTCAGTACTCTGCAGTTCCGTTCGGTAAGCTTGTGTGGCCTACCACTTCGCAGCTGAGACGTTGCTGCTCCTAGATGTTTCTACTTCACAATACCAGCGCTTACATTTGAACGAGGCAGCTCTAACAGGGCCGAAATTTGACAAACTGACTTGTTGGAAAGGTGGCATCCTATAATGGTGCCACGTTGAAAGTCACTGAGCTCTTCAGTAAGGCCATACTATTGCGAATGTTTGTCTATGGAGATTGTGTGGCTGTGTGCTCGATTTTATACACCTTTCAGCAACAGGTGTGGCTGAAATAGCCAATTTCAAGGGGTGTCCACATAAACGATATACAGTTTAAGTCGGAAGTTTACATATACTTAGGTTGGAGTCATTGAAACTCGTTTTTCAACCACTCCACAAATTTCTTGTTAACAAACTATAGTTTTGGCAAGTCGGTTAGGACATCTACTTTGTGCATGACACAAGTAATTTTCCCAACAATTGTTTACAGACAGATTATTTCACTTATAATTACATACACTAAGTTGACTGTGCCTTTAACCAGCTTGGTAAATTCCAGAAAATTATGTCATGGCTTTAGAAGCTTCTGATAGGCTAATTGACATAATTTGAGTCAATTGGAGGTGTACTTGTGGATGTATTTCAAGGCCTACCTTCAAACTCAGTGCCTCTTTGCTTGACATCATGGGAAAATCAAAATAAAGCAGCCAAGACCTAGAAATTTTTTTGTAGACCTCCACAAGTCTGGTTCATCCTTGGGAGCAATTTCCAAACGCCTGAAGGTACCACGTTCACCTGTACAAACAATAGTACGCAAGTATAAACACCATGGGACCACGCAGCCGTCATACCGCTCAGGAAGGAGACGCGTTCTGTCTCCTAGAGATGAACGTACTTTGGTGCTAAAAGCGCAAATCAATCTCAGAACAACAGCAAAGGACCTTGTGAAGATGCTGGAGGAAACAGGTACAAAAGTATCTATATCCACAGTAAAACGAGTCCTATATCGACATAACCTGAAAGGCCGCTCAGCAAGGAAGAAGCCACTGCTCCAAAACCGCCATAAAAAAGCCAGACTACGGTTTGCAACTGCACATGGGGACAAAGATCGTACTTTTTGGAGAAATCTCCTCTGCTCTAATGAAAAAAATATATAACTGTTTGGCAATAATGACCATCGTTATGTTTAGAGGAAAAAGGGGGAGGCTTGCAAGCCGAAGAACACCATCCCAACCGTGAAGCACGGGGGTGGCAGCAACATGTTGTGGGGGTGCTTTGCTGCAGGAGGGACTGGTGCACTTCACAAAATAGATGGCATCATGAGGGTGGAAAGTTATGTGTATATATTGAAACAACATCTCAAGACATTAGTCAGGAAGTTAAAGCTTGGCCGCAAATGGGTCTTCCAAATGGACAATGACCCCAAGCATACTTCCAAAGTTGTGGCAAATGGCTTAAGGACAACAAATTCAAGGTATTGTAGTGCCCATCACAAAGCCCTGACCTCAATCCTATAGAAAATGTGTGGGCAGAACTGAAAAGGCATGTGCGAGCAAGGAGACCTTCAAACCTGACTCAGTTACACCAGCTCTGTCAGGAGGAATGGGCCAAAATTCACCCAACTTATTGTGGGAAGCTTGTGGTAGGCTAACTGAAACGTTTGACCCAAGTTAAACAATAGTTATACAATTTAAAGGCAATGCTACCAAATACTAATTGAGTGTATGTGAACTTCTGACCCACTGGGAATGTGATGAAATAAATAAAAGCTGAAATGAATCATTCTCTCTACTATTATTCTGACATTTCACATTCTTAAAATAAAGTGGTGATCCTAACTGACCTAAGACAGGGAATTTTTACTAGGATTAAATGTCAGGAATTGTGAAAAACTGAGTTTAAATGTATTTGGCTAATGTGTATGTAAACTTCCGACTTCAACTGTATACAAAAGTATGTCTCAATTTCCTCAAGTCCATCCATGCACAATATATGGTCAAAACCTGCCAATTCTGTGGTGAAAAATATGCCAGTGTAAATAGTGCGTGAACAAAGTCTGCTGGCATGAAACACAGAATACAGAGCAGAGCACAGCCAGTCAGCCAGGCAGAAACAGTAAAAGCCTTTTGAGCTGATCCCGAGAGATCCCCAAACACAAAAAGCTGCGAAAACAAAAGCAAATTAATGTCCGTTGAAGTTCTCCAACACTCTGGTTATTGCAATCACATTTCAGGCATTTTTCTTCAGAATATGACCCCTAACAAACCAAGGCTTCTGGATGATATCAAGGCGGCCATACACACAGTATGATCATCTTTGATTCTTTAGCATCTATGATTAGACCATAATACTGTATCAAATGATTTGCTCCCCAAAACCCATTTACAGTAGTCTATTCCTCTTCCGCAGCAGAGTAGAAGTAAGCTGTCTGGTCTTTGATGCTACAGCACAGGAGTTCCTGGTTCTGACAACCAAAACAAAAATCCCCTCGTCTATTGACATTCATGATTTCTGAGTGAGTGAGGGTCTTAGTCATGATCCAGGAGCCTGCTGGAGGCATGCAGCCTAGCAGAAGAAAATCCCTTCTATCTGATTACTGTACGAGTCAGGCACAAAAGACAGAATTACCCAGTGAAATCCAGTAGGGTTTGAAATGTGCTTGAATTATTCAAAAGCTTCGGATTTGGTGTAATGTAATATCAACAACACACCAATAACAGACAGCAGCTCCTATTATGTTATTTTCTGATAAGGGAAACAAAACTATTTAGCATGTGCTGTTTTCTTACATTATATTTAATTTATATTTTTTTGCTCGAAATTGAAAGATATTTCAGGAGGGAGTGTGTGTTATCTAGCTCTCATGAAGATTATGTAAAACGATATCATGTAATGTGTTTGAATTATTCAACAGGCCACAACTCCCTATTTGATGAAATATAATATTGATATCACCTTCCCTGGGTGGCTTACCTACGCACTTCAACACTTCAAATAACATGTCCATCATTATTATGTGTATGCAGAGTACCGACTAACGCAAATGCATCTGATTAAGAATATTTGCCACATCAGCTTTATATAGAAAAACAAAGTACTGCTCAATAGTAATGCTGAAGTTGTTGGTTGGGGATTGATAATAATAGTAGCAGTAAGTTGTTCTTATGTTGGTAATACTGTATGGGCTCAGTACTAATTGTAATATCTACTAGGATGGTAACACTTTTTGGATTGTTCCAAGTAGAAGTTCAATAACTGTTAACATTTGAACTATCTACTAACCACAGGAGGCTGATGAGGGGAGGATGGCTCAAAATAATGTCTGGAACGGAGCAAATTGAATGGCATCAAACACATGAAAACCATGTGTTTGATGTATTCGATACCGTTCCACTCATTCCACTCCAGCCATTACCACGAGCCCGTGCTCCTGTGCCCTAACCTTAACCCTTATCCCAACCCTAAACTTAACCCTAACCGTAGCAAGCAGTTGCTTATCAACAGATGGTCATACTATCAACAAACTATCTATATATCATCTATATGGGACTATCCAAATAAAGTGTGACCAAAACGGTCTTCACTAATATAACTAGGACACAGAGTTTTTACTGGTCAGGTGACATGGTCAAGAAAAACTCTAGAGCTCTAATCATTACAACTGGTGATAGGCTCCTACTGTATCCCCAATACAAATACTAGTGTGACTTTTTATATATTTTTATTTAACCTTTATTTTATATGGGAGTCATACTGAGACCAAATTCTCTTCTACAGATAAGCCCTGAATTACAGAAATGACAGAAAATAGACACATCGAAATATAAATACAAAATGCAAGCAGAAAGAAAAACATGGTAACAAAAAACAAACACACTCATTAGTAATAAGGTCAGGACTTATGAGAGTACTGTAGTTAACCCCCACCTGTGCTGTGTTCTCTTCCAGATGAGGGCCAGACGGTGTGCCGTGGTCCTCCTGATCTGCAGGGGCAGCGTCTGGGTGAGCTGGGGCTGCAGCTGCGGTCGCGGTGCCACCAGGGCCTGGGTTCCTGGGACTACCTGTTCTTCCTCGCCATCGGCTTCGTTATCTTCGCGGCAGGAACGATGTCGGCGTGGGCAATCGGCGTGGTCATGGTACTGTACGAACGCTATGTCAAGAAGAAGAGCGAGCAGATGGACCCAGATGACGAGGTTGAACAGCACGCAGGACCTGGCACGGGGGGCGCAGGGGGTCACCATGCCAACCCACGAGGTAATGGGGATTTGAAAAACACTGGTCACATGGTGGTATGACTCCACCCTGTCCCACAACCTCCATACCGACTGTGCCTCGGAACCTACAGAACTACAAAACCTTTGATGTCATAAAATGACAGAGGTTGAGAAGAAACTACAAAGCAGAGCACACTGGGATTAATAAAATACAGAAGAGAGACAACGCAGAAATGTGCCTGATTTTCATGGTGATTGAGAGTTGAATGGTCATAGTTCCTTAAAGTCCCAGTGCACAGTGTTTTGTATCATATTGTACAACAGCTGATGAATCTAACTTTGTAAAAGTGTGACAAAATGTGATCAGTGTTATTTACTGATAGTTGATGGTTGAAAATACAATCTAAATAGGACCTTCTAAATCAGCAGGTTTTACATGGATTGAGTTTTGGCTTGCTTGGTGACATCACCAGGTGGTTAAGTTATAGACCAATAACAAAGTGACTTCCAAACCAGGTTACATGTCTCTCCCATTAGGTTCCGCCAATTAGGCCCCTCAATCAGACCACTCCCAGACAGTTATGGCAAAATTCTTGCTTGAGAAATAGTTTTTTGCTAAAAAGCTATTTTTGTTTCTTTTTGACCATTTTAATGGAATACTATTACAGTAAGGTACTTAACCTTTACCCAGAAATGACTTAATATTGAGATAAAAACAGCTGCATTGGGCCTTTAATATACTATAATAATAGGATTCAATTCTCTGGTCCTGTGTGTGTGTGCTCACTTTGGTAGCCTGTGTGTGTGTATTGGGAGTTTGACTCCCCTCTACTATTAGCCAAGAGATCCTTTCTAAGTAGAGCCCTGTCTGCTGAGGGGCTTGGCTTTAACCCAGCTGGCTGTTGGAGCTATTCTGACCGGCCTCTCAGTGGGGCCAGGTAAACACAAGACATGATAATTGATTTCCAGCCTTCCTGCTGTCCGTGTTTACTAGGATGCAGAGTCTCGTCCACCTCACCTGTCTCTTCATGCACTGAATGCACCAAAAACCTTACTGTACCTAGTGAATTATAGAACAATTCTACAGCAATAACACAAAACACTTCTACTGTGAAGCGTAATGATTATTATGAAGCACAGTACTAGTCCTACTCTGGGACAGTTGCTTTCATCTGACCCAACCCCTTTAGAATACTACTGCCCATCCATCATTCTATATCCCACGACGTTAGCATTGGCTTCTTTTAAAGCGAAATGCTATTCAGATCAGGTGGATCAACACTTACTCACTGTCCTGTTGGTCCTCTGGCTGCACTATGACGTTAATCCTGACTCGAATGTTATAAACTTAATAGAGGTGAGTCTCTCCATTCATCCCAACAACAGCAGCTGCTCTAAGGAGAGGTTTGTGGCGGGATTACAGTGGCTTTGAGGGGCTGTAAGAGTACATATCCATTACACACAATGGGTTGATCAGCTGGAGAGGTTGTGTGAGAAGGAAGGAGGGAAGGAGAAAGGGAGTAAACACACACACACACACACACTAGGATGTGGCGCACATGGGTGTTAGAGAGATAAACTGGGGTTCAAGGTGCCCCTCAAGATGAATGCACTTCATTAATGTGTAGACAGAATTCAGAATTTCTGTTCTGATACATCTAAGCGACTGGGAGCATGTTCTCTAGGAATACTAGAGGTAGTGTTGGCTGTTGGGTTGGTTTCCTGATCAAAGCAGAGATGTTACTACAGTTATCTGACCTTTTATAGTGACACTGTTTATGTCTCTCTCTAGTCAACACCAGGCGAGTCTGAACAAGGAGATATGTTGGTGGTATTAACATAGTACTGTAACCCTCAAATAGGAGACTCAGGAATGTGTGTTTCTTTTGAGGGGGGGGGGGGGGGTGAGAAACTATCTCCCTAGCTTTATGCATTTATTTGAAATGATCACCCACTGTATGCCAACAGACATTAACATATTGTTAGTCTATCTAGGAGGTTGGAGGGTACTCATGGACATTTTTCTTTACTTTTTACCTTTATTTAACTAGGAAAGTCAGTTAAGAACAAATTCTTATTTACAATGACGGCCTACCGGGGAACAGTGGGTTAACTGCCTTGTTCATGGGCAAAACAACAGATTTTTTAACTTGTCAGCTCGGGGATTGGATCCAGTAACCGACGCAAGCACCCACAAACGCACACACTCTATGACCCAATCCAGCTACACACCATCTTCGTCATTCACTGGACAGGGTACTGTGACTCTTCCAAGATAGCTTAGAGGTCCATTTATGTTGATCACTGAATATTGCGCACACATAAAACACAGGTCTTGTTTGTGGCTTCATTGATTGGGTGGGTGAGAGGTTGAGCAGCATGTGATCCAGGAAGGAGCAGGCTGTTAGAGTTAGACACAGTCACAGCTGTTTCTCTGAGCTGGCTAGTCACGTGGGTTACGGCGGAATGGCAGGCGGAATGACATCATGTACCCATGTGTTTGTGTTCTTATATGGAACCAGCAAGGGCCAAGAGTTAGATTCACTGCCTTGCCTATACATATGCCCCCCCCCCCCCCCCCCCCCTCCAATACACACGCACACAAACACATCCGCACACACACACCCCAATTAAGAACTGGGTGCCGACTTTTTCATTATTTCTTCATAACAAGTCCTTGGATAGAATCAAAAGCAACACTATAGATTTACTGTAAGCTGGGGTCGGGACAGAAGACAAATACTGTAACTTATATTAAGTGAACATCTCTTATGCTTACAATTGTAAACATATACAACGATATATAATGAGTGTTCTGTACCTGTTTTGTACCTTTCTGATGTGGTTGTGTCTGTCACGAACTAGCCCATTTATTCTGACAGCACAAAACCATGTGAATCTGAAAAAGCACAGGTTGATTAATCAAATTAACGACTGATGTACAGTATGATTGATTGATGTAGTAGGGCAGGCCAGACGCAGTTGGTTCCTCTGTGGTATAACTGCTCAACAGGCTCAGGGGGCCTGCCAACTCTGTACCCTTCCACAGCAATACAAGTAATTGGATCGGAGATGTGGTGTCCTTTTGTGCATCACAGAACAGCCTGTGGAGGCTTCTTGCTTTGTCTTGTGAACAACTGCCAACTCTCATTGAAACAACGGAAGTTCAAGGCCGACCACGGTACTGCAGGCATTGTTAGCAGAAAACAGGATCCCCATGATAATGAATGGAAAAATGGCAATCTTTGTGTAAATAAATACAAATTTGAAGACAATAATAGTACTAATAATTGCTTCTAATACACCAGATGTATGTCTTTGAACCGATTATTATAAAATCACACACAGAAGAAGTTATGAGGATAATTACTTGCTAATGGCTGCATGCGGTACCCTGTTCGGCCTTGAGTTACTCAATGAGAGCGGGCAGCACTGAGCTAGCCTGCAACATCATCCTGGCTGTTTCATTAACACTAAAATAAGTCACATGTTGTTGACCTAATGGTGTAAACACA
This sequence comes from Salvelinus fontinalis, assembly GCF_029448725.1. Taxonomy (NCBI): domain Eukaryota; kingdom Metazoa; phylum Chordata; class Actinopteri; order Salmoniformes; family Salmonidae; genus Salvelinus; species Salvelinus fontinalis. The sequence continues at coordinate 16,123,057 of NC_074681.1, read as the reverse complement.
CACATACAAACACACAGATATATCCTTCTCTGTCTTTCAATGTAGAGTATTATGAAATATTGGATAGAGTATTCTGGGTGTTCAGACTGGTCCAAAATTATGTTAATCCAATGGGGTTGGCTGGGAGAGTGAGATAACAAGATGCTTACTCACGCTAAGCTCCCACAGAGGAGTGAGAAGGACAATTATATTTCAGTCTGGAACAGACAGACAGGCAATCTGCAATTTCCTTTGTGGTATTTGTGTGTGCGGGTGAGGGCCTAAAACATATTTGTGGAGTCTATCATTTATTTTTCCTCACTTTGTCTGTTCCACTTCCTTATCTCCAATCAGTCTCTCTCCTTTATCACTCACTCTATTTATTCCTCTTGCTTTTCGTGATATTTCTGACTGGGGGCCACGGACCCTGCTTTTTCAACTGTCGGAAAACTCTGCTTTTCTTTTTATGAGTCTCTCTCTCTCCTTCCATCTGTCTCAGTCTCAGGTATCACTTTAATATTGATCACAACAGGCTATTAGCTATCAGTGGGCATAATGTACAGGCTATCAGCTATCAGTGGGCATAATGTACAGGCTATCAGCTATCAGTGGGCATAATGTACAGGCTAACAGCTATCAGTGGGCATAATAACTGCAGCTATTAGTGCAGTATAACTGCAGAATACTTCCGGCGCCGACAGAGATGGCCGCCTCGCTTCGCGTTCCTAGGAAACTATGCAGTATTTTGTTTTTTTACGTGTTATTTCTTACATTGGTACCCCAGGTTAATCTTAGGTTTCATTACATACAGTCGGGAGGAACTACTGAATATAAGAGCAACGTTAACTCACTATCATTACGACCAGGAATATGACTCTCCCGAAGCGGATCCTGTGTTTTGCCTTCCACCCAGTACAATGGATCTGATCCCAGCCGGCGACCCTAAACAATGACGCCGTAAAAGGGGCAAACGAAGCAGTCTCCTGGTCAGGCTTCGGAGACGGGCACATCGCGCTCCACTCCCTAGCATACTACTCGCCAATGTCCAGTCTCTTGACAAAAAGGTTGATGAAATCCGAGCAAGGGTAGCATTCCAGAGAGACATCAGAGACTGTAACGTTCTTTGCTTCACGGAAACATGGCTCACTCGAGAGACGCTAACGGAGTCGGTGCAGCCAGCTGGTTTCTTCACGCATCGCGCCGACAGAAACAAACATCTTTCTGGTAAGAAGAGGGGCGGGGGGGGGGGGGGGTATGCCTTATGATTAACGAGACATGGTGTGATCATAACAACTTACAGGAACTCAAGTCATTCTGTTCACCTGACTTAGAATTCCTCACAATCAAATGTCGACCGCATTATCTACCAAGGGAATTCTCTTCGATTACGATTATAATCACAGCCGTATATATTCCCAAGCAGACACATCGATGGCCCTGAACGAACTTTATCTGACTCTATGTAAACTGGAAACCACACACCCTTAGGCTGCATTCATCGTAGCTGGGGATTTTAACAAGGCTAATCTGAAAACAAAACTCCCTAAATTCTATCAGCATATTGATTGTGCTACCAGGGCTGGTAAAACCCTGGATCATTGTTATTCTAACTTCAGCGACGCATATAAGGCCCTCCCCCTCTTTTCGGAAAAGCTGACCACGACTCAATTTTGTTGCTTCCAGCCTACAAACAGAAACTAAAACAAGAAGCTCCAGCGCTCAGGTCTGTTCAACGCTGGTCCGACCAATCTGATTCCATGCTTCAAGACTGCTTTGATCACGTGGATTGGGATATGTTCCGCATTGCGTCCAACAACAACATTGACGAATACGCTGAGTCGGTGAGCGAGTTCATTAGAAAGTGCATCTGCGACGTAATACCCACAGCAACAATTAAAACATTCCCAAACCAGAAACCGTGGATTGATGGCAGCATTCGCGTGAAACTGAAAGCGCGAACCACTGCTTTCAACCAGGGCAAGGTGACCGGAAACCTGAACGAATACAAACAGTGTAGCTATTCCCTCCGCAAAGCAATCAAACAAGCTAAGTGCCAGTATAGAGACAAAGTAGAGTCGCAATTCAACAGCTCAGACACAAGAGGTATGTGGCAGGGTCTACAGTCAATCACGGATTACAAAAAGAAAACCAGCCCCGTCGCGGATCAGGATGTCTTGCTCCCAGACAGACTAAATAACTTTTTTGCTCGCATTGAGGACAATACAGTGCCACTGACACGGCCCGCTACCAAAACCTGCGGGCTCTCCTTCACTGCAGCCGAGGTAAGTAAAACATTTAAACGTGTTAACCCTCGCAAGGCTGCAGGCCCAGACGGCATTCCCAGCCGCGTCCCCAGAGCATGCGCAGACCAGCTGGCTGGTGTGTTTACGGACATATTCAATCAATCCTTATCCCAGTCTGCTGTTCCCACATGCTTCAAGAGGGCCACCATTGTTCCTGTTCCCAAGAAAGCTAAGGTAACTGAGCTAAACGACTACCGTCCTGTAGCACTCACTTCCGTCATCATGAAGTGCTTTGAGAGACTAGTCAAGGACCATATCACCTCCACCCTACCTGACACCCTAGACCCACTCCAATTTGCTTACCGACCCAATAGGTCCACAGACGACGCAATCGCAACCACACTGCACACTGCCCTAACCCATCTGGACAAGAGGAATACCTATGTGAGAATGCTGTTCATCGACTACAGCTCAGCATTTAACACCATAGTACCCTCCAAACTTGTCATCAAGCTCGAGACCCTGGGTCTCGACCCCGCCCTGTGCAACTGGATACTGGACTTCCTGACGGGCCGCCCCAGGTGGTGAGGGTAGGTAACAACATCTCCACCCCGCTGATCCTAAACACTGGGGCCCCACAAGGGTGCGTTCTGAGCCCTCTCCTGTACTCCCTGTTCACCCACGACTGCGTGGCCATGCACGCCTCCAACTCAATCATCAAGTTTGCGGACGACACTACAGTGGTAGGCTTGATTACCAACAACAACGAGACGGCCTACAGGGAGGAGGTGAGGGCCCTCGGAGTGTGGTGTCAGGAAAATAACCTCACACTCAACGTCAACAAAACAAAGGAGATGATTGTGGACTTCAGGAAACAGCAGAGGGAGCACCCCCCTATCCACATCGACGGGACAGTAGTGGAGAGGGTAGTAAGTTTTAAGTTCCTCGGTGTACACATCACGGACAAACTGAATTGGTCCACCCACACAGACAGCGTTGTGAAGAAGGCGCAGCAGCGCCTCTTCAACCTCAGGAGGCTGAAGAAATTCGGCTTGTCACCAAAAGCACTCACAAACTTCTACAGATGCACAATCGAGAGCATCCTGTCGGGGTGTATCACCGCCTGGTACGGCAACTGCTCCGCCTACAACCGTAAGGCTCTTTAGAGGGTAGTGAGGTCTGCACAACGCATCACCGGGGGCAAACTACCTGCCCTCCAGGACACCTACACCACCCGATGTCTCGGGAAGGCCATAAAGATCATCAAGAACAACCACCCGAGCCACTGCCTGTTCACCCCGCTATCATCCAGAAGGCGAGGTCAGTACAGGTGCATCAAAGCAGGGACCGAGAGACTGAAAAACAGCTTCTATCTCAAGGCCATCAGACTGTTAAACAGCCACCACTAACATTTAGTGGCCGCTGCCAACATACTGACTCAACTCCAGCCACTTGCTCTGAGGACGCGGCTAGGGATGCCGTCTGGGCCGGCAGCCTTGCGAGGGTTAACGCGTCTAAATGCTGTAGCGGGCCGTGTCGTTGGCACTGTATTGTCCTCAAAGCGAGCAAAGAAGTTGTTTAGTTTGTCTGGGAACAGGACATCCTGGTCCGCGACGGGGCTGGTTTTCTTTTTGTAGTCCGTGATTAACTGTGGACCCTGCCACATACCTCTCGTGTCTGAGCCGTTGAATTAAGACTCTACTTTGTCTCTATACTGATGCTTAGCTTGTTGATTCCCTTGTGGAAAGAATAGCTACACTGTTTGTATTCGGTCATGTTTCCAGTCGCCTTGCCCTGATTAAAAGCAGTGGTTCGCGCTTTCAGTTTTGCACGAATGCTGCCATCAATCCACAGTTTGGGGAAGGTTTTAGTAGTTGCTGTGGGTACAACATCACCGATGCACTTGCTAATAAACTCGCTCACCGAATCAGCGTATTCATCAATGTTATTGTCCGATGCTATGCGGAACATATCCCAGTCCACGTGATCGAAGCAATCTTGAAGCTTGGAATCAGATTGGTCGAACCAGCGTTGAACAGACCTGAGCACAGGCATTTCCTGTTTTAGTTTCTGTCTATAGGATGGGAGCAAGAAAATGGAGTTGTGGTCAGATTTTCCGAAAGGAGGGCGGGGCAGGGCTTTGTATGCATCACAGAAGTTAGAGTAACAATGGTCCAGGATTTTTTCCGCCCGGGTAGCACATTAAATATGCTGATAACATTTAGGGAGTCTTGTTTTCAGATTAGCCTTGTGGCAAGATAGTATTATTAGTGGAAAAGGGATCAAATCACAATAACCAAATCCACAACAAGTTCTGTGTTACCCTAAGTCTGTATAAACTTTTTTTTCACACCCTTCTCGCGACTTGAACTTCTCTGTAATGTCACACTCCAGGGGGACGTGACCTTTGACCCCCCCAAGACTGTCCCCCAGAGTTCCAATGACCTCTGGCAAGTTGACTATAGTACACCACTCCAGAGGGTCATATTTCAAGGTACACTATATATACAAATGTTTGTGGACACCCCTTCAAATGAGTGGATTTCGCTATTTCAGCCACACATTGTTGACAGGTGTAACATCGAGCACACAGCCACACAATCTCCATAGACAAACAATGGCAATAGAATGGCCTTACTGAAGAGCTCAGTGACTTTAAACGTGGCATCGTCATAGGATGCCACCTTTCCAACAAGTTAGTTCGTCAGATTTCTGCCCTGCTAGAGCTGCCCCGGTCAACTGTAAGTGCTGTTATTGTGAAGTGGAAACGTCTAGGAGCAACAGCGGCTCAGCCGCTAAGTGGTAGGCCACACAAGCTCACAGAACGGGACCGCCGAGTGCTGAAGTGAGTAAAAATGGTCTGTCCTAGTTTGTAACACTCACTACCGAGTTCGAAACTGCCTCTGGAATTGGAACATCAGCACAAGAACTGTTCGTTTGGAGCTTCTTGAAATGGGATTCCATGGCCGAGCAGCCACACACAAGCCTAAGACCACCATGAGCAGTGGAAACATGTTCTCTGGAGTGATGATTCAAGCTTTTGGCAGTCCGAAAGATGAATCTGGGTTTGGCGGATGCCAGGAGAATGCTACCTACCCCAATGCATACTGCCAACTGTAAAGTTAGGTGGAGGAGGAATAATGGCCCGGGGCTGTTTTTCATGGTTCGGACTAGGCCTCTTAGTTTCAGTGAAGGGAAATATTAAGGCTACAGCATACAATGACATTCTAGAAGATTCTTTGCTCCCAACTTTGTTTGGGGAAGGCCCTTTCCTGTTTCAGCATGACAAGGTCCTTACAGAAATGGCTTGTCGAGATCGGTGTAGAAGAACTTGATTGGCCTGCACAGAGCCCTGACCTCAACCCCATCGAACACCTTTGGGATGAATTGGAACACCGACTGCGAATAGGGGGCAGAGGCAGCCACATCCTCTGACAGGTGAGTGGAGACCGATATAGACCAATGATTTATATATACACTAGATAGAAATCCTTTAATGTCTACATTAGTTTTTGCCACATTTACTCTACTACAGACACCTTAATGCATACTAGTAAATTATATTATGTGAGATAAATATTATATATATATACAGTATATACACGTATAAAAACATTTTCCTGAAAGTAAAAATTTGAGATTACTAATGTGTCTTCACGACAACAAAAAAATACTTAAAAACATTACATTTTGTCCTTGAAACATTCCTATGGAGGACTGCTCCTACTGGGGAGTGCCAATATGGCCAACCGGTGGCTCCAAAGCCTCCTCAATCGCCAATACATACAGCGCCTTCAGAAAGTATTCACACCCCTTGACTTCTTCCACATTTTGTTGTGTTACAAAGTGGGATTAAAATAGATGTAATAGTAATTTGTGTCAATGATCTATACAAAATACTCTGTCAAAGTGGAAGAAAAATTCTAACATTTCTGCATAATGTATGAAAAATAAAACTAATATTTCTTGATTCGATAAGCGGAAATTGGCGGAAATTACAGCTGTGATGCTTTCTGGGTAAGTATTTAAGAGCTTTGCACACCTGGATTGTACAATATTTGCACATTATTCTTTTTTTAATTCTTCAAGATCTCTCAAGTTGGTTGTTGTTCATTGCTAGACAGCCCTCTTCAAGTCTTGCCATAGCTTTTCAAGTCAAAACTTTAACTAGGCCACACAGGAACATTCAATGTCGTCTTGGTAAGAAACTCCTGTGTATATTTTGCCTTGTGTTTTAGGTTCTTGTCATGCTGAAAGGTGAATTTGTCTCCAAGTGTCTGTTGGAGAGCAAACTGAACCAGGTTTTCCTCTCGGATTTTGCCTGTGCTTAGCTCTATTCCATTTATTTTCATCCTAAAAAAACTCCATAGTCCTTGCCAATGACAAGCATACCCATAACATGATGCAGCCACCACCATGCTTCAAAATATGAATAATGGTACTCAGTGATTACATTTGACATTTAAGTCATTTAGCAGACGCTCTTATCCAGAGCGACTTACAAATTGGTGCATTCACCTTATATCCAGTGGAACAGCCACTTTACAATAGTGCATCTAAATCTTTTAAGGGGGGGGGGGGGGTTAGAAGGATTACTTTATCCTATCCTAGGTAATGTGTTGTGTTGGATTTGCCCCAGACATAATGCTTTTTATTTAGGACATAAAGTTAATTTCTTTTCAATTTTTTTTCAGTTTTACTTTACTGCCTTATTGCAAATAGGATGCATGTTTTGGAATATATTTATTCTGTACAAGCTTCCTTCTTTTCACTCTGCCATTGAGGTTGATATTGTGGAGTAACTACAATGTTGTTGATCCATCCTCAGTTTTCTCCTATCACAGCCATTAAACTGTTTTAAAGTCACCATTGGCCTCATGGTGAAATCCCTGAGCGGTTTCCTTCCTCTCCGGAAACTGAGTTAGGAAGGACGCCTGTATCTTTGTGGTGACTGGGTGTATTGATATATCATCCAAAGTGTAATTAATAACTTCACCATGCTCAAAGGTAGATTCAATGTCTGCTTTTTAAATTTTTACCAATAGGTGCCCTTCTTTGAGAGGCATTGGAAAATCTCCCTGGTCTTTGTTGTTGAAAACCTCCCTGGTCTTTGTGGTTGAAAACCTCCCTGGTCTTTGTGGTTGAAAATCTCCCTGGTCTTTGTGGTTGAAAATCTCCCTGGTCTTTGTGGTTGAATCTGTGTTTGAAATTCACTCCTCGACTGAGGGACCTTACAGATATTTGTATGTGTGGGGCACAGAGATGATGTAGTCATTCAAAAATCATCTTAAACACTATTATTGCACACAGAATGAGTTCATGCATCTCATTATGTGACTTGTTACGCAAATGTTGTATCAGCAATCCAGGGTTTATATACATCAATCGGTATAGACTCAGCAACGCAGCACCTCAGAGCCCTCTGGTGACAGAGATAGGATTTTAAACTCCAAACACACAGTACAACAGTTTGTTGTTACATTCCTGTTTAATTAGGAGAGCTGATTATTCTAGTCTCTTTGAAAGTTGTTTTAATTATCTCGACTAAAAATAGCTCTGCTATTCTTTTTAAAAGCAGCAACTATGCAGTTATCCAGGTCACTTACTTCTAGAACAACTCCAGTGATCTTTTAGAATGGTGTTGTTGAAAACTTATTTCTACAGCTAGGTATTGAGGAGTCTGATGTCAAAAAGTGTCTTTCTGAGCATTTAAACAAATATATTCATGTATATTTATTTTCCTAATTCCCACCAATGCAACTACTATAAAATACATATAGTAGACTGTACACAGAAAGAGAGATGCCAGATATCCAATTTATATTTAAACACACCCTTTCCTAATACCCAATTAAGAAAATAAAATAAAAATCCTCCTCCCACCTGTGACTAAGGGGTCAAGGGTCACAGATCCATCATGAACTCCCATGATGTCCCTTTTCTGTCTGTGTTCTCAGGGGACTGCTGGTGGGCTGGTGGCGCTCCACCATTACCAGGATGCTCTCTGCCATCCCTCTGACGTTGCTGTGGGTGTCAAGGTCAGAGGACAAGATCTTCAGGAATTCCACTGCCCCCTCCACCTGGAGCATATGGCAGTACTGCACACCTGGAATAAAATATAATCACACATTATATACAATGCATTTAAAGCACCTCAATAATATAGACAAACTAGTGAGAGAACACCTCCTCCGGCCACACACATTCTATGTGATCAAAGGACTATGCATGTACCTACAGCCCAGTATCTTACAGCTATCTTCAAGTTATTGAAATAGTTCACCAAATGATACCATGTACTGTAAATGACACACACACTCCCTCACCGTTCTGAGTGCAGACGAGACGCATAGCCCAGACAGCCCATAGCTGCACTCCAGCAGGCTGAGAGGTCTGAAGCAGGGAGAAGAACGGCCGGAACGACCTGAGGGAGGAAGGGAAATAAGTAAGGGAGAGAAAGAGAGATGAACAGAGAGAGAAAGAGAGATGAACAGAGAGAGAGAGAGAGATGAACAGAGAGAGAGAGAGAGAGAGAGAGAGAGAGAGAGAGAGAGAGAGAGAGAGAGAGAGAGAGAGAGAGAGAGAGAGAGAGAGAGAGAGAGAGAGAGAGAGAGAGAGAGAGAGAGAGAGAGAGAGAGAGAGAGAGAGAGAGAGAGAGAGAGAGAGAGAGAGAGAGAGAGAGAGAGAGAGAGAGAGAAACCGAGAGATGAACAGAGAGAGAAAGAGAGAGAGAGAGAGACCACTGCACAAAATATAAAACAATTCGAGAGTGTCATTTTCCCAAATTTGAAACTCTTATTCAAGGTTTCAAAGACCTCTCTAATGAGAGTAGGCTACCCGTCCTGTTGGGGGAGGACGCAGAGAGCTGTGGGTTGGCAGCGCACTACATTGCTGCCTGCCATAAGATGAGGAACCGTGTCTGACAGACCAATCAACCTGCACATGACTCTACTGAATGTTTATTGTTATTGTTCAATGTATGGTTATTTAGATCCTTGGTTATTGTTGTTACTGTTGTCACGTTGACAATTTTGATTCTCATTTTTATATTGTAAATAAGCTTTGGCAATATGTACATTGTTACGTCATGCCAATAAAGCAAATTGAATTGAATTGAGAGAGAGGAACAGAGAGATGAACAGAGAGAGAGAGAGAGAGAGGAACAGAGAGAGAGAGAGAGAGGAACAGAGAGAGAGAGGAACAGAGGGAGAGAGAGAAACAGAGAGAGAGAAACAGAGAGAGAGGAACAGAGGGAGAGAGAGGAAGAGAGAGATGGAGTAAAATCCAAATTGGATTTATACCAAAACATCGCACGACTGATCATATTTACACCTTACACACCCTGATAGATAAACATGTCCACCAAAATAATACCAAAATATACGCTTGCTTTATCGACTTCAAAAAGCATTTGATTATATTTGGCATACAGGACTGTTCTACAAGTTATTGAAAGTGGTGTAGGGGGTAAAATATATTACATAATTAAATCAATGTATACTGGCAATACGTGCAGCATTAAAATTGGCAAGAAAATAACAGAATTCTTTAACCAGGGGCAGGGCCTTCGCCAGGGTTGCAATCTGAGCCCTGCACTCTTCAATATTTACATCAACGAATTGGCCACTATTCTAGAGAAATCCTCAGCCCCTGGTGTTAGTCTACACAATTCAGAGGTTAAATGCCTACTCTTCGCAGAGTACCTATGCCTGCTGTCACCCACAGTACATGGCCTACAGCAGAGCCTGAACCTGCTAGAGCAGTACTGCCAGACCTGGGCCCTGGCAGTAAACCCCAAAAAGACTAAAATAATGATTTTCCAGAGAAGATCCAGATCTCAGGGAATTAGACCAAAGTTCTCAATTGGTACACAATATATAGAGTACTGCACACACTACAATTACTTAGGTTTAAAAATAAGCTCAACTGGACACCTTAATGAGGCAGTGAATGAACTGAGAGAGAAAGCACGCAGGGCATTCTACGCCATTAAAAAACTAATTCAAATACCTATTCAAATTTGGCTAAAACTAATTGAATGTGTCATTGAAACAATTTCACTTTATGGCAGCGAGGTGTGAGGTCCACTTGCAAAACAAGATTTCACCAAATGGGACAAACACCCCATTGAAACCCTGCATGCAGAGTTCTGTAAGATTCTCCTACATGTCCAGAGGAAAACTACAAACAATGCATGCAGGGAAGAATTAGGCCAATATCCACTAATAATAAAAACTCAAAAAAGAGCAAATAAGCTTTGGAAACATCTAAAATACAGTGACCCCCTCTCATATCATTACTAAGCCTTGCAATGCCAAGAGCTGAGCAAAGAAAAGAGTCCCCTCATCCAGCTGGTCCTGGGGCTGAGTTCACAAACCTGTTCTACTAACACACTGAAACTTCAGGACCAGAACATCCAATCAATCAGAATAAACCAAATTACAACACAGTCAAAACAAAACTACATTGCTTATTGGGAAACACAAGCACAACGCAAAATGCAGTGCTATCTGGCCCTATATCGACAGTACACCGTGGCTAACTATTTGACCATGGTTACTGATCAAAAACCTTGACAAAGTACAGGCTCAGTGAGCACAACCTTGCCATTGAGAAGGGTAGACACAGGAAAACCTGGCTCCCTGTAGAGGAAAGGCTATACAACCACTGCACCTCAGCAGAACCTGAGACGGAGCTGCATTTCCTGACTAAATGTAAAAAATATAAAACAATTAGAGAGTGTAATTTCCCCACATTTGAAACCCTTATTCAAGGTTTCAAAGACCTCTCTGATGAGAATAGGCTACCCGTCCTGTTGGGGGAGGACGCAGAGAGCTGTGGGTTGGCAGCGCACTACATTGCTGCCTGCCATAAATTGAGGGACCGTGTCTGACAGACCAATCAACCTGCACATGTACTCTACTGTCTGCTTATTGTTATTGTTCAATGTATGGTTATTTTGATCCTTGGTTATTGTTGTTACTGTTGTCACGTTGACAATTTTGATTCTTATCATCTTAATATTGTAAATATCCAAGGTAAGCTTTGGCAATATGTACATTGTTACGTCATGCCAATAAAGAAAATTGAGAGAGAGAGAGAGAGAGAGAGAGAGAGAGAGAGAGAGAGAGAGAGAGGAACATAGAGAGAGAAAGGAACATAGAGAGAGAGAAAGGAAGAGAGAGAGAGAGAGAGAGAGAGAGAGAGAGAGAGGAACATAGAGAGAGAGAGGAACAAAGAGAGAGAGAGGAACAAAGAGAGAGAGAGAGAGAGAGGAACAGAGAGAGAGAGGAACAAAGAGAAAGAGAGAGAGAGAGAGAGAGAGAAAGAAAGAAAGAAAGAGAAAAACAGAGAGAGAGAGAGAGAGAGAGAGAGGAACAGAGAGAGAGTGGAACAGAGAGAGGGAGAGAGAGAGAGAGGAACAGAGAGAGAGAGGAACAAAGAGAGAGGAACAGAGAGAGAGATAGGGGGAGAGATAGAGGAACAGAGAGAGAGAGAGAGAGAGAGAGCGAGAGAGGAACAGAGAGAGAGGAACAGAGAGAGGAACACAGAGAGAGAGAGGAACACAGAGAGAGAGAGGAACATAGAGAGAGAAAGGAACATAGAGAGAGAGAGAGGAACAGAGAGAGAGAGAGGAACAGAGAGAGCGCGAGAGAGGAACAGAGAGAGAGAGAGAGAGAGGAAAAGAGAGAGAAAGAGAGAGAGGAACAGAGAGAGATGAAGACGCTGATCAGATATATGATATATATGGCTTCTCTGAGTAGCTCAGACAGACAGACAGACAGGCAGTCAGTCTTACCTGTAGGACACCATCTCACGCTCAGGGAGGGCCCAGGTCAGTATGGCAGCATGCTGTAGAAAGTAAAGACAGGTAATTGGAGTAAAGAAAACACTTAAGAAAACACTGATATGCACACACACCACACACACCACACACACCACACACACACTGTACCAGCTGTTCCAGTATGGTTTGTCGGAGCCCCTGGTCTAGGGTCCATGCATCCTGTCTGGAGGTGAGGTGGGCCAGGATGCCCCCAGCAAAGTAGCTGACCCCCACCTCCACCTGGGGCCCCTGGAGCAGGGTCACTACATGCTCCAACAGGTCCTCCTGCATCATGTCTGCCTGCAGCTCCTCCACCTCTGCTATGTTGTTCTGGACCACAGAGAGACCAGGAACCATATTCATCAAGCGACTCAGAGTAGGAGTGCTGAACTAGGAGCAGGTCCCCCTGTCCATATAATCATATTCATTATGATCTAAAACACTAAACTGATCCTACATCAGCACTCTCACTCTGAAATGCTTCATAAATACTGGCCCTGAGTAGTGTTCAGTAGGAATGAAACAGAAGAAAACGCTCCCAAACAGAGTAAAATAGAGATGTACTATCTGATCCTATTACACATGCTTTCAAATGTTTGTCTATAGTGTGCCCTAATGAACCCAGGCGCAGGGTGGAGGGAGACAGAACACCTTGGACAATCAACAGATAAATGCTTCCAGTTTTTATGATGTGGTTGTGTCTGTCCCTTGTTAATCTTTACTGGCTCAAACAAAACAGAAGTTGATTTGATTACAGAAACATGCATTTTCTCTGTGCAATTATGACTTGAGCATACAACCCAAAGGGTAACACATGTAAATAATATGCACAATGATAATGTAGAAAATCAGAGCACTGACATACACAAACAAACAACTGCAACATGTTGAAACAGAAAGACCTACCAGAAGACCTAGAACTTTCTGCTGTATAGACGATTCAGAATAGTAGGTCTGCAAGGCAAGAGGGAGAGGACAATTCATTGAATGGTTCCACTATTTCAACTATAAATGTGTGTGTGTGTGTGTGTGTGTGTGTGTGTGTGTGTGTGTGTGTGTGTGTGTGTGTGTGCGCTTCTCCTACCTCCAGCACCTCCTCATACAGCTCCAGGCCCTGACACTGGATGAAGTGTCGTGAGGCAGTGGGTGTCTCATCAGTCAGGTTCCACAGAGCACTCAGGGCAAACTTCAGAGTGGAGTCCACTACTCCTGCCATGGCTTTCTGTTGCACTATACCCAGCAGCTGCTGTTAGAGGGGAGACAGAGAGATAGAGAGGGTGAGAGAGAGGTGAGGGGGAAGAGAGGAATAAAGAGAGAGGAGTCAGGGGAGGGAGAGAGAGAGAAAGAGAGAGGTGAGAAGGAGAGAGGAGGAGAGATAGAGGTGAGGGAGAGAGGAAGAGGGGTTAGGTGAAGGGGAGAGAGAGAGGAGAGGTGAGGAGGGAGAGAAAGGGTGAGATGAGGTTAGGGGGAGAGAGGGTGAGGTGAGGGGGGGAAGAGGGTGAGATCAGGTGAGGGGGGAGGGTGAGATGAGGTGGGGGGGAGGGTGAGGTGAGGTGAGGGGGGAAGAGATTGAGATCAGGTGAGGGTGAGATAAGGGGAGGAAGAGGGTAAAATGAGGTGGGGGGTGAGATGAGGTGAGGTGGGGGGTGAGATGAGGTGAGGGGGTGAGAAGAGGTGGGGGGGAAGAGTGTGAGATGAGGTGGGGGGAAGAGGGTGAGATCAGGTGAGGGGGGAGGGTGAGATGAGGTGGGGGGAGAGTGTGAGGTGAGGGGGGAAGAGGGTGAGATGAGGGGAGGAAGAGGGAAAATTAGGTGGGGGGGGTGAGATGAGGTGAGGTGGGGGGGTGAGATGAGGTGAGGGAGGGGGTGAAATGAGGTGAGGGAGGGTGAGATGAGGTGAGGGGGTGAGATGAGGTGAGGGGGGGTGAGATGAGGTGAGGGGTGATGAGATGAGGTAAGGGGGAGAGAGATAAAGGTGAGGGGGAGAGAGATAAAGGAGAGAGATAAAGGAGAGGGGGAGAGAGATAAAGGAGAGGGGGAGAGAGATAAAGGAGAGGAGGAGAGAGATAAAGGAGAGGGGGAGAGAGATAAAGGAGAGGGGGAGGGAGATAAAGGAGAGGTGAGGGGGGAGAGATAAAGGTGAGTTGAGGGGAAGAGAGATAAAGGAGAGGTGAGGGGGAGAGAGATAAAGGAGAGGTGAGGGGGAGAGAGATAAAGGTGAAGTGAGGGGGAGAGAGATAAAGGTGAAGCGAGGGGGAGAGGAAAATGGAGGGACGGATTTCTTACCTTCATAATAAATATATCAGCCCCCAGCTGTGTGGTCTGCTCTGTGGACAACTGCAGAGAGACAAACTGCTTCAACAAATGATCTTAGCCACGGCCAACTGCCCATGGAGTCCAGTACATCAACCCTATTCCCAGTCAAAAATGCAGGTCCATGGGGGGTATGGGGTGAACTACTTTGCCTACTTGTATGGAGATGTTAAGGTTGAGGAAATAATGCATTTAAAGAAGGGTGGGGACCTACTTTGGCCACTAGTATGGAAATGACGGCCACGGCCATCCGCTGCAGGGTCCGGTCCACGTGACCGCTGAGCCAGTTCATCACCAGCTTGGCTGCTTCGAACCTGATAGGGACACAGCAGTGAGATCCTATAACACCTAGGACTTAACCCTAACTTAAGATCTGTACACATAACTCAAGGTTTCGATTTAGTTGATTTAGATTGATTTCAATTCACCAGGCTATGGACAGACTGACCTGTCAAAAGGGACGTCCTGAAGGATGGTGTCACTGCAGAGCACCAGCAGGCAGTTCTTCTGTAACTGGAAAGAGGGAAGCACAGGCTGTGGTTATAATAATAATTTATTGTGTCCCTTTCAGGAAACTCATCAGCAAAACATCACCACATAATGCATAAACAAATAAATATACTGAACAAAAATATAAACGCAACATGCAACAGAGTTACAGTTCATATAAGGAAATCAGTCAATTGAAATAAATAAATTAGGCCCTAATTTATGGATTTCACATGACTGGGCAGGGGTGCAGCCATGGGTAGGCATAGGCCCACCCACTTGGCAGCCAGGTCCACCCACTGAGGAGCCAGGCCCAGCCAATCAGAATGAGGTTTTCCTCACAAAAGGTTTTTATTACAGACAGAATACTAAAACTCACAAGTTGAGAAACGGGTAAAATCACATACGTTTCTATATCTCTCATCCCCTTCGAATGAGCGCAACCAAACAAAACTCATCTCCAAAAGATCAAAATAAACTGTGAGCCAGGGCTACACACTGGCTAAATGCAAAACACAATCGACTGCCCACCCTTGAAAGACAATCACCAAGTTGTCACCAAACTCCAAACTCCTGCAATATCCGTAGTAATTTTCGTGACTTTCAACAGCCTCAGGGAAACGAGTGACAGTGCACATAATGGTTAACAGAAACTCTTTGGTTCGGGCAAAGGACCAACACAATCCATCAGAACCCTGCTGAAATAATTCAAATTATTTTCCACCATAATTTGCAAATAAATTCATTAAAAATCCTACAATGTGATTTTCTGGATTTTTTTTTCTCATTTTGTCTGTCATAGTTGAAGTTTACCTATGATGAAAATTACAGGCCTCTCTCATCTTTTTAAGTGGGAGAACTTGCACAATTGGTGGCTGACTAAATACTTTTTTGCCCCACTGTAGCTCGTAGTTAGCTCCTACGGTTCAGTGTCGGTTCATAACATTCTACTATATTACATAGATACATACATACCGTAGAATGATAAATCATGCAATTATTATGCTCAAGCTAACCAAAAACATTTAGCTACAAACGCCTGTTCTCGCCATTTTCAGTTGAATTCATCTAACTTCCTTTCATGGCAACGCATAAGCAGGCCATGTCCTATTTGTTTCATAGTCGATATTTAATCATATTTCATGACAGTGTAACGTTAAGCTTTTATTTACAGAAGGATGAAAGAACACAATATGTCTGTCAGGGAATGCTATTCTGATATGTCAGATGAAGAGTTAGACCAGAAAGTCAGGGCCATTAACTTCTCTAGGGTATGTGGGACGGTAGCGTCCCACCTCATCAACAGCCAGTGAAACTGCAGTGCGCCAAATTCAAAACAACAGAAATCCCATAATTTAAATTCCTCAAACATACAAGTATTTTACACCATTTTAAATATACACTTGTTGTAAATCCAGCCAAAGTGTCCGATTTCAAAAAGGTTTTACGACGAAAGCACACCAAACGATTATGTTAGGTATGAGCCAAGTCACGGAAAAAGACAGCCATTTTTCCAGCCAAAGAGAGGAGTAACAAAAAGCAGAAATAGAGATAAAATGAATCACTAACCTTTGATGATCTTCATCAGATGACACTCATAGGACTTCATGTTACACAATACATGTATGTTTTGTTCGGTAAAGTTCATATTTATATCCAAAAATCTGAGTTTAGGCGGGACGCTACTGTCTCACTTGGCAAAAAGCCTGAGAAAATGCAGAGTGCCAAATTCAAATTAATTACTATGAAAATTACTATAAAAATCTAACTTTCATTAAATCACACATGAAAGATACCAAATTAAAGCTACACTGGTTGTGAATCCAGCCAACATGTCAGAATTCAAATAGGCTTTTCGGCAAAAGCAAACAATGCTATTATCTGAGGATAGCACAATAGTAAACAAAGACAGAGAAGCATATTTCAACCCTGCAGGCGCGACACAAAACACAGAAATAAAAATATAATTCATGCCTTACCTTTGACGAGCTTCTGTTGTTGGCACTCCAATATGTCCTATTGTCACGTTCTGACCCTAGTTCTTTTGTATTTTCTTTGTTTTAGTGTTGGTCAGGACGTGAGTTGGGTGGGTTCTATGTTTTCTGTTTCTATGTGGGGTTTTCGTTTGGCCTGATATGGTTCTCCGTTGCCACACGGTACTGTTTCGGTTTCGTTCATGTTCACATTTATTGTTTTGTATTTCATAGTGTTCAGTTTATGTTTTAAAATAAACGTTATGGACACTTACCACGCTGCACCTTGGTCCTCACCTTCTTCCACCGACGACAGCCGTTACAGAAACACCCACCAAAACCGGACCAAGCAGCGTGGTAACAGGCAGCAGCAACAGGGGCGACAGCGATACCTGGAGAAATGGACTTGGGAGGAAATATTAGACGGCAAGGGACCATGGGAACAGCGGGTGAATATCGTCGCCGCAAGGCAGAGCTGGAGGCAGTGAAAGCCGAGAGGCGGCATTATGAGGAGCTAGCTCGGCAGCGCGGCTGGAAGCCCGAGAGGCAGCCCCAAAAATGTATTGGGGGGGGGGACAGAATCAGGAGTCAGACCTGAGCCAACTCCCCCTGCTTACCGTAAGGAGCCAAGGATGGAACCCGAGCCGGTCAGGGCGGTATTGGAGGTGAGCGAAGCAGAGACAGTGAAGGAGTTAATGGGGAGATTGGAGGAGAGAGTTATGAGGGAGGTGCTGGTTTGGTGCATGAGGCACGACATCCGCCCGACGGAGCGTGTCGGGGATTTGATGTCACCTGAGCCACCTCTCCATACTCGTCCTGAGGTGCGTGCTAGCCGTCTGGTGAAGACTGTGCCAGCCCCACGCACCAGGCCTCCTGTGCGCCTCCTTAGCCCTGCACGTCCTGTGCCAGCTCAGCGCACCAGCTCTCCTGTGGCAGCCCCACGTACCAGCTCTCCTGTGGCAGCCCCTCGCACCAGCGGCCTCCTGTTCCTGCTCCCCGCACTCGGCCAGAGGTGCATGTTCCCAGTCCGGTACCACCAGTTCCGGCACCCCGCACCAGGCCTACTGTGCGCCTCAGCAGGCCAGAGCCGCCCGTCTGTCCAGTGCCGCCTGAGCCGCCCGTCTGTCCTGAGCCGCTAGAGCCGTCCGTCAGTCAGGAGCCGCTAGAGCCGTCCGTCAGTCAGGAGCCGCTAGAGCCGTCAGTCAGGAGCCGCCAGAGCCGCCCGCCAGTCAGGAGCCGCCAGAGCCGCCCACCGGTCAGGAGCCGCCAGAGCCGCCCGCCAGTCAGGAGCCGCCAGAGCCGCCCGCCAGTCAGGAGCTGCCAGAGCCGCCCGCCAGTCCGGAGAAGCCTTTCAGTCCGGAGCTGCCCCTCAGTCCTGAGCTGCCCCTCAGTCCGGAGCTGTCACTCAGTCCAGAGGCGCCCATCAGTCCAGTGGCGCCCTTTAGTAGGGGTGCCAGTCCTAGGTTGGCGGCGTGGGTCGCCGTTCCTAGGAGGTCACAGAAGCGGACTAAGACTAGGGTGGAGTGGGGTCCACCTAGACCCAAGCCCACCTAGACCCTCCCCTATAGGTTCAGGTTTAGCGGCCGGAGTCCGCACCTTGGGGGGGGGGGGGGGGGGGTGCAGTCAAGTTCTGACCCTAGTTCTTTTGTATTTTCTTTGTTTTAGTGTTGGTCAGGACTTGAGTTGGGTGGGTTCTATGTTTTCTGTTTCTATATGGGGTTTTCGTTTGGCCTGATATGGTTCTCAATCAGAGGCAGGTGTTTGTCATTGTCTCTGATTGGGAGCCATATTTAGGTAGCCTGTTTTTTGTTGGGTTTTGTGGGTGTTTGTTTCTGTGTGAGTGTTTGTTGCCACATGGTACTGTTTCGGTTTCGTTCATGTTCACATTTATTGTTTTGTATTTCATAGTGTTCAGTTTATGTTTTAAAATAAACGTTATGGACACTTACCACGCTGCACCTTGGTCCTCACCTTCTTCCAACGACGACAGCCGTTACACCCATAAATATCACAAATGGTTCTTTTGTTCGATTAATTCCGTCGATATATATCCAAAATGTCAATTTATTTGGCGCGTTTGATCCAGAAAAACACCGGTTCCAACTTGCTCAAACGTGACTACAAAATATCTGAAAGGTTACCTGTATACTTTGCCAAAAAATTTCTAGCTACTTTTGTAATACAACTTTAGGTATTTTTTAACGTTAATAATCAATAAAATTGAAGACGGGATGATCTGTGTTCAATACAGGATTAAAACCAGCTATAGCTAGCTTTCTGGTCTCGCGCCTCTAACAAACAGGACACTTCGAGTGACTCTACTTCAAGATGGCCGTACTTCTTCATTACACAAAGGATTAACCTCAACCAATTTCTCAAAACTGTTGACATACAGTGGAAGCGGTAGGAACTGCAAGCAGGTCCCTTAGAAATCTGGTTACCCAAACAAAATGTAACGGCGTTCCTCTCTCTCTTCATAAGAAGAGGTGGAGTAGTGATCAAGCCAAGGCGCAGCGGGTTGTGAATACATGATGATTTATTAAATAAACAAAACAGACAAAAACGAAAACGAACTATACTTGATATAACTAACAAAATAACAAAACGATGTAGACAGACCTGAACAAACGAACTTACAAATACACGAAGCACGCTGACACAGGAACAGACTACATAAACGCACGAACAAACCGAAACATTCCCGTATGGTGTAACATCGACACAGACACAGGAGACAATCACCCACAAACAAACAGTGAGAACACCCTACCTAAATATGACTCTTAATTAGAGGAGAACGCAAAACACCTGCCTCTAATTAAGAGCCATACCAGGCAACCAAAACCAACATAGAAACAGATAACATAGACTGCCCACCCAAAACACATGCCCTGACCTAAAACACATACAAAAACAACATAAAACAGGTCAGGACTGTTACAGAACCCCCCCCTCAAGGTGCGAACGCCGGGCGCACCAGCACAAAGTCCAGGGGAGGGTCTGGGTGGGCAGTTGACCACGGTGGTGGTTCCGGCTCTGGACGCTGTCCCCACACCACCATAGTCACCCCCCGCTTCTGTCTACCCCTCCCAATGACCACCCTAAAACTCACATCCCCTAAATAAACGGCCAGCACCAGGAGAAGGGGCAGCACCGGGACAAGGGGCAGCACCGGAACAAGGGGCAGCACCGGGACAAGGGGCAGCACCGGGACAAGGGGCAGCACCGGGACAAGGGGCAGCACCGGGACAAGGGGCAGCACCGGGACAAGGGGCAGCACCGGGATAAGGGGCAGCACCGGGATAAGGGGCAGCACCGGGATAAGGGGCAGCACCGGGACAAGGGGCAGCACCGGGACAAGGGGCAGCACCGGGACAAGGGGCAGCACCGGGACAAGGGGCAGCACCGGGACAAGGGGCAGCACCGGGATAAGGGGCAACACCGGGACAAGGGGCAGGTCCCGGCTGATATACTCTGGCAGATCCTGGCTGAGGGACTCTGGCAGGTCTATGCAGGCTGACGGCTCTCGACGCTCATGGCAGGCTGACGGCTCTCGACGCTCACGGCAGGCTGACGGCTCTCGACGCTCACGGCGGGCTGACGGCTCTCGACGCTCACGGCGGGCTGACGGCTCTCGACGCTCACGGCGGGCTGACGGCTCTCGACGCTCACGGCGGGCTGACGGCTCTCGACGCTCACGGCGGGCTGACGGCTCTCGACGCTCACGGCGGGCTGACGGCTCTCGACGCTCATGGCGGGCTGACGGCTCTCGACGCTCATGGCTCTCTGACGGCTCTGGCTGCTCATGGCTCGCTGGCGGCTCTGGCAGCTCATGGCTGGTTGGCGGCTCTGGCAGATCCTGTCTGGTTGGCGGCTCTGGCAGATCCTGTCTGGTTGGCGGCTCTGGCAGATCCTGTCTGGTTGGCGGCTCTGGCAGATCCTGTCTGGTTGGCGGCTCTGGCAGATCCTGTCTGGTTGGCGGCTCTGGCAGATCCTGTCTGGTTGGCGGCTCTGGCGGATCCTGTCTGGCGGACGGCTCTGGCGGATCCTGTCTGGCGGACGGCTCTAGCGGCTCCTGTCTGGCGGACGGCTCTAGCGGCTCCTGTCTGGCGGACGGCTCTAGCGGCTCCTGTCTGGCGGACGGCTCTGTAGGCTCATGGCAGACGGGCGGCTTTGCAGGCTCATGGCAGACGGGCGACTTTGCAGGCTCATGGCAGACGGATGGCTCAGACGGCGCTGGGAAGACGAATGGCTCAGATGGCGCTGGGGAGACGGATGGCTCAGATGGCGCTGGGGAGACGGATGGCTCAGATGGCGCTGGGGAGACGGATGGCTCTGGCCGGATACGGCGCACTGTAGACCTGGTGCGTGGTGCCGGAACTGGAGGCACCGTGCTAAGGATAAGCACCTTCCTACTAGTGCGGGGAGCAGGGACAGGGCACACTGTACTCTCAAAGCCTACTCTATCCCTGATGCGAGGTACCGGCACTGGTGACACCGGGCTGAGGACAAGCACATCAGGATTAGTAGGGGGAGAAGATACAGTGTGTTCAGGGCTCTGGAGACGCACAGGAGGCTTAGTGCGTGGTGCCGGAACTGGAGGCACCGAACTGGATACACGCACTACAGAGAGAGAGTGCGTGGAGGAGGAACTGGGCTCAGGAGACGCACTGGTAGCCTAGTGCGTAGTATAGGCACTGTAGGTACTAGGCTGGGGCGGGGAGGTGGCGCCGGAAATACCGGACCGTGGAGGCGTACTGGCACTCTTGAGCATTGAGCCTGCCCAACCTTACCTGGTTGAATGCTCCCGGTCGCCCGACCAGTGCGGGGAGGTGGAATAACCCGCACCGGCCTATGTAGGCGAACCGGGGAAACCATGCGTAAGGCCGGTGCCATGTATGCCGGCCCGAGGAGACGCACTGGAGACCAGACGCGTTGAGCCGGCCTCATGACACCTGGCTCAATACCCAATCTAGCCCTACCAGTGCGGGGAGGTGGAATAACCCGCACTGGGCTATGCACTCGTACAGGAGACACCGTGCGCTCTACTGCGTAACACGGCGCCTGCCCGTACTCCCGCTCTCCACGGTAAGCCTGGGAAGTGGGCGCAGGTCTCCTACCTGCCCTTGGCCCACTACCTCTTAGCCCCCCCCCCCCCCCAAGAAATTTTTGGGAGTTACTTACGGGCTTTTTGGGCTTCCGTGCCAGACGCGTTCCCTCATAGCTCCGGTTCCTCTTTCCGGTAGCCTCTGCTCTCCTCAGTGCCTCCAGCTGTTCCCATGGGAGGTGATCCCTACCAGCCAGGATCTCCTCCCATGTGTAGCAACCCTTTCCGTCCAATATATCGTCCCATGTCCATTGCTCCTTCTTTTCCTGTCCCTTACTCCAATTACTCCGCTGCTTGGCTCTGGAATGGTGGGTGATTCTGTAACGGCGTTCCTCTCTCTCTTCATAAGAAGAGGTGGAGTAGTGATCAAGCCAAGGCGCAGCGGGTTGTGAATACATGATGATTTATTAAATAAACAAAACAGACAAAGACGAAAACGAACTATACTTGATATAACTAACAAAATAACAAAACGATGTAGACAGACCTGAACAAACGAACTTACAAATACACGAAGCACGCTGACACAGGAACAGACTACATAAACGCACGAACAAACCAAAACATTCCCGTATGGTGTAACATCGACACAGACACAGGAGACAATCACCCACAAACAAACAGTGAGAACACCCTACCTAAATATGACTCTTAATTAGAGGAGAACGCAAAACACCTGCCTCTAATTAAGAGCCATACCAGGCAACCAAAACCAACATAGAAACAGATAACATAGACTGCCCACCCAAAACACATGCCCTGACCTAAAACACATACAAAAACAACATAAAACAGGTCAGGACTGTTACACAAAATCTCATTGAAAAGAGAGTGACCACAAAAAAAAAAAACTGAATGGCTTGTCCTCTGGGTTTCACATGCTAAATAAGTTATGTTATACTCACAGACATGATTCAAACAGTTTTAGAATCTTCAGTGTGTTTTCTATCCAAATATACTAATAATATGCATATCTTATCTTCTGGGGATGAGTAGCTGGCAGTTTAATTTGGGTATGCTTTTCATCCAAAATTCCGAATGCTGCCCCCTACCCTAGAGAAGTTAAGGCAAGGATGCCCAATGCGGGCTTTAGAATGGTCAAAGGAAGTTTCCAAGCCATGGGCCATCGTGTACAATGGCGAAGAGTTAGGGAGTCTTTGCAGTGTGTAGATGGTGCAGGTATCATTGCCAGAATGATTCAGCTTCGTTGCATTGCTCCGCAAAAATACTCAGTTCCTGCTCCCCCGTCCACATTGATACAAATCATAAATTGTTAAGGTACGTAGATGTAAAATGTCTCCATCAAATCTAAGAAGTTTTTTACTTTTCTATTCTTACTTATTCATAGACAAATGTTCAATGATGTATGAAATTGGAGTTGTTCTTCATCAACTGGTGATACATAAATAATGAAGCAGGTTAATAGGTTAAACATTTCACTTTTAATTCCAATGCTTTTTTTTCAAGATACAACATTGTCATCTTTGGTGGTATAGATGGATTTTCAAGGAAGGTATGTATACTATTTTGTATGCATATTGCATATTTCCCATCACATAATGAACAACCACAATACCAGTCTGGTGTTAAGCTTTCTTTGCTATATTGACGTATCCTGAAAATGACATCTGCTGCTTTAGATTGAACGGTCATACAGTGGGGAGAACAAGTATTTGATACACTGCCGATTTTGCAGGTTTTCCTACTTACAAAGCAGGCAGAGGTCTGTCATTTTTATCATAGGTACACTTCAACTGTGAGAGACGGAATCTAAAACAAAAATCCAGAAAATTACATTGTATGATTTTTAAGTAATTAATTTGCATTTTATTCCTTTAAGTACAGAGGTGAACCTGACACCTCAGCAGCTGTTGCCTTAGCACTACACAACTGATTCAAATGATCAAGTCATCATCAAGCTTCAAGTGGTACTTATGTATTCATTTGTGATCTGGTAATGTAAATATCTAATAATGCCATTATCTTCTATTGTTTGTCCTCATGTCTGTTTTTCAGCATAAAGTACTCTGTAGCCACTTAGTGTGGACACCAGGTGAGACTACACACACAGAGTTATATCAGCTGTGTTGGTGAACCCCTCCCGCATCTGAACTTGCTGACAGAGGGCACAGCGTGATCATAGTTGAGAGGTCACTTGGTCAGGTCAACGGGAAGTATTATTAAAGAGATGCTTTACATTGAAATACAGATAGAGATGTAGTAGTCCCACAGGTAATGATCCAAGGTCAGTTTTGCATTTCACCTCCTGATGATTATAATGACTGACAGTGTTAGAATAAAAGAAACAAGGCTTAATCATGCTCTCTCTCTATCCATCTGTCTCTCGTCTGCAGGTATGTTTTGATGTGAGAGGAAGCCAGTCCCATCATCTCCACCTCACCCGCTCTTAAGATAACCTCCGGGCCGACTGGGAGCCCAAGGCTGGTTAGGAGACACCACTAGAGACACTATGTAATTGTGATCAACTGAGAGAACATTAGGGTAGCACTGTAATTCATTAATCATATGCGGTCTTCCCTGCTCCTCTGTTTTACATCTTTCCTGTCTTCTACACCGCTCTCTACACCTCTCTCCACACCTCCTCTTTGTGCCTCTTTATTTATAATGCACACCATATGTGCATTGAAGTACAGATTTAACTTGTATTTATAATATTACAATTATAATATTTATAATGCATATATTATGTATTTATAACACCTGGCTAATGAACTTTCAATAAAGCGTTTCACATTATCCACTGGTTGAAAGTAAGTATCTCATTGAATTACTACACCTATCCTGTGTCCTCAGATTAATGCAGATGGAGTTAGATATGCACGAGGCGTGTAGTGTACTGTTTTTTTTCTGTATATATGAATTACAAATCAGCCTTTACTTATATAATTTTTCTAGTCTATTGCATAGTTACAATGTGTAATCATTGATGTCCCAGGAGCAGGAGCGGTAAACACTGTTTAAGTGTATAATTGTAATACATACATGCAGACACAGCATCATTCAAAGAATGGAGTTTGATACACCTAGTATTGGATATGACTGAATAAGAATGTCAGAGATTTATACCTGAACCGCACATTAATTTGCCAAGGAAGAGTATATTCAGTGTACAGGCTACAATGTGGGGATCTCATGCGTGGTAATAACTACAGTATATGTATATAGGACTTGCATCCTTGGCACAATAAAGTTATAATATTCTACTCAATCCATAGCTTTATTAATGCCATTCAGACTTGAAGTCAATACAACAATTATGATAGATGAGGTTCATAGGTTCTGAATTAATATTCATACCAAACGTTTCAGGGTTCATACAGAGATCGGCTACATACTGTAGCTAGCTACACATCCATAGGCATACAGTTATTTTTATCCTCCACCACAATAGGCAAATAAATAGTTAACTAGCTATGTTACTTCAGCTGCATTGCATGGAAAATATAAGCAAGGCAAGCTAACACAATAGTACATTCAATTTGCAGTAAATGCTTTAGCTAGCTAGATCATTTACATCCACTGTTTCACAAGACTGGCCTGGTTTGCTGGTTTTCTCAGGAGCACCTAAAACAATAACACAAATTACAATTTCATACTCATGTCATAACACTAGCTAGCTAGCTGGCTAATGTTAGCTAGTCAGCTAACTTGCTAAATAGCAATTTTCGTAAATTAACTTTATGCCGAAAAAATATGCACAATCGTTTGATCTCTTCATTAATTAACATATTCCTCTCAATTGTATACCTTTTGCATGACTCGTTATAATGACTTACATTTGCTTCCACCGTAATGTTTTGTCAGCCACCTTTGCTAAAGGAAGTCACCAGGGACGGGTGGCTCGCATCAACTTCGTCATTGGAACCACTCTACATGATTGGTCATATAAAAACATTGAGACCAAATGTATAATGAGTGCTCTAACTCCCCCTTGCGGTGGTCTGGAGCAATGAAGCCGTGACGCTGGGAACCTCTAAGTCCTGCAGTGTAAGCTCGCAACTTTCAAAGAAGGAATCACTGTATGAGTGTCTTTAAATCCTCAAGGTCCTTTACCTCTTGACAACCACACCAAACACTGTTGATTAATGGAGCCAGAGGGGATGGCTGCCGTTTTACAGGCTTCTAACCAAATGTGCTATTTTGTGTGTTTTTTTCGCATTGTTTGTAACTTATTTTGTACATAATGTTGATGCTACCATCTATTATGACCGAAAAGAGCTTCTGGATATCAGAACAGCGATTACTCACCTTACACTGGACAAAGATTATTCTTTAATGAGTCGGACGCGAAGGATATAATGTTGGTCTCAGACAAGGCCCAAATCCACGTCATTCACATTAAGAAAAGAAGGAAATACAGGGGGCGGAGATCATGGTGCCTTGTGAGAATTCGTCGGCGGGTGGGTGACCCGGCTCTACCATCCGTTCTATTAGCCAACGCTCAATCACTGGAGAATAAACTGGATGAGCTCGGTTCGATACTATCCTACCAACAGGACATTAAAAACTATAATATCTTATGTTTCACAGAGTTGTGGTTGAACGACAACACGGATAATATACAGTTGGCTGGGTTTTTCCATGCATCGGCAAGACGAGGGGTGGGGGTGCGTGTCTATTTGTCAATAACAGCTGGTGCGCGATGTCTAATATTAAGGTAGTCTCGAGGTATTTCTCGCCTGAGGTAGAGTACCTCATGATAAGCTGTAGACTACACTATCTACCAAGAGAGTTTTCATCTATATTTTTCGTAGCCGTCTATTTACCACTACAAACCGACACTGGCACTAAGACCGCCCTAAACGAGCTGTATAAGGCCATAAGCAAACAAGAAAATGCTCATCAAGAAATGCTGCTCCTAATGGCTGGGGACTTTAATGCAGGCAAATTCTACCAGCATATCACATATGCAACCACAGGGAAAAAAAACTCTAGACCAGCTTAACTTGACAAACAGAGACGCGTACAAAGCTCTCCCTCGCCCTCCATTTGGAAAATCTGACCATAATTCTATCCTCCTGATTCCTGCTTACAAACAAAAAACTAAAGCAGGAAGTACCAGTGACTCGCTCAATTTGGAAGTGGTCAGATGACATGGATGCTACGCTACAGGACTGTTTTGCTAACACAGACTGAAATATGTTCCGGGATTCATCCAATGACATTGAGGAGTATACCACCTCAGTCACTGGCTTCATCAATAAGTGAATCGATGACGTCACCCCCAAAGTGAGGGTACGTACATATCCCAACCAGAAGCCTTGGATTACCGGTAACATCTGCACTGAGCTAAAGGCTAGAGCTGGCACTTTCAAGGAGCGGGACACTAATCCGGACGCTTATAAGAAATCCCGCTATGCCCTCAGATGAACCATAAAACAGGCAAAGTGCCAATAAGGACTAAGATTGAATCCTACTACACCGCTTCGGACGCTCGTCGAATGTGGCAGGGCTTGCAAACTATTAAGGGAAACCCAGTTGCAAGCTGCCCAGTGACGCAAGTCTCCTAGACGTGTCTAATGCCTTTTATGCTCACTTCGAGGCAAGCAACCCTGAACCATGCATGAGAGCACCAGCTGTTCAGGACGACTGTGTGATCACGCTCTTTGTAGCCAATGTGAGCAAGACCTTTAAACAGGTCAACATTCACAAGGCCGCGGGGCCAGGTGAATTACCAGGACGTGTACTCAGAGCATTTGCGGACCAACTGGCAAGTGTCTTCACTGTCATTTTCAACCTCTCCGTGACCGAGTCTGTAATACCTACATGTATCGAGCAGACCACCATAGTCCCTGTGCCCAAGAACACTAAGGTAACCTGCCTAAATGACTACCGCCCTGTAGCACTCACGTCGGTAGCCATGAAGTGCTTTAAAAGGCTGGTTATGGCTCACATCAACACCATTATCCCGGAAACCCTAGACCCACTCCAATTCGCATACCGCCCCAACAGATCCACAGATGACGCAATCCCAATCACACTCCACACTGCCCTTTCCCACCTGGACAAAAGGAACACTTATGTGAGAATGCTGTTCATTGACTACAGCCCAGCCTTCAACACCATAGGGCCTTCAACACCATTGGGCCCACAAAGCTCATCACTAAGCTAAGGACCCTGGGACTAAACACCTTCCTCTGTCACTGGATCCTGGACTTCCTGACGGGCAGCACCCAGGTGGTAAGGGTAGGCAACAACACATCTGCCACACTGATCCTCAACACAGGGGCCCCTCAGGAGTGCTTGCTTAGTCCCCTCCTGTACTCCCTGTTCACCCACAACTGCATGGCCTAGCACGACTCAAACATCATCATTAGGTTTGCTGATGACACAACGGTGGTAGGCCTGATCACCAACAACGATGAGACAACCTATAGGTAGGAGGTCAGAGACCTGGCAGTGTGGTGCCAGGAAAACAACTTCTCCCTCAACGTGAACAAGACACAGGAGATGATCGTGGACTACAGGAAAGGAGGGCTGAACATGCCCCCATTCACAGCGACATTGATGTAGTGTAGCGGGTCGAGAGTTTCAAGTTCCTTGGTGTCCACATCACCAACAAACTATCATGGTCCAAACACACCAAGAAAGTTGTGGAGGGCACGACAATGCCTTTTCCCCCTCAGGAGACTGAAAATATTTGACATGGGTCCCCAGATCCTCAAAAAGTTTGACAGCTGCACCATCAAGAGCATCGAGACCGGTTGCATCAACGCCTGGTATGGCAACTGCTCGGCCTCTGACCGCAAGGCGCTACACAGGGTAGTGCGTACAGTCCAATACATCACTGGGTCCAAGCTTCCTGCCATCCAGGACCTATATACTAGCCGGCGTCAGAGGAAGGCCCAAAAAATTGTCAAAGACTCCAGTCACCCAAGTTCTCTCTGCTACTGCACGGCAAACGGTACCGGCGCTCCAAGTCTAGGTCCAAAATAATCCTTAACAGATTCTACCCCCAAGCCATAAGACTGCTGAACAATTAATCAAATAGCCAACCAGACTATTTGCATTGACACCTACCCCCCCTCTTTATTTAATTGTATTTTTTTAGGGGGTAGATCAGCTTTAATATTCTCGTCAGTGTATTCTTATTCTGAGAAATGAAGGCTATTCCATGCGAGAAATTGCCAAGAAACTGAAGATCTCGTACAACGCCGTGTACCACTCCCTCCACAGAACAGCACAAACAGTCTCTAACCGGAATAGAAAGAGGAGTGGGAGGCCCCGGTGCACAACTGAGCAAGAAGACAAGTACATTAGAGTGTCTAGTTTGAGAAACAGACGCCTCACAATTCCTCAACTGGCAGCTACATTAAATAGTACCCACAAAACACCAGTCTCAACGTCAACAGTGAAGGCGACTCCGGGATGCTGGCCTTCTAGCCAGAGTTGCAAAGAAAAAGCCATATCTTTGACTGGCCAATAAAAAGAAATGAAGATAGGAAAAAGAACAGACACTGGACAGAGGAAGATTGGAAAAAAAGTGTTATGGACAGACAAATCTAAGTTTGAGGTGTTCGGATCACAAAGAACATTTGTGAGACGCAGAAAAAATTAAAAGATACTGGAGGAGTGCTTGACGCCATCTGTCAAGCATGGTGGAGGCAATGTGATGGTCTGGGGGTGCTTTGGTTGTGGTAAAGTGGGAGATCTGTACAGGGTAAAAGGGATCTTGAAGAAGGAAGGCTATCGCTCCATTTTGCAACGCCATGCCATACCCTGTGGACAGCGCTTAATTGGAGCCAATTTCCTCCTACAACAGGACAATGACCCAAAGCACAGCTCCAAACTATGCAAGAACTATTTAGGGAAGAAGCAGTCAGCTGGTATTCTGTCTATAATGGAGTGGCCAGAACAGTCACCAAATCTTAACCCTAAGGAGCGGTTGTGGGAGCAGCTTGATCGTATGGCACGTAAGAAGTGCCCATCAAGCCAATCCAACTTGTGTGAGGTGCTTCAGGAAGCATGGGGTGAAATCTCTTCAGATTACCTCAACAAATTGACAATTAGAATGCCAAAGGTCTGCAAGGCTAGAATTGCTGCAAATGGAGGATTATTTGACAAAAGCAAAGTTTGAAGGACACAATTATTATTATTTCAATTAGAAATCATTATTTATAATCTTGTCAACGTCTTGACTATATGTACTATTCATTTTGCAACTCATTTAATATAGAACATTTCTAAGTGACCTCAAACTTTGAACGGTAGTGTAAATACACTACTGTTCAAAAGTTTGGGGTCACTTAGAAATGTCCTTGTTTTTGAAAGAAAAACACATTTTTTTTGCCCATTAAAATAACATCAAATTGATCATAAATACAGTGTAGACATTGTTAATGTTGTAAATGACTATTGTAGCTGGAAACAGCAGATTTTTTAATGGAATATCTACATAGCGTACAGAGGTCCATTATCAGCAACCATCACTCCTGTGTTCCAATGGCACTTTCTATTTCACCTTTATTTAACCAGGTAGGCCAGTTGAGAACAAGTTCTCATTTACAACTGCGACCTGGCCAAGATAAAGCAAAGCAGTGTGACAAAAAAACAACACAGAGTTACACTTGTGATAAATAAAAGTACAGTCAATAACAATAGAAAAATCTATATACAGTGTGTGCAAATGGAGTAAAGAGGTAAGGCAATAAATAGGCCATAGTAGCGAAGTAATTAAAATTTTGCCAATTAACACGAGTGATAGATGTACAGATGATGATGTGCAGGTAGAAATACTGGTGTGCAAAAGAGCAAAAAAAAAGTAAATAAAAACAATTTGGGGTTGAGGTAGGTAGTTGGATGGGCTATTTACAGATGGGCTATGTACAGCTGCAGCGATCGGTGAGCTGCTCAGATAGCTGATGCTTAAAGTTAGTGAGGGAGATATAAGTCTCCAACTTCATCGATTTTTGCAATTCGTTCCAGTCATTGGCAGCAGAGAACTGGAAGGATAGGCGGCCAAAGGAGGTGTTGGCTTTGGGTGATGACCAGTGAGATATACCTGCTGGAGCGTGTGTTACGGGTGGGTGTTGTTATGGTGACCAGTGAGCTGAGATAAGGCGGAGCTTTAGCAAAGACTTATAGATGACCTGGAGCCAGCACAACAGTTTTCAGCTGTGCTAACATAATTGCAAAAGGGTTTTCTAATGATCAATTAGCCTTTTAAAATTATAAACTTGGATTAGCTAACTCAACGTGCCATTGGAACACAGGAGTGATGGTTGCTGATAATGGCCTCTGAACGTCTACGTAGATATTCCATTAAAAACTGCCGTTTTCAGCTACAATAGTCATTTACAACATGAACAATGTCTACACTGTATTTCTGATCAATTTGTTGTTATTTTAATGGACAAAAAAGTGCTTTTCTTTCAAAAACAAGGACATTTCTAAGTGAGCCCAAACTTTTGAACGTTAGTGTATATATTTCTTTCAAATATATACATGTGTATATGTACAGTTGAAGTCGGAAATTTACATACACCTTAGCCAAATACATTTAAACTCAGTTTTTCACAACTCCTGACATTTAATCCTAGTAAAAATTCCCTGTCTTAGGTCAGTTAGGATCACCACTTTATTTTAAGAATGTGAAATGTCTGAATAATAGTAGAGAGAATAATTTATTTAAACTTTTATTCTTCTTTCATCACATTCCCAGTGGGTCAGAAGTTTACATACACTCAATTAGTATTTGGTAGCATTGCCTTTAAATTGTTTAACTTGGGTCAAATGTTTCAGGTAGCCTTCCACAAGCTTCCCACAATAAGTTGATTGAATTTTGGCCCATTCCTCCTGACAGAGCTGGTGTAACTGAGTCAGGTTTGAAGGCCTCCTTCATTTCACACACTTTTTCAGTTCTGCCCACAAATGTTCTATAGGACTGAGGTCAGGGCTTTGTAATGGCCACTCCAATACCTTGACTTTGTTGTCCTTTCCATTTGCCACAACTTTGAAGTATGCTTGGGGTCATTGTCCATTTGGAAGACCAATTTGCAACCAAACTTCCTGACTGATGTCTTGAGATGTTGCTTCAATATATCCACATAATTTGAAGTGCACCAGTCCCTCCTGCAGCAAAGCACCCCCCACAACATGATGCTGCCACCCCTGTGCGTCACGGTTGGGATGGTGTTCTTACGCTTGCAAGCCTCCCCCTTTATCCTCCAAACATAACGATGATCATTATGGCCAAACAGTTCTATTTTTGTTTCATCAGACCAGAGGACATTTCTCCAAAAAGTACGATCCTTGTCGCCATGTGCAGTTGCAAACCGTAGTCTGGCTTTTTTATGGAGGTTTTGGAGCAGTGGCTTCTTCCTTGCTGAGCGGCCTTTCAGGTTATGTCGATATAGGACTCGTTTTACTGTGGATATAGATACTTTTGTACCTGTTTCCTCCAGCATCTTCACAAGGTCCTTTGCTGTTCTGGGATTGATTTGCACTTTTCGCACCAAAGTATATTAATCTCTAGGAGACAGAACGCGTCTCCTTCCTGAGCAGTATGACGGCTGCGTGGTCCCATGGTGTTTATACTGCATACTATTGTTTGTACAGATGAATGTGGTACCTTCAGGCGTTTGGAAATTGCTCCCAAGGCTGACCCAGACTCGTGGAGGTCTACAATTATTTTTCTGAAGTCTTGGCTGATTTCTTTTGATTTTCCCATGATGTCAAGCAAAGAGGCACTGAGTTTGAAGGTAGGCCTTGAAATACATCCACAGGTACACCTCCAATTGACTCAAATTATGTCAATTAGCCTATCAGAAGCTTCTAAAGCCATGACATCATTTTCTGGAATTTTCCAAGCTGTTTAAAGGCACAGTCAACTTAGTGTATGTAAACTTCTGACCCACTGGAATTGTGATACAGTAAAATATAAGTTAAATAATCTGTCTGTAAACAATTGTTGGTAAAATGACTTGTGTCATGCACAACGTAGATGTCCTAACCGACTTGCCAAAACTCTAGTTTGTTAACAAGAAATTTGTGGAGTGGTTGAAAAAATCTTTTTTAATAAATTTCCTTTATTACCCTCCAACCCTACCACCCCTACCCCAGTTTGAGCAATCTAGTGAACAACAACGCTTAGGCCTGTATTTCCAGCGTATACATACTATATAAATGTTATGGACAGTCTATTTTACAATAGTTTTATTTTGTTTGTTTTTATCTCTTGTCCTTCCTCTGCCTTCAACCTCTCCCATACATTTATGATGTCCATTCGGTTTGATTTTTATTTGCCATATCTTTCAAACTGTGCTCTTTCAAAAAAGTTCTTAACCTATATACGTTTTACGGGCCCAGTATGTTTTAGTTATCTTGTTGTTATTATTCCCAACCTTCAGCTCCATTCAACCCCTCCCATCTATCTCTTAACACCATTCATATTGGATTTCTATTTGCCACATATTTTTCAACTGTGCTGGGATATTTCACAAAAGTTCTGAACCTTCTATTCCCATTCTTTCTACAGACTGTAAATTGAAAATAAAAATTTTTGCAAAAATTATTATTATATT
Organism: Salvelinus fontinalis; assembly: GCF_029448725.1. Taxonomy (NCBI): domain Eukaryota; kingdom Metazoa; phylum Chordata; class Actinopteri; order Salmoniformes; family Salmonidae; genus Salvelinus; species Salvelinus fontinalis. The sequence goes on along the minus strand of NC_074681.1, from coordinate 16,089,585 downwards.
ATTGATCGAATGACAGTGGTGTAAAGTACTTAAGTAAAACTACTTTAAAGTACTACTTAAGTCGTTTTTTGTGGTATCTGTACTTTACTATTTATATTTTTGAGAACTTGTACTTTTATTTCACTACATTCCTGAAGGAAATAATGTATTTTTTACTCCATACATTTTCCCTGACACCCAAAAGTACTTGTTACATTTTACACACTTATCAAGAGAACATGCCTGATCATCCCTACTGCTTCTGATCTGGCAGACTCACTAAACACAAATGCGTAGTTTGTAAATTATGTGTGAGGGTTGGAGTGTGCCACTGGCTATCCGTTTGTTTAAAAAAAAAAAAAAAGCCATTTGTTTTATATGGAATTTGAAATGATTCATACTTTTACTTTTGATACTTAAGTATATTTTAGCAATTACATTTACTTTTGATACTTAAGTAGATTTAAAACCTAATACTTAGACTTTTACTCAAGTAGTATTTTTCTGGGTGACTTGTACTTGAGTAATTTTTTTATGAAGGTATCTATACTTTTACACAAGTATCACAATTGTGTACTTTTCCCACCACTGCCGATAGCACTTCTTGGCAATCTGAAAAGTCATAGTCTATCTGCAGGGTTAGCTCCAGGTAAATATTGCAATTCTTCAGCCATTCTTGGACCTGTGACCAAAAACAAGCTACATATGGACAGTACCAAAACAAATTATCTAATGATTCTGCCTCTTCGCAGCAAAATCTGCAGAGCTGGGAAGGTTGTATCCCCCACATAAAAACAATTCTGTTGGTTGCAAGAATTCTGCGTAATAATTTAAATAAAAAATTATAAGTTTTGAATCCGGCGTCATTTTGCGTATCAGTTTATAAACCATGTGCCATAGAATGGTTACGTCAAAAATCTCTTCCCAACTAGTTTGCAATCTATATGGCACAGCTGTCAATGTTTTGGTCCTTAAATGAAACTGGTATACATTTTTGTTAATCACAATTTTATTTAACCAATTATGGTCTTTAATGCATGTGCGACAGACGAGTTCCTTACTTTTTCCCCCTTACACTTTCCTCTTCCATTTTTGCGATAATGCTGAAATTAGTTGGTTGTAATTTTGGGTAGAGCAGACATTTCCATATATTTAAGTTAGCTGTATGTATGACATAACTCCACCAGTGGTATTTATGATATCATTTACGAAGATTATACTTAAAAAATATATAAAAAAATAATGTTTTTTTTAATCAATTAGTATATTTGAGTTTAACCACAATATTTGTTGTGTTACTTGTTCTGTCTTTTCTGGTGGATTAAATTGAAATTGCAACCAACTTTCTATGGCTTGTTTTAAAAATAGTGATATGTGGAGATGATTTCCTTTTCAAATAACTGAAAGTGACAGGTTGTAATCTGAATAAAGGGGAAAAGGCATTTCTTGAACATAGGGTGAGACATTTTTATTAATCTAAGATCTACTAGAACACCAGTTTGGATTTAAGTATAACTTTTGTATGACTGAAACCTATAGTGTGAGGTCTAATGCTTTTATATTTAGTAATTTCTGCCCTCCAAATTCATATTCATTATATATATAGGCCCGTTCAATTTTGTCTCACTTGCCAGTCCAAATAAAATTGTATATTTTTTTCTCATATAATAAAAAAAACTGTTCGCTAGGTGTAAGCAAGACCTTAAGTAAATAGGTAAACTGGGATATGACTAAAGAGTTAATCAGGGTGATTTTTCCACAAATAGAAAGGTATTTACCTTTCCATGGTAGCAAGAACTATTTTTGCTAACTTTCTATAAAAATGTATTGGACTGAGATCATTTCTTTCTTTCAGGATATGTATACCAAGTATATCCACATCACCATCAGACCATTTTATTGGTAAACTACATGGTAAAGTAAAAAAAAAAATTGTGATACAATACGTAATATAGTACACATCATAATTTGGTTGTAATCCAGAGAGGTTAGAAAAATGATCTGGCTGTGGAGGGATCCAAGTTGTGGATTTAAAAGAAAACATGAATCATCAGTGTACAATGACACCTTAGTTTTTAAGCCCTGTACTTCTAATCCCTTGATATTATTGTTGGATCTGATTTTAATAGCTAACTTTTCGATGGTCATAATAAATAGATATGCCGATAGTGGATAACCTTGCTTTCCTCCTCTTGACAGTTTAAAACTTTCTGAGAAGTAGCCATTAATTACTATTTTACACCTAGGGTTACTATACATTATTTTAACCCATTTTATAAAGAGACTCTCCAAAATGTATATGTTCCAGGCATTTATACATAAACTCCAGTTGTACTTTATCAGAAGCCTTTTCTAAAGTCTGCTATGAATAGCAGGCCTGGTTTCCCAGATTTTTCATTGTGTTCTATTGTTTCCAGTACTTGCCTTATATTATCTCCAATGTATTGTCCATGTAAAAAACCTGTCTGATTAGAATGAATAATGTCAGACAATACCTTTTTAATTCTATGCGCTATACATTTTGCTAGAATGTTTGCATCACAACAATGAGGTTTAAGGGACTCCAATTCTTTATATTTCCCACTTGTATCCTGTTTCAGTAATAATGGAATCAGACCTTGTTGAGTGTCTGATAATCTACCATTTACATAGGAGTGGTTAAAACATGCTAATAACGGTCCTCTGAGTATATAAAAAAATTGGTATGCCATCCAGCGCTGGAGTTTTCCTGGACTTAAAGGCTTTAATTACATCAAGAAGTTCCTCCTCTGTAATTTCACATGTGTCTTTCTGTATGGCTGTTCATTTTACATTATTTATAGAAAAAAAATCCAAACAATTAGCTTCGGTTAGAGGAGATGGAGGAGAATGAAACGAAAACATATGCTTAAATTACTTTGCTTCCTCTTTCAAAATATAATTTGGTGAATCATAGGTGACTGTCATTTGTAACAAGTTTCAGTAAACTCTTTTTGGTAGCATTTCTATGTTGAAGAATTTACTTGCTGTTTATTATCTATGCATAGTCACTTTACCCCTACCTATATGTACAAATTACCTCGACTAACCTGTACCCCCTCACATTGACTCATTACTGGTACCCCCTGTATATAGCCTAATTATTGTTATTTTATTGTGTAACTTTACTTATATTTTTTTACTTTAGTTTATTTAGTAAATATTTCCTTAACTCTATTTTCTTAAAACTGCATTGTTGGTTAAGGGCTTGTAAGTAAGCATTTATTTTATTTTATTTAACCAGGAAGGGCTCATTGAGATTTAAAATCTCTTGTCAAGAGCGTCCTGGCCAAGATAGGCAGCACCAAGTCATTACAAAAATTACAGACAAACAACGTGAAAAACTCCAAGTGTAAAGGCAGTCAATGTTGTTCTCCTCCTCAAACGAGGAGGAGCATGGATAGGACCAAGATGCGGATTGAGGGAAATAAGCCATCTTTTAATGAAAACAGCAAACAAGACACTACAAAACTACAAAACAACAAACGTGACTAACCTTCAACTGTCCATGTGTGGACACAGGAACAAACACCCACAAAACCCCAGTGAAACCCTGGCTGCCTTAGTATGACTCTCAATTAGAGACAAACGATACACACCTGTCTCTAATTGAGAATCATACCAGGCCGAACACAAAACCCAACCTAGAAATACAAAACATAGACTACCCACCCAACACTCACGCCCTGACCAATAAAGACATACAAAACAAGAGAAAACAGGTCAGGAACGTGACAGAACCCCCCCCTTAAGGTGCGAACTCCGGGCGCACCAGCACAAAGTCTAGGGGAGGGTCTGGGTGGGCGTCTGTCCACAGTGGTGGCTCAGGCTGAGGGCGAGGTCCCCACCCCACCATAATCAATCCCCGCTTCTTTATCCCCCTCCCAATGACCACCCTCCCACTAACACCACCTAAATGAAGGGGCAGCACCGGGATAAGGGGCAGCACCGGGATAAGGGGCGGCAGGTCCTGGCTGAGGGACTCCGGCAGGTCCTGGCTGAGGGACTCCGGCAGGTCCTGGCTGAGGGACTCCGGCAGGTCCTGGCTGAGGGACTCCGGCAGGTCCTGGCTGAGGGACTCCGGCAGGTCCTGGCTGAGGGACTCCGGCAGGTCCTGGCTGAGGGACTCCGGCAGGTCCTGGCTGAGGGACTCCGGCAGGTCCTGGCTGAGGGACTCCGGCAGGTCCTGGCTGAGGGACTCCGGCAGGTCCTGGCTGAGGGACTCCGGCAGGTCCTGGCTGAGGGACTCCGGCAGGTCCTGGCTGAGGGACTCCGGCAGGTCCTGGCTGAGGGACTCCGGCAGGTCCTGGCTGAGGGACTCCGGCAGGTCCGGGCTGAGGGACTCCGGCAGGTCCGGGCTGAGGGACTCCGGCAGGTCCGGGCTGAGGGACTCCGGCAGGTCCGGGCTGAGGGACTCCGGCAGGTCCGGGCTGAGGGACTCCGGCAGGTCCGGGCTGAGGGACTCCGGCAGGTCCGGGCTGAGGGACTCCGGCAGGTCCGGGCGTAGGGACTCCGGCAGGTCCGGGCGTAGGGACTCCGGCAGGTCCGGGCGTAGGGACTCCGGCAGGTCCGGGCGTAGGGACTCCGGCAGGTCCGGGCGTAGGGACTCCGGCAGGTCCGGGCGTAGGGACTCCGGCAGGTCCGGGCGTAGGGACTCCGGCAGGTCCGGGCGTAGGGACTCCGGCAGGTCCGGGCGTAGGGACTCCGGCAGGTCCTGGCTGGACGGCTCCGGCAGGTCCTGGCTGGACGGCTCCGGCAGGTCCTGGCTGGACGGCTCCGGCAGGTCCTGGCTGGACGGCTCCGGCAGGTCCTGGCTGGACGGCTCCGGCAGGTCCTGGCTGGACGGCTCCGGCAGGTCCTGGCTGGACGGCTCCGGCAGGTCCTGGCTGGACGGCTCCGGCAGGTCCTGGCTGGACGGCTCCGGCAGGTCCTGGCTGGACGGCTCCGGCAGGTCCTGGCTGGACGGCTCCGGCAGGTCCTGGCTGGACGGCTCCGGCAGGTCCTGGCTGGACGGCTCCGGCAGGTCCTGGCTGGACGGCTCCGGCAGGTCCTGGCTGGACGGCTCCGGCAGGTCCTGGCTGGACGGCTCCGGCAGGTCCTGGCTGGACGGCTCCGGCAGGTCCTGGCAGGACGGCTCCGGCAGGTCATGGCAGGACGGCTCCGGCAGGTCATGGCAGGACGGCTCCGGCTGGTCATGGCAGGACGGCTCCGGCTGGTCATGGCAGGACGGCTCCGGCTGGTCATGGCAGGACGGCTCCGGCTGGTCATGGCAGGACGGCTCTGGCTGACTGAGACGCACTATATGCCTGGTGCGTGGTACCGGAACTGGAGGTACCGGGCTGAGGGCACGCACCTCAGGGCGAGTGCGGGGAACAGGAACTGGGCACACTGGACTCTCGTGGCGCACTCTAGGCCTGGTGCGTGGTACCGGAACTGGAGGTACCGGGCTGGAGACACGCACCATAGGGAGAGTGCGTGGAAGAGGAACAGGGCTCTGGAGATGCACTGGAAGCCTGGTGCGTGGTGTAGGCACTGGTGGTACTGAGCTGGGGTGGGAAGGTGGTGCCGGATATACCGGACCGTGAAGGAGGACACGTGCTCTTGAGCACCGAGCCTCCCCAACCTTACCAGGTTGAATGGTCCCCGTAGCCCTGCCAGTGCGGCGAGGTGGAATAGCCCGCACTGGGCTATGCAGGCGAACCGGGGACACCACCTGTAAGGCTGGTACCATGTACGCCGGCCCGAGGAGACGTACTGGAGACCAGATACGTTGGGCCGGCTTCATGGCACTCGGCTCGATGCCCAACCTAGCCCTCCCAGTGCGGCAAGGTGGAATAGCCCGCACTGGGCTAAGCACGCGTACTGGGGACACCGTGCGCTTTACCGCATAACACGGTGTCTGACCAGTACGACGCCCTTTTACTCCACGGCAAGCCCGGGGAGTTGGCTCAGGTATCCAACCCGGCTTCACCACACTCCCCTTTACCCCCCCCCCCCCCCCCCAAGAAATTTTTGGGTGAGCCTCTCGGGCTTCCAGCCTCTCCTATGTGCTGCCTCCTCATACCAGCGCTCCTGGGCTGTGGCTGCCTTCCTCTCCTCCCGAGAGCGGCGATTCTCTCCAACTCTTCCCCAGGGTCCCTTTCCGTCCATGATCTCCCAAGACCATTCCTCCTGTGTCCAGTGCTTTAGTTCCTTTTCTCTCTCCTCAATCCGCTTGGTCCTGTTATGGTGGGTGTTTCTGTAAAGGCAGTCAATGTTGTTCTCCTCCTCAAACGAGGAGGAGCATGGATAGGCCCAAGATGCGGATTGAGGGAAATAAGCCATCTTTTAATGAAAACAGCAAACAAGACACTACAAAACTACAAAACAACAAACGTGACTAACCTTCAACTGTCCATGTGTGGACACAGGAACAAACACCCACAAAACCCCAGTGAAACCCTGGCTGCCTTAGTATGACTCTCAATTAGAGACAAACGATACACACCTGTCTCTAATTGAGAATCATACCAGGCCGAACACAAAACCCAACCTAGAAATACAAAACATAGACTACCCACCCAACACTCACGCCCTGACCAATAAAGACATACAAAACAAGAGAAAACAGGTCAGGAACGTGACACCAAGTAATCTAGTAAAAACCATAGAATTCACAAGAGTATAACAAAATCAAAAACAGCAAATTAAAAACATTGACAGATCAGGGAATCAGTCTCAAGATCATTCATCAGTGATTTAAAAATACCAAATCGGGACAAGTTCTTCCAGTTTAAAAGTATTTTGTAAGGCGTTCCAAGACATTGGCGCAGAGTACATAAAAGCCCTTTTACCAAATTCAGTTCGGACATTTCAAGGTAAGGTCAACACCTGCTATATTCGGGGCATGTGACAAATACAATTTGATTTGATAATCAAAAAGACATGCTTCTTCCCTTGCAAACTCAACATGGCTTTGTGATTCTGTCTTTACTAATTTACAGAACTGTTGTCTGTATGCCTCTGTTACCAACTTGTAAGCCCGAAGGAAAGCAGCTTTAACAGTGTCATAATCTGAACTCTGGTCAAGAAATAAAGCGGCGTACACTTGCTTTTCCCAAAATAACACATTGGAGGAGCAGTGACCAAATATCTCACAGCCATTTTAGGGATGTGGCAATCTGCTCAAAAAGAGTCAAATACACATCCACCTCCTTTTTGTTGAAAGGCGGTACAAGTCGGCTCTTTCGACCACGATCAAACTCTGTTGAGGGTGCAGAATTGTTTGACTGGATTTGGAGTGCTTCCAGATCGATCTCCCTTTGTCGCGCTGCCAGCTCCATCTCTTTTAATCAAATGGCATGTGCATGTTGTTCTTGTTCTAGTCTGGTTGCACGTTCTCATTCTTGTTGTTTGACTGCACGCTCATTTTGTCTTTCCCTATACTCCAACTCTAATTTCTGTTGTTCAAGCTCAAATTTTTGCTCCAACTTTGCCCTTAGTTGCACCTCTACGGGACGTACTCTACTACCCGTAGCACCCTTTTAATCAGCCTCTCTCTCCGAGAGGATTTCCTCCACCAAAGCAGTACCGATAAACTCTGACTACTGCTTTTGGACTGTCAGATTCGGCTTTGTACATTTATCTAGCATCTCCCATGTAAGGTTTTCCACAAATGCTTCCAGCTTAAAGTCCATGGCTTTATGTTTATTTTACAAGCCTGTGTGATTATGTAACTATCAAAATGATTCCACCAATCTTATAACTCCTCTGGGTAGAAACTCTACCACAAAAGTGTATTTTGAACACTCAAATATCTGGGCACAGCACATACTCATGGGAAACAAGGTCCCGGATGAGCCCCCATTTTGTTATGTTCCCCAGCTAGAAAACCAAATAATGTTGCTCAAACTGAAGGGGGAGCTAACAAAGAGTCACTGACAACAACCAAAACAAAACAGGTGGGGTTTTAGGAGGGGTTCGTCCACTGAAGTTGACTACTGTAGTAACAACAACTGGAGCCTAAAAGACCCCCCGTGAGTGCCCACTAAATTTGACCACTAAGAGGCAAACAAAAGAAAAGCCCACACCAAACTTAAAGACAGACAGGAAGCAAACCAAAAAGGTGGAGCAATACAAAATCAGATAAAGTATTTGCTTGTCTAGAAATCTAAATAGAGCGAGCCAACTAAAGGTTATAACCCTCCGCATCTATCAAGACAACTGGAGAACTGGGCCAGTCACTCTTAAATAGCATCTGGGCCAGTACAGGTGAAACACCTTCCCACTATTGAGAAGGCAACCAGCCCAGGAATAATACATACTGACTACCGAAGTGACACCAATTGTTGCACCCTACGTGCTAACAAGCTATACGTGCTAAAAGACCAACCTCAAAACATAAATGGAAAACCCAAACCTGTAACTACACAACAATGTAAATCACAAGCAATACAACACGAAACAACTAGTGGGGACGAGTGCATTCGGAAAGTATTTAGATGGAAAGTATTTAGACCCCTTGACCTTTTCCACATTTTGTGACGTTATTGCCATATTCTAAAATGGATTTAATGAAATTGTTTCCTCAATCGACACACAATACACCATAAATGTGATAAGTTTTTCATTTTGAATAAATTCGCTAAAATCTCTAAAAAACAGTTTTTGCTTTGTCATTATGGGGTATGGTGTGTAGATTGTTGAGGGGAAAAAACTATTCTAAAATTGTTTAAATAAGGCTGTAACGTAACAACATTTGGAAAAAGTCAAGGGCTCTGTAGACTTTTTGAATGCACTGTACAGTCCATTGGATAAGGAACATTTCATACAGTTCAAATAAATGAGTGGGGAGGGGGGGGGGGGTCGTTGAGCAGAGTTATTTGTTTAACTGTCTGATACTGGTGGGGACAAATGATTTCTGGGCTCTGGCAGGTTTTCTGTACATAAAATCTGTATCGTGGCCTGATGGCCAGCAGCATATCACCCTGCATCCCACTGCTGGCTTGCTTCTGAAGCTAAGCAGGGTTGGTCCTGGATGGGAGACCAGATGCTGCTGGAAGTGGTGTTGGAGGGCCAGCAGCACCCATTTGTCTGGTCTAAAAAAATATCCCAATGCCCCAGGGCAGTGTTGGGGGACATTGCCCTGTGTAGGGTGTTGTCTTTTGGATGGGACGTTAAACGGGTGTCCTGACTCTTTGTGGTCACTAAAAGATCCCATGGCACTTATTGTAAGAGTAGGTGTGTTAACCCCGGTGTCCTGGCTAAATTCCCAATCTGGCTCTCATACCATCACAGTCACCTAATCATCCCAAGTTTACAATTGGCTCATTCATCTCCCCTCCTATAACTGTTCCCCATGTCATTGCTGTAAATGAGAATGTGTTCTCAAGTCAACTTACCTGGTAAAAAAAGTCAGAGCTGATAGGGTACTCCTGGTTGAGTGGATTGATGGCAGCATTCGCGTGAAACTGAAAGCGTGAAACACTGCTTTTAACCAGGGCAAGGTGACCAGAAACATGACCGAATACAAACAGTGTAGCTATTCTCTCCGCAAGGCAATCAAACAAGCTAAGTCCCAGTATAGAGACAAAGTAGAGTCGCAATTCAACAGCTCAGACACAAGAGGTATGTGGCAGGGTCTACAGTCAATCACGGATTACAAAAAGAAAACCAGCCCCGTCGCGGACCAGGATGTCTTGCTCCCAGACAGGCTAAATAACTTTTTTGCTCGCTTTGAGGACAATACAGTGCCACTGACACGGCCCGCTACCAAAACCTGCGGGCTCTCCTTCACTGCAGCCGAGGTGAGTAAAACATTTAAACGTGTTAACCCTCGCAAGGCTGCAGGCCCAGACGGCATTCCCAGCCGCGTCCTCAGAGCATGCGCAGACCAGCTGGCTGGTGTGTTTAAGGACATATTCAATCAATCCTTATCCCAGTCTGCTGTTCCCACATGCTTCAAGATGGTCACCATTGTTCCTGTTCCCAAGAAAGCTAAGGTAACTGAGCTAAACGACTACCGCCCCGTAGCACTCACTTCCGTCATCATGAAGTGCTTTGAGAGACTAGTCAAGGACCATATCACCTCCACCCTACCTGACACCCTAGACCCACTCCAATTTGCTTACCGACCCAATAGGTCCACAGACGACGCAATCGCAACCACACTGCACACTGCCCTAACCCATCTGGACAAGAGGAATACCTATGTGAGAATGCTGTTCATCGACTACAGCTCAGCATTTAACACCATAGTACCCTCCAAACTCGTCATCAAGCTCGAGACCCTGGGTCTCGACCCCGCCCTGTGCAACTGGGTCCTGGACTTCCTGACGGGCCGCCCCCGGGTGGTGAGGGTAGGTAACAACATCTCCACCCCGCTGATCCTCAACACTGGGGCCCCACAAGGGTGCGTTCTGAGCCCTCTCCTGTACTCCCTGTTCACCCACGACTGCGTGGCCATGCACGCCTCCAACTCAATCATCAAGTTTGCGGACGACACTACAGTGGTAGGCTTGATTACCAACAACGACGAGACGGCCTACAGGGAGGAGGTGAGGGCCCTCGGAGTGTGGTGTCAGGAAAATAACCTCACACTCAACGTCAACAAAACAAAGGAGATGATTGTGGACTTCAGGAAACAGCAGAGGGAGCACCACCCCTATCCACATCGACGGGACAGTAGTGGAGAAGGTGGAAAGTTAAGTTCCTCGGTGTACACATCACGGACAAACTGAATTGGTCCACCCACACAGACAGCGTTGTGAAGAAGGCCCAGCAGCGCCTCTTGAACCTCAGGAGGCTGAAGAAGCTCGGCTCGTCACCAAAAGCACTCACAAACTTCTACAGATGCACAATCGAGAGCATCCTGTCGGGCTGTATCACCGCCTGGTACGGCAACTGCTCCACCCACAACCGTAAGGATCTCCAGAGTGTAGTGAGGTCTGCACAACGCATCACCGGGGGCAAACTACCTGCCCTCCAGGACACCTACACCACCGATGTCACAGGAAGGCCATAAAGATCATCAAGGACAACAACCACCCGAGCCACTGCCTGTTCACCCAGCTATCATCCAGAAGGCGAGGTCAGTACAGGTGCATCAAAGCAGGGACCGAGAGACTGAAAAACAGCTTCTATCTCAAGGCCATCAGACTGTTAAACAGCCACCACTAACATTTAGTGGCCGCTGCCAACATACTGACTCAACTCCAGCCACTTTAATAGTGTGAATTGATGGAAATTATGTTAAAATGTACCACTAGCCACTTTAAACAATGCCACTTAATATAATGTTTACATACCCTACATTACTCATCTCATATGTATATGTATATACTGTACTCTATATCATCTACTGCATCTTGCCATCTTTATGTAGTACATGTATCACTAGCCACTTTAAACTATACCACTTTATGTTTACATACCCTACATTACCCATCTCATATGTATATACTGTACTCTATACCATCTACTGCATCTTGCCTATGCCGTTCTGTACCATCACTCATTCATATATCTTTATGTAGATATTCTTTATCCCTTTACACTTGTGTGTATAAGGTAGTAGTTGTGGAATTGTTAGGTTAGATTACTTGTTGGTTATTACTGCATTGTCGGAACTAGAAGCACAAGCATTTCGCTACACTCGCATTAACATCTGCTAACCATGTGTATGTGACAAATAAAATTTGATTTGATTTGATGTGAGCTCGGTGGCAATCCTTACTGCCGTCCGGTACACAGTAGAGTATTACTTTATATTGTATTTGGCCTAGATTTTTTTTATGGGTACAGGAGAGAGAGTAGCCAACTTTGTGTGATCATTTGTGTTTATGCTTTAAGATTAGCCCAGTATTTGTTATTTATTAGTTGTTTTTTTTTAAATTAATTTTCTAATGGTTGGAGATATGCACAGCTTCATTCACGTTGCTGTGTTTGGTTGATTTCAGCATCATGAGTAAGCCTAAAGGATTTCAGTGGTGGTTTAGAATGTTTAGAATTGTCCCTTATAGACCTGTCCCTTACATGGATTCTCCTGTACTTTTGTATACTTTTTAGCCAGTAGTTCTTAAAGTAGCGCTCACAAGCCAAAAGTGGTCCCCGAAAATTGTGTACTACATCACATATGTGCAGATATGTGCACCACGTCATTGCTCTCTCCCTCTGCTGTGTGTGCATCATGCTAGCGGTTACTCAAATGGAGAGAGGCTGAAGCTCATCGACTGGAACTCAAATTGCTAGGGGGCTGGCCTTGAGGTAATACAGTTATTCAGCTCATAGATCATGACAAAACCCCATGCACAAAGAAAGGTCCATATATAAATGACTGGCCGCATATAGTCCTGACATCAACCCCATCGAACACCTTTGAGATGAATTGGAACACTGACTGCAAGCCAGGCCTAATCATCCAACATCAGTACCCAACCTCACTAATGCTCTTTTGGCTGAATGGAAGCAAGTCCCCACAGCAATGTTTCAACATCTAGTAGAAAGTCTTCCCAGATGAGTGAAGGCTGTTAAAGCAGCAAAGGGGGGTACCAACTCCATATTAATGCCCATGATTTTGGAATGAGATGTTCGACAAGCAGGTCTCCACATACTTTTGGTCATGTAGTGCATGTTAGTGTGTGTGTGTGTGTATTGGCACATACCTGTTGGTGGCTGGGGAAGCTTCTCATGGCTTCCAGCACCTGATGCACAACTGCGCTGAGCAGGGGGTGGGGCATGCCCACAGCCATGTCCTGATTGGTCAGGTTGAAGACGCAGGCTGAGGCCACCAGCTGGACATGGAGAGATTCTGAGTAGCTCTGCATCCCTCCCAACACCAGCTACAGGAAGGAGAGAAGGGTACCTACATAAGGACTTCATAACACATTCATGACCCATACATAACACATGTATAAGCAGTACATAAGCTTTTTGTATAAATGCTTATGTCAACAACCACAATTTCAGCCATTTATATACTGACATATTCCGACCGTTACCTTCAGGATGTCTGGTCTGGTCTGGTCGTACATGTCGTTAGTCAGCTGGTAGAGATGGACCAGGGCCTCGCGTGTGAAACACTCTCTCTCTCTGTACCTCCTCAGAGATTCACAGATCTGCTTCTCATTGGCCTCGCCGGTCACCTAAAAGACAAACACAAGAAGATTATTCGTCAGTCACTTATTCCTCCTTCTTCTGCACATTTTCTGATAGGCCTCGATAGGTCATAGCTGAAACTACTGCTTACACCTTCACAGCTGTCTCAGATCCACCAAAGCAAGTAAATGACAACATGAAGTAGGAGGCATTTTTTGTAATGAACAATAAAATCCCCCCCAGGCGGTCACCTCACCTTTAAGTTGTCCTTCCCAGACAGAACATCACAGGAGCCAGCCCCAGTAGCCAGAAGCCCCAGGAACAAAAGCCCTCTCCTCCCCTCGACGAAGGCCGTGACCGCCCCTTCAGTCACCTTCTTCCTTCCAGACACATCCAGAGACACAAGTGCTGGGAGAATCCCAGAACCCCCCTCCAGAAGCAGCCTCACTGCTTCATCCCCCTCCGCCCCTTCGTCGTTCTCTGCGGATGGCGGTGCAGAGGCGAAGCGGTCGTCAGAGAGGTCCAGGTGCCTGAGGGCGTGTAGCTGGCTAAGGATGGAGATCACCCTGGCGGGTGACATGTCCAGCTGCCTCAGCCCGTGGGCAGTCAGGGATCTCAGGGTAAGCCGGCAACCCAGCAGGGCGCTCAGCTCCGTGACGGGGGTGCTGGAGATGTCCAGGACCTCTAGCTGTGGCAGAGTACAGATGTCCTCCAGGAAGGGGTCTGTGAGGTCTGTGTTGGCCAGGTTGAGTGTCCTCAGGCCCTGCAGAGAGCTGAAGCCCACCTGCTCTTCCTCCATCTCCAGGGACGTCCAGCCCAACTGGAACCTGCTCAGTGTGAGCCTCTGCAGGCTGGCTCTGCACTCCGGGTTGGAGGCCAGGCCTGAGAGGATATGGGCACCAGTGAGGCCCCCAGGGACCCCGGATGCATCCAGCTCCTGCAGCCGGTGAGGGCAGAGGGCCAGACGGAAGGCCTCTGCAGAGAGGGGGGAGGAGCGGACACAAGCTCTGCGCAGACGGAGTTGTTCACAGCTGCGGAAGATACCGACTGTTCTGTCGTTTAGTGTACCTAGGGGATGAAAAAAGAAGAAGTGAAAACGTGAGGTAAGGCTGAAATGTGGATGAGAACAGTGATGACCAGAAGGTTGACACAACAATATCTTGTTTTAAAAAATTACGTAAAATCAACCCATTGAATAGAAATTCCCTTTTTTAAACCCATAGGTTTGTTAACCATTACATTTATTTAATTCCATTTGTGTGTGTTTTGTTGTTGAACATTCTCTGGCGCCCTCCCTCCCTACTCACCCTGGGCAGCCATCTTGTGCAGTAGCTGATCAGCCATTTCCTGTGGGAGCAGTGGGGCCCAGCTGAGCCTCAGGGAGCCGTCTGGGTGCGTACTGCAGAGGGAGTCCAGGCTGAGACACACCTGGGCCAGACACAGCTCAGACAGGGCCAAGGGACAGGACTCCTCAGCCTGCAGTCAAACACAGCTGGCTTTGGTTCTGCAGTGCATGACATTGCACCTGATGCAACCACATTTGACATGAATGGATACTTGGTATGTTTCATTTCCATACAGCAATGATAAATGGATGAAAAATGATTAGGCTTTCAGGTACCTGAATCTGTCACTCTGTTTGAAGTGTTTTGTAACCTAAATAGTTTTCAGAATAAACCTTTTACTCAATCAATATTTGATAACTAAAAACTTGTAAAATGTGTAAATATATATATATATTTTCAACAAGTACTTAGTTATGGCTTTCTCATGTCGAAACAACGAGAGTACGTTCAGAGCCACTGACACTGTGATTGACACAGTAGGATATGCGATTGCGACATGGCTTGTTTCTAAATTTAACCAGAATAGCGTAATGGCGCATTAGATAGTCCCTTTAAATCACCCTCTAATCCTACAGATCTCTTGACCAACCAAGGTGAACAAAAGCAAGGCTCTTGCTATTTTACTATTTGACAGAGACAGCAAGGCAATACGAAAAGGAAGGGGGTAGCCTAATAACTCACTCACCATTTTTTTTTAAATACAAATATTTCCCATCACTTTGCAATATCAAATGACTTTCCGAACAAGTATTGTGATTCAAATTGCAAGACTATCACCTGTCGTGGATATGCACATGTATATTCCGTTCTTTTTCCGTCAGTTGACATTGGTAAAATAAAGCTACAAAGTACAGTGTCTACTGCTAGTCAAATTACTGTTGAATGTTGATACAGCGACAGCACTTGATCGATAGTTAACGGTGTGTAACTCCAGAGCTCCACGATGTCGAACCCATAGAAATATTTGATCCACGAGCCGTCGTACTGTAATATCACTTTGTAATTGGTCGGCAGAAGTCAAACGTCATCCAATGGCAACTTCTCTTTCAAGCAGGTGCTATTCCCCTACAATGTTCTATGATACATCATGATCGATTAAATGGCATTTGATTTGCAGTCGATAATGAAATGCACAATAATTGTATCTTTGACATTTTAGCACATTTAACTTAGTTTGTATCAATCTTTGACATTTTTGAAGAAGGGATTAGTAACTAGTTTTGCCACAAGGAGGGGCCACTGGCCTCGGGAAAATATTACCGGTAAACTACTGTTGATTCCCCTTCATGACTTTGCTAAAAGATGCTCAGTTGATCCCAATACATAACTTCAATAACTGTCTCTTTGTTGAAGATTTTAAATGAACAATATTACATCTAGAAATACTCTCCCGCATCCTTTAATTGTGTTGGGTTTAGAATATTATATCAAATCATTTAGATTTAAGTGTTCCAAGGTGGTTGGATGAGTATATGCACTGGGTGGAGATGTCAGTTTACTATAATATCACTTCTCATAAAATAATACAATTATATTTTTCTATGGCTCCCCTTAAACCCTTTGGTACTGTTCCCTTTACTTTCAGCTCCAGCAGCAGCAGCAGCAGTAGCCTAACCCCTAATTCAGCACATTAGCTCATGAGTTTTCCTCTCCAGGCCAGGGCTGGCCCATAAGGCCCCCACTGTTGTTTTCCAAACTTAACTAGGCCATAAAATCAGCTGAGCTCTGAGCAGGAGGGCAGTATTGGGTCTATTACCAGGGACCAAACAGACATCTTGCCCCAAATTTGAGTCCTCCCTATTATGTCACACATTAAGTAGTCAAATGTGGGGCAGGCAGACAGATAAGCCACTTGGGAGTGACAAAGCTGGCTCCATAAAAGTAATGGTTTGGTGGGTGGGGATTGGCAAAAAGAGAGAAAAATGATTTATCTATCTAGAATCTAGAATCATCTACAAATGCATGTCACACTTTGGTTGATGAGGGAGCAAACACAATACCTATGTTTAAGTACATAGGGACTGTGGAAAGCTCTTGCTGACAACTGACATCCTCTGAAGGACAGCTAATAGACGTCTAATAGACTAAATACCTGCTAAACTGCAGCCGAAACGTGATTTTAAGATTTAAGACAGCTCTTTTCATGGCTCAAGTCTCGCTTTTATTTGTTATCCTTGGATTCGTTTTCTGTGCTCAGATTTGCTCTTGTGTGCTATTAAAATAAATGTCATTAAGCCTTGGCAAAGGCTCCTGTGTTTCACGTCTCACTGAAATATCATACCACGTTTTAGAGTTATTTGAATAAGAGAGGCAAACTCCTCCAGCTGCCTTTGATCCAGTGAGACTTTACAGCTCTCACTGGTTGACTATCAATCTAAAAACGTTATGTCTTAGTGGAGGAGTTACTTATCTCAACTGGCTCAGTTCAGACTCCAGACAGACATGAGCTCTATTAGCTAAATGGTTCTATTTTTATTCAGGGTTATTTTCTTCCCATCTGTATGGTTTTGCATCCCTGGTTAATATCATTAGCTGGTTGTGGGTGTGTTGTGACACGTTTGAGAACTGCGTTGGTAGGGATAGATAAATGGACCTCTATGGAGATTCCCAACAGTGTATGTCTCTCTGAGCAATTGTCGTCACCAGGAACCTGGTGGTTGAAGGTTCCACACATTTTTTCCGAAAGTCTTCCGAGTTTAGCACCGTCATGGTGGTCAAAGACTCCTTTCACCCCTGATGATCCCACAGAGGACCACCAGCCGTCCCCAGAGCCAGGCTGTGGCCAGTGCCTGAGTGTGGTCTCCTCACTGGGGCCAAAGATCTCACCTTCTCCCTTCCAGCTCCTGCATTGGTGGCTCTCTTGTCGAAGGGCGGCAGGTGTGTGGCTAACTGACTATGTAAAGTTTGAGGGTTTATAGTGCAGACAGAGTGACGGGAAGACTCAGGGTGGATCCACTGCGTGTGTTTTACATAAATGGCGTACGTGAGCATACACACACACACACACACACACACACACACACACACACACACACACACACACACACACACACACACACACACACACACACACACACACACACACACACACACACACACACACACACACACACACACACACACACACAAATGTAATACAGTGATTTTAATAGTAGTGTAGGCAGGGGAATCTGAGCATTTTAACAGCTGCAGAAAGAGCTCTATGTGGTCGGTCCATCTCTCTCCACCACCCTCCTTCATACATAGTTACACACCTTTAAGAGAGGCCCCAGCGCCATCCAATGCAAATATTAGAGAATCTGTAAAGAATGTACCTCAGGCCTCCGGTGGAAAACTCTTTCTCTCTTCCCCACTGTACCATAACATAGCACACGGCCCACAAAAAGACTCAAGCCATGCAAATCAGTTGAGGGACAGAAAGTCTCATACTAATGAATGTACACTAGATCATATTAATTCTCAATCGGCGTATACATATAGACCTCTGACATCTTTCCTTTTCTCACGTAAAGAGAATGACCTTGGATGACCTCTCTTAGCCGTCCTCTCCCTAGTTATCACCCTAGTTAAGCTGCTGAATTGTTAAAGTTTGCCCATTACAAGCAAAGTGTCCAAAGTCAACTGTTCCAATAGGCTTTTAAGGTCTCAGTAATTGTTGCAATAGTTAGTGTGTGTGAACATGTTTAATTGGCTCAGTTTTATAAACAAGCCTGTAAAACAGTAAAAAGAGTTATGTTTGGTTTATTCCAACTGGTTTCCTTATGTCACTTTTATATTAAACCCTGATGATTGGGCGTGTGCTGTTTAGTCTCTGGCTGTAGTGTATAGTACACTGCTCAAAAAAATAAAGGGAACACTTAAACAACACAATGTAACTCCAAGTCAATCACACTTCTGTGAAATCAAACTGTCCACTTAGGAAGCAACACTGATTGACAATAAATTTCACATGCTGTTGTGCAAATGGAATAGACAAAAGGTGGAAATTATAGGCAATTAGCAAGACACCCCCAATAAAGGAGTGGTTCTGCAGGTGGTGACCACAGACCCCTTCTCAGTTCCTATGCTTCCTGGCTGATGTTTTGGTCACTTTTGAATGCTGGCGGTGCTTTCACTCTAGTGGTAGCATGAGACGGAGTCTACAACCCACACAAGTGGCTCAGGTAGTGCAGCTCATCCAGGATGGCACATCAATGCGAGCTGTGGCAAGAAGGTTTGCTGTGTCTGTCAGCGTAGTGTCCAGAGCATGGAGGCGCTACCAGGAGACAGGCCAGTACATCAGGAGACGTGGAGGAGGCCGTAGGAGGGCAACAACCCAGCAGCAGGACCGCTACCTCCGCCTTTGTGCAAGGAGGAGCAGGTGGAGCACTGCCAGAGCCCTGCAAAATGACCTCCAGCAGGCCACAAATGTGCATGTGTGTGCTCAAACGGTCAGAAACAGACTCCATGAGGGTGGTATGAGGACCCGTGGTCCACAGGTGGGGGTTGTGCTTACAGCCCAACACCGTGCAGGACGTTTGGCATTTGCCAGAGAACACCAAGACTGGCAAATTCGCCACTGGCGCCCTGTGCTCTTCACAGATGAAAGCAGGTTCACACTGAGCACATGAGCACATGTGACAGACGTGACAGAGTCTGGAGACGCCGTGGAGAACGTTCTGCTGCCAGCAACATCCTCCAGCATGACCGGTTTGGCGGTGGGTCAGTCATGGTGTGGGGTGGCATTTCTTTGGGGGGCCGCACAGCCCTCCATGTGCTCGCCAGAGGTAGCCTGACTGCCATTAGGTACCGAGATGAGATCCTCAGACCCCTTGTGAGATCATATGCTGGTGCGGTTGGCCCTGGGTTCCTCCTAATGCAAGACAATGCTAGACCTCATGTGGCTGGAGTGTGTCAGCAGTTCCTGCAAGAGGAAGGCATTGATGCTATGGACTGGCCCGCCCGTTCCCCAGACCTGAATCCAATTGAGCACATCTGGGACATCATGTCTCGCTCCATCCACCAACGCCACGTTGCACCACAGACTGTCCAGGAGTTGGCGGATGCTTTAGTCCAGGTCTGGGAGGAGATCCCTCAGGAGACCATCCGCCACCTCATCAGGAGCATGCCCAGGCGTTGTAGGGAGGTCATACAGGCACGTGGAGGCCACACACACTACTGAGCCTCATTTTGACTTGTTTTAAGGACATTACATCAAAGTTGGATCAGCCTGTAGTGTGGTTTTCCACTTTAATTTTGAGTGTGACTCCAAATCCAGACCTCCATGGGTTGATCATTTTGATTTCCATTTATCATTTTTGTGTGATTTTGTTGTCAGCACATTCAACTATGTAAAGAAAAAAGTATTTAATAAGAATATTTCATTCATTCAGATCTAGGATGTGTTATTTTAGTGTTCCCTTTATTTTTTTGAGCAGTGTAGTTATATATACTATGTATCAATGATTCTTGAGACCAACATGATATCAAAGGAAAATGTCATCCTGGCATGTTTTAGCAAAAAGGTCACAGTAACTGATGTTTTTCTCAATACAATGCAATCAATGGGAAAATATGTGTGTCATGGGTTTGATGGTTTTCTAAGTACATTGCAGTCAATGTGAATAGATGTGCCACAGGGCTGATGTTTTTCTCAATACATTGGAGTCAATTGGAAAATATTAGTGTCACAGGGTTGATCTCTTGTCTGTCTCTCTCCCACTCTCTTTTTTATCCCCCTCATTCTCTTCTTTCACCCCCTTTCCCCCTCTTTCACCCTCTCTGTCTCTCTCTCTCCATTGCTCTCTCCCCCTCCTTTACCTTCCTCCACCTCCTCTCATCTCCCTCTCCCTCCTCTCTCCTCGTCTCTCCTTCACCCTCTCCCCCTCTCTCTCCCCTTCCCTCACTCTCCCCCCTCTCTCTCTCCTTCCCCCCTCCATTCTCTCTACCTCCTTCTTTCCCTGCCTCCCCCTCCTCTACTCTCTCTATCCCCTCTCTCTCTCCCTCCACTCCCTTCCCATCCCTCCTTCACCCCTCTATCTCTCCCCCCTTTTTCCCCCTTCCTTACTCTCCCCCTTTTCTCTCTCTCCTCCCCCCGCCATTCGCTCTCTCTCATCTCTCTCTCTCTCTCTCTCCCTCACTCACTCCCACAAACAGACAGACATACTCTGACAAACAACCACAGACATGCAGACAGACTTGCAGGCAGATACAGACAGTTTCAAGTGAAATCATAACAAGGCTCTTAGTTTCTAGAACTGCAAGATCATTGTGTTCAATGGAGGTCAAAAATGCTTTTGGGTCTATTAACTTCAAAGTTCATAGGCCGGGTCCCGCGGTCACAAATTATCTACAATTTGGGAAGATTAAACCTTTTTAAACCTTTGAAACCGCACATATGACCCCAATTAAGTTACTTTCTGTAAAATTGAATGTATGGCCCCTATGGACCTTCTTTAACAATGCAAATCTTTACATTAAGAATAGAACGTTCTAGAGGATGGAAGACAGTGTTTTTGTGTAACTGCAGGAAGAGAATAAAGGACAATGTTGAAGATTAATTAAGACACAGGAAGCTGAACCTAAACACAGGACATCTCTATAAGGTCATGATTGGTTGTGTGCAAAGACGGTTAGCTAGCTCAATCGTGGGGGCATCATGGTTATGTGAGGGCTGTAGGTAATGCTTTTCTATAGAAGAACAGCCTTGTTCTCTGTGAGACCAAGTTTTCACTGTGAAGAGTTAATTTCACCTGGTCAGATGTAGGCTTGCATTCATTGGGAGTGTCTGTTGAACGATCCCATGAGTAAATTCTGTTTGTAGCCTCGAAAGCACATTAAGTAAAGGTCGGGCTTCAAGTGGGGCCTACTTTTCTACCATATAGTGGGGGGATGTATTAATTGTTCATTGGATGAAGGCCAGGGTTATGTCAAGGGTTGAGGCCCTAACCCTAACCCTCGCTTCATCTGTAACTCTAGTTTACACTAAACCTAGCCTCAACCCTAACCCTCGCTTCATCTCTAACTCTAGCTTATACTAGCCCTAACCCTAACCCTCACTTCATCTCTAACTCTAGTTTATACTAAACCTAGCTTATACTAAACCTAACCCTAACTCTCGCTTCATCTCTAACTCTATGTTAAACTCAACCTAGCCCTAACCCTAACACTCGCTTCATCTCTAACTCTAGCTTATACTAAACCTAGCCCTAATGCTTGCTCCTTCTTTATCTCTAGCTTATACTAAACCTAGCCTCAACCCCATCCCTTGCTTGATCTCTAACTCTAGCTTATACTAAACCTAGCCCTAATGCTTGCTCCTTCTTTATCTCTAGCTTATACTAAACCTAGCCTCAACCCCATCCCTTGCTTGATCTCTAACTCTAGCTTATACTAAACCTAGCCCTAAACCTAACCCTCGCTTCATCTCTAACTCTAGCATATACTAACCCTAGCCTCAACCCTAACCCTAGCTTCATCTCTAACTCTAGCTTATACTAAACCTAACCCTAACCCTCGCTTCATCTCTAACTCTAGTTTATACTGATCCTAGCCCTAACCGTAACCCTCGCTTAATCTCTAGCTCTAGCTTATATTAAACCTAGCCCTAACCCTTGCTTCATCTCTAACTCCAGCTTATACTAAACCTAGCCCTAACCCTCGCTTCATTTCTAACTCTAGCTTATACTAAACCTAGCCTCAACCCTAACCCTAACCCTTGCTTCATCTCTAACTCTAGCTTATACTAAACCTAACCCTAACCCTCACCTCATCTCTAACTCTAGTTTATACTGATCCTAGCCCTAACCCTTGCTTCATATCTAACTCCAGTCTATACTAAACCTAGCCCTAACCCTCTCTTCATCTCTAACTCTAGTTTATACTAAACCTAGCCTCAACCCTAACCCTCGCTTCATCTCTAACTCTAGCTTATACTAAACCTAACCCTAACCTCATCTCTAACTCTAGTTTATACTGATCCTAGCCCTAACCCTAACCCTTGCTTCATATCTAACTCCAGTTTATACTAAACCTAGCCCTAACCCTCTCTTCATCTCTAACTCTAGCTTATACTAAATCTAGCCTCAACCCTAACCCTCGCTTCATCTCTAACTCTAGCTTATACTAAATCTAGCCTCAACCCTAACCCTCGCTTCATCTCTAACTCTAGCTTATACTAAACCTACCCTTAACCCTAACCCTCGCTTCTTTTCCACATCTTGGCTCAAACCTAACCCTCGCCATAACCCTAACCCTAACTTCTTGTCCACATCTCTGAGCCAAGATGTGGAGGGCTAGAGTTATGGCTAGATTTGGGTTGAGCCGGGATATGGACATGAAGCTATGGATAGGTTTACGGTTGAGTTTAGAGTTTGTCTGTCTGTCCTGCCTGTCTGTCTGTCTCTCTTTCTCTCTCTGTCTGTGAGTGGATATGTCTGTCTGAGAAAGAGATGAGGGAGGGAGAGAGAGAGGAGGGTGTCATGTCTGTGATGCCTTTCTCTATGCATACATATTGTGATGCTAATCTTTCCCCATTGAACATGATGTATTCATTTAGGCATCAACCTTGTGACACTTATTTTTTTCCCATTGACTGCAATGTATTGACATACGTGTCAACACTGTGACACCTTTTCCCATTGACTGCAATTTATTGACATCAGATTGAATTGGTTGACACTTATCTTTCGCCATTGACTCCAATATATTGACATAAACGACAACCCTGTGACACTCATCTTTTTCATTGAATGCAATGTATTGACATAATTGTAAACCCTGTGGCACTCATGTTTTCCCAATGACTGCAATGTATTGAGAAAAACGTCAACCCTGTGACACTCATCTTTTCCTATTGAATGCAATGTATTGAGAAAAACGTCAGCTACTGTGGCATTTGGATGACATTTTCAGGCTGATAATGGGCTGTTCAGGCAGCATCAAAACTCATGATAATAAAACAAATTCAGTCATGAATCAGTCCCTTTCATTCATTCCCATTGACTTTCAAGTTTTGTGATATGGATGTGTATGTAGTGTGCCGTGTGTTGCAGACCAATCAGTCAGAGGAACCCGCTGGTCTCCTTTTCTGGGATCGGTTTCCCTCCAGATACAGCCTGTTCTACCGGTGATTACAGACCACAGGGAGTCGTGACTTTTTCAATGAAATATATTCAAAAACATATAGCCCAAGCACTTTTGTATGGAAAGAATGTACATTTCTCTGTAAAGGAAAAAAAGACCACTTGGAAATTTGGACAGATTCCATTCCAGTTCCCCCCTCCCCCTCTCTTCCACTTTTCTTTCTCTTTCCCTCTCCCCCAACCTTCCCTCCCCCTCACCTTCTCTTCTTCCCTTCTCTCTGTCCTGTATGGCTTTCAGCAATGCGTTTCTCGCTGGCTGTTCCAATGCCTCTCACTAACTCTCTGCTTCGTCTGCATTTTTTAAGTCTCCAAAACCACACAAAATAAACCATAATTACTTTTCTTTTTTTCCATTAATACTTGTTTTGATCAACAGTAAAATTAGAAAAACATCCACACAGCCTGGAGTACATAAGTCAGCTGTGAAAGCGCAATACATGATGCATGATGCACAAATATAGTGAATAGAAAACCCAATGTTTTCTGTTGGATGAGTTACAGCTTCACCTTGGCGCCTGGTTTATTTCAAACATATAAAAAATATCTTACGGTACATAAATCATAAAAGCATCAGAAGATGGAGAAGTTGGAACAAAGTAGATTGAATGCTTTCTTAAGACGTTATTACAAGTAAAGATATTTACACACCTCTAAAATAGGCAACATTTTACCTCTAGAATGGATATACAGTATCAATGCCATACCATAGGTCAGTTGTTTTGATTTCTTCTCCATTGTAACTGATATGTCTGGTACTCCTTGCTCTAATTCTAGTGCTGCCAGTGATGCCTGGATATTAGTAGTTTCTAAAGGAAGTGCTGAGGGTCTCTTGGCCTGCAGGATAAACCTGTCGTCTGCCTGCAAATTAGCTTCACATGTGAAATACTATGCCACCTCACACAATGAGGTCACACAATGTTTGTAGTCAATGTCTGTGAGTGGGTTTGAGATAGGCAGTACTGTACATGTGTTGGTTGAGGGTTAGGATGGTCATGGTTCTCCCTCTCTAGTCTCAGTCTATGGGTCTGACCATCATGCGGACTCCCTTCATAGAGTAGAATCCTCCGCCGTAGTCCGCCCAGAAGATTCCGTCCTGAAACTTGCTGCGGTAGACCCCACCGGAGTACCAAACACCGTTCAGATTGGCCTGGCCACAGGAGTTGTACCACCAGCCTCCCTTATGGAAGTGTGCACAGTTACCTGCATCGAGAGAATATAAATAGTCCATTAAAAGATACCCATTGAGTTTGCTCATATGCGTTCTTAAGGACCTACTGGATGTCTTACGTGTTTAGCCAACAGTGTATCATTTGATTGATTGACCCACCTGAGAATGCGTCCTTGTCTTGGTCCAGTGTGGTGAACTGCTTGCCGTTGTGGCTGCTGAGTGAGTCACCAGCGTTTCCCTGATAGGTGCCCAGCCTCAGGCGGTAGCCCTCGCTCTCAGGCTCCAGGTGAAAGCTGCTGTATTCAGCATACACCTTCTTCCCCACCCAGTCCTCCAGCTCCACTAGAAGTCTGTAGGCAGACTGCTTCCCTAAGTTGTAGATCCCAAGCAACCCCAGCCAGTACTCACCGTCTATGTTACCAAATCCATTCTGAGAAAGGAGGGGACAGAGATAAAAAAATGAGTCATTGGTTTTGTAGTCAGAGTGGTTTAAAAAGAGGAATGTTAAAATAAGGAACACTAAATCAACTTTTGTCAAAAAGTACTTTTGGAAGACAAGACCAGTAATCTCGGCCAATCATCTAATTTACTTTTTGATTCTCCTGCAAGTTAGTATTAATCTTCTTTGGACAAAATAATATATAAGACAAACAATAATTTGATATTCGCATTGAATTACTGTACTGTAATTAAAAGTGGCTATACAGATGAAACTAAAGACATTGTGGAATCTATACGGGAAAATAATAAGCATCAATCTTAGAAATGGGTGCTTTCATTGTTCATATTTCAACCCCAAACAATAGTTGGAATCCCTGCTAATGGTGATGACACTGTCCCCCTGTGTGTGCTGAAAAACCATGACCAATCTGTATCTGGCTGTTCTCCTCAGAGCACTTCACACTAAATGGCTGTGGTCTGATTTGGTTTCTGATTGCGAATTAAGTAGTACAGCCGGGAATTATGATTGTCCTGGGCCTCCACTGGTGCTGTGTGTGTGTGTTCGCGTGTGTATGCACGCATATGTGTTTATATGTGGTGGATTGGTGGTTGAAGATTGATTCACAACCACTCATCTATGTTGAGGAGAGTTATTAAGTTCCAGTTAAACCTACGCTAGCTAGCCTGGCAGAGCTATATGGAACGCTGAATTAAATCATCAAGCAAGAAGCAAGGCCAACGCAGATACAGTTCATCCTTAAGATGTACTGGATGGATGTAGCTAGCAGAGCTATGGTGGTTTGGAACGTCAATGTTGGAGATTGAGCAGTGGAACATACCTTCCTGCTGGGCCTTCCTATGTTTCATAGTGGCAATCTCAAACTTAATCTCTTCAGCATGAATATGCTGAAACACACATTATATTATAAGTGAAAACACGAGGGGACCAGGCCTTGGAAAGGATCCCGAGACACCAGACCAGACCAGTTCCTTTGGATAGGTCATATAACGGCACCATTGTTGTCTCTGGCTTAAAGGTTTTGTAAGAGGCGATTGGACAGGCAGAGGTGTCTTTGTCATTGTCACCTTGTAGGCGTCCCAGTTCCTGAAGAAGTTGACGGAGCCATCCCTCCTGCTCTGGATGACAGTCCAGCCTCCATTGTCCAGGCCCTGCTCACACCACACCTGCATGGGCCTCTCTGCCTCGTCAGGTTTCAGCAGGTACATACCACTGGTGCTATGGCCAGCCTCCTGCGCCTGAAGACAGTCCCTGAAAGGACCTGGGGCAGGATGGATGGAGGGATGAAGGGAGAGATGGAGGCAGAGATGGAGGAACGGGGAAGAGATGAAGGAACAGAGGGAGTGATGGAGGGATGTAGCTGTTACAGACTTTTAATCACCAACCAAATGTAAGCAGCTAAACCAGTGAGTTTGTTTGGAACCAATTGATTATTCTAGTTTACCTCTTACATTTGTCTTAGAGAAGATGTGGACAGTTAAAATCAGTGACTCACTGGGCGCAGATGTCATTTCAACGTCTAGTTCTGATTTACATTTGGTGGAGTTGTCAATTAACGTGAATTCAACGTGAAATCAGTCAAATCATTTCATCAGGATTTAGGTTCAACTTTGGGTGGAAAAAAATACTAAGTTCCTTTACATTGATGACTTTTTGCAAATCCAATCAGTTTTCCACGTTGATTCAACATCACCTTGAATTTACGTGGAAACGATGTTGATTTAACCAGTTTTTGCCCAGTGGGTAAATTGTATAATGTGAGATGAATCTTTTCCTAGTTTATAGAGGTGGGTAGCTACTGTATTAGTCTGTATTAGCCTGAGCAAGCAGTGGTGAAGTAAACCAGAAGTGCTGCTACTTTGTGGTTAGGGGAAGGAAACCATGTCATTCCAGCCTGGCTTCTGTCCATGCTTAGCATGAGAGGGAGCAGTCCTGGAGAGGGTTCGCTTTCATACAGAGCTGCCTTCAAGTCACACATGCTTTATTATTCTAAATGTGTCAGGAATTTTGTTTGATGAGTAGAATCGCACAGGCTTTTCCTTTCTTTCTTCTGATTTCAGACAAGACAACATTTTTATTTCCATCGAGGTCTTTCTTTCTGGTGAGCAGCACCAAACCTAGTTCCAGGTGAACCTAGTTCCAGCTAAACCTAGTTCCAGCTGATATGCAAATGTTTCATAATAAATACTCAGTCTAAGAAGAAAATGAACCTGCTGTTATTCCATTCATACACCCATTGGTCTGAGGTTGTGAGGTTAATTTAGAAATACCTGTTTTACCCTTGGTACCAACCACCCACCCCACCACACATCCCACCAACCACCCAACCTATCAAATGACTCAATCAATCAACCCACCCACCCTCTGCGCTGAAGTTGCCCTGCGGAGCCGTCCGGAGCTCCAGGGTGCCTCCTGTGGGTGCCGGCCCCACTCGGGAGCCCCTGTCTCTGGGGAACGCCCGGCTATGGTCCCTCTGGATCTCGTTGGTGAACCTTGGGATGCTAACCGGTATGTTCTCCGGCACTACCTGTACCAGCGGTGGGCCCTGAGGAGGCTGATCCTGCCGCCGGCCGTACACCTGTAGACAGCGCTCCTCCAGGGCACCAATCAGAACCGACTGGTTGTTGACCATGGCGGAGAGCGTGGCGTATCGGACCTCCAGGTCTCGGTAGCGGGCTGCCAGACGTAGGGACTCTGCTGTGGCGTTGAGAATGCGTCCCTCCAGCTGAGCCAGCTCCAGAGAGTTGTCTCTCTTCCTGATGATCTCATGAAGCAGCTGCATGTAAAGCTGGGTCACCCTGGAGTTCATGTTCCTGCTCTCCTTCCTCAGCAGCTTCATCTCGTTTACCATGTCCCCGTCCACATCTACCACCAGCTTCAGGTTGTCCATCTCCTGTCTCTGTTTGGAGAGCAGGTCTCTCACTGCCGCCACGTCTAGGCGGGTCACGCGATCCTTGTCCGTGTGTAGGCCCCGGCTGGCGCAGATGGGCCCTGTGATCTTCTGCTCAGGAACCAGGAAGGTGTACGAGCACTTTTTGGGTGGTTCTCCTGTGTCCTCTGGGGCCCTTCGTCTCCGGGTCAGGATGGGGGATCTGAGGCCCTCACTGCTGCCCAAGACAGACAGCCCAAGCAGGACAAACAGGCATAAAGCTCTGGGCCCCATGGTCAGTCTCTTGGTTACTCTTCTCTTCTTCTGCTCCTCTGCAGCTGACGGCTGTGTCACTGTTGCACCTAAAACAGACGGGAAAGCGGGGCAATATGTGGTTGAATTCTTAGCAGTGGTGTGTGCACTGCAGAGCAGGCATGCAGAAATATGTTATCACAGCTCCAATTCTGGCTTCAGTTCATTTACTCTTGGGTGTTCCTTCATGCTACTGAGCCTAACCATCTCTGGGTGTGTTTGGTTAGCTCCTGTTCTCATCTCCCCTGCTTAATTAAGCTTCTCCAAAAGCTTCCAGGTTGTATCTTTAGATTTGAGAAAAGGGCTATAGAAAACCTTTGTATTATTATTATGTGGAGGGATACAGTTAGAAAAAGTCTGGACTCTTCCATAAAAAAGTCTGAAAACCAAGTAGAGAATTTTTGTTTGGCATTAAAGGAAGGCAAACATGTAGCCCCAATTCTAAATAAAATAAAAAAGTCTCGGAAAGACCTGTGCACCTCTTTGGCACCAGTTGGAGGACAATGATTGTTTCAGACTGACCCATTTGACTCTCATTCTATTTCTCCTGGCTGGCCTAAATATGGAGACATTTGGCACCGGCTGAATTTGGTACAGAATTAAAGAGCTGGATGTGTGAGACTGTGAGCATGAATCTCCTGGTTTATGAGTAATGTTTTCTGGGAATCTATTTTAAGAGGTGAGCCTCACATTTTGAACTTATTGGTCTTGACAGCACAAAGAATGGAGAGCAGGGAGGGGTGCTGTTAAAAAATGCATGTTAAGTAAAAAACCCCTCCTTTTCAATAGATAGCTTGGCTTGCCTCCGGGCATTCAGATTGCTAACAGCGGGCCAAACGTTAGACTGATGTTGCACTTCGGCCAAACCACAACTAGAATGGCGTATGCAGAGGATGTGGGCCAAAAAGGTTAAATAACCCTCAACCATCCAACATTTTTGACAGGCGCACATTATGACCTACTTCACATCAATAGGCTACCCATCAAAACAAATCCCCTGGATTCAAACATACTGAGGAAGCAAGGACTCACCGTCTCTTGGATGGAAAAAGAAGTGGGGGCACTCAATCATTTCTGCCTGCGGTCTTTCATGAAATATTCTAAGCTGCATTGAAGGGTCCCGTTCCAACAATACTTAATGGGAGGATGGTGGCAGCATTACCTAAACCAAAATGGTTGTGGTGACAAAATTGTTCCCTTTGTCACTATCAAGAGAGAGAAACATTGTTTTGCTGCCTGACTTTGAGCAGTAGACAACATAACATTTTCTTTATTTATGTACTATTGATTTAGTTATTTATCATTACCAGTACAGCACTGGAAATCCATAAATTTCCTTTGTGTCAGGCTTTCAGACAAATCAAATCAAAAACACCCAAATACAGACTAACAGATGAAGAATAGTTTTAAGGAAAGTTGGAGGAGAGATTTAGAAAGTGATATTAGAATTTGAGACTTGGTTCTTGAGCATAAGCCATCAGCTCTCTCTGTCTCTCTCCTTCTTTTAGTAAAAACACTCATTCATGATCACTCTCAATAATTTGGCTTCGGTGATTGACCCTTCTTAAAAGTTAGTCCCAAACCCCAATTACAGACTCAGACTCAGGTCGCAGATAAGTGACAATGTTTACACAAAAGGCTCAGTATGAGAATCACAGGACTATTCATCTAATAGTGTGTTATTACTGCTATATGTGTCTGTCGCTAACACCCTAGGCCTGCTGGTCTTCATCAAGTCAGCCACAGTCAGAGCATTACATTTTTAATTGACTTATAAAAAAAAGTATCCAAAGTACATTTTCCTACTCAGGCAGAGCCAGACGAATAGCTCATCAATATTAATGGGGCGGTTTGCATCCAGACAGGTCAAACTTGCGGTGACTGTCCTACAGTACAGTAGGCTAGCAGAGGACAGTGCCAGTCTTTGGGTGAATGCCCTCCAGTGCCAGCGGGTCACTGGCTGTTCTGTTGTGACTCAAGTGTGTCTGTCCATTCACTGGCAGGCCCAGGGGGGATGTTTGCTCAGACTTTTTTTCCCTACCTAGTGTCTGTCTAATGGCTGACGCTTGTAAGTTAATAAACCATTAATAACAGTTAATACACCTTTAATAGCAGCTACTAAAGAGGTAATAAACAGAAAATAAATGAGAACACGAGTGTATTACAATAAATAAATTAACAATTAATTGTGGTGAATGGTGCCAGTTCTGGGAGGCTTCTATTAAAAGTACAAGCCATTTGTAATGACATTTCTACAAAATAAATTACTTAAATATAATAGACCCCAATTTGGCAATCACAGAAAATAAACAACCACGTACCCATGGCGATGACAGATAAGATCTACAAACTATCTCTGGTCTGAACAATACCGGAACTGGAATTTTCCATTGAGGCATCTGTTGAACAAAGTTTAAGAAAAGACAGACAGGACAGGATAGGCCACATGAAAAGAAAAGTGTGTACACACCTGTAGCTATGTGTGAAGACAGCCTGTGCGTCTCAACGTTGTTTGCTTCTTCCGCTGGTGCTTGTTAGAGGCTTGTGGGGGCCGATGTCTCAGTCTCAGTTGTGGCTCCTGTATAGCAGCATGCTCTTCAGTCTCCTGCCTTCTCCTTAGTACTGGTCTCTGTCCCTCTCTCTCTCTGGCCTCACAAACTGGTTAGTGAATATCTGTGGCATTCACACACACACACACTCACACACTCACAGTAGGATGGAGGCTGGTCCAGAAAGTTTGAGCTAGCCTGGGGGGATGGTGAGTTTTTCCCTCTGGAGTGGTAGGTTGTCCTGCCTACTACCTCTGTCATAGTGCTCCTAAAGAATAAGAGAACTCCTCCTATTATAAGGTTCCAATTGCTAATGAAAGAAAAAAAGAAAAGAGCAAAATACACTAAGCCTGGGTGCCTGGAATTGGTATGTGGTGATGACACCCACTCAGGATCACACACACATACTCACTCTTGCCATCGCAGCTTAGAGCATGGAATATGTCTCACTCACACAAACTCTCTCTCAGTCAGGCATAAACATTCAATCTGTGGTTAAACTAGGAAACTTTCCCATATACGCCATACACACACTTGTTATTAACAACTCTCAATCAATTTTATTTTAGCAAAGCTCTTTGAACATTTCTCACTCATACATACTCCATCTCTGTCAAAAACACTGGTCCTAGAAGTCCTCTTAAAAGAATCATAGGGCTATTGGCAGCTGTGTTTATTTATGTGGAGGTCTTAGCAGACAAAGACGTCTTTAGACAAAATGTTTGGGACGTAAATCCCAAGGGAGGAAATCATTTTGTAGTGTGGGAGAAGGTATCACTTGGAAGATATTGGGATGGGGGACTAGAAAACTTTCTTGACTGCGGTGTGTGTTTATATGTTTTAGTTTCTCTCAAAGGTGGTCGTTTGAATATAAAAAGAGGTCTCTAAATAAATTATATCAGAATGTAGGAGGACTTAACTCTGGAGAAAAGGTCCCTTATGAAAGTGAAGGACACACACGAAGCATGTAGCATTTATGTATTATATATATTTTTTTATTTAACTAGGCAAGTCAGTTAAGAACAAATTATTATTTACAATGACGGCCTAGTCCGGCCAAACCCGGACGATGCTGGGCCAATTGTGCGCCGCCCAATGGGACTCCCAATCACGGCAGGTTGTGATACAGGCTAGCAATTGATTTCATGCTTTCTTCACCCCTCAAACCTCTTTCAGGAACCTGTTACAAATCACATTCACAGATTATATTTTATTATTGTGCCATAGTCCTCAATAAAAAAGTAAAGTCAGGAATTATAGTCAATGAAATTGTTTTTATTGCCCTATTGTGTTGTGTTGCTCTGTTGGATTTAGACACTGTATTTTTTTTAAATTGTATTTTATATTTTTATTTAACCTTTAATTAACTAGACAAGTCAGTTAAGAACAAATTCTTATTTACAATGACGGCCTTGTGCACCGCCCTATGGGACTCCCAATCACGGCAGGATGTTATGGGACTCCCAATCACGGCAGGATGTGATACAGCCTAGATGTGATACTGTAGGCTAGTGATCCAGAGGTACATCTGAATTTTATTTTGCTTCTTTATAGACCCCTTTCCTCCAGTCTATACAAGTATGGATCAACCACAAGGAAAGGTTTTAAATAATTATAAATGTTTTTAATGTCCAAGAAACAGCAAGTGAAAGCCAAACTGAGTGATCTTCTATGAGTGCAAGAATGGGTATTAATCATGTCTCGTTGTCTTGAGATTTTCATATTTTTTTGTGGTGAAAAGATAGTCTTTCCAAAGGCAACTTTTGTACATAATACACTAAATTGCACCTATAGCTATGTTCAATGTTGGACTGTAAAACCTAAATCATATCTTTTATTTATTTATTTCACCTTTATTTAACCAGGTAGGCCAGTTGAGAACAAGTTCTCATTTGCAACTGCGACCTGGCCAAGATAAAGCATAGCAATTCGACACATACAACAACACAGAGTTACACATGGAATAAACAAAACATACAGTCAATAATACAGTTGAAAAATAAGTCTATATACAATGTGAGAAAATTAGGTAAGATAAGGTAGGTAAAGGCAAAATAAGGCCATGGTGGCGAGGTAAATACAATATAGCAAGTAAAACACTGGAATGGTAGATTTGCAGTGGAAGAATGTGTAAAGTAGAAATAGAAATAATGGCGTGCAAAGGAGCAAAATAAATAAATACAGTAGGGGAAGAGGTAGTTGTTTGGGCTAAATTATAGATGGGCTATATACAGGTGCAGTAATCTGTGAGCTGCTCTGACAGCTGGTGCTTAAAGCTAGTGAGGGAGATAAGTGTTTCCAGCTTCAGAGATTTTTGCAGTTCGTTCCAGTCATTGGCAGCAGAGAACTGGAAGGAAAGACGACCAAAGGAGGAATTGGCTTTGGGGGTGACCAGTGAGATATACCTGCTGGAACGCGTGCTATGAGTGGGTGCTGCTATGGTGACCAGTGAGCTGAGATAAGGCGGGGCTTTACCTAGCAGAGACTTGTAGATAACCTGTAGCCAGTGGGTTTGACGATGAGTATGAAGCGAGGGCCAACAAACGAGAGCGTACAGGTCGCAATGGTGGGTAGTGTATGGGGCTTTGGTGACAAAACGGATGTCACGGTGATAGACTGCATCCAGTTTATTGAGTAGAGTGTTGGAGGCTATTTTATAGATGACATCACCGAAGTCGAGGATCGGTAGGATGGTCAGTTTTACGAGGGTATGTTTGGCAGCATGAGTGAAGGATGCTTTGTTGCGATATAGGAAGCCGATTCTAGATTTAATTTTGGATTGGAGATGCTTAATGTGAGTCTGGAAGACACCTAGGTATTTGTAGTTGTCCACGTATTCTAAGTCAGAGCCGTCCAGAGTAGAGGTCGACCGATTAAATCGGAATGGCCGATTAATTAGGGCCAATTTCAAGTCTTCATAACAATCGGAAATCTGTCATTTTGGACGCCGATTTTGCCGATTATTTTTTTACACCTTTATTTAACTAGGCAAGTCAGTTAAGAACACATTCTTATTTTCAATGACAGCGTAGGAACGGTGGGTTAACTGCCTTGTTTTTAAACCTGCATATTTAGCTAAAAGAAATCCAGGTTAGCAGGCAATATTAACCAGGTGAAATTGTGTCACTTCTCTTGCGTTCATTGCACGCAGAGTCAGGGTATATGCAACAGTTTTGGCCCATTGCGAACTAATTTGCCAGAATTTTACGTAATTATGACATAACATTGAAGGTTGTGCAATGTAACAGGAATATTTAGACTGATGGATGCCACCCATTAGATAGAATACGGAACGGTTCCGTATTTCACTGAAAGAATAAATGTTTTGTTTTCGAGATGATAGTTTCCGGATTCGACCATATTAATGACCTAAGGCTCGTATTTCTGTGTGTTATTATGTTATAATTAAGTCTATGATTTGATAGAGCAGTCTGATTGAGCGATGGTGGGCCCCAGCAGGCTCGTAAGCATTCATTCAAACAGCACTTTCGTGCGTTTTGCCAGCAGCTCTGCTGTTTATGAATTCAAGCCTATCAACTCCCGAGATTAGGCTGGTGTAACCGATGTGAAATGGCTAGCTAGTTAGCGGGGTGCGCGCTAATAGCGTTTCAAACGTCACTCGCTCTGAGACTTGGAGTAGTTGTTCCCCTTGCTCTGCTTGGGTAACGCTGCTTCGAGGGTTGCTGTTGTCGATGTGTTCCTGGTTCGAGCCCAGGTAGCGGCGAGGAGAGGGATGGAAGCTATACTGTTACACTGGCAATAATAAAGTGCCTATAAGAACATCCAATAGTCAAAGGTATATGAAATACAAATCGTATAGAGAGAAATAGTCCTATAATTCCTATAATAACTACAACCTAAAACATCTTACCTGGGAATATTGAAAACTCATGTTAAAGGTGAAATAAAAAAATAAAAAATAAAAAAAGGGAACCACCAGCTTTCATATGTTCTCATGTTCTGAGCAAGGAACTTAAACGCTAGCTTTCTTACATGGCACATATTGCACTTTTACTTTCTTCTCCAACACTTTGTTTTTGCATTATTTAAACCAAATTGAACATGTTTCATTATTTATTTGAGGCTAAATTGATTTTATTGATGTATTTATTATATTAAGTTAAAATAAGTGTTCATTCAGTATTGTGGTAATTGTCATTATTACAAATACATTTATTTTTATTTTTTTAATCGGACGATTAATCGGTATCGTCTTTTTTGGTCCTCCAATAATCCGTATCGGCGTTGAAAAATCATAATCGGTCGACCTCTAGTCCAGAGTAGTGATGCTGGACGGGCGAGCAGGTGCGGGCAGTGATCGGTTGAAGAGCATGCATTTAGTTTTACTTGCATTTAAGAGCAGTTGGAGGCCACAGAAAGAGAGTTGTATGGCATTGAAGCTTGTCTGGAGGTTAGTTAACACAGTGTCCAAAGAAGAGCCAGAAGTATACAGAATGGTGTCGTCTGCGTAGAGGTGTATCAGAGAATCACCAGCAGCAAGAGCAACATCATTGATATATACAGAGAAGAGAGTCGGTCCGAGGATTGAACCCTGTGGCACCCCCATAGAGACTGGCAGAGGACCGGACAACAGGCCCTCCGATTTGACACACTGAACTCTATCAGGGAAGTAGTTGGTAAACCAGGCGAGGCAATCATTTGAGAAACCTATGCTGTTGAGTCTGCCAATAAGAATGTGGTGATTGACAAGAGTCGAAAGCCTTGGCCAGGTCGATGAATACGGCTGCGCAGTAATGTCTCTTATCGATGGCGGTTATGATGTCGTTTAGGACATTGAGCGTGGCTGAAGTGCACCCATGACCAGCTCTGAAACCAGATTGCATAGCGGAGAAGGTACGGTGGGATTCGAAATGGTCGGTAATCTGTTTGTTAATTTGGCTTTCGAAGACCTTAGAAAGACAGGGTAGGATAGATATAGGTCTGTAGCAGTTTGGGTCTAGAGTGTCACCCCCTTTGAAGAAGGGGATGACCGCGCCAGCTTTCCAATCTTTGGGAATCTCAGACGATACGAAAGAGAGGGTGAACAGGATAGTAATAGGGGTTACAACAATTTCGGCAGATAATCTTAGAAAGTGAGGGTCCAGATTGTCTAGTCCAGTTGATACATACACAGCCACGGAGGGATATAATTAATACACAGCACTATCTCCTGAGGCACGTGTGCTCTCTGCTGGCAAAAAAGGCTAATTGCACGTGTGTTTGCTTATATTCCAAGTTCATAGGTGGTACTGTTACACTTTTAGCTAATGCACACACTTCCGAGTATAGAAGAAGAAGATGCAGCGCATGACCGGAATAAGTACGTCACAGGGTTAGTAATGCCGCGTTCAAAACAACTGGGAATTGGGAAAAATACGTGGTCAAATCATGACTTCTGTGATCTTCAGGTCGGAACACTAGAGAGAGGCCAGAGTTCTGGGGTTGAAATTTCGAACTCCATGACTGTTTACATTTATTTTCAACAGTCGGAGATCGTTTTTCCCGAGTTCCCAGTTGTTTTCAACGCACTGAAGTTACAGATTTCCGAGTTACTTTGATTGCGGCATTATACGAACCTGAGTGCGTCACACAATTATAGTCGTTATGGCAGCCCATGCTAGTGAGCTTGAAATTGCTAAGAAAAATTTAACAGAAGCAATTGGTGATAATGTCAAACAGTAAGTATGCTACCGTTGGTTTATGTTGTCCTTACACGGTATGTTTGTTTTACTTTCCTATTTCGCAAGTTGGTTTAAACGAATAGATAGCAAAGCTAGCTAACGTTAACTGTCTGCAAACGGCTATGCAGTGACCAGTGTAACCTTAACGTTAGCTAGCTTACTGAATGTTTATTTCCTCAATTGTATATCTTTTAAAGTTACTGGGCGAACTTGAAACTGTGGTTCAAACAGAAGATAAGCAAGGAAGAGTTTGACATCGAGGCTCGTCGCCTTTTGGCACAAGACAACGGTTAGTGCAGATATTATTCGACATTATCTGTTTCTATGTGTTGGACCTAGCTGGTCCGTGGAGCCCTTCATCTTTCCATTAACCTCATTTTTAGTGACTGGCTTCATTATACTTTTGTTACTCACCAAAGTCAAGATGTTACTAGAGTGCTGATGAACTTTTCTCTGAATTAGCGAGCTGTCGTTTCGTTAATCCAAAATATGTATTGTGAGCACTTTATTTACCGCCACTGGCCATGCGTCCGATCTGCACAACGACCTGACACACGTGCATGGCCCAGAGCTACAGTTCAATGCAAAAAAAGAAACCATTTCAAAGCTAACTCTCCCAATTTCCCCCCCTCTCAGTTCATGTCCACAATGACTTTCTCCTGGCCATTCTCACTCGCTGTCAGATCATCATCTCCACACCAGGTAGGTTTTCCAATGTAGAATGTATCAATATCTTAATTGATACAGTTTCGTCACATCTGTATTTTTTTATTTTACCTTTAGTTAACTAGGCAAGTCAGTTAAAAACAAATTGTTTTAATTGACGGCCTAGGAACAGCCCGTGTTAACTCAGGGATTTGATCTTGCAACCTTTCGTAACTAGTCCAACACTCTAGGTTTGTTCCTTGACCACAAACCTGACTGCAACCTCCTTCTCTTTTCCAGAGGGTGCTGGATCTTTGCAATGGGCAGGTGGCCCAGCCTCCAAGCCTGGCAAGCCCGCCAAAGGAAAGAAGAAGTTCTCCTCCAGACAGAAATTTGATGTGAGTTGTTAATAATAATTTATTAATTTTGTAAAGTGTTTTTCATTATCAAGTATAATCTCAGTGCATAAAATAGAATAGGGGGGAAATAGATAGATATATCTCTAATGAAAGCAACAATCAGTCTAGGAAGAACGGTAGGCCAGCCGATAGAGATTAGTCTTAAGGCTTGCTTTAAAAGCAGTCTGAATGTGTGGGTATAATTTGTGGAATGTTCCAACAGGAATCTGTTCCAAAAACTTTGAAGTACAAGGTTGCCAACAAATGCATACAAAGTAGCATGATCAATTCACCTAACGTTAGCTAAATAGCTGCCGAATAGGCATCAACTCATCACGTAGCTTATTCTTAATGTTTGTCAATAGGCTACCAGAGTGAGGACATACATTTTTCAGAATAAACATGGTGAGTGAAAAAAAATTAATTAATTAGCCCACTCCCTACCCGGTATCATATTCTGCCGCTATACAACTTTATATGCGTTATTTGTTGGCAACCTGGTTATTTACGAAGTTTTTGGAACAGATTCCTGTTGGAACGTTCTACAAATTATACCCACCCCCCTAAACAGCCCTAAGATTATCTGGAAGTTCCATAGGAGTGGTGCGTGGGAGGAAAGGCCACAGTCACCCATTGTGTGGAGCCTGGTCCTAGGGGCATGGTCCTAGGAGTAGTTTGGTGTTGCTAGAACGTAGGGTGCGTGGAAGTTCATAGAGGGAATGTAGGTCAGACAGGTAGGTGGGTCTGATGTCATTTAGGGCTTTGTAGACAAGGAGGATTATTTTATATTAAATTCTTTGAGGAACAGGTAGCCAGTGGAGATAAGCAGGAATGGGATTGATATGGGTAAACTTGTTTTGTTTGTCGGAATCCATAACACACGTGTAACAAATGTGATCATACTTCCTAATTTTCTTCCGTAGTGTTTATAAAGAATATTGTTGCCCTTGCATAATGGGAGGTGGCAATAATATATGGTTTAGATCATTTTTCTGTTGAAGTATATTGCTGTGTGTGTGACCCGTTGCATCTTCAGCATCGTTTCCAGCCCCAGAACCCTCTGAGTGCAGCCCAGCCCTTTAGCCCGCGGGAGGCGGGGGGTGAGGAGGACGAACTGAAACTTAGTGCCCATACCTTGCTGCTGCCCACCCGTGGCCAGCTGGAGGCCCGCATGATGGTCACCGCCTTCGAGCTGGGCCTGGACAACGTCATGGAGGACGCTGTCAGCACCATGATCCACGCTGTGGAGGTATGTGTGCGCGATACTGGTACAAGATATGAGAAGGGTTGTAGAGTTCATGTTTTCAGTCTAGGGCTTTATCCCAATTTCCCCCCTCCCTTAACCGTCCCCATCGTTTGAGTGTCCCTCGGTGGGGGAGTATCCCTCAAATGGAGCAACTAGTGGTAGGGAGAGATATCATAACACTAGGAAATGGGACATCTCTACATCATTGGCACACAGCAGAAACCGCCAAAGGATTGTTTACCACGCAATTCATTGACGTCGAGCCTTGTTTATCACAATGCCTGGCGACAGGTAGCCTAGTGGTTAGAGCATTGGGTCAGTAACCAAAAGGTTGCTGGATCGAATCCCTGAGCTGACAAGGTTAAAATCTGTAATTTTGCCCCTGAGCAAGATAGTTGTTCATGGGCAGTTAACTGACTTGCCTGGTTAAATAAAATAAATAAGTAGCTTTTTTTATTTTTACATTTCTCATGCAGCATATGTTCTTACCATATGAGCAACAAATGAAAGTACTGCAAAACAATGTGCCCTAATGTACATATCTTCTGGCTTTGGTTCAATGTGGAGTAGTACTGAAGTAGGACTTTAATTCCATAATAACAGTTTGACAAGTAACAGTCGCATTTTCTTCACTGTCATTTTCTGTAATTTCTTGGGGATTAATGGTTAACCAGTGGAAGTAATTAAAACTACTGTTTTGAATTAATATTTATACCAAACATTTGTGTCCATATAGAGATTTTGTACAAAGCTTCACATCCATAGAATATATATATATATATTTTTCATCCTGCACTACACATAAGTAAGAAAAGAGTTAGCTACGTTACTTCAGCTACATTGCATGACAAATATCGTCAATCTCCAACGTTACTACGAGGAAGATCAATGATTTGAATTTGATTTTTAATTTTTTTTAATGACG
Source organism: Salvelinus fontinalis (assembly GCF_029448725.1). Lineage (NCBI taxonomy): Eukaryota > Metazoa > Chordata > Actinopteri > Salmoniformes > Salmonidae > Salvelinus > Salvelinus fontinalis. The sequence goes on along the minus strand of NC_074681.1, from coordinate 16,049,793 downwards.
AAGGCAAGCTTACAAAAATTGTTTATTAAATTTGGGGTAAATGCTTAAGCTAGATTCTTTACATCCACCGGATTTCACAAGGTGACAACCTGGTTTGCTCAGGAGTCCCTAACGCATTAAACACCATGAATTACATTCATACACATGTCAAACACCATATAGCTAGCTATAGTTGCTCCTATTCTTCCCTGCAGATCCCCTCAAGCTCTGTCAGGTTGGATGGGGGGGTGTCACTGTACAGCTATTTTCAGGTCTCCAGAGATGTTCAGTCGGGTTCAAGTCTGGGCTTTGGCTGGGCCACTCAAGGACATTGAGAGACTTGTCCCGAAGCCACCCCTTGTCTTGGCTGTGTGCTTAGGGTCATTGTCCTGTTGGAAGGCGCCAGTCTGAGGTCCCAACTTGCTCCATAGCGCTTTTCATCAAGGAGCTCTCTGTACTTTGCTCCGTTCATCTTTCCCTCGATCCTGACTAGTCCCACAGTCCCTGCCGCTGAAAAACACCGTAGGGATGGTGTGAGATTTCCTCCAGACGTGACGCTTGGCATTCAGGCCAAAGAGTTCAATTTTGGTTTCATCAGGCCAGAGAATCTTGCTTCTCATGGTCTGAGAGTCTTTTAGGTGCCTTTTGGCAAACTCCAAGCGGGCTGTCATTTAATTTTTATTTTATTTAACTAGGCAAGTCAGTTAAGAACAAATTCTTATTTACAATGACGGCCTAGGAACAGTGGGTTAAATGTCTTGCTCAGGGGCACAACGGCAGATTTTTACTTTGTCAGCTCGGCGATTCGATCTAGCAACCTTTCGGTTACTGGTCCAACGCTCTAACCACTAGGCTACCTGCCGCCCCGTCATGTGCCTTTTACTGAGGAGTGCCTTCCGACTGGCCACTCAACTATAAAGGCCTGATTGGTGGAATGCTGCAGAGATGGTTGTCCTTCTGGAAGGTTCTCACATCTCCACAGAGGAACTCTAGAGCTCGGTCAGAGAGACCATTGGGTTCTTGGTCACCTCCCTGACCAAGGCCCTTCTCCCACCGATTGCTCAGTTTGGCAGTGCGGACAGATCTAGGAAGAGTCTTGGTGGTTCCAAACTGCTTCCATTATAGAATGCCTCTGTGTTCTTGGGGATCTTCAATGATGCAGATATGTTTTGGTACCCTTCCTCAGATCTGTGCATTGACACAATCCTGTCTCAAAGCTCATGGAATGGTTTTTCTCTGACATGCACTGTCAACTGTGGGACCTTGTATAGACAGGTGTGTGCCTTTTGCAAATCATGTCCAATCAATTGAATTTACCATAGGTGGACTCCAAACAAGTTGTAGAAACATCTCAAGGATGATCAGTTGAAACAGGATAAACCTGAGCTCAATTTCGAGTCTCATAGCAAAGGGTCTGAATACTTATTTAAATAAGGTATTTCAGTTTTTATTAAATTAGCAAATATTTCTTAACCTGTTTTTGCTTTGTCATTATGTGGTATTGTGTGTAGATTGAGAAATATTTTATTTAACCCATTTTAGAATAAGGCTGTAATGTAACAATTTGGAAAAAGGGAAGGGGTCTGAATACATTCCGAATGCACTGTAGCTTGATAAATAGCAATTTTCATAAGTTAACTGACAAAAATATGCATAATTGTTTTTCTACATTAACTAATATATTCCTCTTAACTACCTTTTTTTGCATGATTTGTTATGAAGTTATAATTACTTACATTTGCTTCCATCCAAGTATTTTTTGGGGGGGGAGTTTTGGAAGCAACTCCAGCCTTGTGAGCTTCTTGGGAGTTTTGGGAACCTCTGTCTGACTCGATAGGAAGTCTGCATCTCTCTTCGCTTTGTTTGGAAGGCCAACTGGAGGGCTGAAAAGCCACTACGCCTCGCTCAAAGTTGAATTTGGATACCACTCTGACTCGATGGGTCTCGCAGGATCGTGCAAAACTGAGGGGGGGTGTGTATTGGGATTGAACCTAGGACAGATTATTTTATGCTTTGATACATGCTTTGTCTTCCCCCTTTGTACCCCCTCAAACATCAGCAGTCCACTCAGGATTCTTTAGGTTACTACAGTAAGTAATCTAGAAGAAAAAAGAAACGCACACCTATGTAGGCGAGGTGCTGGCTAGCGGAGTAGAAAACTAGAAAATAAAGGAGAGCCGCACACTCTAGGAGCTCAGATGCAAAAATATTTAATTACCAACGTTTCGACAGGCAAGCTGTCTTCATCAGGGTACAATCACAGACACTGCGGGATGACTCGTTTATATATAGTGTCAAGACACACAGGTGTCTGTAATCATGGCCAACAGTGGCCTAATATCATTGGTTAATTACTCATATTAAAACGGCATAGAATGAGCAACATACAATTAATACAAATGGATAGCATACGATCATAGACACACTAAAGACCACACAAGCCTACAAACAACCACAATGGCAAAGTCACAACAATCACAACAATCACAAGAATGGCTTCAGATCAAAGTCCACATTAAGACCGAAGGGAGCAAAGGTCTTTAAATTAAATATCCAAGCAGCCTCTCGTCTTAACAATAAATTATCAAGGTCACCCCCTCTCCTAGGGAGGGTGACATGTTCGATGCCAATATAACGCAAAGATGAAATCGAGTGGCCTGCCTCCAAAAAGTGGGCCGCAACTGGGTAGGTCAAGTTTTTGCACCTAATGGTGCTACGATGCTCTGAGATACGTACTTTTAATTCACGCTTTGTTTTACCCACAATTTTTACCACAAGGACAAGTTATGAGATAAATAACTGCCTTAGTGGAGCACGTAATAACACCTTTGATTGGGATCGATGTCCCTGTTTGTGGATGTTTAAAGGATCTGCATTTATAAGTGCCATTGCATTGGGCACAGCCATTACACTTATAATTACCATCCAATAGGGGCGCAAATAGACGTTGTTCAGGAATATCTTGGGGGGTTAAATCAGAGTGTACCAATTGGTCTCGGAGATTTCTGCCCCGCGAAAATACGACCAAGGGAAGGTCAGAAAGTCTCTGTAATGTGTTATCATCGGATTTAAGAATATGCCAATGTTTGTGAACGATTCCCTTAATTTGTTCAGAGCGCTTTGAATAGCGGGTAGTTAAAATGCAAGAATGCGTCTTTTTGCGAGACTGCCCTTGAAAAAGGTCATGTCTCGTTTTGTTTTGAATTTTCTCAATGGCATTATTAATCTGATCATTTTTGTACCCCCTCTCCTTGAACTTTCTTTGCGTCTCAGCCATATTTCTGTCGAAATCTGATTGTTTTTTGCAAATTCTTTTGATTCGACAGAATTGGCTGTAGGGCAAACTATTTTTCAAGGGAAGTGGGTGACAACTGTCAGCCCTCAACAAACTGTTACGATCAGTAGGTTTCCTGTAAAGATCAGTGTATAGAACATTATTTTCACACAAGATCAGAAGATCAAGAAAACTGATTTGACGTGTATCAGATTGCATAGTAAATCTCAAATGTTCAGAACAGGAGTTAAGAAAATCATGGAACGCCTGGAGCTGTTTTACATCACCCCTCCATAGAACAAAAATATCATCAATATACCGTTTCCAAATAATGATGTTAGGCAAGAAAACATTTTTGAGAGGATTGAAAATAGACTGTTTCTCCATGTAACCAACATACAAATTAGCATAGTTAGGAGCCATGGGGGATCCCATAGCAGTACCCTTCGTCTGAATAAAGAAATCATTTAGAAACATGAAATAGTTGTGTGTAAGTACTATTTCAGCCAATGTTATAATGCATTCACTGGAAGGTAGTTTATTGGGGTCACGTTGCAGAAGAAAATGTTCCATAGCTTCAATACCGCCCTCGTGAGGAATATTAGTGTATAACGACTCAACATCAAAAGTAACTAACAATGTGTTCTCAGGGAGAGGATCAAGAGATTCTATGATAGAGATCATACTGCTGGTGTCCTTTACAAAGGAGGGGAGCTGTTCTGCGAGTGGTCTAATAAAAAAATCAACAAAAGTAGAAAGAGGGGCCGTTACTGCATCAATGCCCGCTACAATAGGGCGCCCTGGAGGTTTAGTAACATTCTTATGTAATTTCGGCAAAGTATAAAAAGTGGCAAATTTTGGGTGTTGAATAGCCAAAAAGTCATGTTCTTTTTTGGTTATCTGACCACAACCTAAATACCCATCTAGGACAGTTAAGATAGTATTCTGAAATTGAGAAGTGGGATCACTTCTGAGTTTCTTGTAAAAGGTGTTATCAAGCAGCTGTCTGTGACACTCATTTACATAAGCTGCCCTATCCATAAGTACAACCGACCCACCCTTGTCAGCAGGACGAATAAGGACTGAGGTATCGGATTGTAAATCAAGCAACGCGTGTTTTTCATCCTTATGTAAATTGTGGAAAGATTTGGACTCCTGTTTGTTCTTAAGGAGTTGCGCAACATCTTTTTCAACAAGTCTACAATATGTCTCGATAGAGTGATTGCGATTGGTAGGAGGTATAAAATAACTCTTGCCTCTAAAAGGAGTCAGAGTATGTGCAGGTGAGCAATATACAGGTTCAATAGAAATATCAGGATCAGGGGAGCTAAAGTATTCCCTTAAACGGATGTTTCTAAAAAACTTAAACATGTCTACCTTAACATCAAAGTCGTTGCACTGGGTCGTAGGCACAAAAGATAACCCTTTATTAAGCAAAGAGACATGGGCAGGGCTCAATATCTTGCTTGATAAATTGAAAACACTCAGTCCCGTGGGTTCTGGGACCGTGTGAACGGTCTCCTCTGCCTCTGATAGTCGTTTCTTCTTACCCCGTCGGGTGCGGCATCTCGTCCATGTGCGTGCCTGCGGCCACCTCCGCCCTTCCGTCCGTCCAGTCTCTCGTTGAATAAAAAACGACCACTGGAAGCCGATGAGGCGCTGGTTGTAGAGTGTTGATCAGACGGGTGGATCGAAGTAAGCGGCATCCCTCCTGCGCCTGCCATGGAGAGGAGGAGCAGGACCTCCCTTGTCAGGGTTTCTCCAGAAGTAGACTTTATCCTCGGCCTTGTCTTTTTTGTCTTGGTTGAATTTCTTGATTTTAAGTTCCTTTATTTCTGTAGACAACTTGTCCTGGAGCGCTTGGTTAGTTTTCATCAGTTCATTGAATATGCCATCATCATTAACAGCTATTTGTAGAGCTGTGCGTTTGTCTTTAATCGTGTTATCCATTTCACTAAAATCCTTTTTCAACTGGTCAACAATTAATGTCATTAAATCAATAGAGCATTTGTTCAGGATGGCACACCAGCGCTCACAGAAATCATCTGTGCGCTGTCCCAATGATGGTTCTTTTTGCCACCTGAGTCCCCGTGGAATAATGCCTTGACGCACATAATCACTAAGAGTGACTATATGTAGATGCGTTCTCGTCTGGCGCATTCTTGTGATTGTTGTGATTGTTGTGACTTTGCCATTGTGGTTGTTTGTAGGCTTGTGTGGTCTTTAGTGTGTCTATGATCGTATGCTATCCATTTGTATTAATTGTATGTTGCTCATTCTATGCCGTTTTAATATGAGTAATTAACCAATGATATTAGGCCACTGTTGGCCATGATTACAGACACCTGTGTGTCTTGACACTATATATAAACGAGTCATCCCGCAGTGTCTGTGATTGTACCCTGATGAAGACAGCTTGCCTGTCGAAACGTTGGTAATTAAATATTTTTGCATCTGAGCTCCTAGAGCAGGGGTGTCAAACTCATTTCGCATCGTGGGCCACATACGGCCTAGGGAGATGTCAAGTGGGCCGGACCATTAAAATTATACCATACTCTGCTATAAATAACCAAAATATCATGTCTTTCCTTTGTTTTGGTGTAAAGAAGCACAAGAACATTAGGAAAATATTGAAATTTAATGAACTATCCTTTTACAAAACATTTCATGAAACACCTCATATTTCCTTAGAAAAATGTGCAATTTACTTTTATCATTCACAAATATGCATTGCAACTGATCCCACTGATTGTACAAAGGCACAAAACTTTAATTGGTACTGAAAAATATAGTAATGCACTTTAAGATTAAATGAGACTTTTAAAGAAAGGAATTTTTAAACCACTTACACATACGCATATAAAATCTAAATGTAATCCCTGCGTACACCTTACAAACTAAGGAGAGTGATTTTAAATGTGTAATGAAGAAAGTGTTCGCCTGTCCTGTAAATCTGTAAACTTCATACATGAAACATACATACACATACAATACATACTGAAAATTTATGGAGTTGTATGAACAGTAGAATTCCATCACACAACTTTTGTTTTGAAGCTGCTGACTAACATTAAAGTGCACATTTTTTAAATCACCACAGTAAGGATTCATCTTCACAGAGCTGTATTCTTTCAATGCAAACAGTATCTAAGGCAGCATTTTAAAGGTGTTAGTCTAGTCTGGACTTGTATTTGTTCCTGAAACTTGGCATCTTTTGGCCTGTACAAGTGCATCAACACCAGGTGTCATGTCCTGACTAGCTGTCACTTTCAGAATGTCATTTAAGTGCTTGTTTGTGAGCCTTGAACGCATTTTTGTTTTATTGATATTCATCACTGAGAAAATTTGTTCATAAAGGTAGGTTGTCCCAAACATGCACAAAATTTTAGCAGCCAGGGCTGTTAATTTGGGGTACCCTGGTAGTAGATACTGATAAAATCTGTCCAGACCTACCTAGCAACTAGGTAGCTGGCTTTTACCGCTGCTTCACTGACTTCTCGGCTCTGGATGAAAGTTGACTGCTGTTTCCTCAGACCCGCCAGCAATTCGTTAATCTTATCTCTTCTCAGTTGTCCTTGCAAGCCGTCATATTTTTCGCTGTGATGAGTCTCGTAGTGGCGTCGAATATTATATTCCTTCAATACCGAAACTTGTTGCAAACACACCAAGCACGGAGGTTTTCCGTGCATCTCTGTAAATAAATAGGACGTGGTCCATTTTTCTTTGAAAATTCTACACTCCTTATCTACTTTTCTCCGTTTGGATAACGACATTTTGGCTAATGAGGGTGTAGCGGAGAGGTAGAGACCAAGGTATTAACAACGTCGTAACAAGCAGCAGATGGCGCATTGATACCGTCTGCTGTTTTCAGTCTGTCTCAGTGATGCGGCTTGTCTTCTACTCTGATGGAAAGAGTGCGCCCCTTAGCGGATAATCCATGAATTGCAGCGAATTAAAAATATTAATTCCATGTCTTTTATGCATTTTTTCCACTTTCAAATTATCCTGCGGGCCTGATCGAACCTCCTTGGGGGCCGGTTCCGGCCCGCGGGCCGTATGTTTGACACCCCTGTCCTAGAGTGTGCGGCTCTACTACAGTAAGTAACCTGTTGTCCCTCCACTACCACAGAACCACCTGAAGGATGTGCTGACTGCCGTGGTGTCCAGGAGGAAGGCCTACCGGCTGCGTGACGGACACTTCCCCTACGCCTTCGGCAGTCATGTCACCCCACAGCCCTACTTGAAGAACAGCCTGGCTGCCTACCAAATCATAACTGAATGGTAAGGAAGTCAGAGGTCAACTGTCTGCAGCTCTCCACTGTCATCTACCTCACATCAACTAGAAGAATGTTCAATTAAATATCTAACTATTTGTGTCAATGAATCGCAAAGAAACTGAAACGTAATTACAATGCTATTATTAGAAAATTACATCCTGGTAAGCAGCCGACTGTAGAATAAAGTGTAACCAATTGTTCTGTTCCAAGTAAACTTCCAGGGTCAACTTGAAGGGCCGTTTATAAACATCAGTAGTAGCTAGCTAAATGGTTGTTCAAACAGCATATTGTGCTGTATGTGCATGAAGCAGCAGTAGTAACAGTTAGGTGAGGCAGGAGAGCTGTCAGTACAACACCCTGCAAAAAGGATCACTGGATATAGGTCCGTCAAATAGCTATATTTTAAATTTACAAATGACAAGGTGCAAAAAGGGCAACGTAGTGCGTACTTTTTGCACCATTCTGTAAAGTTTTCTTATTATTCCTAGAGAGAACTCCTTTGCGGTGTTGGGGCCAGGCAGCATTCCCCTTTACTAATAGATGACCTTTATGCTCTTGTCACGCTCTTGACTCTATCCGTACTGACCCGCTGTCTTTCTCCTCGTCCCCCAGCCCACCTCCCAGTGCGTCTCTCCCGGCGGGCCCACCCCCTCAGGTGTCACCAGACAATACTGAGCAGCAGGCTGCTCTCCTATTGGCCTGTTCCGGTGACAGTCTCCCTGCGCCCCTCCCTCCTATCAGCATGTTTGATCTCTTGGAAGCTTTACAGGTGCGGAGATTGCAGCTTCAATTGGCTGTACCATCACATGATATACCTATAACCAAAAACATTGACATTTTAATTGATTTCCTTTTCACTTGCATTCAACAAACTCATTATTCTGTTTAATCAAAAGGCAAAGCTGAACAGAAGGTATTTATGTAAATGAATGTGAAATAAAAAATAAACTGAAACTACTTTATTGCTAATGTTTTTCTTTGATGTAGGTCCACCGGGGTGTGATGCCCTCTCACACCATGTATGCCCTGAACATGGAGCGTATCCTGTCCCGGCTGTGGCACCCAAGTCACGAGGAGCTGGAGCAGGACCGTGTGCACCGCCAACGCCACGCAGGGAAGGACGGCCTGCTTGTCAGCTGAGACACACACAGACGGTCAGGTGGACACGCAGACAGGTCGTGGTTGGGTAGGGGAGAGACAAATGGAGAGATGAACACAGTGTTGAGGCACCTATGTGGGCCCTATACCCTGCCTTGAAGCAGAGGGAGAGGATGATCTCTAAGACTGGATTAACACTCCACTAGGGGGGCTTTGCAACCAATTCACCATGCAACACAACTTTACACTAGTGTCAATAACGTTTTAGAACGCTTGGTGGAGTGTAAACCCAGCCTTGGATGCATATCGGTGTGGAAGACTCACAGATCTGTGCTGTAATGTAGAGACAGAAAGGAAGTCCCAGTGTTGTGGTATTGTCACAGACATGGCTTGTTAAGGCACTAACATGTCTACACACACAGAGCTATATCTCTCCCATAACCTCTGACCGTTTTTTAAATGCACTGTTAACAAGTTAGGGAGCATTTCTGACCTTTGGGTGAGTTTGTTATTTTGTCAGTTAATTTGTCAGTGTTACTTTTGTTGTATTTCCCACACCTCTGTGAACAAATATTGCGGCCCCTTTTTATTTTGATATTGACATGCTCTTGCAGAATTATGCCTGAACTACACTTGGGTCCTTGTTTACTGTATTTTGTCACAGCGATGCATGCATCACAGTATGTATGCAAATATGTATATATGATTTTGTATTTTTTTCACCAATCGTTTTTAATATCAGTAAAAAATGGCAAAATGAAATAAAAAATATTACACTTCTGTTAACAAAAGTTTTATTGAATAATTGTTTTCCTAATATATGTTCATAATTTGCTCATTTTTAATCTTCAATTAAAATAGATTACTATCAATGAAATAGTTTAACGTATCTATTTCTATGGTGGAATAGAAATGTCATCTTTGGGAATAGGTGTGTAGAATGTTCCCCCTCATTACTCATGTGCACTTGAGCTCCGTAAAACACCACCAGAGACTGAAGAGGAAGTGCGACACCCCACTCTTGTTTTTTTCGGTTCAATTAACTTAAGTAGGGCACCCCGCTGCTATAGAGCTTGTAGACCTAAAAAACTAATGATTTACCTCTGGTTGTTCAGCCTTGGGCAAAATTAATGGGGAAAGAATAGTTAGTCGGTTAACATGACCTTTATGAACTATGAAGCCTTTATGTGCGTTGTGGGTTTGGTCTTACATAAAAGCTTCAAAGTGTAAAAAAGCGACGTTAGCTGATGAAGATCTCATAGAACAAAATGTATAAGCCCCCCTAAACCTGTGTTTACCCCACACCTTATTTTAAGCGTTTATCCAAAAACTCACTTTTCCCGTTGGCTTTGTTCAACGAACCATAGCGGAGTTTCTGCCTACAAAAAAATGCAATTACTAATGCTCCATTTTTTTTCCAATGGTTAACGGCCTGCGTGAACCATCTTAATTTATCCACCATCTTTGGTACGACTACTAGGTCTACTACCGACCAACATTTTCAACAGGACACCGTATTTTAGGCACACTTTCGCGAATCCTACCTCTTTTCCTAACCATAACCTGCTACGTTAATTCTCCTAACCTGCAACGAAAAAGTAACTTGGGTATCAAAGTGCCGTGAAAAGAGTGTTTACAACACCCATCCGTCATAGACAAGGTAGCTGCTCACAGAGCTCTCTTGCCATATATGGCTTGCTTGCTGCTCATTTCCGACACGATGTTGTCCAATCGTTTGTCGAAGAGTACGGTCCACTACCAAGCGATTACACTACACAGAAGTGACTCAATGGTCTGTCTGTCCATATTTCACTGTCAACAAACATTGAATTAATTCACTGTTCATCCTAGGCTGAACTATTGAGCTATTTCCCTGTCAATTAAACGACATTGAAAACCCCCTTCTGAATAATTATAACCGCGACAATATCCTTAATAAGAAGTTTTATTCCACATATTTGTCGTTTATACATACATTTCGCATTAAAGGCATAAAAACAGTTATGATAATAATTCAGATCTAACATTTGTTATACCCCTTTCACAAAATGGTATTAATGTGTAAATGTTAAGAAAGTAAGGAAGTTGTATCAGTCCTAGTAGCCTAGCCTACACACACCTGTGAGTCAGTCCTTTCACAAGGTGTGTCAATAATGCAATGTCTCATATAGTGTTACATTGTACAACTTGTTGCTGGTGAGAAAACTCAGTGCTAGACTTGGACTATTTACATACTAGACAATTTATAGGGCAACAGGCACTGGCACTGTTTGTTGGCCTTGGCCACCACTAGCCTAATTATTCCACGAATAAGTTTATATTGTCCCCACTCTGTCAGGCGCAAAGACGAAGTAATGTATCACGCCTCTAGGAGCTGCGTTTGGTCCCATAAGGAAATGTCTCTCGCTCAAAGCGCAGTCTTTGGCCGTTCAGAACGCCTGGAGCTGCTGCGTTAATATGAGTTGGCACCCGCTGTTAACGTGGTCCATGACCTTCTGTTTGAGCAGTGCCAGTTCGTCCCGGAGCACGTTGGCAGAGGAGACCAACTCTGTGTGTTGGGTCTTCAGGTTTTTGACCCTGTCCTCCAGCCTCGAGATTCTCTCCAGTTTCCTTTTCCGGCATTTGGACGCGGCCACCCTGTTTCTCAAGCGCTTTCTCTCGGCTTTTATCCGCTCCTGGCTCTCCATGTTGATAGGAGACAGCGGAGGGGTATCGCCGCTCATCTCGGGCACCGTCTGGGGCTCCTCTTTGAATGACTGTAGCCGAGCATGATGTAGCCGTGGATGCTGGGGTGGTCGCTGGGGCTCGATGTGGGTTTGGGACGGGACGGCCGTGTAACTAGCGGAGGAGAGTCTGTCGCCGTTAAGTGCCGACGCAGAGCTGACAGCCCGACTGAAAGTGCCCAAGTTTGTGTATTCAGGTGGCTCGGGGCGCACGGTGCAGCTGTAGGGTATAGGACTGTCCGACACAGTAGATGAGGGTGCCATGTCGTTGGCAGCATTGGCTTGAGCGTCTGAGCTGCCATTGGGCATATGCTGTTGATAATGAAGCTCCGCGAGCGCCTTTACGAATCCCTCGGCAAAACCCTCTTGCTCGTCGGTGATGTTCTTGGGACAGAGGAACTGAGTTGGGGTCGGAGTCGTCAGCCCATTGCAGGACTGGATGATAAGCCTTTCCAATTCAGGGGAAGCCAGTTTTAATAATCCCACATCAGGGGATGTCAGGATGTCGATAGCTTTCGCCCGCAGATGAGGTTTAAACATTTTAGGGTCGTTGAGGTTCAGTGTCATGCTCTGCTTCAGGGTTTTCGGGTTAAACGCATGATATCCGCCCACTGCGCCTTGCTGACCATTTACAGATTCGTCATATAATGTAGCTTCCATCTTGGTGGGCATCAATTGACGGGTCTTTATCGCGAATATAATTGCTGGAATAAAAATCCAAACATCAAAGGTCGAAATTACAATAAACAATATGGAGTGATAAATTGCAATCTGATGTCCCCAATCTTTTTACAGTCTTCGGACAAGTAGTTTTCGAATTTCAACTCGGAGGACAACTCCTGATGTCCGATGTGGAAACTTTTCTTGAGACTTTATAAAATAATAGTATCAAACAAACAAAATAACTTTACTTCCTCAATCGATAGGCGTCTTTGTTTCAATTAGGATTTAAAAAATATTCGATTCGCCTATTGAAATAAGGTTTTTCTTCTCTAAGCAGATATTGTGTCTGACTCGACACAATGTAGTTTCTACCACTTCCAACGTGGAGACGAACTTTATCCACTTCTAAGCTGCTGCTATACTGAAAATAACAATGATGTCATGTATCAGGCTTCCTATTGGTTTGAGATGATGTGATGGGCGTTACTTTTTTAATGACATGCACGTTGCGTTGACAACTAGCCATATTCCCGCCTCCCGCAAAGGCTGATGGGATTAGGTAATGCAGTAAAAGGAACGTTGTCTTCTGGGATTACGTTTTGTTTTTGAATATCTTCTTACCCGCTTTATTTTGTTACCCAATCTCAGTCAGGTTGACCAGATTACCTTTTAAAATCAGTTTTCACAATATTTGCTTTCTTTCTTTTGCTCTTTGACTTTGTGGGTGAAAGCATGGAAATGTGATATACTTCTGGTGCGTGTGACAGAGTGATGGTGGGCAGGGGGTCTGTTTTGTTTTTCAGGTGATACTTTATGCCTTGGTTATGAAGGGGAATGATGATGTTCAAGTGAATATCAAATAGAACATTGTGCCTCACATTTTAAGGGGTGTTTAGAGTACAGAGTATAGGTATAACAAATAAGCAACTGTAGCAACAATGTGTTCCTTCCTACACTGTAATTACACGGTTACTACCATGCAACTACATAGCCTAGGTATTACCATTCCTGAATGTAAAGTGGAGCCAACTCTGTAACTTTATTTTTCATTATATATTTCCCCAAATAGATGTAGTCTATGGTTTATTATATTTATGACTTTCATGTGCAATATGAGTTCCAGTAGAGCTCAATGGGCTTCAAAGAGGTGCTCCTCAGTCTCAAGCAAACTGTCTGACTGATAGTGCTGGTATTGTGTCTCTGCTCGGGCCTTGCCGTGAGCTTTAACTCTGTCTGCTCACTCCTTGCAATATTCAACACATTCTATTTAACCCTGACTATAAATAAGTGGACAGACCTCAGCCACAGGCCACAAACTGAGGTTAACCCTGAAGTGACATGCTTGCCCTCAGGTTGCCTTGACGGCACAACAACCACCACCATTTGAAGGTATTTGACACCTTCACTTGGAATTCCAGATTGGAATATTTAGGAAAGTCTGTTCCTCCTGTCACAATAATGATACTAACAACAAATGGGTTCAATGACAACGTTCCAATCCCACAAGCATGTACACAGTCACAGGGACACACCAGATGAACACAGGCCAAAAAACAAAAACATGTGCGCATGCTCTCTCTTTCTCTCTCTCACACACTCATGCATTCTCTCTATGAAGCAAGTAGTACTTGAGGCTAGTTTCACAGCAGTCCCTCAGCAGCAGCTCCGTATAGAAGATAAAAGAGGTTTACACATTTCCCCCAGCACGCACCTGTGTTTATAACTGTAGCGGGGAATTTTCCTATCAACCTACCGCTGACCCGGCCATACTTCCTGTTTCTCTGTCCTTGTTTCCTGTCCAGTGGCCTGATGGGTAACCTCTAGATAACACCACATTCCTCCCCTGGCTCAGCCAGCTGCTTCCACTGCATGGAGGTTTCTAATCAAGAGTTTAGTTTAGAACCCGGCCCAGCTGCTACAAGCTGTCCTTTGTTGTAGCGATGGACCCTCAGTACATGAAAACAACCTTCCTGTCTGTGCTCTGCCCAGACCAAAATGTGGAGAGTTCACTTAGCATGCGTTGATCATAAATAGAGGAAAGTTAGATTACTCACTAACCCGTGTGTGTGTTAAACATGTCTACAGTGTTTGTTAAGGACCATCTGTTTCTTCCTGTCCTGCTGCTCTGTTTCTCTGTCTTCTCCTTCATCTATTCTCCCTCTCTAATAAAATAGGGGTTTCATGATATCCTCACTTTAGAAATTAAACTAAAATTGTAAATCTGATTTAGTGGGCTAGTGTAAATTCTGATTTTTGTGTGTACAATGACGAGCTGCCAGTGTTACAAACTCTCAGTTGAACAAACCAAAGAGATCCCCCGCTGCCTGGCCTGCTATGCGAGACCACAACGACTTACCATTTTTGGACACTAACGCGTTCCGTTGGAAATCAAAGTACATTTCGCTAATCATCAAAGAGTGATTTCGTGGAAGATATCGACATAAATTGTGATCTTGGAGGTCAGGTAATGTATCGAGCAAGTTGTTAAAGTTTCGTGTCGGGTTGACCCTGTTTAAATCAAATGTTTAGCGAGTCGCTTTTTACACCATGAATTATCAAATGTAGCAGACTGAACCGAGACCGGAATTATATATAACAAATTGATTCAAAAAAATGTAAAAGCAACATTGTATCACTTCAACGATCACTCACGCATAGTGCAATGCTTTTAGTACTTTCACACTCTATCAACAGGAAAGCGACATGATCCCGTTGCTAGTGAATAGCTATCTATACTGTTTTATGCGTAGTACACTATTTCCAGGGTTGGGAAGTAACGAATTACATGTAATCCGTTACATGTAAAGGATTACAAAAACGGTAACTATAATCCGTTACGTTACCAGCAAAAATATTGTAATTGGGTTACAGATACTTTTGAAAAACGAGGATTACTTCGAGGATTACATTTAAATTCAGAAAGCATGTTTGCGAAAAAAAAATCTGACACTTCTCTGTTTTCCAATGACATTCAAAACACCATTGAAAAAAGGCGAAAATTTTAATTTGTTCCAGTTGAGCGAGTCTGACCAGAAGTCAGAGACTACTATGATGACACACCAAATGTGTTTGATGGATCGCGGGAAAAGAGCAGGAATAGGTTTTTGTAGGCTACAGTCCAAGTTATGTCTTCCAATGGTGCGACTGCTGTCGGCATCCAAAGATGATCCAACTTGAATAAACGCTTGCAGGGAAGGATGACAGCAGTGGTGTAGTCTACGGCGATACGGATGCCACTTATTATTGATATCTACACAGTGCATTGATGTGAATCCTGCTCGCTCATTTAGCTATTTGCGCCTTACGGATTATGGTTGTTGTGGATGGCTGTTCACAAATCTAAATGTGTATTTGAACCCAATAATGGTTCAATTCAAGAAGTTTAAGCTGCCTATCAATCATCGTTTTTGAAGCCAGTGGACAGACTGTGAAAAATGCGCTCATGCAACAGCTGCATAGTGGGGATCCCAGCCTATGGAATATAAATGGAGCTTTTATTGCTCAATCTAATTCATGCTGATAAACAAAAAACATAAGCCTAATGGACACGTGCTCGAACTCGCACACTTTTTATAGACTTAAGGGGCAATCTGTACTTTGCTACATCCAATTTTGGACTCATAAGTTATATATATATATATATACAGTACCAGTCAAAAGATTGGACACAACTACTCATTAAAGAGTTTTTCTTTGTTTTTACAATTTTCTACATTGTAGAATAATAGTGAAGCCATCAAGACTATGAAATAACGCATATGGAATCATGTAGTAACCAAAAAAGTGTTAACAAATCAAAATATATTTTAGATTCTTCAAAGTAGCCACCTTTTACCTTGATGACAGCTTTGAACACGCTTGGCATTCTCTCAACCAGCTTCACCTAGAATTCTTTTACAACAGTCTTGAAGGAATTCCCACATATGCAGAGTAGTTGTTGGCTGCATTTCCTTCATTCTGCGGTCCAACTCATCACAAACCATCGCAATTGGGTTGAGGTAAGGTGATTGTGGAAGCCAGGTCATCTGATGCAGCACTCCATCACTCTCCTTCTTGGTCAAATAGCCCTTACACAGCTTGGAGGTGTGTTTGGTCATTGTCCTGTTGAAAAACAACTGATAGTCCCACTAAGCGCAAACTAGATGGAATGGCATATCGCTGCAGAATGCTGTGGTAGCCATGCTGTTTAAGTGTGCAAGTCCTATTCTTGAAGATCAAGGGATATAACATTTATTGGGATGACTCGAATTCTGATAGACTTTGGTTTTTTAATGTAAAGATATAATTTAATCGTATTATTATATGTAGTAGAAAGCGATGGGTTAGAAGAAGCCTACATAACCAACCCATAAAGTAAAATTTAACGTCCATAAATGGCCAGCTATGTAAACTTTAACATTGATTTATCCTGCAATAGATGTCGTTCAATTGGTAACATACATTTTTGTCTTCTAATGCCTCTTAAGGGGAAAGTAATCTAAAAGTAACGGAATGTAATTAGATTACGTTACTGATTTTGGGTAATCCGAAAGTTACATTACTGATTACAATTTTGGACATGTAACTGTAACGGATTACATTTAGAAAGTAACATACCTTGACTATTTCTTATATATATTTTTTAGAGAAACACAATAGGTTTGTATGTTTTGATTTAATCTTTTAGACCATAACCTATATGCATGTCTAAAAACAGATCCCTAGACATGTCATAAAAACCTTCTTCACCAGTGATCTATTTTTAATGATTCCGCTCTCTCTGTCCTGCAGGTGTTTTACATGGCTGGGTCGGACTCTGTAGAGTGGTACTATGTGGGGGTGGACGTGGGGACAGCCAGTGTGAGGGCTGCTCTAGTCACCAGGGAGGGCCAAGTAAAGACCACTGCAGAGGAGATGGTCACCATCTGGAAACCTCACTCAGACCATTATGTCCAGTCATCCACTGACATTTGGGCTAAGTGCTGTAGCACAGTCCGGGTAGGTGTTAGAGACTGTGTTCAGGTGTGACTAAAGTGCTCTGCAAAGTAATGTATTCTCTTGGAATTTCTTTGATTATTGGCGTAGATTAGTATGATGTCTAACTCTAAGACCTTTTTGAATACTTTTTGCAGTTTTGCAATGTTTTCTCATATTTAGCAGCAATACAAAACATAAACATCAACATGTAACCAACACCATATTCCTATGACAGAAAGTGACCCAGGGAGTGCAGAGGAATCAGGTCAGAGGGGTAGGTTTTGATGCCACCTGTTCCCTAGTGGTCCTGGACCAGAACTTTCAGCCTGTAGCTGTCAACCAGGATGGTGAGTGAGAGAATTATTAAAAATAGATAGAATACTCTAACACTGTTGAATGCTCACAGTGTTATTGAGTCCAACGTTTCAACTACGTATTTGTCAAAATGTCTCCTCCCCTCTCTGTT
Organism: Salvelinus fontinalis; assembly: GCF_029448725.1. Taxonomy (NCBI): domain Eukaryota; kingdom Metazoa; phylum Chordata; class Actinopteri; order Salmoniformes; family Salmonidae; genus Salvelinus; species Salvelinus fontinalis. The sequence continues at coordinate 16,032,357 of NC_074681.1, read as the reverse complement.
ACCCTGTGTGTAGGTGAGGCTGAGAGGAACGTGGTGATGTGGATGGACCATCGCGCTGCAGAGCAGGCTGCACGCATCACCAGCACTGGCCATAGGGTCCTGAGCAGGGTGGGAGGGGTAATGTCACCGGAGATGCAGCCCCCCAAGCTGCTCTGGCTGAAAGAGGTTAGAGGTCACCCACTATAAGTCAACAGACAGTTTTATTGTTGGACACCGCTGATTGGCTAGTGCTGAGGTTTATTGCCCTGTTTTTATGTAATTTCCCCCCTACCCATAATTCTTTGGTCAGAACCTGAGAGCGACATGCTGGAGGGACGCTGCCCACTTTCTGGACCTCCCTGACTTCCTGTCCTGGAAAGCCACAGCTTCTCTGGCCAGGTAAGCTTTAGAACAGAAGGAGAGAGGGGTAGGAGGGGTTTATGTGTGTGCGTGTTTGTGTATCTTGACCAGTCCCAGTGTGTGTATCAGACAGATTCTCCCTTATCCTTCAGGTCCTTATGTACTGTGGTCTGTAAGTGGACCTATTGCCCCACAGAAAAATGGGACACCAGCTTCTGGACAGCCATTGGTTTGGAGGACTTACTGGAAAACGACCATTCCAAAATAGGTGAGCAGAGTGAACCGGTTTTCAACATCAAGGGAGTTTTCCTGGATAAATTAAAGATAAATAAGAAATACCAAACTCAGCACTGGTTGGTTTTGGTTTCTCAATGGGAGTACCTACCTGTGGTTGTTCTCTGCAGCCAATGTGTGTTTCTCCACACCCACCTAGGCAGTGTGACCTGCTGTCCAGGGAGCCCAGTGGGAGAAGGCCTTACCCAAGAAGCTGCAGCCGAACTGGGGCTGGACACGGGCACCGCAGTGGGAGCCTCCCTCATCGATGCCCACGCTGGAGGCCTAGGTAGACACTCATTCCAAGGGCCTCCTGTTTTTTTATTTGTAGTCACAAAATAGTTTTTGCGAATACCACTGGTGCTTCATATAGCCGCTAACAATTTATAGATGAGAATATAATAAAAATATAGATTACAACTGAAGATGTTTTTATGAGCAGCTCAGTTTGTTTGAGTTTATTATCATCACCTGGATGAGTCACCTAACCAGACCATGGTCATCTGGTTTCGTTTAGGCAGTTAAACTGCTCATGAACTTCGACTTTTGACTCCTGCTGGGACCTCTGCTGATTACAATTGCATGGGGTCAAACGTGAAAGTTTAAAGCACTCCGTGCTGTTCTAAACTTTTGTACATGTCAGACATGTACATGCACTCTGCTCCTTCACCTCTGTGTGCCTCCTCTTCCCCACCTCCTCCAACATTTAAAACTAGAACCAGCTTGGCAAACATTATCCCAGCAGTAAATGTCAACACTATATTCCACCATGGAGGTTACAGACCCACTTCAAAGAGTGAAGATACTGATTTAACAATCCTCCATTTTGTGGCCCAGTTCTCCCCATTGACTATTATAAAACCCATGTTTTGGAATCATAAAGGATGTTTTATTCTGCTTGTCAAACCAATGTGTTCTTAGTGATAAAAAGAGAATAAGTAGAAGCCTTGTGCACAGCTTCCAACGGGCAGGTTATGGCAGGAACAACTTAGAATCATTTTTTTATTTTATTTTTATACATGTGTTTTGGGTATTCTCAGTGAACTTTGCAAAAGGTCAAAACGTAGTGGAAATGTCAAGTAGGCAGGGGAATGAGAAATACATTTTTTCCACAACATACTGTACTTGACAGAAATGTAATTGTACAAATGTTCTTGGTACATGACCTACCCACATTTTTAACCATGTAAATAATGAGAATATGGTGTGTTTTGTGGTTCCAGGTGTGATTGGTGCAGACGTGAGGGGGTTCTCCCTGCCCTGTGAGGACCAGCCAATCACGTCACGCATGGCCATGATCTGTGGAACATCTTCCTGTCACATGGCGGTGAGTTGGTTAGACTTAAACAGCTCTTGTTGTCATATAATATAATATGTGCCACTTAGCAAATTTGATCTAAAGTGACTTACAGAACATTGACAGTGACAGACATATTAAGTATGTGGGGCCCATGCAGGAATCCAACCAACAACCCAGGTTGCATCTTAGCCAAGTATGTTTATCTAGCATGGCGAATAGTATTGCAATGCCATTCGTCAGTAGTCCTTCCTGGTGACTAATCATGAGGGGTAGACCCTGACCTGCTGCAACCTCTTGAATCCTTCAGCTGGAGTCTAGTGTCATGAGCTTTAACATCTAGCTCTAGTAGGGGGAGGTGAGGGGGCCTGATGCTGTGTTGAAGCCTCTATGTGTTATTCTGTCCCCATGTGTTCAGATCAGCCAGGGGCCCCTGTTTGTACCGGGTGTGTGGGGACCGTATCTGTCCGGCATGGTGCCTGAGTTGTGGCTCAACGAGGGAGGACAGAGTGCTACTGGAAGACTGGTCAGTTCAGCTCTGCTCCCCTGGGTTCTACTCTACTAGACCAAGCCTATTCAACTACTGGTCTATGGCCCTGCAGAACTGCTGCTTTTTCTTCTCTACCCAGTAGTTAATTGATCAATTCATGTCACCGATTGGCCCAAGAACCCATACACCTGGTGTCTCAGTCTCCTGCTCAGAAGGAGAGAAAGAAAACCAGCTTTGCCTCAACCCTGTAATTGTGACTTTGTCCATGTGTGAACTGTGACCTGAAGTAATCTGCTACATATGCATTATACACTGAGAACTGTCTGACACAGTAAGCCTCGATGACTAGGGTTGCTCAAACCAGATCCACAAAACCATAATGTATCTTTTTTTCTCCTACCTCAGATTGACCATGTGGTGAAAGGTCATGTAGCCTACCCCCAGCTACAGGAGCAGGCGGTGAAAGGGTCAGCTATTTACAGCAAAATCATATCCATTGAAACAACAACATACATTTCACATGGAATAGTACAGAATACACACTTAATATGAACCGCATACTCTATCCAGATATGTAGGCCCAGAATGATCAGAATCCATATGAACACACTAACCTACTAAGAGCACAGTGTAACTGTCTGTTATCACCTGTCCTGGCATGTCAATTGACAAACTTCTTGGGCAATGGGAAAACCAGTTTTTCTCGCTCGTAAACATTTTTACATTTTTGTGCCGTCTTCTGTTGTGAGAAAATTATTGATTTACTATTGAAGTCAATTACTTGATACACTTTACAAAATAAATTCCCAATGAGAAACCACCTTTCTACACAAAGAACTGTCAATCAGCAACATAATACAAAGTAGGTTTCAAAAAGTGTAACATATCACCTATATTTCCCTGCAGTGGGGAGCATATCTACAGTTACCTGAACAGACACCTGTCCTCCATGGCTAAAGACCTGGGGGCTCCCGTAGAGCTGCTGGCCTCCAGCCTCCACGTCTGGCCAGACTTTCATGGCAACCGCTCCCCCCTGGCAGACCCCACTCTGAGGGGCGCGGTGAGGAGAGACCACCTCTGGCTAAGGGCTCTGATATACTGCTCCCAGATCTGTTTATGCTATCTTGCCTAGTCTTATCATCATTGGGCAAGGACAATGAAAATAGGAGTTGGCAACACATACACACTTTCACACACATCATATGCTGCCACTACTCTAGTCTTTATTTTTACTATTATTATTATCTATTCTGATGCCTAGTCACCCTGCCTTTTATGTACATATTTACCTCAAATACCCGGAACCCCTACACATTGATCTGGTACTGGTAATACCTGGAACCCCTACACATTGATCTGGTACTGGTAATACCTGGAACCCCTACACATTGATCTGGTACTGGTAATACCTGGAACCCCTACACATTGATCTGGTACTGGTAATACCTGGAACCCCTACACATTGATCTGGTACTGGTAATACCTGGAACCCCTACACATTGATCTGGTACTGGTAATACCTGGAACCCCTACACATTGATCTGGTACTGGTAATACCTGGAACCCCTACACATTGATCTGGTACTGGTAATACCTGGAACCCCTACACATTGATCTGGTACTGGTAATACCTGTATATAGATAGCTTCATTCTTGTGAAAAAAAATTGTATAATATTTTTTTTTAAACTGCGTCGTTGGGAAGGGCTTGTAAGCAAGTATTTCACGGTAAAGACTACACCCGTTGACAAATACTTTTTATTTCATTGGTATTTGATTTGAAGACAGCACAAACCGATCTGGGACCAGGCTAGGGCTCTGACCCTCTGAGCTCAGAAATCATTCAGAAACAAATGTCATCACACGATATAAAAGCCAATGAAGGCTTTTAAGCCAAAGTGTCAAAATGACAGACCTGTATGACTTTGCTTATAAATGATTTGTGAAGCATCTATTTAGATCTTATGAATCCTTTATGAATGCCCAACAAAGCTTTTCTAAGTGGTACTGAAGGTGCTCTGTGTGTGTATAGGTGGTTGGGCTGCCATTGTCCCAGACCCTGGATGACCTGGCCCTGCTTTACCTTGCTACTGTACAGGCACTGGCTGTGAGTTTCACAACTAATAATCCATAGCGCTTTTCTGAAACCCCAAAAAGCTTGAATACTACAATTTAATATAAACATGTCACACATTACTTGAAATATGTACCTAGATTATCCTATCCTAAATGATTGTGTGTGGTTATGATAGCCAGAGGAGTACGTCCTCCCTGTAAGTTGTAAAAGGGGCTTTATAAACTAATTAGATTAATTGATTGGTTTTATATCGCAACAATCCCCCCCTGCCTCTCTCCTTTCAGCTGGGCACCCAGCATATCCTAGAGGCCATGACACAGGCAGGACATGACATCACAACCCTCTTCCTGTGTGGGGGGTTGAGTAAGAATCCTCTTTATGTGCAGATTCACGCCAATGCCACAGGTGGGTGATGGAGGGTGATCTAGTTTGTGTCCAGCAGCTGTAAAACGTGTGAAACGGGAAGTTGTACCTAACCTGAACTTGAGAAACACACCCCATGAAAACTGACCTAGATTATTTCAGTTGAGCTTCTGAATGATTATTTAGAAATGTATATTTCTCATTATGAAGAGAGTGAGTTAAACACCCCTATTAATTCCTTATTAGTAAAATATCTTGAGAGAGTGCTTATAAAGGGATGTAACAATACTGCGTGTTGTCTCCTCAGGGTTGCCCTTGGTGCTTCCTGCCCAGACAGAGGCTGTGTTGGTGGGAGCAGCAGTCCTAGGTGCCTGTGCTTCCCATGATTATAGCTCCATACTGGTGAGTGCAGAACACACACATACACAATAAACACAGCAGTAGAATATTTAGTTCAACATCATAGCAGCTCATTCCTGACTCCATACTACCATCTACTGGAGAGAAACTAAGGTAAAGGAGAAATGCATAGATTCCCTTGCTGTGTCTCAAGGAGGAGACTTGTGCAAAGTCTGGTGAGATGACATGGAGGTGGCTAGATAGCTATCTAAAGAGAGGGCTCTGGGGGTGTTGCTCTGTGGCATTCAGCAGCATACCTCTGAACACCGGGTAGTGGCCCACCCATTATTGTTTGGACTGGGTCGCACCTTTGGAGTCATAACTGCTCATGCAGTTGTTGCTGTCTGAGGATTTGAGCTAGGGATGACGGACTAGGGATGACAGGGCAGTGTGAACTATAGAGCTTATACAGAAGGATAACTATAAGGCCAGGAAAGGAGAATTGTACTGCCTATGTACTGTATGTCACAAACTTCATAGACAGTTGAGCCTTCCCTTTTCAAACCAGGTCATGGGCTGTTCTCGACCTCAGCTCTCCAGATCAAAACTCAATGTGTATGATTTATTGATCACTGCTTGGTTTATGAATGCATGTTTTAGGAGGCGATGGAGAAAATGGCCAAAGTGGGAAAAGTTGTTCAGCCTGACCACGAGCTCTGGAGGTGAGAAGAGAGACTGGCCTGCATCAGTGTTGGGTTTCATTGGTAAAACATCTGTGGGTTGTGCTGGAGGCATGTGCTGGGTGCAATGATGAATTAACATTAATGTTGGAAACATCACTACTGATATATGAAAGTATATTTTTTATCAGGTCAGTTTATAATTTTGTTCTAATGATGTCATTCTAATAATGTTTTTATAATGTTCTAGTATCTGACTAGAGGAACTGTGTTCTCTCTCTTAGCTTTTACAGGAAGAAGCACTCTGTGTTCCTGCGCCTCCATGTCCACCAGAGGGAGTACATGGCCCTTATGAATGACTGACTGAGAACCAAGAGGTGCCACTGTCTAACCTGTTGAAATAGCAGACAGTAATCCCAACACCGAGGTTGGATTACACTGAATGCAATATCAAGTAGAGACTGTGGATACGACTATGATATCAGACACCCCAAATGAGTTTGATTCCAAAAATCAGCTGGACCCAGATACCCAATATACCTATTAGGAGAAAAGAGTCTGAACTCGAACGTGATTTATCAAATGCAAAATGGTGGTAACACTATCCATCTTGTGTTGACGCATGGGGGAAGATGTAGGAAATGAATGCAATTTTCCAGTTTTTAAGATGTGAAGTCCTGGCCTGAAAATCTAATATGACCTACAGTACCATCCACAGGACACTGAAGAGTTCAAAAGGCACTGACAGAAAGTCAGCCTGTGAAAAGCAATAAAACAGTCATCTTGAAATATTATGCAAGTTTATAAGAATTTGAAATTGTGCCCAATGTCACTTTTTCACACCTAGGCCTATTTGCTATCAATAATCCCTATCTCATGTCCTCTCTTTGATCTCTCTATCAGAAACATTATTTCTCTGATCTCCTCTTATCACATCTCATCTCTAACCTCTCTGTCTCCTGCTGTCCAAATTGGCCGTAGAGGAATGTGTTGTTCCCTGTGCTGTACAGGATCAAAGACCATAATCTCCTCTGTTGCCCTGGTGACACAGAGGAATGCTCAAATCCCACACAGCTGAGTTAACAGGACTGGTTCACGTCCAGACCCAATGGCAGAACATCCTGCACCAACCAGACCTGTATTTGATTTATTTCTGTCCAGCTATGTCACATATAGTCTCTCGTGGCGGTGGGCTGAGACTTATTTTAGCAAATTCAGGGTTAGCCCCAACCGGGACTCGAACCCAACACCTTAGCCGTTACACCATGAGATCTGATCCTCCGTACAAGGTTGGTAGGTGTCGGGTTACGGTTGCTTTATTGACTGCAATAAGTAACACTGAAGTGAAACTAAAGGCTGTGTTGCTGTTGAAGGCATTTTATTAATCGTTTCACTATTAGAAGTAAGGCAGCACACCTGTCCAAAGTATTTAATACATCTTAAACCTGACAACTGCACATTCAACTCAATAAATTGAGTTGTCAGCTATGTGTCTTTGAACATGCGAGTACTACAACAAATGCAACATGAACACGTCCTGACACCATATTATCAGCAAAATGCTACCAGTCAATCTGTGATATGATCAGCACTCCACCATCGTAAGGAGAATGGCAATCCCTTTCATTGTCCTCATCATCTCCCTCTGTGGTTGTATGGGAGGCTGTGTGACTATAGGTGTGATCCTCTGCTGCCCCTCATGGCTGAGGTGTGTAGCGCAGGTACTTCCTTTCTGAAGGTAGCTCTTTGGTGTAGACCCCTGCAGGGAACATGGCTGCTGCCTCCTCCTCAGGGATGTTTGGAGGAACCATCACGCGCTCACCAGGCTAGACAGAGAGAGGGAATGAGAAGGGGAGTTAGCAGAGAAAATAGAAATGGGCATAAGTGGCATGCCAATTGATATTGGACTGACAATAGATGCTAAGTGTTTGGAGAACAATAAAAAATAGTTGTGTGATGAATGATGATGTTAACTGATTGTCTATTGGGTAACTCAAGCTTCCATTTATATTTGACTGATAATACTTCCTGAAGGATGCTGCAAATTCTACTGTCAGGCTATAGAGCTTGACAGGGATTGGCTGACTGACCTGCCAATCAGCAGGGGTGGCCACCCGGTTCTTTGCTGTGAGCTGCAGGGAGTCGACCACTCTCAGGATCTCATCAAAGTTACGCCCCGTTGTGGCAGGGTAGAGCAGGGACAGCTTCAGCTTCTTGTCTTGGCCAATCACAAAAACCTGAGACATAAAAACATGTCACACTGTTTGAGAGAAAGTGTGTGTGTGACAGAGTGAGAGAGTGTAGCAGATAAGGGCTGTGTTCACGAACAGGCAGCCATCATGCAGTGATATCACCCTCACTGATTCATATAAAAAGATTACATCATGCAGCAAGGGGCTGAGGTAGTGAGTGTTTTTGCCAGACGGGGTGGTAGGGCTTGGGGGGAGGGGTAGTTAACTCATACTAGCCAGTGAAGGTAGGCTGTTTGCATCAGCATGAATAAGTAATGTTTATGGAAAATAGAGCACCAGAAAGAGGACGATCTCATGGTGGGCAATGACTTACCGGAAACTGAGAAACGGTAGAGAGAGATACTGACAGGAAGAAAGCGAGAGAAAATGTGGCTGAGAGTGTGTGTCTTTTGTTTGTCTGTACCTGTGTAGGTGTGTGTGCATGCATGTTTTGACACTCACACAGCGGGCAGTGAGGGGCATGCCGTCCTTGTCCTTCTCATCTGGGTCCAGCATGCCCAGGGCCACTGCCAGCTCCCTCTGATTGTCTGCTATGATGGGGAAGGGGAACGCACAGCCAGACTCCTCATCGTTGTAGGCCAAGATGTCCTACAGGACCACAGCACAGCCGTCCATTACTAAACACTGGTCATTGTTTTACACACTCAAAACTTGGTGTCCCAAATGGCACCCTATTCCCTTTTGACCTGGTCAAAAGTAGTGCATTATAAAGGGAATAGGGTGCCATTTGGGAACAGCCTATACCTTGGTCCAGCCACGGTGATCCTCCAGACTGTCAATGGACAGGGCGATCATCTTCACGTTGCGCCTGCTGAACTCGCCGCTGAGTTTGGCTGCTCGGGCCAGCTCTGTGGTGCAGACAGGGGTGTAGTCACGGGGGTGGGAGAACAGGATACCCCAGCTACAGAGAGAGGTGGGGAGTGATGGACAGAGGGAGAGAGAGGAAGATACAGAGAGATGGAGAGATTAGTAGGGGCCTAGCATAGGAATGTCAGCCTTTCTGTCTCCCTGCTCCTGTGTTTCTGTTTTAGTGGAGCAGCTAAGCTGTAAAATATGACTCAATCGTTCACTTTGTGATAAACGCACCACATTTGGTACAGAGGTAGATTTAGGTACCTTGTAAAGATTTAGATATGGAGTCACCACATATTTGCGTCCTGAGGGACGTGGCAGCCCTTTCTCAAAATGGCCCTCGACTGTAACACTATGTTACAATTCAGAAGTACTGCTTTGACGAAAAGGCAACAAATTAGTCACGGTGCTAGATTTATTGACTCTGAAAAGATTAAGATATGGAGCCACCACATATTTGGCCCCTGGGAGCCATGGCAGGTATCTTACAAAATGGCCACTGTTGGTAACACAATATTGTGGTTACTAAGTCATTTTTGTTGATGTTGATAAACACCAAATTTGGCAGTTCAATTTATATATCCTGAAAATATTTAGATAGGGAGCCATCACTGTTAGAGGTCCCTTCACTGTTAGAGGTCCCTTAGGGAGCAGTAAGGACACATTTACCCGATGCTGCCTCAGTCACCACCAGAAGTCCATGGCATACCCAACTGTGGCATAGCCTTTACTTTGTTGAAATAGCAGAACATATTCAAATGCAAGTAGAAAAACTAGTGGGTCATACTTCTGATCATGAAATTGGTTGAAATAAATATATTACAGCTTGAGAGATTTGTTTTCCACAGCAATTGTGAACTATTCCAACTGAATGGTTGGGGATATTTTCCCAGGTACAGCTGAAGTTAGTGTATTTGCTCCTTGCATTGCAAAGTAGCTTTAGTAGCCATTTTCTCAGGAACCCAACGTCTTAACCAGTAGACCAAAATAATATTCTGTTCTGGACCGAAGCTGATTGTCGCAGGCAGGGCTACCTCATCTATAGAGCGTTCTAACTCACCTCCGATACACAGTCTCAGAAATATTATTTTTCCTACAAAAGATAACTGCTGTATTTCCCTATGTACTCATTATATTGTACTGTGTTAAACATTTTAAACCGATTCAGGCCAATAAGTATAGGCCATGACTTTTACAAAAGTCAAAGAAGTATAAGCCATGACTTTTATACAGTGCATTTGGAAAGTATTCAGACGACTTCTCTTTTTCCACATTTTGTTATGTTACAGCCTTTTTCTAAAATTGACTAAATAAATTTCCCCCCTCATCAATCTACACACAATACTGCATAATGACAAAGCGAAAACATTTTTGGGGAAATATTTTCACATTTATTAAAAATACAAAACAGAAATAGCTTATTTACATACACTACCGTTCAAAATTTTGGGGTCACTTAGATATGTCCTTGGTTTTGAAAGAAAAGCACATTTTTTGTCCATTAAAATAACATCAAATTGATCAGAAATACAGTGTAGACATTGTTAATGTTGTATATGACTATTGTAGCTGGAAATGGCTGGTTTTTATGGAATATCTACATAGGCGTACAGAGGCCCAATATCAGCAACCATCACTCCTGTGTTCCAATGGCACGTTGTGCTAGCTAATCTAAGTTTATCATTTTAAAAGACTAATTGATCATTAGAAAACCCTTTTGCAATTATGTTACCACAGCAGAAAACTGTTGTCCTGATTTAAGAAGCAATAAAACTGGCCTTCTTTAGACTAGTTGAGTATCTGGAGCATCAGCATTTGTGGGTTCGATTACAGACACAAAATGTTCAGAAACAAAGACCTTTCTTCTGAAACTTGTTAGTCTATTCTTGTTCTGAGAAATGAAGGCTATTCCATGCGAGAAATTGCCAAGAAACTGAAGATCTCGTACAATGCTGTGTACTACTCCCTTCACAGAACAGTGCAAACTGTCTCTAAGCAGCATAGAAAGAGGAGTGGGAGGCCCCGGTGCACAACTGAGCAAGAGGACAAGTACATTAGAATGTCTAGTTTGAGAAACAGACTCCTCACAAGTCCTCAACTGGCAGCTTCCTTAAATAGTACCCGCAAAACACCAGTCTCAACGTCAACAATGAAGAGGCTGGGATGATGGCCTTTGGAACCACCAAGAGTCTTCCTAGAGCTGGCCGTCCGGCCAAACTGAGCAATCGGGGGAGAAGGGCCTGGGTCAGAGAGGTGACCAAGAACCTGATTGTCTGTATGACAGCGCTCAAGAGTTCCTCTGTGGAAATGGGAGAATCTTCCAGAAGGACAACCATCTCTGCAGCACTCCACCAATCAGGCCTTTATGGTAGAGTGGCCAGACGGAAGCCACTCCTCATTAAAAGAAACATGACAGCCTGCTCAGAGTTGCCTAAAGGACTATCAGACCATGAGAAACAAGATTCTCTGGTCTGATGAAACCAAGATTGAACTTTTTGGCCTGAATGCAAAGCATCTGGAGGATGGTGGTGGCAGAATCATGCTATGGGAATGTTTTGCAGCTGCAGGGACCGGGAGACTAGTCAGGATTGAGGGAAAGATATACGGAGCAAAGTACAGAGAGATCCTTGATGAAAACCTGCCCCAGAGGGCGCAGGACCTCAGACTGGGGCGAAGGTTCACCTCCCAACAGGACAAAAACCCTAAGCACACAGCCAAGACAACGCAGGAGTCTCTGAATGTCCTAGAGTGGCCCAGACAGAGCCTGGACTTCAACCCGATTGAACATCTCTGGAGAGACCTGAATATAAACTATAACTATAAATCCAAATAACTTCACAGATCTTCATTGTAAAGGGTTTAAACACTGTTTCCCATGCTTGTTCAATGAACCATAAACAATTAATGAACATGCCCCTGTGGAACGGTCGTTAAGACACTAACAGCTTACAGACGGTAGGCAATTAAGGTCACAGTTATGAAAACTTAGGACACTAAAGAAGCCTTTCTACTGACTCTGAAAAACACCAAAAGAAAGATGCCCAGGGACCCTGCTCATCTGCGTGAACGTGCCTTAGGCATGCTGCAAGGAGGCATGAGGACTACATATGTGGCCAGGGCAATAAATTGCAATGTCCGTACTGTGAGACGCCTAAGACAACGCTACAGGGAGACAGGATGGACAGCTGATCGTCCTCGCAGTGGCAGACCACGTGTAACAACACCTGCACAGGATTGGTACATCCGAACATCACACCTGCGGGACAGGTACAGGATGGCAACGACAACTGCACAGGATCGGTACATCCAGTACACAGGTACAGGATGGCAACAACAACTGCCCGAGTTACACCAGGAAAGCACAATCCCTCCATCAGTGCTCAGACTGTCTGCAATAGGCTGAGAGAGGCTGGACTGAGGGCTTGTAGGCCTGTTGTAAGGCAGGTCCTCACCAGACATCACCGGCAACAAGGTCGCCTATGGGCACAAACCCACCGTCGCTGGACCAGATAGGACTGGCAAAAAGTGCTCTTCACTGACGAGTCACGGTTTTGTCTCACTAGGAGTGATGGTCGGATTTGCGTTTATCGTCGAAGGAATGAGCGTTACACTAAGACCTGTACTCTGGAGCGGGATCGATTTGGAGGTGGAGGGTCCGTCATGGTCTGGGGCGGTGTGTCACAGCATCATCGGACTGAGCTTGTTGTCATTGCAGGCAATCTCAATGCTGTGCGTTACAGGGAAGACATCCTCCTCCCTCATGTGGTACCCTTCCTGCAGGCTCATCCTGACATGGACCTCCAGCATGACAATGCCACCAGACATACTGCTCTTTCTGTGAATGATTTCCTGCAAGAAAGGAATGTCAGTGTTCTGCAATGGCCAGCGAAGAGCCCGGATCTCAATCCCATTGAGCACGTCTGGGACCTGTTGGATCGGAGGGTGAGGGCTAGGGCCATTCCCCCCAGAAATGTCCGGGAACTTGCAGGTGCCTTGGTGGAAGAGTGGGGTAACATCTCACATCAAGAAATGGCAAATCTGGTGCAGTCCATGAGGAGGAGATGCACTGCAGTACTTAATGCAGCTGGTGGCCACACCAGATACTGACTGTTAGTTTTTTGACCCCCACTTTGTTCAGGGACACATTATTTCATTTCTGTTAGTCACATGTCTATGAAACTTGTTCAGTTTATGTCTCAGTTGTTGAATCTTGTTATGTTCATACAAATATTTACACATGTTAAGTTTGCTGAAAATAAACGCAGTTGACCGCGAGAGGACGTTTATTTTTTTGCCGAGTTTAGTTGTGCAGCGACGCTCTCCATCCAACCTGACAGGGCTTGAGAGGATCTGCAGAGAAGAATGGAAGAAACTCCCCAATTACAGGTGTGCCAAGCTTGTAGCGTCATACCCAAGAATAATCGAGACTGTAATCGCTGCCAAAGGTGCTACAACAAAGTACTGAGTAAAGGATCTGAATACTTCAGTAAATGTGATATTTCAGTTTATTTTTATACATTTGCAAAAATGTCTAATAACCTGCTTTTGCTTTGTCATTATGGGGTATTGTGTGTAGATTGATGAGGGGGGAAAAAACGATTTAATCCATTTTAGAATAAGGCTGTAAAGTAACAAAATGTGGAAAAAGTAAAGTGGTCTGAATACTTTCTGAATGCACTGTAGATTAAACGTTTGTGAAATAGTGGGTCAGTCTGTAGTAATTTAGCAAAATGGCTGCCACAGCTCCCAGGGGCCAAATCTGTGGTGACTCCATATCTAAATCTTTGCAGGGTCCATAAATCTAGCTCTGTGGCAAATTTGGTGCCTTTACCTCAAACAGTCCTTCTGAATTGTAAACTCATGTTACAGTCGTGGGGCATTTTGTAAGATGGCAACCACAGCCCCAAGGGCCAAATCTGGGGTGGCTCCATATCTAAATCTTTTCAAGGTACCTAAATCTACCTCTGTACCAAATATGGTGCTTTTATCACAAAGTGAACGATTGAGTCAAATTTTACAGCTTAGCCGCTCCACTAAAACAGAAACACAGGAGCAGCGGGGCAGAAAGGCTGACATTCCTATGCTAGGCCCCTACTAATCTCTCCATATCTTCCTCTGTCCATCACATTTTCAGGGTACATAAATCTGCATTTCTGCCAAATGTGGTGCTTTTATCAAAAAGTTAACGATTTATCAGCTTAACCACCCTACTATTTTGGTGCTGTACTCAAAACACTTCCATTCTATGCATCAGTACACGCCTGGCCCTGGCTGCTTGTTGAGACAATTGTAAAATACTGGATTTTTAATACAGTTTGTCTTTGCATTGCATACATTATTTGAGCACTATTGTTTTTTTAGGGTAAGAAATAATGAAATGTTTAATAGATCAGGGTAAGAAATAATGAAATGTTTAATACAATTTAATAAAACATGTTGATATTAAACCCGATTATGCCAAGCAGCCTAAAGATTTATTTGATCATGAAAAGAACCAAGAATAAAAATATAGGCGGCCTTAAGTGTGCCCACAGAGATCTTGTCTTGTTGCAGCAACTGACATTTCAGTGTTGTCAGCGTTTTCATTGAGTGGGTTTAGAGAACAAATGATTTGAGCTGCAAGCAAGCAGTTTTTTTCTGACGTCTCAACCTAGTTAGACTGACACAACCAACTGGCCTAGATCAAATAAAACCACAGACCATGAGTAAAGATACATGTCTAAATATTATTCAAATAGGGGGAGAATAGCTGTTTATTATTATATCTACGAAAAAAATAGATGCCAACGCATCCTCGCTATACCCAATAACGTTAGGTATCAGATTAAAATTCACACCAACAGTTTGAAAGTACAGTAGGACATGACAGCTATCAGTATAATCAACCTTACGACCTTTGCCAAACTATACTAAACCTTTATTTTTACAAGTGAATGATTCAGGGCTAATGTCTTTAGAAACAGGTGCCTTATTGAATGCAAATGATATAGTGAAATCGAAAAGAGAACATCAATTATATAACGGAAAACAAGAATCTCAGGTAGTATCTTCCAAAATGCCAACACGTGATTTCAATCGATGGCATATTTAATGACATATCAGCCTTTAAAATTACTTACGAGTCACCCAAAAAATCGTGGAATTTAATTTTGCCGTTAGTGGTTTCGGCCTCAAAATTAGGAAACTCATCTCCTAGCAGTAGTCCTGGCATGGTCGCAATGAAGACCCGCGCGCTCCAGTAGCAGCATACTGATGACAGCAGGTTCAAATCGTCTAACCCGGAACAGGTTTTAACCACTTATAATTATCATTTTTCAAGTGTCAAATGTTATTTTTTTCACTTGTCCAGTGTTCGTTTATAGGTGATAAAAATACAAAAACTATTTATAAAAAGCGTTTACAGGTGACTTGGACGCGTTATTATTTTTCACTTGCTTTTTTCAAGTGTCAATAGTACATTTTACACGTGTTCTTTACACCTGTCCAGTCCGCATTTACAGGTGATTAGAACGCTTGTTATGGTCATTTTTTCGCATGTTCTATATACCTATCCAGTGTGCTTTTACAGATGATTAGAACGCTCTAGCCCAGAGTCTCACTCCAGAGACTGGGTGGGCCGAGCCCCGGGGACATACTAGTTATTAGCCAGCAACCTGTGGCTCTCCAAGCGGCTAGAGGTGTGCGTCTTTGAGGACTCCTCCCGTGGCAGAATTCTGCACCTGGTGAGGCTGGTGATCACTGGCCAATCCGTGCCCTGGTTCATCAGCACCTTGTACTGTTCACGCCGCAGTGAAACCAACCCTTTAAAGCTGCATTAGGTTAATGGTGTGGACAATGTCACACAGAGCTGCATAATTGGCAAACAGTTAATCAATTCACGAAAGTGTCTGATATTACATTCATATCCGCCAATTCATTTTGCGTTCTATGGTAGGCAAAGAGCAGTATCCCTTTTAATCGTGGCTCCATCATCGAGACGGTCTGTAGTAGCTGGCATGGCGGTGGGCCTTTGCCAAATACCAGGGCCCATGGAAAGTTCCCTGCCTTTAACCTGCTGACAGTGTCACCTCTGCAGAGCCAAAGGAAATACAGAAGCGTCTGTTCACGATTATAACGGTATCAATGCGTTTACATAGCACTGCATTTGGGTTGTTGATTAAAGTTATTAAGGGTTTGTCATATTTTCCTAGTGGAAGAGTTCCCAGGATGGGCAATTGATGGCCTTCTATCAATTGCTTGTTAACACTCTTTAGAACCTTGTATGGGCCAATATTTGACCATGACACTTGAAACATCCTGTTGACTGAACAACTCTTCCTTGCTCACTGTTTCTCTCTTCCCCCTCCCCTTATCATCAGCTCTACTCCTGGACCTGGGTCTGGTCCGGATTGGGAAATACTTTGTTCCACTGTCAGAGGTCTCCCGCCCAGAACCGCTCCAACATGTTCTTTACCTTCTTCGTGGACTATTTCATCAAATGAGACTTAATTTCAACCAGTAGAGAATGTGAAATGCTTTATTGAAAGAAGTTAATTATCCAAATGTTATAAATACATAATACATGCATTATAAATATAATTGTAATATTATAAATACAAGTTCAATCTGTACTTCAATGCAGATCTGTTGTGCATTATAAAAACAGGAGGAAAGAGGTAGCGAGAGAGCTGTAAAAGACAAAGGGAAAGAGGTAAGAACAGAGGAGCAGGGAAGACAGTATACGATTAATGAATCACAGTGCTACCCTAATAATCTCTCGGTACATCACAATAACATAGTGTCTCATAACCATCAGGCCGACTGGAAGCCCAAAGCTGGTTATCTTAAGAGCAGGTGAGGTGGTGATGGGACCGGGTGGTTAGCATTCTCTCACATCAAAACATACATGCAGACAAGAGACAGGAGGTAGCATGTTTAAGCCTTTAAAAAAAATATATATATATATTCTAACAGTCATCCTAATCATTGGGAGGGAAAATGCAAAACTGACCTTGGATCATTAACTCTGGGACTACTACATCTCTATCTGTATTTCAATGTAAAGCATCTCTTTAATAATACTTCCTGTTGACTCGACCAAGTGACCTCTCACCTCTGATCATGCTCTATGTAGCCAGTTCAGATGCTGATATAACCTAGAGTACTTAGGGAGAAATGGATGAAGTGAAGGAGAGACTGTTAGAGAGAATAAGGTAGTTAAAGAGACAGTGTTCAACAGGACTGTGTGTGTGGCCTCACCTGGTGTCCACACTAAATGGCTGCAGAGTAATGTATGCTGGAAAAACATGCAGACTTACGAGGACAAACAATATAGCGCAGTTAAAGAAATAATGAAGCGTCTTACTATTCTCCATGGTTGGCCCTCTTGCCTATTCTTTGAATGTGGAAGGAGCCACAGTTATACACCTGAGCCTGCTTACTGCACAACCCATGAATCAGATTGATACATAAGTGTGTATGTGTCGGTTATAGGGCGTCTAATTGTTCTACATGTTTTCAATATGGGAGACGTAAAATAGCCCGTTTTGTTTTCGTACAGACATCACACCCTCACCTGAGAAGTAGAAATTAAAGGGAGAAACTGGGAATTGA
This sequence comes from Salvelinus fontinalis, assembly GCF_029448725.1. NCBI lineage: Eukaryota > Metazoa > Chordata > Actinopteri > Salmoniformes > Salmonidae > Salvelinus > Salvelinus fontinalis. The sequence continues at coordinate 16,014,804 of NC_074681.1, read as the reverse complement.
ATAACTGCAGTTGACATAGCTAAGTAAATCGAAGAATACTCTTATTGCAATGTGGATGGCTCTTAAAATAGCCTTTGTTTGTTCATAGTGTAGTCTATGGTGTTGCCAGGGAACAGCACACTCTTCGAAGAAGTAGGAGGTGAAGATCTCTCGCCTCTTGCTGCGTTGTTGGACCTCATCCTTGAAACATCCTGAAGAGCAGCAGACTTCTCCTATGGCGGCGAGTTGCAGATCCCCTCCTGGTCCTCTTGTCCATTATGTTATGCAGGACACAGGTAGCCTTCACACACCTGAATTCCCCCAGGAGGCAGTCCCAGATGGCCCTGGTCACCCAACCTTGCAGTGCCCTACATGGTAACTATGTAACGGATGTGAAATGGCTAGCTAGTTAGCTGGTACGCGCTAATAGCGTTTCAATCGGTTATGTCACTTGCTCTGAGACTTGAAGTAGGGTTTCCCCTTGCTCTGCAAGGGCCGTGGCCTTTGTGGAGCGATGGGTAACGATGCTTCGTGGGCGACCGTTGTTGATGTGTGCAGAGGGTCCCTGGTTCGCGCCCGTTGTCGGGCGAGGGGACGGTCTAAAGTTATACTGTTACATGGATGCTGTTGACCCGGATCACTGGTTGCTGCGGAAAAGGAGGAGGTCGAAAGGGGGGTGAGTGTAACGGATGTGAAATGGCTAGCTAGTTAGCGGGTACGCGCTAATAGCGTTTCAATCGGTTACGTCACTTGCTCTGAGACTTGAAGTAGGGTTTCCCCTTGCTCTGCAAGGGCCGCGGCTTTTGTAGAGCGATGGGTAACGACGCTTCGTGGGTGTCAGTTGTTGATGTGTGCAGAGGGTCCCTGGTTCGCGCCGGGCGAGGGGACGGTCTAAAGTTATACTGTTACATGTAGGCAATCGTTTTGAAATAATGTCCATGTTACAAGGTATCTGTAGGAATATGGAAGATAATGTCATTATTAGACTTTCACATCACCAGGTCATTGTGGATTACTAAAGTATAATATCCCTCATAACAAATCATGATAACATTGGATAGATAGATGCATGTGTAGCATGTGACAATAGCAGGATCATATCAAGGATAGCATCACAAATGAATAAATAAATACCACTTGAAGCTTGAGGAGTTGATCATTTGAGTTAGCTGTGTAGTGCTAAGGCTGAAACAGAAATGTGCACCCCTTTGTGTTCCCAGGACCAGGACTGAGAACCACTGCTCGTCATTGGGACCTCTTCATCTGCAGACAGGCTTCTGTATCTGAGCACAGAAAACCTCACAAGAAACAGACTTCATTATACTAAAATTAGACTGCACTGAATATTATGTTACTATTATCACTGTCCTCACTCATTGGGACTGGAACTACAAAAGTCCATACCCTATCCAGAATTGCCTAATCTCTCACGTTGACAGTTGGAGCTGCTATCCTTTCACCCTTCTCCATGGCTGCTAGCTACCTACCTACCTACCAATGCATTTGGAGTGTTTTTTTTACAGTGATAAATACATCAAGATAGCTAGCTAATACGAAGTTAGGTAACGTTAGCGGGTGATATTTAATTCACTTAGATATCTATACGTTGGCTAGATAGCTAACGTTAGCTAGCTAGATTAGTAGCTAATTTGAGTTAGCCTGCACTGTAGCTAGTTAGCTAATAATACATGTTTGTTTTTACATTTTCGTATTGTAACGTTATTTACTTAACTTACTTGAATAGGTTATCCCAGCCATGTGGACGATTGGAAACAGGGAATAAACGTTTATTTGTCACCAGAGAGTTTTAGAGCATCTTAAAATGTACCTGTGAATAAATTCATGAAAAGGAGAATGTATTAAAGTATTTACCCATTTAATAACCAAACCTTCATACAAACTTGCTATGATGAATTCTTGACGCAAAATCGAACATGCTGCCTGCCATATGCTTCCAGCACACTCACAAGCGAGCTACTCTGAGCGGCCTAAACCGCACGTATCCATTTACAGTGTGCTAGTGTAGTCAAGCCGTTAGCCATCTGGCCATGCCACGCTGGCTGCCATGTGTGCCCACTTCCTGCTGGCCCAGCTGGTGGTGACGCCCCCCCCCCTCGCCACAATTTTCTCCTTATATATTTTTGTTGTGGTACGCAATGCATTTACAGTTTTTCGATCTGTTCTACGAATTGCCAAGTGGCATTCGGTTACAGTGTATGAAAATGTAAAGCCTAATAGTGCATTTTGTCACCGATTCTATGGAGCGGTATATTTATTTTTCTGTATATTTACTTTACATAGCCCCATAGCTATTGTCGTTTGAAAATATACATATTTTTTGATGGGTTTGCAAGAATTAACGATATATTGTTTTAATTGTGTGTCACAGTTTCTACTGGTAAGTGACAGACAGTGTTAGACACTGACACAGTCAAGACGTTGCCAACCTATGACTTTCACACTGAAATAGGATAAAACGAAGGGAAGTATCGAACAACAAAGTTTATTTCAGAGAGGAAGTGAAATTCTTTTGTTAAAACAGTGAGAATGAGACATAAAAATTCATGCATGGTTCCTGGTTAAGAGACCCATTCCATATACAGTGTGGTATTGCCCTATTGTCGTGTATGTTTCTGTCTGTGTGGGGGTGAAATGGTACCATACCCACCCCAAGCAAAGTTTCCATTAGTGTGCACAGCAGCTGCTGCCGAGTGTCATTATTAGTCTCCTTTCAGTGTTGCCACACACACACGGTGGTAACACCCTAGCAATACCTACCCTCACCTGCCCACCCATACCAACATTCTGTAGAACCTGCTGCTGCCGAGTGTCATTATTAGTCTCCTTACAGTGTTGCCACACACACACGGTGGTAACACCCTAGCAATACCTACCCTCACCTGCCCACCCATACCAACATTCTGTAGAACCCCCCCCCCCCCCCCCCCTCAACAGAAATGTCCCTAGGGGTTAACAGTTTACATAACACTTGGTTCAAGCCATTATGGAGGTCAGAATTAGAGACTAGCTAGCTCGGTCCAAATGCTCCGGTTGCTATGTTGATGAAGTGGCAATGTGTTGATGAAGCACATCGATTCCAGGCTAGGTTGATGAAGTAATCAGCACCTAAACTATAGACCTACGGACTATTCTATAGGCACATAGCTGTTAGCCTGGAATCCACACTGAATATGGCTCAATGTAGATTCCAGGCTACATAGCGAATTTCTTAGAACTCATTGAAATAATACTAGACATGTCAACTACTGGCCAGCAGATGGCACCACATGACCGATTAAAAACAAACCTGCATCGTCTCCTGAAATGCTTTGCTCTTTGTGTACTGTGGCTTATTCTGTAGTTCACTGTGCATGTTAAGGCTTTGGGTGGCTTTTTCAACATGCAGTTATATCCTCAAGTTTTAGAATTGGATGTGTGGTCATGAAAATCCTCAGTGCAAATTGTTCAAATGTAATTGAATTTTTTTAATTTATTTTGTATTGAACCTTTATTTAACTAAGCAAGCCAGTTAAGAACAAATTCTTATTTACAATGACGGCTTACCCAAAACGTAAAAGGCCTCCTGCGGGGATGGGGGCCTGGGATTAAAATAAATAAATAAATGCAAAAGAAATATAGGACAAAACACACATCACAACAACAGAGACAACACAACACTACATAAAGAGAGACCTAAGACAACAACATAGCAAGGCAGCAACACATGACAACACAACATGGTAGCAGCACAAAACATGGTACAAACATTGAGCACAGACAACAGCACAAAGGGCAAGAAGGTAGAGACAACAATACATCCCACAAAGCAGCCACAACTGTCAGTAAGAGTGTCCATGATTGAGCCTTTGAATGAAGAGATTGAGATAAAACTGTCCAGTTTGAGTGTTTGTTGCAGCTCATTCCAGTCGCTAGCTGCAGCGAACTGAATAGAGGAGCGACACAGGGATGTGTGTGCTTTGGGGACCTTTAACAGAATGTGACTGGGTGTTGTATGTGGAGGATCAGGGCTGCAGTAGATATCTCAGATAGGGGGGAGTGAGGCCTAAGAGGGTTTTATAAATAAGCATCAACCAGTGGGTCTTGCGACAGGTATACAGTGATAAGGAGTATAGAGTGCAGTGATGTGTCCTATAAGGACCATTGATGGCAAATCTGATGGCCGAATGGTAAAGAAAATCTAGCCGCTTGAGAGCACCCTTACCTGCCGATCTATAAATTATGTTACCGTAATCTAGCATGGGTAGGATGGTCATCTGAACCAGGGTTAGTTTGGCAGCTGGGGTGAAAGAGGAGCGATTACGATAAAGGAAACCAAGTCTAGATTTAACTTTAGCCTGCAGCTTTGATGTGTGCTGAGAGAAGGACAGTGCACCGTCTAGCCATACTCCCAAGTACTTGTATGAGGTGACTACCTCAAGCTCTAAACCCTCAGAGGAACTAAAAACACCTGTGGGAAGTGGGGCATTCTTCTTACCAAACCACATGACCTTTGTTTTGGAGGTATTCAGAACAAGGTTAAGGGTAGAGAAAGCTTGTTGGACACTAAGAAAGCTTTGTTGTAGAGCATTTAACACAAAATCCAGGGAGGGCACAGCTGAGTATAAGACTGTATCATCTGCATATAAATGGATGAGAGAGCTTCCTACTGTCTGAGCTGTGTTGTTGATGTAAATTGAGAAGTGCGTGTATACTCCCTTGGTGACAGGCAGTGGCTGAGACAGAAGATTTTCTGACTTTATACACTGCACTCTTTGAGAGAGGTAGTTAGCAAACCAGCCCAAAGACCCATCAGAGACACCAATAATCCTTACCCGGCCCACAATAATGGAATGGTCTACCGTATCAAAAGCTTTGGCCAAGTCAATAAAAATAGCAGCACAATATTGCTTAGAACCAAGGGCAATGGTGACATCATTGAGGACCTTTAAGGTTGCAGTGACACATCCATAACCTGAGCGGAAACCAGATTGCATACCCAAAAGAATACTATAGACATCAAGAAGGCCACTTTTGATTAACAGGGAAAAATAGAAATAGGTCTATAACAGTTAGGATCAGCTTGATGATCTCCCCCTTTAAATAAAGGACGAACCCGTGGCTGCCTTCAAAGCAATGGGAACCTCCCCAGAGAGGAGAGACAGGTTAAAAGGTTGGAGATGGGCTTGGCGATGATAGGGGCAGCAACCTTAAAGAAGACAGTCTAAACCATCTGACCCAGATGGGTTTTTGGGGTCAAGTCACTAAGTCACCTCAGACTTAGTGACTGCCTGCAGGGAGAAACTTTGTAGCGGGGCAGGGGAAAAAGAGGGAGAAGCATCGGGGATAGTCACATTAGAAGGGGTGAGAGATGAGGAAATATTGGATGGGCGAGGAGGCATGGCTGAGTCAAATAGGAATCCTGACTAAATGAAGTGGTGATTAAAGAGCTCAGCCATGTGCTCCTTGTCAGTAACAACCACATCATCAACTTTAAGGGACATGGGCAGCTGTGAGGGTTTTTTCTCCAGGTCTTTAACCTTTTTCCAGAACTTCTTGGGGTTAGACCCACAGAGAGAGAACTGCTCTTTAAAGTAACTAACTTTGGCCTTCCGGATTGCCTGAGTGCACTTATTTCTCATTTGCCTAAACAATAGCCAGTCAGCATGAGTATGTGTCACGATCGTCTTGAGGTGAAAGAGAGGACCAAGGCGCAGCGTGATACGAATACATCTTCCTTTTTATTGAGAGAAGATGAACACGAAACGAAACACTTTTACAAACTAACAAAAACAACAAAGAAGCTACAAAACAAAAGTGCAGACACACGCTACTAACGTTTAGACATAGACAATTACCCACAACCTGTCTACTGCCTATGGCTGCCTTAAATATGGCTCCCAATCAGAGACAACGATAGACAGCTGTCTCTGATTGAGAACCACTCAGGCAACCATAGACATACCTAGACACCTACACTGAACACAACCCCATAAACTCTACCAAAACCCCCTAGACACTACAAACACCCTCGACTAGACAAAAACACACAAACATCCCATGTCACACCCTGGCCTAACTAAAATAATAAAGAAAACAAAGATAACTAAGGCCAGGGCGTGACAGTATGCGTGTGCTGAGCCTTTCGCCAAATGGAATTCTTGAGGTGGAGTAACTCTGCAAGATCACTGTAACGACTGTCGTCTTCCTCCTTGTCTGAGGAGGAGAAGTTTGAAGGATCAGAGGACCAATGTGCAGCGTGGTAATTGTTCATCTTATTTAATGAAGTGAACAACTCAAAATACAAAAAACCAACAAAGTGAAAACCGAAACAGTCCTATCTGGTGCAGACACACAAAGACTGAAGACAACCACCCACAAAACCCAACAGAAAACAGGCTACCTAAATATGGTTCCCAATCAGGGACAACGATTGACAGCTGCCACTGATTGAGAACCATATCAGGCCAAACACAGAAAACCAACACAGAAATAGAAAACATAGATTACCCACCCAACTCACGCCTTGACCAACTAACAAAGAAAATCAAAAGAACTATGGTCAGAATGTGACAATCACGGTCGAACCAGGGGCTGAACCTGTTTTTAATTCTAATTTTCTTTATGGGGGCCTGTTTGTTAACAATACCACTGAAAATATAAAAAAATAAGGTCCAATCATCTTTGACAGAGGGGATCAAGCTGATTCTATACCATTTTACGGAGGCCAGTTCAAGAAGGAAGGCTTGCTCATTGAAGTTTTTAGCAAGAGTCTATGACAAATCAGGACAGGTCGTTTCACTGAGCAGCCATTACGAACACAGGCTGTAAAACAGTGATCACTAAGGTCATTACAGAAAACATCAGACTGATACCTATCAGGATTATTTGTGAGGATAACATCGAGGAGAGTAGCCTTTTCTGGGTGTTTAGAGTCATAATAATCTGAGAAAGATTTAGGGAGTCCCATTGCTTTAGGACTTGGTCAGGTGGTTTAAGCATGTCCCAGTTTAGGTCCCCAAGCAGCACAAATTCTGATTTAGTGTAAGGGGCCAGGAGAGCGCTAAGGGCAGGTAGGGTACAGGCCGGTGCTGATGGAGGACGATACCACCTAGCAACAGTCAACAAAGAGCTATTTGAAAGTTTAATGCTTAAAACCAGCAAATCAAATTGTTTGGGGACAGACTTGGTGGAGACAACCGAGCACTGAATGTGATCCTTGGTGAAGATTGCCACCCCCACCTTTGTAAGATCTGTCTTGCCGAAAAAGGTTTTAACCAGAAAGGTTAACATCAGTATTCAAAACACTCTTCCTTAACCACGTCTCAGTAATGACCAACACATCTGGATTGGAGCTGTGAACCCACACTTTCAATTGATCCATTTTAGGTAATAAGCTTCTAGTGTTAATGTGCAGAAAACCCAGGCTTTTACGAGAGCAGAAATCAGTGAAGCAGGTATCAGAGCACAAGTCAGAATTAGGGCTAGCAACAGTAGATGGGCCAGAATGTACATGCACATTTCCAGATATCATCAGCAGTAATACAATCAAGGCACTGCAGAGGACAGGGAGAGCTCTGCAGTGCTGATTTATGACATCTGAATGTGCATCAGATGACAACAAGATCATATTGTAGCAATTTCATCAGGTAACATGAATACAATGCCGGCGAGAGGTGGTTAGAATAGGACGGGAGGCCAAAAGTCTGAGTAACCAATAGAGAGTCAGAGTCCCGAGTGTGGGAACAAACATAGTCTGTCCCACGGTTGGGTAAAGAAAGTTTGTAGTCAACAAAGTATGCAGGAGTTATGAGGCAAGTAGCAAAATGCACAAGAAAAAAAAATATATATATAACGACTTGGGGCTAGCCATTGTAAGTTCAGAGTCACTCGCCCCAACAGTGCATGAGTGCTGGAGGCAAGCAAAATCTTGGGAGAGAGGGTGAGACAGGCCAGGGCAGACGATGAACAGATCGGCAGGTGGAATCCAAGCAGCAGTGCAGCAGGCAATGGGAGTAGGTGTCACACCCACTCGGGAGAAGCTTTTATTTATGGAGGCAGATTTCTTGTAGAAAATGCCAGTGACTGATCTCTGAACAGCAGGAGGGGGCTTCAGAGGACGCTTCAAAGACTCCTGCCACTTGTTGGACCCAAAGGTCTCGGCACCTTTTACTTCACACCTTGGTGCTAATTGAAGTTGTATCTGGTCTGTCCTTGCAAGCCTGACAGCCTTAACTCAGCATTCAGTCCCCAGAAAGTCAAATATATCATTGTAATGTACTTTATGTTTAATTTTTTCCATTTTTTCTTTTTATTCTTGGCTTTCAAAATAGCATCAGATCAAACACTACTCACTCATTTCCAGGTTGGATGGTGTCCTCAGGTCTCTGCTGTTTGTTTGCTAGAGCACCCTCCGTATAGCTTGGAAAAATAAAAACCTTGGAAGCAGTAATCTCTATCGTTAATTTTGGTCAAAATTAGGTTGTCAGTTTGGAGTTTTGATCTGGAGCGAAGGCAATGCTGTGGAGGGTATCATCCTGCATATGTACCTGCCGAAAAATCCAAGTTTATCTAATTCCAAATCTATCCTTTTATAAAAAACATGTTGAAAAATGTGAGAGCTCACATGCAGCTGTGTCTCTCTCTGAGGGGGGCGTGCCACTGGACTGAACAAATGCAGACTGATCAGCTCTTTAGGGACATCTGTCATTTTAATATTTATTGATCAAATGACATACAAATGGTAATTGGAGCACATATAATACACAATAGTGAAGATACAACTTGAATTTAGACTCAACATGGACAGTACAGTACATTTTTATATTAAAATAAGTAAAATACATCGTATATAATACAGGAAGAGCAATATCTCAGACTGTTTACATGGAGTTCCACCTTAGTGAATCTCCTGCCATTCATTTTATTGTAAGATTCATTCATTCATTCACTTATTTACATTTGTAGAAAAAAATGCATTGTAGTAGACAGAGTAGCAACAGGCCTCGCTGTGATCTGATTATAAAGCTGTTAGTAATGTTGTTGGTTGATAATATTCTAGTAACAGCGTATGAGTTCACGCCCCACCAGTCCATCATCCCCAGCCTCCTCTTATTGGCTGCTTCTGCTGGGTCTCCCCAAGCTGACATTGTAGGTGATCATGTGGAAGTTGTCCCAGGCGTAGAGCTTCCTCTGGGCGTGGTTGTAGTCCACCATGCTGTTGTAGCGGTAGTGGTTCTTAAAGGGCACCGCCATGCCTCGGCCCTGGCCGGTGGCCGTGTCGAACACGTGGTTGACGGTGGTGTCTGGGGCGGTGTAGCTGGCCACCGTGTAGAGCCGACCGCAGATCATGAAGGAGTTAGCCACTGTGTTCTTCCTGATGTTGGTCTCCCAGCTCCTCTTCACCTCCAGGCTCTCAGAGTCCAGCTGGGACACCACGATGGCTCCCTTGGCCTTGCTGGTGCTGTAGATGGCCCACAGGCCCTGCTCGTCCACCGCCAGGTCAATGTCTGTGTAGCCGCCCCAGGAGTAGGGGTGCTGGCCGTGGAAGCCAGCGTGGGGGAGGTCCAGGCGTGCCGCCAGGCTCTCGTAGGCAAGGTCGTAGCGGAGCAGGGTGCGGCTGCGTCGGCGCTGGTAGTAGAGGGAGCCGCGGTACAGGGTGGCCCCTGTGCTCTCCACGGGCTCTGGCAGCACCATAACCTTCATGGGGAAGCCCTTGGCAAACTGCTCCATGTCCTCATAGGCGAAAAGCTGGCGGACGTCCGTGCCCACTGTGTCGATGCGCCACACCGTCTTGTTTCCGTATGGAGAGGCCATGGGCTCAGGGTCCTGCAGCCACACCCCGTACTTCCCTGTGATGCTGTCAGCCTTTCGGTGCAGGACGGGCTCTCCCACAGACACCAGCTCACCACAGCCTGGACACAGATAGAGGGTAGTTACATTAAATTCAATCTTTGTCTCCACAAGGGAATTATGTCAAGTAAATTGGAATATGTGCTTTGTGAAATATACAGTACATTTTTCTCAAATTTCATTATCACGATCACTACCTTTATGGTCATCTCTCATTTATTTTAGTTTTTAGAGGTGACGTGCATATACATTATACACTAAACAAAAATATAAGCACAACATGTAAACTGTTAGTCCCATGTTTAATGAGCTGAAATAAACGATCCCAGAAATTTTCCATACTCACAAAAGCTTATTTCTCTCAAATTTTGTGCACATATTTGTTTACATCCCTGTTAGTGAGCATTTATCATTTGCTAAGATAATCCATCCACCTGACCGGTGTGGCATATCAAGAAGCTGATTAAACAGCATGATCATTAAACAGGTGCACCTTTTGCTGGGGACAATAAAAGGCCACTCCAAAATGTGCAGTTTTGTCACACAACGCAATGCCACAGATGTCTCAAGTTTTGAGGGAGCATGCAGTTTTAGAGAATTTAGCAGTATGTCCGACCGGCCTCACAACCGTAGAAAACGTGTATGGTGTTGTGTGGGCGGGCGAGTGGTTTGTTGATGTCAACATTGTGAACAGAGTGTTCCATGGTGGCGGTGGGGTTATGGTATGGGTAGGCTATGGACAATGAACACAATTGCATTTTATCGATGGCTATTTGAATGCACATAAATACCGTGATGAGATCCTGAGGCCCATTGTGAGGCCCAATTTGTTGAAGATACTGTATCTGTGACCAACAGATGCATATCTGTATTCCCAGTCATGTGAAATCCATAGATTAGGGCCTAATACATTTATTTAAATAGACTGATTTCCTCATATGAACTGTAACAGTAAAATCTTTGATATTGTTGCATGTTGCCTCGGTTTTTCTAATGACTGCCTTGCCTGGTTCACCAACTACTTTGCAGACAGAGTTCAGTGTGTCAAATCGGAGGGCATGTTGTCCGGTCCTCTGGCAGTCTCTATGGGGGTACCACAGGGTTCAATTCTCGGGCCGACTCTTTTCTCTGTATACATCAATGATGTTGCTCTTGCTGCGGGCGATTCCCTGATCCACCTCTACGCAGACGACACCATTCTGTATACTTCCGGCCCTTCCCTGGACACTGTGCTATCTAACCTCTAAACGAGCTTCAATGCCATACAACACTCCTTCCGTGGCCTCCAACTGCTCTTAAACGCTAGTAAAACCAAATGCATGCTTTTCAACCGTTCGCTGCCTGCACCCGCACGCCCGACTAGCATCACCACCCTGGACGGTTCCGACCTAGAATATGTGGACATCTATAAGTACCTAGGTGTCTGGCTAGACTGCAAACTCTCCTTCCAGACTCATATCAAACATCTCGAATCCAAAATCAAATCTAGAGTCGGCTTTCTATTCCGCAACAAAGCCTCCTTCACTCACGCCGCCAAACTTACCCTAGTAAAACTGACTATCCTACCGATCTTCGACTTCGGCGATGTCATCTACAAAATAGCTTCCAATACTCTACTCAGCAAACTGGATGCAGTTTATCACAATGCCATCCGTTTTGTTACTAAAGCACCTTATACGACCCACCACTGCGACCTGTATGCCCTAGTCGGCTGGCCCTCGCTACATGTTCGTCGTCAGACCCACTGGCTCCAGGTCATCTACAAGGCTATGCTAGGTAAAGTGCCACCTTATCTCAGTTCACTGGTCACGATGGCTACACCCACCCGTAGCACGCGCTCCAGCAGGTGTATCTCACTGATCATCCCTAAAGCCAAAACCTCATTTGGACGCCTTTCCTTCCAGTTCTCTGCTGCCTGCGACTGGAACGAATTGCAAAAATCTCTGAAGTTGGAGACTTTTATCTCCCTCAACAACTTTAAAAATCTGCTATCCGAGCAGCTAACCGATCGCTGCAGCTGTACATAGTCCATCTGTAAACTACCCACCCAATTTACCTACCTCACCCCCATACTGCTTTTATTTATTTACTTTTCTGCTCTTTTGCACACCAGTATCTCTTCTTGCACACGATCATCTGATGATTTATCACTCCAGTGTTAATCTGCTAAATTGTAATTATTCGATTTATTGCCTACCTCATGCCTTTTGCACACATTGTATATAGATTCTCTTTTTTCTACCATGTTATTGACTTGTTTATTGTTTACTCCATGTGTAACTCTGTGTTGTTGTCTGTTCACACTGCTATGCTTTATCTTGGCCAGGTCGCAGTTGCAAATGAGAACTTGTTCTCAACTAGCCTACCTGGTTAAATAAAGGTGAAATAAAAAAATAATAAATAAATAAATAAAATTTATATTTTTGTTCAGTGTAGTTGGTGTGTAGTGACTTTAAGAAGCCACCAGGGGGAGGTAGATACAAGTTAGAGCAGTAGTTTTCAAACTTTTTCTACAGGACCCCATTGTTTTGCCAGAATTTCTGTCGACCCCACCCCTAATCCAACCTTAAAATCTGTACATTTTGATTTTTACATCAACAAATAACATTCAATTCATTACATTTTCCATATCTCTTTTCACAATGAAAAGAAACCAATAAATATATTTACTCAATAAAAAATGTCTTTCTCAATTTTTTTTGTATATTGTCCCATACAATAATCTGTACTCTAAATGTTTTGTTCCAAAAAACAAAAACAATCCCAAAAACGACCTGTGTGGTTCTGCCCAGCGTCTTGAATGAGACGTGATGCTGGGACCTCAGTCACCTCTGCCTTCATCTCCTGATAGAGAGAGTCTGAGAGGAAGAGAGAGAGAGAAATAACATTTTATTCAATGGTTTATTTGGTGGCTGAAGTCATAAATAACTCAAAACATACAGCATCAATAATCCTGAACACATTCAAAGATGAAACACTGACAACATGAAGGCATCTTGATATGTGCTCCAGTCATTTGACATGCAGCGCAGCCCCCTATTTAAGTTATTACATTCCCCAAAGGATCACAGACACTTAAACCAACATGCAACACGCACAAGTGACAGAGTTGTAAAAGGAGCATCCGTGTGGTAAATACCATTCCGCTAACGCAACCAAGCAGTGCATTCTGAAACCTGACCTGTACTCCACTCAGTTTACATTATAACACTTTGAATTTGACCAGATCAGATAAACAAACACTCACCATCCACAGTTCCTAACTCACATACACTCCTAGAAAAAAAGGTGCTATCTAGAAACTTAAAGGGTTCTTCAGCTGTCCCCATATGATAACCTTTTGAAGAACACTTTTTGGTTCCATGTAGAATGCTTTCTACAGATGGTTCTATCAGGAACCAAAAAGGGCTCCTATGGGGACAGCTGAGGAACCCTTTAGGAACTCTTTTCTCTAAAAGTATATATAATAATGCATTTTCACACAGTTCAGGGGTGGGTTATAAGTGATGATGTGAGACAGTAGAGACTCACCGCTGGCTGGTCTCTGGTTGAGCTTGTGAAGTGGGAGTCCTGCTCCAGTGGCTTGGTGCTTGTGGCAGGGTCTCTGTCGCAGTGTCTCAGCCTCCGCACTCAGTTCGTCCACCCTCCTCTGGAGCCCCTGCAGCTGCCTGTTCAGCTGCTCCTTGTCCCCCTGCAGCTGGCTCTTATCTCTCATGGCCTGGGAGTATGCTTCCTGGATGGTCTTGTCTCCCCCAGCCCCCGGACCCTCTCCCCCTGCTCCCTTGCCCCCCAGCAGCCTGCTGACCAGGGCCTCCAGCAGGGTGAGACGAGATTTCACCCCCTCCATATCTGGTCCTCCGCTGGCCCCGGGGCAGCTCGCCTCGGCAGGGTTGTCCACGGTGAAGGTGTACTGACAGCGCCCGGTGTGGTCATTGGAGCGTCTCAGGGAGGCTCTGTCCTGGCTCTGGGAGCTCAGAACCAGGCAGGACAGACACAAGGCAACCTGGAGCCACATTCTGGAGGACAGGTGGATGGATCACCTGGGTCTCAGACTGGATTACTCTCTTGGTCCTTCAGGAGTTGTTCTCTTTCTTTCTTTCTGATGGATCAGAGGACCTGTGATGGAACCTTTCAGCCGAGATCAGGTTTATATCCTGTTGAATTCTTTGCGTGGTCTCTTTATTTCTGACTTTGCGTAGTAATGATATTTTTTTCTTCCTTTCCTTCTTTTGGTTGTGTTATTGTCCTGTCTCTTCTCCCTCTCCCTGGTCTTTTGGTTGTGTTATTGTTCTGTCTCTTCTCCCTCTCCCTGGTCTTTTGGTTGTGTTATTGTCCTGTCTCTTCTCCCTCTCCCTGGTCTTTTGGTTGTGTTATTGTTCTGTCTCTTCTCCCTCTCCCTGGTCTTTTGGTTGTGTTATTGTTCTGACTCTTCTCCCTCTCCCTGGTCTTTTGGTTGTGTTATTGTTCTGACTCTTCTCCCTCTCCCTGGTCTTTTGGTTGTGTTATTGTCCTGTCTCTTCTCCCTCTCCCTGGTCTTTTGGTTGTGTTATTGTTCTGACTCTTCTCCCTCTCCCTGGTCTTTTGGTTGTGTTATTGTTCTGCCTCTTCTCCCTCTCCCTGGTCTTTTGTCACTGTCTGTTGTTCTCTGAGTTAGAACACGCTGCAAGTGGGATATTTATACAGTCAACTAGCATAGTGTGGGAGGGGACAAGGATCATCATGGCTGCACATCTGAGATGGGGCATGGGGGGGGGGGGGGGGGGGGGTAGTAGCTAGGCGGTGTGACACCATGTGTTCTGAGATAGAGTTAATTTAACACAGCTTTTTTTCTGTCTATGTTTTATTGTGTCTGTCTGTAATAGTTGTTTGTCTGCAGTATACTGTATGTCTGCAGTTATTTATCAAAACATAGGTTGTATTTGTCTATACTGAACATCTTTGTGTCTGTCTGTCTGATCCACTTTATCATAGTAACGATGGCTACTCAGTGTTTACTTCCTTTATAGCCGATAGTTATATAATGAAATCACCATATGATTAAACTCTCCCCAGGCACAATGCCCAATATCTCTTGGATTTATCACCAGTTAGGTAGCGTCCTATGCACCTGCATTTTAGGTGTGAAGTACAGGTAAGCTCTGGGCTAAGGTTCAGCGAATGCACTATTGCATCCTGTCTGCTTGTCTTAGTCTAAACAGGTCTGGGATGTCCAGCTGCCATCCACCCCTTGCCCCCCACAACAGGCCAACCCAGTTTAGCCTGGTCCCAAATCTAAGGGAAAACCAGTTCACCTGTACACCTGAGGGCAGTCGGGCACTCTGCTCTGCCAGGGCAGGATGTCTGGAGGGTGGTTAGGATTAGGAATGTGGTGAGCACAGACGGTCCATCCTTCCTCCCTAACCCATTGTTTTCTTTATCTGGCTGCTTCACTCTGGCATCATAAATCTAGCTAAAGGATGGGGATGATTAGGGAATATTTGACTGGACATCATCCCACTCTTGTGTAACAGAAAGCTTTCATTACAACGTGATTCATTAAGGAACGTTGGGACAGGGTTTTAGTCACCTCCTCTTTCTTTCCCCTCACATGCAGGAGTCCCCACCTCCCACTTCTCTTCTCTCTCTGCCTCCCTCTCCCCCTGGCTAGCCACCTTCTTCTCCCCCCTCCTTCTGGCTAGCCACCCTCTCCTTTCTCCCTTTCCCCCTGTCCTCTCACCTCTCTCCCCCGCCCCCCTGGCTAGCCACCTTCTTCTCCCCCCTCCTTCTGGCTAGCCACCCTCTCCTTTCTCCCTTTCCCCCTGTCCTCCCACCTCTCTCCCCCGCCCCCCTGGCTAGCCACCTTCTTCTCCCCCCTCCTTCTGGCTATCCACCCTCTCCTTTCTCCCTTTCCCCTGTCCCCCCACCTCTCTCCCCCGCCCCCCTGGCTAGCCACCTTCTTCTCCCCCCTCCTTCTGGCTAGCCACCCTCTCCTCTCTCCCCCGCCCCCCTGGCAAGCCACCTTCTTCTCCCGCCTCCTGTTCCCCGGGCGCCGAAAACGTGAGATGTTGATTATGGCAGCCCCACGCGCCTCTCTGATTCAGAGGGGTTGGGTTAAATGTGGAAGACACATTTCAGTTGATGGCATTCAGTTGTAAAACTGACTAGGTATCCCCCTTTCCCTTTCCTTCTGGCTAGCCAACATCTCTTTTCTCCCTCCCACCTCTCTCCCTCTGGCTAACCACCCTCTCTACTCTTCCCTCTCCCTGGCCTGCTACCAGCTTGAGATCTGGCAGTTGGTCTGTCTGTCAGTTGGTTTTGGGGGACAGTTTTGTGAAGTGCCAACACACACACACACACACACACACATGTTTATGAATGAGGGAGGGGACAGGGGAGCAGGTTGGAACCACATGGCTCAGACTGTCACGCCCTGACCGTAGAGATCCTTTTTATGTCTCTATTTTGGTTGGTCAGGGCGTGAGTTTGGGTGGGCATGTCTGGTGTTCTATGTTGTCCTTGTTTTGTATTTCTATGTGTTTGGCCTGGTATGGTTCCCAATCAGAGGCAGCTGTCTATCGTTGTCTCTGATTGAGAATCATACTTAGGTAGCCTGTTCCCACCTGTGTTTGTGGGTGGTTATTTTCTGTTTAGTGTTTTTCGTCACCTTACAGGACTGTTCGTTTGTCGTTTTTGTTGTTTTGTTCAGTGTTCAGTTGTTTTATTAAATAATGAACACTTACCACGCTGCACCTTGGTCCTCCACTCCTTCTCCCGACGACGAACGTTACACAGACACGATAGTCGCTTAAAGAAAAAAACAAATGATAGGGAGAATGGAGGATCTGCAGAAGAGAAGAGGTAGCAGGGAGAATCACTAAGATAATAACAGATCCTCCATCTCCTCTCCCCCTCCCCTCGGGGGAACAGAGTAATGGTTTTTGCATATTTACTCTTGGCACAGCTACGGTCGACTCAAATTCAAAACATTTCTTGAGTGATGATTTATTTTCGATTCCCTCCCCCCTTCCCAGTCATCCACCCCTATGCTTCCAACTCAAATTCACCACATACTCACTAAAAAGTGTTTGTTCCACAATATCAAACTCAAACTCCCCTGGTTGGCTCAACAGGATATACTTTATGTTTCACTGTGGAATCTCCAGCAGTGTTTCCACCGTACGTTCGTTCACCTCTCCAATGTTTTTTTCTGACGTAAAGTTACGGTGCTTCAGGCATCCTATTTTTCTCCAGCCCTGTCCATGGCCCCTGACCCCCTGCCTCATAGTCGCCACAGAGAAAATACAGGCAGTCTACAGGCGGTCAGCTGCAGTCTCTCAGTGAGGGGCCAGGACTGTTTGGGCCAGGACTGTTTGGGCACGGACACACCGGTAGCATTTGCCGGCCAAGAGTACTTAGCACCTCTGAACAGAGTGCCGCCTGTAATTTGTAACTGAGTGCAAACCAATTCTACATGTAGAATCGCGCAAAAATATTGGTCCACCAGTCGGTGGGTCCCTAAAACACACCCTGCCGAATGAATGGCAGATGAATGGCAGATCAACAGTCTGTGTGGTGTTTGTGATCCCTTAGTCCAATGAGACACCAGACTGCTGCTTAAAATGGACTCCTGATGCCTCTGCCATGCACTTAATTAGGATGGCTTATTTAGTATTTGTTCAATTAAAAAGACAGACCACAAAAGCAGATAATGTTATTTCTTTAGATTTATCAGCAGCCCAAGTGGTTTGAATACTGCTGGGCTACAGCACCCAGAGTGTACTTTAGAAACTATTCATACCTCTTGACTTATTCCACATTTTGTTGTGTTACAGCCTGAATTCAAAATGTATAAAATATTTGATTTCTCAACCACCTACACACAATAACCCATAATGACAAAAAGAAAACATGTTTTTAGACATTTTTGCAAATGTATTGAAAATTAAGTACAGAAATATCTCATATTCACAACCCTGAGTCAATACATGTTAGAATCACCTTTGGCAGCGATTACAGCTCTGAGTGTTTCTGGGTACATTTCTAAGAGCTTTACACACCTGGATGGTACAATATTTGCACATTATTCTTTAAAACATTCTTCAAAGTATGTCAAGTTGATTGTTGATCATTGCTAGACAGCCATTTTCAAGTCGTGCCATAGATTTTCAAGCCAATTTGTCAAAACTGTAACTAGGCCACTCAGGAACATTCAGTGTCGTATTGGTAACCAACTCCAGTGTATATTTGGCCTTGTGTTTTAGGTTATTGTCCTGCTGAAAGGTAAATTAGTTTCCCAGTGTCTGTTGGAAAGCACACTGAATCAGGTTTTCCTCCAGGATTTTGCCTGTGCTTAGCTCTATTCTGTTTCTTTTTATCCTAAAGAAAACTCCCTAGTCCTTGCTGATAACAAGCATACATACCCATAACATGATGTAGACACCAACATGCTTTAAAATATGAAGAGTGGTACTCAGTTGGATTTGCCCCAAACATAAGGCTTTGTATTCAAAACATAAAGATAATTTCTTTGCCACATTTGATGTAGTTTTACTTTAGTGCCTTACTGCAAACAGGATGCATGTTTTCACTCTGTCATTTAAGTTAGTATTGTGGAATAACTACAATGTTGTTGATCCCTCTTCAGTTTTCTCCTATCACAGCTGCAACTGTTTTAAAGTCACCTTTGGCCTCATGGTGAAATCCCTGAGCGGTTCCCTTCCTCTCCGGCAACTGAGTTAGGAAGGACCCCTGTATCTTTGTAGTGACTGGGTGTATTGATACACCATCGAAAATGTAATTAATAACATCACCATGCTCAAAGGGATATTCAATGTCTGCATTTTTTTGTTACCCATCTACCAATAGGTGCCCTTCTTTGCGAGGCATTGGAAAGCCTCCTTGGTCTTTGTGGTTGAATCTGTTTTTGATATTCACTGCTTGACTGAGGGACTTTACAGATAATTATATGTGTGGGGTACAGAAATTAGGTAGCCGGTCACGCCCTGATTTGTTTCACCTGTCCTTGTGATTGTCTCCACCCCCTCCAGGTGTCGCTTATTTTCCCCAGTGTATTTATCCCTGTTTCATGTCTCTCTGTGCCAGTTCGTCTAGTCTGTTTCAAGTCAACCAGCGTGTTTTTCCCATGCTCCTGCCTTTGCTATTCTCTCTTTTGCTAGTCCTCCCGGTTTTGACCCTTGCCTGTTTTCTGGACTCCGTGCCCGCCTGCCTGACCAGTCTGCCTGCTCT
Organism: Salvelinus fontinalis; assembly: GCF_029448725.1. Taxonomy (NCBI): domain Eukaryota; kingdom Metazoa; phylum Chordata; class Actinopteri; order Salmoniformes; family Salmonidae; genus Salvelinus; species Salvelinus fontinalis. The sequence continues at coordinate 15,995,751 of NC_074681.1, read as the reverse complement.
GACCTCGAGCCTGCCTGCCATTCTGTACCTTCTGGACTCTGATCTGGTTTTGATCTTTTGCCTGCCCACGACCATTCTCTTGCCACCCTTTTGGAACTAATAAATATCAAATATTCAAACCATCATCTGCCTCCCGTGTCTGCATCTGGGTCTGGCCCTGAGCCCTTATATAGTCATTGAGAAAATCATGTTCAACACTATTATTGCACACAGAGGGATTCCTTGCAACTTATTATGTGACTTGCTAAGCACATTTTTACTCCTGAACTTATTTTGTCTTGCCATAACAAAGGGATTGAATGCTTATTGACTCAAGACATTTCAGCTTTTCATTTTTTATTAATTTGTAAAAATGTGCAAAAACATAATTCCACTTTGACATTATGGGGTATTGTGTGTATGCTAGTGACACAAAATCTCTAATTAATTTTCAATTCAGGCTGTAACACAACAACATGAGGAAAAGGTGTGTGAATACTTTCTGAAGGAAGTATATCTTTGTAAGAGTTGTGCATGTCAGATTTTCTAGGAAAATAAATGGACAGATACTGTACATCAGATGGAGTAAAGAGTGAAGAAAATAATAGCAAGGAGGATGACCATCCTGGCAGAGACTCAGAAAATAAACTGAGACTGAAATCTCCTCTTGGACCAGTTTAGACCAGTTTTTTCTAAAGATTCCAAGAAACCCTGAAGGTATAATACTAGCAGCATCCTTGGCAGCAACTTCAGATTTCCACTCCTGAATACCAAAGGGAAGGCTTATGTTACAGATACATTGAGTTAAATAAGAATGACATACTTCCCCCCTCAGAAAGTGAGATGTTGATTATGGCAGCCCCACGCGCCTCTCTGATTCAGAGGGGTTGGGTTAAATGTGGAAGACACATTTCAGTTGATGGCATTCAGTTGTAAAACTGACTAGGTATCCCCCTTTCCCTTTCCTTCTGGCTAGCCAACATCTCTTTTCTCCCTCCCACCTCTCTCCCTCTGGCTAACCACCCTCTCTACTCTTCCCTCTCCCTGGCCTGCTACCAGCTTGAGATCTGGCAGTTGGTCTGTCTGTCAGTTGGTTTTGGGGGACAGTTTTGTGAAGTGCCAACACACACACACACACACACACACATGTTTATGAATGAGGGAGGGGACAGGGGAGCAGGTTGGAACCACATGGCTCAGACTGTCACGCCCTGACCGTAGAGATCCTTTTTATGTCTCTATTTTGGTTGGTCAGGGCGTGAGTTTGGGTGGGCATGTCTGGTGTTCTATGTTGTCCTTGTTTTGTATTTCTATGTGTTTGGCCTGGTATGGTTCCCAATCAGAGGCAGCTGTCTATCGTTGTCTCTGATTGAGAATCATACTTAGGTAGCCTGTTCCCACCTGTGTTTGTGGGTGGTTATTTTCTGTTTAGTGTTTTTCGTCACCTTACAGGACTGTTCGTTTGTCGTTTTTGTTGTTTTGTTCAGTGTTCAGTTGTTTTATTAAATAATGAACACTTACCACGCTGCACCTTGGTCCTCCACTCCTTCTCCCGACGACGAACGTTACACAGACACGATAGTCGCTTAAAGAAAAAAACAAATGATAGGGAGAATGGAGGATCTGCAGAAGAGAAGAGGTAGCAGGGAGAATCACTAAGATAATAACAGATCCTCCATCTCCTCTCCCCCTCCCCTCGGGGGAACAGAGTAATGGTTTTTGCATATTTACTCTTGGCACAGCTACGGTCGACTCAAATTCAAAACATTTCTTGAGTGATGATTTATTTTCGATTCCCTCCCCCCTTCCCAGTCATCCACCCCTATGCTTCCAACTCAAATTCACCACATACTCACTAAAAAGTGTTTGTTCCACAATATCAAACTCAAACTCCCCTGGTTGGCTCAACAGGATATACTTTATGTTTCACTGTGGAATCTCCAGCAGTGTTTCCACCGTACGTTCGTTCACCTCTCCAATGTTTTTTTCTGACGTAAAGTTACGGTGCTTCAGGCATCCTATTTTTCTCCAGCCCTGTCCATGGCCCCTGACCCCCTGCCTCATAGTCGCCACAGAGAAAATACAGGCAGTCTACAGGCGGTCAGCTGCAGTCTCTCAGTGAGGGGCCAGGACTGTTTGGGCCAGGACTGTTTGGGCACGGACACACCGGTAGCATTTGCCGGCCAAGAGTACTTAGCACCTCTGAACAGAGTGCCGCCTGTAATTTGTAACTGAGTGCAAACCAATTCTACATGTAGAATCGCGCAAAAATATTGGTCCACCAGTCGGTGGGTCCCTAAAACACACCCTGCCGAATGAATGGCAGATGAATGGCAGATCAACAGTCTGTGTGGTGTTTGTGATCCCTTAGTCCAATGAGACACCAGACTGCTGCTTAAAATGGACTCCTGATGCCTCTGCCATGCACTTAATTAGGATGGCTTATTTAGTATTTGTTCAATTAAAAAGACAGACCACAAAAGCAGATAATGTTATTTCTTTAGATTTATCAGCAGCCCAAGTGGTTTGAATACTGCTGGGCTACAGCACCCAGAGTGTACTTTAGAAACTATTCATACCTCTTGACTTATTCCACATTTTGTTGTGTTACAGCCTGAATTCAAAATGTATAAAATATTTGATTTCTCAACCACCTACACACAATAACCCATAATGACAAAAAGAAAACATGTTTTTAGACATTTTTGCAAATGTATTGAAAATTAAGTACAGAAATATCTCATATTCACAACCCTGAGTCAATACATGTTAGAATCACCTTTGGCAGCGATTACAGCTCTGAGTGTTTCTGGGTACATTTCTAAGAGCTTTACACACCTGGATGGTACAATATTTGCACATTATTCTTTAAAACATTCTTCAAAGTATGTCAAGTTGATTGTTGATCATTGCTAGACAGCCATTTTCAAGTCGTGCCATAGATTTTCAAGCCAATTTGTCAAAACTGTAACTAGGCCACTCAGGAACATTCAGTGTCGTATTGGTAACCAACTCCAGTGTATATTTGGCCTTGTGTTTTAGGTTATTGTCCTGCTGAAAGGTAAATTAGTTTCCCAGTGTCTGTTGGAAAGCACACTGAATCAGGTTTTCCTCCAGGATTTTGCCTGTGCTTAGCTCTATTCTGTTTCTTTTTATCCTAAAGAAAACTCCCTAGTCCTTGCTGATAACAAGCATACATACCCATAACATGATGTAGACACCAACATGCTTTAAAATATGAAGAGTGGTACTCAGTTGGATTTGCCCCAAACATAAGGCTTTGTATTCAAAACATAAAGATAATTTCTTTGCCACATTTGATGTAGTTTTACTTTAGTGCCTTACTGCAAACAGGATGCATGTTTTCACTCTGTCATTTAAGTTAGTATTGTGGAATAACTACAATGTTGTTGATCCCTCTTCAGTTTTCTCCTATCACAGCTGCAACTGTTTTAAAGTCACCTTTGGCCTCATGGTGAAATCCCTGAGCGGTTCCCTTCCTCTCCGGCAACTGAGTTAGGAAGGACCCCTGTATCTTTGTAGTGACTGGGTGTATTGATACACCATCGAAAATGTAATTAATAACATCACCATGCTCAAAGGGATATTCAATGTCTGCATTTTTTTGTTACCCATCTACCAATAGGTGCCCTTCTTTGCGAGGCATTGGAAAGCCTCCTTGGTCTTTGTGGTTGAATCTGTTTTTGATATTCACTGCTTGACTGAGGGACTTTACAGATAATTATATGTGTGGGGTACAGAAATTAGGTAGCCGGTCACGCCCTGATTTGTTTCACCTGTCCTTGTGATTGTCTCCACCCCCTCCAGGTGTCGCTTATTTTCCCCAGTGTATTTATCCCTGTTTCATGTCTCTCTGTGCCAGTTCGTCTAGTCTGTTTCAAGTCAACCAGCGTGTTTTTCCCATGCTCCTGCCTTTGCTATTCTCTCTTTTGCTAGTCCTCCCGGTTTTGACCCTTGCCTGTTTTCTGGACTCCGTGCCCGCCTGCCTGACCAGTCTGCCTGCTCTGACCTCGAGCCTGCCTGCCATTCTGTACCTTCTGGACTCTGATCTGGTTTTGATCTTTTGCCTGCCCACGACCATTCTCTTGCCACCCTTTTGGAACTAATAAATATCAAATATTCAAACCATCATCTGCCTCCCGTGTCTGCATCTGGGTCTGGCCCTGAGCCCTTATATAGTCATTGAGAAAATCATGTTCAACACTATTATTGCACACAGAGGGATTCCTTGCAACTTATTATGTGACTTGCTAAGCACATTTTTACTCCTGAACTTATTTTGTCTTGCCATAACAAAGGGATTGAATGCTTATTGACTCAAGACATTTCAGCTTTTCATTTTTTATTAATTTGTAAAAATGTGCAAAAACATAATTCCACTTTGACATTATGGGGTATTGTGTGTATGCTAGTGACACAAAATCTCTAATTAATTTTCAATTCAGGCTGTAACACAACAACATGAGGAAAAGGTGTGTGAATACTTTCTGAAGGAAGTATATCTTTGTAAGAGTTGTGCATGTCAGATTTTCTAGGAAAATAAATGGACAGATACTGTACATCAGATGGAGTAAAGAGTGAAGAAAATAATAGCAAGGAGGATGACCATCCTGGCAGAGACTCAGAAAATAAACTGAGACTGAAATCTCCTCTTGGACCAGTTTAGACCAGTTTTTTCTAAAGATTCCAAGAAACCCTGAAGGTATAATACTAGCAGCATCCTTGGCAGCAACTTCAGATTTCCACTCCTGAATACCAAAGGGAAGGCTTATGTTACAGATACATTGAGTTAAATAAGAATGACATACTTCCCCCCTCAGAAAGGAAAAGAAAATGACATTAAAAAAATCCAGAAGATGGATCCAGAAGCTTGAGACATTTTGAGAAGTATTAGTGAAGTGCGACATGGAAGTTTACGATGCATCTGATCCCGCATGACAAACATAAGGGATAAAGAGAGAAACAGTTGAAGTGGTGATCCAGGACAGTAAAAGGACTATGGAAATAACTTCTGGTACCTGGAATAAGTTGCCAGCCTGTCAGACAACATTAGTTACTCAGACTAATCAATTTCAAATCGGTAATTTCAACAGCCTTTACCAACAGCCTTGAGGGTTGGGAAACAACAGATCTGCCTCTGGTGAGAGGCAAAACATTTTGTTTCAGAGCAAATTATGAATTTTGCTCATTTTGTGGAGGCCAACACACTCATTAGCCCACACATTGTGGGGTAAAGGGTCATTTACATTGTGGTGATTGATATTTTATTAGGATCCCCATTAGTTGTTGCAAAAGCAGCAGCTACTCTTCCTGGGGTCCACACAAACATGAAAAATAATACAGAAAGACATAATACAGAACATCATTAGACAAGAACAGCTCAAGGACAGAACTACATACATTTTTAAAAAGGAACACGTAGCCTACATGTCAATGAATACATACAAACTATCTAGGTCAAATAGGGGAGAGGCATTGTGCCGTGAGGTGTTGCTTTATCTGTTTTTTTAAACCAGGTTTGCTGTTTATTTGAGCAATATGAGATGGAAGGAAGTTCCATGCAATAAGGGCTCTACATAATACTGCATGTTTTCTTGAATTTTTCGACTATGAAAAGACCCCTGGTGGCATGTCTGGTGGGAAAGGGTGTGTGTCAGAGCTGTGTGTAAGTTGACTATGCAAACAATTTGGGATTTTCAACACATTAATGTTTCTTATTAAATAAAGAAGTGATGCAGTCAGTCTCTCCTCAACTCTTAGCCAAGAGAGACTGGCATGCATAGCATTTATATCAGCCCTCTGACTACAATTAAGAGCAAAACGTGCCGCTCTGTTCTGGGCCACCTGCAGCTTAACTAGGTCTTTCCTTGCAGCACTGGACAATAATCACGATTAGACAAAACTAGAGCCTGCAGAACTTGCTTTTGGGAGTGTGGTGTCAAAAAAGCAGAGCATCTCTTTATTATGGCTGGACCCTTTCCCATCTTTGCAACCACTGAATCTATATGTTTTGAACATGTCAGTTTACAATCTAAGGTACCACCAAGTAATTTAGTCTCCTCAACTTGTTCAACAGCCACACCATTCATTACAAGATTCAGCTGAGGTATAGCACTGTCACGCCCTGGCCTTATTATTCTTTGTTTTCTTTATTATTTTAGTTAGGTCAGGGTGTGACATGGGGAATGTTTATGTTTTGTTGTTTTGGGTGTTTATTTGGTAAAGGGGTTAATGGGTGTAGTATATGGTTTTGTGTTGAGTGTAGATGTTTAGCATTGTCTATGGTGGTTAGTATTCTAGGAGAGTCTATGGTTACCTGAATGAGTTCCCAATTAGAGACAGCTGATTTCGGTTGTCTCTAATTGGGAACTCATTCAGGTAACCATAGACTCTCCTAGAATACTAACCACCATAGACAATGCTAAACATCTACACTCAACACAAAACCATATACTACACCCATTAACCCCTTTACCAAATAAACACCCAAAACAACAAAACATAAACATTCCCCATGTCACACCCTGACCTAACTAAAATAATAAAGAAAACAAAGAATAATAAGGCCAGGGCGTGACATAACCCCCCCCCTTGAACAAAACGACCGTGAAGCTACAAACGTTGTGCACATACATACAGGCTACAAACGTTCTACATAGACAATTACCCACAACCAATGAGAGCCTATGGCTACCCTAAATAAGGCTCCCAATCAGAGACAACCGAAATCAGCTGTCTCTAATTGGGAACTCATTCAGGTAACCATAGACTCTCCTAGAATACTAACCACCATAGACAATGCTAAACATCTACACTCAACACAAAACCATATACTACACCCATTAACCCCTTTACCAAATAAACACCCAAAACAACAAAACATAAACATTCCCCATGTCACACCCTGACCTAACTAAAATAATAAAGAAAACAAAGAATAATAAGGCCAGGGCGTGACAAGCACCTAAGGAATGATTTGTACCAAATAAAATGGTCTTAGTTTTAGAGATGTTGAGGACAAGTTTATTACTGGCCACCCATTCCAAAACAGACTGCAACTCTTTGTTAAGGGTTTCAGTGACTTCATTAGCTGTGGTTGCTGATGCGTATATGGTTGAATCATCAGTATACATGGACACACATTCTTTGTTTAATGCCAGTGGCAGGTCATTGGTAAAAATAGTAGAGTAGAGGGCCTAGAGAGCTGCCCTGCGGTACACCACACTTTACATGTTTGACATTAGAGACGCTTCCATTAAAGAAAACCCTTTGAGTTCTATTAGACAGATAGCTCTGAATCCACAATATGGCAGAGGTTGAAAAGCCATAGCGGTTAAGTTTTTTCAACAACAGGTGATTGGTTGGTGGTATGATTGGTCTGTTGTATTTGGCATGGGTCCTCAGATCCTCAACAGGTTCTACAGCTGTACCATCGAGAGCATCCTTACTTGTTGCATCACTGCCTGGTATGGCAACTGCTCGGCCTCCAAATGCAAAGGCACTACAAAGTGTAGTGTGAATGGCCCAGTACATTCAAGCTTCCTGCCATCCAGGACCTCAATACCAGGCGGTGTCAGAGGAAGGCCCTAAAAATTGTCAAAGACTCCAGCCACCCTAGTCATAGACTGTTCTCTTTACTACCGCACTGCAAGCAGTACTGGAGTGCCAAGTCAAGGTCCAAGAGGCTTCTAAACAGCTTCTACCCCCAAGCCATAAGACTCCCGAACATCTAGTCAAATGGCTACCCAGACTATTTGCATTGCCCCCCCCCCCCCCCCCCCCCCCCCCACTGCCACACTCTGTTGTCATCTATGCATAGTCACTTTAATTAACTCTATCTACATGTATACACTACCTAAACGGTGCCCCCGTACATTGACTCTGTATCGGCACCCCCCTATATATATATTGTTATTTTTTACTGCTGCTCTTTAATTACTTGTTACTTTTATTTCTTATTCTTATCCGTATTTTGAAACTGCACTGTTGGTTAGGGGCTCGTAGTAAGAATTTCACTGTAAGGTCTACTACACCTGTTGTATTTGGCGCATGTGACTAATAAAATTTGATTTGATTTCTGTATGCAGGGTGAGGTAGATGTGACGCGCGCGCACCCACCCACCCACCCACCCACCCACCCACCCACCCACACACACACACACACACACACACACACACACACACACACACACACACACACACACACACACACACACACACACACACACACACACACACACACACACACACACACACACACACACACACACACAGTATGACCTCTTAACCCCAGAGGCAGCAGGTGGTTTCTTTCCCAGACATTCTTCCTTTACCTCAGTGTTTACTTTACTACATGTAGCGTTACATGCATGTGACTATACCATAATGTAAGGCTGGTGAAAACATAAATGACTCATTACTTTTGATTCATGTTGCTGGAAAAGGTGGCCTTCATGGTTGGTACACTACAGTAGTCCTGGTGTTGGGTACTGAGGTGGATACCGGGGGTGTTTTGTTGAGTCCTATAACTTAGCCCTCAGGCGATATGATGCGATGGTGGGATGGGATGTTTTTGTCTGTAAGGATTAAAGATCGTCTGCTGTCTGTCTGCTATGACTGTCTGCCAGGTGTAATCATGGTGGATCACACACTATATCCCCCCCCCCCCCCCCCTCCTCTTACTGTAAGTGTTGTTTAGTCACTCAGTGCTCACTGCCAGCCCAAGGCAGCCAGCCAGGTGTTTCTGGCCATAAGCCTTCATTAGTGATGCAGACAGACTAACATGGCACCAGACCATTATGGAAACGCTCCACTGTAGACTGGCTACATAGTCACATCAGTCAGTGACACACACACACACACGCACACACACACACACACACACACACACACACACACACACACACACACACACACACACACACACACACACACACACACACACACACACACACACACACACACACACACACACACACACACACACACACACATATATACTGTAAAGGGTATGCATGCAGTACCAAAGGCTTTTTTCTCTCTCCCTTTCTCTCTCTGACACAATGAAAACAGCCTGATGTTGATTCAGATATGTTATTTTTGTTTCAGACGTTTGCTACCATGCCGTAACACTGTATCATATGCAAATGTATCGCCATTTGTGATCTCTCTCCCTCACTGTTACTCTGTCCACCTGTCTGTCTGTCTGTCTGTCTGTCTCTGTCTGTCTGTCCATTTGTCTGTCTCTCTCTCTCCGAATATGTCATCTAAATATACAGTGTAAAATCATGGAATTCTAGATCCTCATAATTCCAGTAATACCCTCTTCACAAAGCAGCCTTCAGGCACGTTGTTCCATAAGTATAGGTCCTCGGAATACCAATGGCCGTAATACTGTACATTTAAAAGCCCCAATAAATTCTTCTTCTCCTACTTTTGTTACGTAATGCAGCCAAGCACACTCCACTAGCCAATCAACCACTGTGCGTGTATATGTCCGTGTGTGTGTTGATTTTGTGTGCGTGTTCATTTTGTGTGTATGTAGTGTGTGTGTGTGTGTGTGTGTGTGTGCAGTATGTGCATTTGAAAGGTGTAATGTGTATGTTACGGGAAGAACAACTATTTTCCTCATCGATGACAGTTTAACAGGGCACTCTGCCTCTGGTGCAACTAAGCCAAGAATTAGAGTTTGCCATCAAAATATTGATGGAGGAGAGGATGAAGAAAGACATAAGAGAATCATAACTCTCCTTCCTCCAAGTAGTCTGGAGAGACCTGACCAGATGGAAGGAGTCATAAATAAGACAAAGGCAATCCATAACTGTACATAAAGATCTCTGCTAAGATGACAAGTCCCCGCAGATCTAGTAAACTTCAGACAAAAGCAACATTTTCATCTCATTTGGAGAAAGAAAGTTGCAGCAGGCATAGGAGGTTGGTGGCACCTTAACTTGGGAGGACGGGCTAGTGGTAACGGCTGGAGCGGAATTAGTTAAATGGTATCAAATACATCAAACACATGGTTTTCATATGTTTGATGCCATTCCATTTGCTCCGTACCAGCCATTATTATGAGCCACCCTCCCCTCAGCAGCCTCCACTGGGAGCAGGGTAGGGGTAAATTCCATTTCAATTCAGGGGATGAATTCAAATTCTCGTGGGCACGTAAAGCGATTTTTGATACACTTCCACCTGAATTGAATTGGAATTGACCAACAACACTGAGCATCAGCAGCAATAGCACCTATACCATTTAGAGTCTGACATTCTTAGGCTAAGTCCCAAATAGCATCATATTCCCTATGTAGTGCACTATATATAAAAAGTAGTGCACTACATAGGGAATAGAGCACCATTTGAGCCAGACACCTAGTAAAATCTGTTACTCCTACCTCTTGTCTTTGGCTCTGGACCTGTTGAAGGCAGTTGGAGGGAGATATGTGGTGTTGGGGTTTTGATGAGCCCAGCAGACGTCCCTGGCCATCAGGGAGATACCACTGTCCAAACACAGCGCCCCACTGGAGTGTGTGTAATGAACGATTCTGAGGCCCGGTTGAGCGAGACGGGGGGACGACACACGTGTGCGTGCACACACACACACACACACACACACACACACACACACACACACACACACACACACACACACACACACACACACACACACACACACACACACACACACACACACACACACACAGTATAAACAGACACATTATGCAAAGTTTAACACAATCAAATATAATGGTAAAAACACTGATGCTAGAGCAAACATGGTGCTTGCGTTATCAACTCATACAGACATGTGTGTATGTCATCTTAGAAAGGTCTTCATGTTCCAAAAGGGAGACAATGAAACAGTGAGGGCAGATTTAACTGACTGATTGATGAGGGTCAGATCTGAGAAGACTAAAGTTAGAGATCATAAATCAAATCAAACATATTGGTCACTGGCACCGAATACAACAGGTGTAGACTTTACAGTGAAATGCATGCTTACGAGCCCTTTCCCAATGATGCAAAGTCTTAAAAAAGTAGACAAATATTTGCTAAATAAAAAGGAAGTAGTAACACAATAAAAACAATAACGAGGCTGTATACAAGGAGTACCAGTACCGAGTCAATGTGCAGGGGTAGGAGGTAGTATTTGAGGTAATACAGTATGTACTGTACATGTGGGTAGGGGTAAATGTGACTTAGCATATCACACAGGAGGTTGGTTGCACCTTAATTGGGGAGGACAGGCTCCTAGTAATGGCTGGAGCGGAATATGTGGAATGGGTTCCATGTGTTTGATACCATTCCATTGGCTCCTCTCCAAACATTATTATCAGCCGTCCTCCCCTCAGCAGCCTCCACTGATCAGCGTATATAATAAATAGCGTAGCAGCAGCATATGGGAAGAGTGTGAAAGTGTGTCTATGTGTGAGTGTGTGTGTGTGGCGTCAATATGCATGTGTGTATGCGTTTTGTGTGGGTGCGAGCATATGTAGTGAGTGTGTGTGTGTGTGTGAGTAGAGTCTAGTGAGTGTGTGGGTAGAGTCTAGTGAATGTGTGGGTAGAGTCTAGTGAGTGTGTGGGTAGAGTCTAGTGAGTGTGTGGGTAGAGTCTAGTGAGTGTGTGGGTAGAGTCTAGTGAGTGTGTGGGTAGAGTCTAGTGAATGTGTGGGTAGAGTCTAGTGAGTGTGTGGGTAGAGTCTAGTGAGTGTGCATAGAGCCAGTGCCAGGGAGAAATAAATAAATAATAAACAGGGTCAATGTAAATAGTCCAGTTAGCCATTTGATGAACTATTCAGCAGTCTTATGGCTTGGGGGTGTTCAGGTGCCTTATGGTCACAGAACTGGCGCTCTGGTACCGTTGGCTGTGCAGTAGCAGAGAGAACAGTCTATGACTTGGGTGGCTGGAGTCTTTGAGAATGTTTAGGGTCTTCCTGACACCGCCTGGTAAAAAGGTTCTGGATGGCAACTAGTTCAACTCCAGGGATGTACTGGGCCGTATGCACTACCCGTATGCACTAGGGTTTCTGGGATGATGGTGTTAGCATTTCATGGCTACAGATGTGAGTGCTACGGAGCGGTAGTCATTTAGACAGGTTACCTTGGCATTCTTAGGCACAGGGACTATGGTGGTTTGCTTAAAACATAAGTAACTGAAAGTAATCAGATTAGGCCTACATTACTGACTTTGGGTGATCCAAAGTTACGTTACTGATTACATTTTTGGACAGGTAACTAGTAATTAAAAGGGTTTACATTTAGAAAGTAACCTACCAAACCCTGACTACAACAACAAAGAAGTTACTGCAAACAACGAACACAGTTTTTTCATCTTGGACATAATTGCACGCACAATAGAAGAGCACAATATGTACTTTAAAAAGTTTTTACCGTGCTGCTCAAAGCTCCTCATTTTGGCAACAAAAGCAATAACAATGGTGGTAGGGCAGCAAGTGGTGCTGTTTCCTCTACTGCGGATTCCATCTTTAAAAGTATATTTCGGGATTGTATCTACTTCCCCAGAGTCAGATGAACTTGTTGATACCATTTTTATGTGTCTGTGTCCAGTATGAAGGAAGTTAAAAGCTGTTTTGTGAGCCAATGCTGACTAGTGTTAGCGCAATGACCTGAAATCCATGCTAGTTAGCAACTTCCTTCAAACTGCACGCAGAGACAAAAATGGTCTCCACAAGTTCATCTGACTCTGGGGAGCTAGATAAAGGGCCTCATTGCCAAAATCCTGAAGTATCCCTTAAAGTGTTGATGGTGTATTGGAGGCTGCCTACTCACACAGAACCTACTCCACTCTTCCTCCACAGACGTTCACAAAAGATGACAATCAGCAAGATATCTTAATATTGTGTGATGCAGGCCTATGTGGATTGATTCCAAGAATAACTGAGAATCAAGTGACTGGTAAATGAGGCCAAGTGTTGAATCTTGATTAACGCTGCCCTCTGGTGGTACACTTGAAACACAGCAACATGTGTACCATCATTCCCCATCTTGCTGTGTGGTATAGCCAGTAGGGAAATGAAAGGCTAAATGATAGGCTAGTGATACAACCATGCAAGGGAAATGTATGCTCCAGTTTTTTTCTCAAGGTCTTCGAACTATGGGGGGAGAAGTCTTCTGCTCCCTTGCCCCTCACCTATGGAAGGCTCTCCCTGACCATCTGAGAGATCCTCCATCACGTGGAACTTTTAAAACAGGCCTAGTGCTAGTCCTAATCTAAAATGTATTTAGCACCTAGCCCACTATTTTACCTGGCTCGATTCTAAATGTACAGTTGAAGTTGGAAGTTTACATACTTAGGTTGGAGTCATTAAAACTCGTTTTTCAACCACTCCACAAATTTCTTGTTAACAAACTATAGTTTTGGCAAGTCGGTTAGGACATCTACTTTGTGCATGACACAAGTAATTTTTCCAATAATTGTTTACAGACAGATTATTTCATTTATAATTCACTGTATCACAACCCCAGTGGGTCAGAAGTTTACATACACTAAGTTGACTGTGCCTTTAAACAGCTTGGAAAATTCCAGATAAGGATGTCATGGCTTTTTATTTGTATTTTATTTCACCTTTATTTAACCAGGTAGGACAGTTGAGAAAAAGTTCTAATTTACAACTGCGACCTGGCCATGATAAAGCAAAGCAGTACGACACAAACAACACAGAGTTACACATGGAATAAACAAACATACAGCCAATAATACAATATAAAAAGTCTATATATAGTGTGTGCATATTTATTTATTTATTTATTTTACCGTTATTTTACCAGGTAAGTTGACTGAGAACACATTCTCATTTGCAGCAACGACCTGGGGAATAGTTACAGGGGAGAGGAGGGGGATGAATGAGCCAATTGTAAACTGGGGATTATTAGGTGACCATGATGGTTTGAGGGCCAGATTGGGAATTTAGCCAGGACACCGGGGTTAACACCCCTACTCTTACGATAAGTGCCATGGGATCTTTAATGACCTCAGAGAGTCAGGACACCCGTTTAACGTCCCATCCGAAAGACGGCACCCTACACAGGGCAGTGTCCCCAATCACTGCCCTGGGGCATTGGGATATTTTTTAGACCAGAGGAAAGAGTGCCTCCTACTGGCCCTCCAACACCACTTCCAGCAGCATCTGGTCTCCCATCCAGGGACTGACCAGGACCAACCCTGCTTAGCTTCAGAAGCAAGCCAGCAGTGGTATGCAGGGTGGTATGCTGCTGCTGAGGTAGGATAAGGGAGGTAAGGCAATAAATAGGCCATAGTGGCAAAATAATTACAAAATAGCAATTAAACACTGGAGTGATAGATGTGCAGAAGATGAATGTGCAAGTAGAGATACTGGGGTGCAAAGGAGCAAAATAAATAACAGTGTGGGGGTGAGGTAGTTGGATGGGCTGTTTACAGATGGGCTATGTACAGGTGCAATGATCTGTGGGCTGCTCTGACAGCTGGTGCTTAAAGTTAGGGAGGGAAATATAAGTATCCAGATTCAGTGATTTTTGTATTTCGTTCCAGTCATTGGCAGCAGAGAATTGGAAGGAAAGGTGGCCAAAGGAGGAATTGGCTTTGGGGGTGACCAGTGAAATATACCTGCGGGAGCGCGTGCTACAGGTGGGAGGTGTTATGGTGACCAGTGAGCTGAGATAAGGCGGGGCTTAACCTAGCAAAGACTTATAGATGACCTGGAGCCAGTGGGTTTGGCAACGAATATGAAGCGAGGGCCAGCCAACGAGAGCATACAATCCTATAGAACATTTGTGGGCAGAACCGAAAAAGCGGGTGCGAGCAAGGAGTCCTACAAACCTGACTCAGTTACTCAGTCAGGAGGAATGGGCCAAAATTCACCCAACTTATTGTGGGAAGCTTGTGGAAGGCTACCCAAAACGTTTGATCTAAGTTAAACAATTTAAAGACAATGCTACCAAATACTAATTGAGTGTATGTAAACTTCTGACCCACTGGGAATGTGATGAAAGAAATAGAAGCTGAAATAAATCATTCTCTCTACTATTATTCTGACATTTCACATTCTTAAAATAAAGTGGTGATCCTAACTGACCTTAGACTGGGAATATTTACTAGGATTAAATGTCAGGAATTGTGAAAAGCTGAGTATAAATGTATTTGGCTAAGGTGTAGGTAAACTTCTGACTTCAACTGTATGTTGTTTCTATTGTATATACAGTACCAGTCAAACGTTTGGACACACCTTGTCACGATCGTCTTGAGGATAATGAGTGGACCAAGGCGCAGCGTGTGAAAAATACATCTCTTTTATTTGAGACGAGTGAAACACGAAACAAACACTTATAACAAATGACCGTGAAGCTACAAACGTAAGTGCAATACAAACGCTACAAACGTTCTACGTAGACAATTACCCACAAAACCCAATGCCTATGGCTGCCTTAAATATGGCTCTCAATCAGAGACAATGAACCACAGCTGCCTCTAACTGAGAACCAATCTAGGCAGCCATAGACATACAAAACCCCTAGACAAGACACTGACCCATTTAACCTACAAACCCCTAGACAATCCAAAAACACATAGATTCCCCATGTCACACCCTGACCTAACTAAAATAATAAAGAAAACAAAGAATACTAAGGCCAGGGCGTGACACACCTACTCATTCAAGGGTTTTTCTTATTTTTTTTTTACTATTTTCTACATTGTAGAATAATAGTGAAGACATCAAAACTATTAAATAACACAGATGGAATCATGTAGTAACCAAAAAAGTGTTTAACAAATAGTTTAAACAAGTTGCCACCCTTTGCCTTGATGACAGCGTTGCACACTCTTGGCATTCTCTCAACAAGCTTCACCTGGAGTACTTTTCCAACAGTCTTGAAGGAGTTCCCACATATGCTGAGCACTTGTTGACTGCTTTTCCTTCACTTGTTGCCTTCTTTTCCTTCACCAAAGGACAGATTTCCACCGGTCTAATGTCCATTGCTCGTGTTTCTTGGCCCAAGCAAGTCTCTTCTTCTTATTGGTGTCCTTTAGTAGTGGTTTCTTTGTAGCAATTGGACCATGAAGGCCTGATTCACGCAGTCTCCTCTGAACAGTTGATGTTGAGATGTGTCTGTTACTTGACCTCTGTGAAGCATTTATTTGGGCTGCAATTTCTGAGGCTGGTAACTCTAATGAACGTATCCTCTGCAGCAGAGGTAACTCTCGTTCTTCCTTTCCTGTGGCGGTCCTCGTGAGAGTCAGTTTCATCCTAGCGCTTGATGGTTTTTGCGACTGTACTTGAAGTAACTTTCAAAGTTATTGAAATTTTCCGCATTCACTGACCTTCATGTCTTAAAGTAATGATGGTCTGTGATTTCTCTTTGCTTATTTGAGCTGTTCTTGCCATAATATGGGCTTGGTCTTTTACCAAATAGGGCTATCTTCAGTATACCACCCCTACCTTATCACAACACAACTGATTGGCTCAAATGCATTAAGAAGGAAAGAAATTCCACAAATTAACTTTTAACCAGGCACACCTGTTAATTGAAATGTATTCCACCTCATGAAGCTGGTTGAGAGAATGCCAAGAGTGTACAAAGCTGTCATCAAGGTAAAGGGTGGCTACTTTGTAGAATTTCAAATATATTTTCATTTGTTTGACACTTTTTAGTTACTACATGATTCCATGTGTTATTTCATAGTTTTGATGTCTTCACTATTATTCTACAATGTAGAAAATAGTAAAAAATTAATAAAAACCCATGAATGAGTAGGTGTGTCCAAACTTTTGACTGATACTGTATATATATATATATTTTTTTTCCTAAGTAGAGCTTTGAGATTAATCAAATCAAATGTTATTTGTCACATGCTCCGAATACAACAGGTGTAGACCTTACAGTGAAATGCTTACTTACAAGCCCTTAACCAACAATGCTTTAAGAAGTTTCAAGAAGAAATAAGTGTTAAGTAAAAAATAGATAAGTAAAAAATAGATAGTTGAGGTAATTTTGAATGGGACACCTAGTCATCGTGTAGAAGGGTTCTTTAGGTGTTTGGAATGTTAACCTGTTGTTATAGTGTGCCATGTCTGCCGTCACCAGGGTAAAGACATCCTCTACAGTAGACCTTAATGACCAAACACATTTAGCCACTTATTATAATGCTGATGTTTAATAAACATGTCAAATATAACATATAGCTATTGTTATAATGAATGGAGGATAGAGAATGGCTTTTATCTAACACAGATGTTGGCTTGGTGAGGTTATAATAGGCAGCGTGTGCCTATGGCCTATGGTAGCCAAGCTACACACCGACAGTATACCAGGCCAGACACCTGCTATGGAACAGAATGCTTTGCCATCAAACAAAATACATCTTTATATCATGCATTTTCACACACGATAGAAGAGGCCGTGATGGAAAGGGGGGATGAGTTGAGCATGAATGTGTCCCTCAAATTCAAATATTCGACATGTTATTTTTGCTCTCACTGTAGGGGACTGAAGGAGCGCATCCAATCCTGCTCAGTGCGTGATGCGCAGCCGTGAGTCATGACCGCAAACATGGCACGATGGCACAGGGGGCGGGTTTGTTATACCTAACCTGTATGCGCCCTGCCTATAGGCCTACCGCGACTACAGCTCCCCTGCTGTCATTGTGCACTTCATATGTCAATCTGAACACCAAACGCAACGCCTCCTCGCAATTATCGCGGTTGCATAAAAATATATGATTAATCCGTTATAGAGGCGAATTTGGGTTCGTTCGGAATGAGGCTTTGCTCCATCCGAGCAAAACGACCCGACCAAAACATTATTATAGCACAGGACATCAACATTTAACCGATGCTCATTTACAGCAGGTGGCGTTGCTTGTATAATCTATAATCGCGTTTCGATCCGGACCTTGGATTGGATCTTCCTGTTGTTCAGATTCAGCACTGGACAGCGACCGATTTTGTCGCTCGGACATTCAAAACGACAAGGAATCCTCGAGAAAGGGTAGGTCTAAAGGAGAAATGGCTATAGAAAAATAATAGATTGATTTATGTCGATGTATTTATTATTAACGTGTTGCCTGTAAGCAAAACATAATATTCGATGCAACGCGTTTCATTTTGTGTCGGTTATTTTTCATCTTGATGCATGTAATCTATGGAATTATGTCTACAAATTTGCACGGCTTTATAGATGGCTTTTAGAGACAGATTTGAACAGGACCTCATTCCCCAAATGCCCTTGAAAATAATGGTGTGTGTGCGGTGTTGGAGGCAAACAACTGCGCAATCCTACTCTGACTGCCTCGTTTTCCCTGTCTCTCCTCAGTCGAATCGACCCTTGCTTGGCTCGGGGCAATGCGCGGCTAGATGACTTCACTACATCAACAAGCACGGTAGCCCTGGACTAAATATATCACCACATCCCCCTGCCTTCTCTCTCCCTTCTCTCTCATTTTGAGCGCCTCCCGCCCGCTAGCACCATGGGTAACCGAGGAATGGAGGATTTGATCCCGCTGGTCAATAAACTCCAGGACGCTTTCAGCGGCATCGGTCAGAGCTGCAATCTTGACCTGCCACAGATCGCGGTAGTCGGCGGACAGAGCGCTGGCAAGAGCTCGGTGTTGGAGAACTTCGTTGGCAGGTAGGTTGAACGAGTAGCAGCCAAGCACAACACGTCAAATTCATTACTAATACTAGGGCTAGAAATAATCCAATCTCCTGTTAACCTTGGGGATGTCCTGTCACGGCCAATTTATCCTCAGTCGTGTCCATCCCCGTCACGTTTTGTTTTCCCAGAGGACGCACGCGCTGTGGCGTCCCTGATCATCTCGTAGCCAGGAGCTCGAGCTCGTCTCCATCTTATTTTCAACGCACATTCCTATCTATATGACAGGGGAGCCGGTATTTGGGTTACCGCAACACCCTCGGGATTTCAGCCCCATCCAGCCTTTCATTCCTTGAAATATCAATATCTTCAGTAGAGCTACCATTTTAACAGAGACAATATTTGTTTTTAATCACTTTACACAAATCCATGTCTCTATCTGTAAACTATACATATATAATGTCTATAGGCTTACAGTATTGGGTTGAAATATAACATGTCCACCCCACCACCTGCATAAAGGTTGCTTTAGAACCCGAGATGTCTGCTGTGGTCTCCTGGTTTCAATAGCATTTCTAGTCATTACAGCATAAACTGTATCAATACTGCCTATCTCACTGCTGTGACACAACTGACTATCCCTTTCTAATTTCTGTCAAACAAGTGAGATTCATAGGCTGTTGTTGCTTCAGAGTGAATGAAGGACGTAAACCTCTGTAGATGAAAGCATCTTTAGGTGAAGAGTAATTATTTGTCCATCCTTTTGCCTATTGGTTTATTTCAAGACATCTATTTACCAATGAATGGATTGAAACTGTAATGCGAGACTGAATTGAATGAAGGCTGAATCATCTGGTTGAGTATTATGTTACCAATTATCATTTGTCCCAAGACAAATGCGGGTGACAGATAGCCTAGCGGTAAGAGAGTTGGGCCAGTAACCAAAAGGTTTCCAGTTTGAATCCAAAATAGACAAGGTGTGAAAAATCTGCCAATGTGCCCTTGAGCAAGGCACTTAGGCCAGATTGCTCCAGGGTCGCCGTTGATAATGGCAGACCCTGGCCGCAACCCCACTCTCTGAGGGTGTCTCAGGGGGAGTTGGGATATGCAAAAACACATTTCCAATTCACACATGGGTATAATACATGCTTTTACATGTGTGAAATAGGACAAATACAAGTGCCTACATTATTATAAGACGAATCCTCTGTATCCTCTGTACTGTAGTTGATTAAAGGTATTTCGGATGTGGGTGTCTCAGAGGGTGAATGATATTGTCTGTAAAATATGTAATGAAATGACTGAGGTAAGGACTGTTGGATATGCAGTACAAATACCTGTCATCACTCTTCTCTCATCTTATTACATTGATATGATCAAGTCAGTTCTGCTGTCAATTGTGAAGAAGAGTTTCCATTCGATTTTGTTCACTGTGGGATGAATTGGTACTGTACATTATGACACAGTGTGGCCCTTGAATGTGGTTTGTACATAAACAGATGCCATTGGATAGAGACAGAGGATGTTATAGAGTAGTCTGACAAGTCAGACAACTGTTTCTGTATTATGACCTATGTCTACAAATATTTACAGACAAACGTGAATGGTAAAGACTGGTAATTGATGCTATGTATGAAAATGTTTCTGCTATCGCCAGGGTTGTATTCATTAGTGCACACCGTAGCAAAACCTTTTGAAACGGAAATAAGAGGGTTTCTTATTGGACAAGATTCCGGAGTCCCGCCCTGTTTGTCCGTTTTCTTCCATTTGGTGCGTAGAAAATACGACCCAGGTCCAGATAGATGAGGTGCAGGGTTGTTGTCAGCAGCAGCATCAGTCAAAGCTCAGCCGGCCACCCCTGAGACCTGGGATCCAGCTGAGTAATGATCCTGCTGTCCAGGGTTGGCTCCCCCACAACGCTGCTGAATGGACACCAGGGTTCTGACTCATCTTTTCTGCTAGCCCATAGATAGAGGGCAATCTCATGATCAATATTCATCTAGCCTAGCCGTTGTTTCATTTGCATCAGGATTGTAGCGTTCAACTGTGTGAGAAGAAATGACAAGTGTCCTAAACATACATATAGACAAGTGACATACAAACACATGAGCCAACACTCACACACACACTCAATCTCTCTCTCGTCTGGTAGCAGACTGGTATCTACTGAAGTCATCATTTTTAGTTTATTTTCAGTACAGTATGCGGTGAATTTTCAAAACTCGCAGTACAAAACTCCAAACTGGTAACACTTGTTGCGTCTTACATTTAAAACCTTTCATTGTGCATTTATTTTGTTTGTAGACATTTCACCACACAACCATTGATTGATCCAAAATATACGTTTACTGTGAAATATAATGAACAACCAGTTCACCAGTTCATGTTAGATACATTTTTAAAAATTGCCCTTTGAATGTAGTATGCAACAGTACTGTAAATTACACTACATTACTGTTTTCACATCAGGCAATACATTTGCACTACCCATAAAAATGCACTGAACATCAAATTTCCAAAATGTCTACCTCATGAGTGACCATTGAAGGCATCTTTCACAATGTTATAAAATGAAAGAGACATTATGTTTAGCAGGGACTAGTTTTCATCAAGCCTGTCTTGAGCATTTGGCCACAGGTTCTCATCAAAATTGCAGTAAATATCCTCATTGTTCATGTACCTGGAGAAAAAACAAGCCTGATATAGGTCTGGATTCATCCATGACCTGAAGGAGAGTGGCACGCTCATGGCAATCTTCCACTTGTATTCTTTCACAGTATTGTAGTGTCACGATCGTGTGGAGGATTGACGGACCAATACGCAGCACTTGGAAAATAAGCCATCTCCTTTTTATTTACGAAGACGGCACACGAAACAAAAACACTTAAACACTAAACAAAACAAGAAAACGATCGTGAAGCTAAAACAACGATGTGCACACACTGGCTACAAACGTATCACATAGACAATTACCCACAACCAATGAGAGCCTATGGCTACCCTAAATCAGGCTCCCAATCAGAGACAACCGAAATCAGCTGTCTCTAATTGGGAACTCATTCAGGTAACCATAGACTCTCCTAGATAACTAACCAACATAGACAACGCTAGACATCTACACTCAACCCAAAACCATATACTACACCCCATAACCCCTTTACCATATAAACACCCAACACCAACAAAACATAAACCCTCCCCATGTCACACCCTGACCTAACTAAAATAATAAAGAAAACAAAGAATACTAAGGCCAGGGCGTGACATAACCCCCCCCTTGAGGCGCGAACTCCGGGCGCACCATACACAGTCTAGGGGAGGGTCTGGGTGGGCTTCCCTCCACGGTGGCGGCTCCGGCTCTGGTCGCGGTCCCCACGTCACCACAGTACCTAACCAACTCCTAGGCTTCCTCCAAACGACCCCCCTCCACATTAACCCCATTGTATTAAGGGGCAGTTCCGGACTAAGGGACAGCTCCGGACTAAGGTCCAGTACCAGGGTAAGGGGCAGTACCAGGATCAGGGGCAGTACCAGGGTAAGGGGCAGTACCAGGGTAAGGGGCAGCACCAGGGTAAGGGGCAGCACCAGGGTAAGGGGCAGCACCAGGGTAAGGGGCAGCTCCAGGGTAAGGGGCAGCTCCGGACTGATGAATGGCAGCTCCGGACTGAGGGACTGCAGCTCCGGACTGAGGGACTGCAGCTCCGGACTGAGGGACGGCCCATGGCTGGCTGACAGATCTGGCTGCTCATGGCTGGCTAACGGATCTGGCTGCTCATGGCTGGCTAACGGATCTGGCTGCTCATGGCTGGCTAACGGATCTGGCTGCTCATGGCTGGCTGACGGATCTGGCTGCTCATGGCTGGCTGACGGATCTGGCTGCTCATGGCTAGCTGACGGATCTGGCTGCTCATGGCTAGCTGACGGATCTGGCTGCTCATGGCTAGCTGACTGATCTGGCTGCTCATGGCTAGCTGACGGATCTGGCTGCTCATGGCTAGCTGACGGATCTGGCTGCTCATGGCTAGCTGACAGATCTGGCTGCTCATGGCTAGCTGACGGATCTGGCTGCTCATGGCTAGCTGACGGATCTGGCTGCTCATGGCTGGCTGACGGATCTGGCTGCTTATGGCTGGCTGACGGATCTGGCTGCTTATGGCTGGCTGACGGATCTGGCAGATCCTGTCTGGTTGGCGGCTCTGGCAGATCCTGTCTGGTTGGCGGCTCCGGCAGATCCTGTCTGGTTGGCGGCTCTGGCAGATCCTCTCTGACGGACGGCTCTAGCGGCTCCTGTCTGGCTGGCGGCTCTAGCGGCTCCTGTCTGGCGGACGGCTCAGTAGGCTCATGGCAGACGGGCGGCTTTGCAGGCTCATGGCAGACGGGCGGCTTTGCAGGCTCATGGCAGACGGATGGCTCAGATGGCGCTGGGGAGACGGATGGCTCAGATGGCGCTGGGGAGACGGATGGCTCAGATGGCGCTTGGCAGACGGGCAGTTCAGTCATTGCTGTGCAGACGGCAGACTCCTGCCGGCTGAGGCGCACTGTAGGCCTGGTGCGTGGTGCCGGGACTGGTGGCACCGGGCTGGGGACACGCATCTCAGGGCTAGTGCGGGGAGCAGCAACAGGACGCACAGGACTCTGGGGACACACAGGAGGCTTGGTGCGTGGTTTAGACACTGGTGGTAAAGGGCTGGAGACACGCACCATATAGCTAGTGCGTGGAGGAGGCACTGGTGGTACTGGGTTGGGGCGGGGAGGTGGCGCCGGAAATACCGGACCGTGCAGGCGTACTGGCTCCCTTGAACGCCGAGCCTGCCCAACCTTACCTGGTTCTATGCTCCCCGTCGCCTGACCAGTGCGGGGAGGTGGAATAACCCGCACCGGCCTATGTAGGCGAACCGGGGACACCATGCGTAAGGCTGGTGCCATGTACGCCGGCCCGAGGAGACGCACTGGTGACCAGATGCGTTGGGCCGGCTTCATGACATACGGCTCAACGCTCAGTCTAGCCCGGCCGATACGTGGAGCTGAAATGTACCGAACCGGGCTATGCACGCGTACAGGAGACACCGTGCGCTCTACTGCGTAACACGGTGTCTGCCCGTACTCTCGCTCTCCACGGTAAGTACAGGGAGTAGGCGCAGGTTTCCTACCTGACTTCGCCACACTCCCTTTAAGGCCCCCCCCAAGAAATTTTTGGGTTGTACTCACTGGCTTCCAGCCTTGTCTCCGTGCTGCCTCCTCATATCGCCTCCTCTCGGCTTTAGCTGCCTCCAGCTCTTCACGAGGAAGGCGATATTCTCCCGGTTGAACCCACGGCCCCTTACCATCCAGTATCTCCTCCCATGTCCATGAATCCTGTGTAGGTAGATCCTGTTGCCGCTTTCCATGCCGCTTGGTCCTATGGTGGGTAATTCTGTCACGATCGTGTGGAGGATTGACGGACCAATACGCAGCACTTGGAAAATAAGCCATCTCCTTTTTATTTACGAAGACGGCACACGAAACAAAAACACTTAAACACTAAACAAAACAAGAAAACGATCGTGAAGCTAAAACAACGATGTGCACACACTGGCTACAAACGTATCACATAGACAATTACCCACAACCAATGAGAGCCTATGGCTACCCTAAATCAGGCTCCCAATCAGAGACAACCGAAATCAGCTGTCTCTAATTGGGAACTCATTCAGGTAACCATAGACTCTCCTAGATAACTAACCAACATAGACAACGCTAGACATCTACACTCAACCCAAAACCATATACTACACCCCATAACCCCTTTACCATATAAACACCCAACACCAACAAAACATAAACCCTCCCCATGTCACACCCTGACCTAACTAAAATAATAAAGAAAACAAAGAATACTAAGGCCAGGGCGTGACATGTAGAGGTCCTGTACGTGGCTTAGTTCATTAGAGCATGGCACTAGCCAGAGTTGTGGGTTCGATTCCCACTGGGGTTACATACCAAAATGTGTGGACTGTTGTCACTTTGGATAACAGTGTCAGCTACGTAAATTGCATATTTTACAGTACTGTATTGGCCAATGCAATTTTAGTAAAGTACTGTAGCTTCATTTTGGATACATGTTTACTGTACAGGGAATGCATTTCTTTCTTGTTCTGGACTTTCTGGATTATTTGCGTATTTGTTTTATATTGTTATTGCATTACTGCACTTTAGGAGCTAGAAACACAAGCATTTCGATGCACCTGCTATAACATCTGCTAATCTGTGTACGCGACCAATAAACGTTGATTTGTTACATATAGTACATCTCTGATCTTTTCAATATCATATTTTTTTTTAAGTACTTTGAATTAAAATCATAACTATCAAGGCACAGGGTGAGACCCAGATGCAGACACAGGAGGCAGATGGTTGGAGTCTTACAATGTTTAATAATACAAAGGGGTAGGTAAGAGAATGGTCGTGGACAGGCCAAAGGTCAAAACCAGATCAGAGTCCGGGAAGTACAGAGTGGCAGACAGTCTCGTTCGTGGTCAAGGCAGAAAGACTGGTCAGGCAGGCGGGTGCAGAGTCCAGAAACAGGCAAGGGTCAAAAACCAGGAGGACTCGAAAAAGGAGAATAGCAAAAGGAGTATGGGAAAAAACGCTTGTTGACTTGACTAAACATACAAGACAAACTGGCACAGAGAGACAGGAAACACAGGGATAAATACTCTGGGGAAAATAAGCAACACCTGGAGGGGGTGGAGACAATCACAGGAACAGGTGAAACAGATCAGGGCATGACAATAACAGCCATCACCGTAGTAGTACATTCTGGTGTATATCATACTTTTTATGTTTGTACTTCACAGACATACATTTTTATTATGTAGTTCTCAAAATCTGTAGTAGACAAACCAGTTTACATGTTAAATCTACAGGTTTACCAAAAGGTTAAGTGATCATCAATTAAAAGCAGTCGGATTAAGTAATAGTAAAATGTATTTAAAGAAAAGAGAAGAGAATAATTTCAAAGTAATGTGAGCATTGCAGTGTGGAAGGCAATTACTTTATATGAACATGTACCGTGACTTTTTTAAAGCATTCAGACCCCTTGACTTAGTCTAAAATTGATGAAATCTTTTTTTTTACTTCATCAATCTACACACAATATTCCATAATGACAAAGCAAAAACAGGTTTTTAAGACATTTAAAAATGGAAATATCACCTTTTTTTTATGACTCTAATAAAAACAAATTCTTATTTACAATGACGGACTAACCTGGCCAAACCCAGACAAATGCTGGGCCAATTGTGTGCCACCCTATGGGACTCCCGATCACGGCCAGAATTGATTCAGACTGGATTCAAACCAGGGACTGTAGTGACACCTCTTGCACTGAGATGCAGTGCCTTAGAACGCTGCGCCACTCATGAGCCCAGACCCTTTACTCAGTACTGATTACAGCCTCGAGTGGTTCTTGGGTATGACTCTAAAAGCTTGGCCTACCTGTATTTGGGGAGTTTCAACCATTCTTCTCTGCAGATGCATTCAAGCTGTCAGGTTGGATGGGGAGCGTTGCTGCACAGCTATTTTCAGGTCTGACCTTGGGTGTTTGATCAGGTTCAAGTCCGGGCTCTGGCTGGGCCACACAAGGACATTCAGAGACTTGTCCCAAAGCCACTCCTGTATTGTCTTGGCTGTGTGCTCAGGGTCGTTGTCCTGTTGGAAGGTGAACCTTCGCCGAAGTCTGAGGTCCTGAGCGCTCTGGAGCAGATTTTTACGAAGGATATCTCTGTACTTTGCTCCGTTCATCTTTCCCTTGATCCTGACTAGTCTTCCAGTCCCTGCCGCTGAAAAACATCCCCACATCATGATGCTGCGACCACCATGCTTCACCGTAGGGATGGTGCCAGGTTTCCTACAGACATGACTCTTGGCATTCAGGCCAAAGAGTTCAATCTTGGTTTCATCAGACCAGAGAATCTTGTTTGTGGAAAAAGTAAAGGGGTCTGAACACTTTCCGAAGGCACTGAATTGCAATGCTAAACTTGTAGTTTTAGATGAAACACTAATTAAGTTCGGTGGAAAAAAGACTATGATTTTGTGTGTTGTACTTATTCAATTGAAAATGTGGTTAGAGTTTTGAAACAACTGCCTTTTTGATGATCTGTTTTGAGTTTTGTACAAAGAGTTGTGAAAATGAACCACATACTTGTGAAAATGGCACCAAAGCGATAAAAAACTATTTTAAATGAGTGCTCTGCTACCTGCTGCTTTGCATGCTGTTCATGTTGACCTCTTGTGCATGAACTACTTTATTTCATCAGCATCAGCTAAGCGAATCAGGGACTGTTCAGGTGGTTCAGAGGGTAAACTGGACTGTATAATCAGTTGGATTTACCAAAGAGCCTGATGACATTTTCAGATCAAAATGTTTTTCTGTTGATATTATCAAATCTCTTCCTCTGTCATTATCAAAGTTGAGACTCTGTTTGGGTGTGTTTAATTCATTCTACGTTATCTGGTTGGTTGTGTGTGTTCAGTAGGTGTGAGACTTTACATCATGGCAGTTTGTGTCTGTTGGTGGTTGGCCAAGGGTTCACAAGGCCTCAGTCTCCCATAATGCAACACAATCA
This sequence comes from Salvelinus fontinalis, assembly GCF_029448725.1. NCBI lineage: Eukaryota > Metazoa > Chordata > Actinopteri > Salmoniformes > Salmonidae > Salvelinus > Salvelinus fontinalis. The sequence goes on along the minus strand of NC_074681.1, from coordinate 15,968,561 downwards.
CCAGTAGAGTCACCTTCAACCTAGTCTCCCATAGCCAGACACCATCTTTTTGTCACATTCACAAGGTTACATTTAAACTCACCTCCTCTCTTTGTAACTTTCCTGATTGTCTGTCCCTCTGTGTAACTGTCCTGATTGTCTGTCCCTCTGTGTAACTGTCCTGATTGTCTGTCCCTCTGTGTAACTGTCCTGATTGTCTGTCCCTCTGTGTAACTGTCCTGATTGTCTGTCCCTCTGTGTAACTGTCCTGATTGTCTGTCCCTCTGTGTAACTGTCCTGATTGTCTGTCCCTCTGTGTAACTGTCCTGATTGTCTGTCCCTCTGTGTAACTGTCCTGATTGTCTGTCCCTCTGTGTAACTGTCCTGATTGTCTGTCCCTCTGTGTAACTGTCCTGATTGTCTGTCCCTCTGTGTAACTGTCCAAATTGGCTGTCTCTAGGGTTGGCACAATTATAGTATAATCATGTAACCAACAATTATGGACAATAATTGTGAACAAAAAACATTATTGTCATAATCATCTTAATATTAATTTTAGGAGTAGGTATGTTGTAGTTATATTCAGTAGGTATGTTGTAGTTGTATTCATTAGGTATGTTGTAGTTGTATTCAGTAGGTATGTTGTAGTTGTATTCATTAGGTATGTTGTAGTTGTATTCAGTAGGTATGTTGTAGTTGTATTCATTAGGTATGTTGTAGTTGTATTCAGTAGGTATGTTGTAGTTGTATTCAGTAGGTATGTTGTAGTTGTATTCATTAGGTATGTTGTAGTTGTATTCATTAGGTATGTTGTAGTTGTATTCATTAGGTATGTTGTAGTTGTATTCATTAGGTATGTTGTAGTTGTATTCATTAGGTATGTTGTAGTTGTATTCATTAGGTATGTTGTAGTTGTATTCAGTAGGTATGTTGTAGTTGTATTCAGTAGGTATGTTGTAGTTGTATTCAGTAGGTATGTTGTAGTTGTATTCATTAGGTATGTTGTAGTTGTATTCAGTAGGTATGTTGTAGTTGTATTCATTAGGTATGTTGTAGTTATATTCAGTAGGTATGTTGTAGTTGTATTCATTAGGTATGTTGTAGTTGTATTCATTAGGTATGTTGTAGTTGTATTCATTAGGTATGTTGTAGTTGTATTCAGTAGGTATGTTGTAGTTGTATTCAGTAGGTATGTTGTAGTTGTATTCAGTAGGTATGTTGTAGTTGTATTCAGTAGGTATGTTGTAGTTGTATTCAGTAGGTATGTTGTAGTTGTATTCATTAGGTATGTTGTAGTTGTATTCATTAGGTATGTTGTAGTTGTATTCATTAGGTATGTTGTAGTTGTATTCAGTAGGTATGTTGTAGTTGTATTCAGTAGGTATGTTGTAGTTGTATTCATTAGGTATGTTGTAGTTGTATTCAGTAGGTATGTTGTAGTTATATTCAGTAGGTATGTTGTAGTTGTATTCATTAGGTATGTTGTAGTTGTATTCATTAGGTATGTTGTAGTTGTATTCATTAGGTATGTTGTAGTTGTATTCATTAGGTATGTTGTAGTTGTATTCAGTAGGTATGTTGTAGTTGTATTCAGTAGGTATGTTGTAGTTGTATTCAGTAGGTATGTTGTAGTTGTATTCAGTAGGTATGTTGTAGTTGTATTCAGTAGGTATGTTGTAGTTGTATTCATTAGGTATGTTGTAGTTGTATTCAGTAGGTATGTTGTAGTTGTATTCAGTAGGTATGTTGTAGTTGTATTCAGTAGGTATGTTGTAGTTGTATTCATTAGGTATGTTGTAGTTGTATTCAGTAGGTATGTTGTAGTTGTATTCAGTAGGTATGTTGTAGTTGTATTCAGTAGGTATGTTGTAGTTGTATTCAGTAGGTATGTTGTAGTTGTATTCATTAGGTATGTTGTAGTTGTATTCAGTAGGTATGTTGTAGTTGTATTCATTAGGTATGTTGTAGTTGTATTCAGTAGGTATGTTGTAGTTGTATTCATTAGGTATGTTGTAGTTGTATTCATTAGGTATGTTGTAGTTGTATTCAGTAGGTATGTTGTAGTTGTATTCATTAGGTATGTTGTAGTTGTATTCAGTAGGTATGTTGTAGTTGTATTCAGTAGGTATGTTGTAGTTGTATTCAGTAGGTATGTTGTAGTTGTATTCATTAGGTATGTTGTAGTTGTTTTCATTAGGTATGTTGTAGTTGTATTCAGTAGGTATGTTGTAGTTGTATTCATTAGGTATGTTGTAGTTATATTCAGTAGGTATGTTGTAGTTGTATTCATTAGGTATGTTGTAGTTGTATTCATTAGGTATGTTGTAGTTGTATTCATTAGGTATGTTGTAGTTGTATTCAGTAGGTATGTTGTAGTTGTATTCATTAGGTATGTTGTAGTTGTATTCAGTAGGTATGTTGTAGTTGTATTCAGTAGGTATGTTGTAGTTGTATTCATTAGGTATGTTGTAGTTGTATTCAGTAGGTATGTTGTAGTTGTATTCATTAGGTATGTTGTAGTTGTATTCATTAGGTATGTTGTAGTTGTATTCATTAGGTATGTTGTAGTTGTATTCAGTAGGTATGTTGTAGTTGTATTCAGTAGGTATGTTGTAGTTGTATTCAGTAGGTATGTTGTAGTTGTATTCATTAGGTATGTTGTAGTTGTATTCAGTAGGTATGTTGTAGTTGTATTCAGTAGGTATGTTGTAGTTGTATTCAGTAGGTATGTTGTAGTTGTATTCAGTAGGTATGTTGTAGTTGTATTCAGTAGGTATGTTGTAGTTGTATTCAGTAGGTATGTTGTAGTTGTATTCAGTAGGTATGTTGTAGTTGTATTCAGTAGGTATGTTGTAGTTGTATTCAGTAGGTATGTTGTAGTTGTATTCATTAGGTATGTTGTAGTTGTATTCAGTAGGTATGTTGTAGTTGTTTTCATTAGGTATGTTGTAGTTGTATTCATTAGGTATGTTGTAGTTGTATTCATTAGGTATGTTGTAGTTATATTCAGTAGGTATGTTGTAGTTGTATTCAGTAGGTATGTTGTAGTTGTATTCAGTAGGTATGTTGTAGTTGTATTCATTAGGTATGTTGTAGTTGTATTCATTAGGTATGTTGTAGTTGTATTCATTAGGTATGTTGTAGTTGTATTCATTAGGTATGTTGTAGTTGTATTCATTAGGTATGTTGTAGTTGTATTCATTAGGTATGTTGTAGTTGTATTCATTAGGTATGTTGTAGTTGTATTCATTAGGTATGTTGTAGTTGTATTCATTAGGTATGTTGTAGTTGTATTCATTAGGTATGTTGTAGTTGTATTCATTAGGTATGTTGTAGTTGTATTCATTAGGTATGTTGTAGTTGTATTCATTAGGTATGTTGTAGTTGTATTCATTAGGTATGTTGTAGTTGTATTCATTAGGTATGTTGTAGTTGTATTCATTAGGTATGTTGTAGTTGTATTCATTAGGTATGTTGTAGTTGTATTCATTAGGTATGTTGTAGTTGTATTCAGTAGGTATGTTGTAGTTGTATTCATTAGGTATGTTGTAGTTGTATTCATTAGGTATGTTGTAGTTGTATTCAGTAGGTATGTTGTAGTTGTATTCATTAGGTATGTTGTAGTTGTATTCAGTAGGTATGTTGTAGTTGTATTCAGTAGGTATGTTGTAGTTGTATTCAGTAGGTATGTTGTAGTTGTATTCATTAGGTATGTTGTAGTTGTATTCATTAGGTATGTTGTAGTTGTATTCAGTAGGTATGTTGTAGTTGTATTCATTAGGTATGTTGTAGTTGTATTCATTAGGTATGTTGTAGTTGTATTCATTAGGTATGTTGTAGTTGTATTCATTAGGTATGTTGTAGTTGTATTCATTAGGTATGTTGTAGTTGTATTCATTAGGTATGTTGTAGTTGTATTCAGTAGGTATGTTGTAGTTGTATTCAGTAGGTATGTTGTAGTTGTATTCATTAGGTATGTTGTAGTTGTATTCATTAGGTATGTTGTAGTTGTATTCAGTAGGTATGTTGTAGTTGTATTCATTAGGTATGTTGTAGTTGTATTCATTAGGTATGTTGTAGTTGTATTCAGTAGGTATGTTGTAGTTGTATTCATTAGGTATGTTGTAGTCGTATTCATTAGGTATGTTGTAGTTGTATTCATTAGGTATGTTGTAGTTGTATTCATTAGGTATGTTGTAGTTGTATTCATTAGGTATGTTGTAGTTGTATTCAGTAGGTATGTTGTAGTTGTATTCATTAGGTATGTTGTAGTTGTATTCATTAGGTATGTTGTAGTTGTATTCAGTAGGTATGTTGTAGTTGTATTCAGTAGGTATGTTGTAGTTGTATTCATTAGGTATGTTGTAGTTGTATTCATTAGGTATGTTGTAGTTGTATTCATTAGGTATGTTGTAGTTGTATTCATTAGGTATGTTGTAGTTGTATTCATTAGGTATGTTGTAGTTGTATTCATTAGGTATGTTGTAGTTGTATTCATTAGGTATGTTGTAGTTGTATTCAGTAGGTATGTTGTAGTTGTATTCATTAGGTATGTTGTAGTTGTATTCATTAGGTATGTTGTAGTTGTATTCAGTAGGTATGTTGTAGTTGTATTCATTAGGTATGTTGTAGTTGTATTCAGTAGGTATGTTGTAGTTGTATTCAGTAGGTATGTTGTAGTTGTATTCAGTAGGTATGTTGTAGTTGTATTCATTAGGTATGTTGTAGTTGTATTCATTAGGTATGTTGTAGTTGTATTCATTAGGTATGTTGTAGTTGTATTCAGTAGGTATGTTGTAGTTGTATTCATTAGGTATGTTGTAGTTGTATTCAGTAGGTATGTTGTAGTTGTATTCATTAGGTATGTTGTAGTTGTATTCAGTAGGTATGTTGTAGTTGTATTCATTAGGTATGTTGTAGTTGTATTCATTAGGTATGTTGTAGTTGTATTCAGTAGGTATGTTGTAGTTATATTCAGTAGGTATGTTGTAGTTGTATTCAGTAGGTATGTTGTAGTTGTATTCAGTAGGTATGTTGTAGTTGTATTCATTAGGTATGTTGTAGTTATATTCAGTAGGTATGTTGTAGTTGTATTCATTAGGTATGTTGTAGTTGTATTCAGTAGGTATGTTGTAGTTGTATTCAGTAGGTATGTTGTAGTTGTATTCATTAGGTATGTTGTAGTTATATTCAGTAGGTATGTTGTAGTTGTATTCATTAGGTATGTTGTAGTTGTATTCATTAGGTATGTTGTAGTTGTATTCATTAGGTATGTTGTAGTTATATTCAGTAGGTATGTTGTAGTTGTATTCATTAGGTATGTTGTAGTTGTATTCAGTAGGTATGTTGTAGTTGTATTCAGTAGGTATGTTGTAGTTGTATTCATTAGGTATGTTGTAGTTGTATTCAGTAGGTATGTTGTAGTTGTATTCAGTAGGTATGTTGTAGTTGTATTCATTAGGTATGTTGTAGTTGTATTCAGTAGGTATGTTGTAGTTGTATTCATTAGGTATGTTGTAGTTGTATTCAGTAGGTATGTTGTAGTTGTATTCAGTAGGTATGTTGTAGTTGTATTCATTAGGTATGTTGTAGTTGTATTCAGTAGGTATGTTGTAGTTGTATTCAGTAGGTATGTTGTAGTTGTATTCATTAGGTATGTTGTAGTTGTATTCAGTAGGTATGTTGTAGTTGTATTCATTAGGTATGTTGTAGTTGTATTCAGTAGGTATGTTGTAGTTGTATTCAGTAGGTATGTTGTAGTTGTATTCAGTAGGTATGTTGTAGTTGTATTCAGTAGGTATGTTGTAGTTGTATTCAGTAGGTATGTTGTAGTTGTTTTCATTAGGTATGTTGTAGTTGTATTCAGTAGGTATGTTGTAGTTGTATTCAGTAGGTATGTTGTAGTTGTATTCATTAGGTATGTTGTAGTTGTATTCAGTAGGTATGTTGTAGTTGTATTCAGTAGGTATGTTGTAGTTGTATTCAGTAGGTATGTTGTAGTTGTATTCAGTAGGTATGTTGTAGTTGTATTCAGTAGGTATGTTGTAGTTGTATTCAGTAGGTATGTTGTAGTTGTATTCAGTAGGTATGTTGTAGTTGTATTCATTAGTGATGTTGTAGCTCATTTCCAAATATGCATTATGATGCGTTACCAGCTTAAAACATTTTTAAACAAAAATGACAATTATTATAATAACCGAGGCTATTTGCGTAATAAATAATAGTTTTCCAAATGTCCATAATCATCACAGCCTTAGCTGTTTCTTTGTGTTGTTGTCTTGATTGGCTGTCTGTCTGCAGGGACTTCCTGCCCCGAGGCTCTGGGATCGTCACCCGCAGGCCCCTTGTCCTGCAGCTCATCAGTGCCAATGCAGGTAACACACGCGCTCACACGCACGCTCACATGCACGCACACACACACACACAGACACACACACACATACCTATCTGCATCTTTCTTCACAGAATGGGCAGAGTTCTTACACTGCAAAGGGAAGAAATTCACTGACTTCGATGAGGTTCGCCAGGAGATTGAGGCGGAGACTGATCGCATTACTGGGGCCAATAAGGGCATATCTCCCGTCCCCATCAACCTGCGCGTCTACTCCCCACATGGTACATATACCTAACCCCTCATCCACCCTCTTTCTCTCTCTTACTCTCTCTCCCTCCCCCTCTTTTATCTCTCTCTCCCTCTCATATATATCTCTGTGCTCTCCTTCCCTACTGTGTGTTCATTAATATTCACTATAAGATGTGTCCTCCTCTCTCCTTTCCCCCTTGCCTGCAGTGCTGAACCTGACAATGATTGACCTGCCAGGCATCACCAAGGTGCCCGTGGGGGACCAGCCAGTGGACATTGAGCAGCAGATCAGAGACATGATCATGCAGTTCATCTGCAGGGAGAGCTGTCTCATCCTGGCTGTCACCCCGGCCAACTCTGACCTGGCCAACTCAGACGCCCTCAAACTGGCCAAAGACGTTGACCCCCAGGGTAAGATGTTGATCATATTGCTGCTATATCACATTATGGGGTTAGCTGATATTTTAAACACCTATCCAGACGTTGAGAGATCTCGCAGGCATCTGCAATGAAGTCAGCCATGAAGGTGGTCTTTGTTTTGTGACTGACTTCTGCCTTTGCCCCTTACCCTTTGACCTTTGACCCCAGGCCAGCGGACCATAGGAGTGATCACCAAGCTGGATCTGATGGATGAGGGAACAGACGCCAGGGAAGTCCTGGAGAACAAGCTGCTGCCCCTAAGGAGAGGTGGGACATCTCTTTCTCTCTGTCTGTCTCTTACTCACTCTTTCTCTGTCATTCTACCAATCTCTCTCTTTCTTTGTCCCTCTTTCTCCATCTCTATATCCACCAATCTACTTCAGTCATCTTTGGTATCAGCTTTTCTGTTTTATCCTCCGCACTCGCCTTAAACTTTGGTCCCATTTGATTGTATCTCAGTCATGTCTTTTCCATAATCCCGTCTGTCTGTGTTTGTTGCCAGGATGGATTGGAATGGTTTCACCCTGTACATCTGTGTGTGTTGCCAGGTTATATTGGAGTAGTTTCACACTGCCCATCAGTGTGTGTTACCAGGTTCTATTGGAGTGGTTTCACCCTGTCCATCTGTGTGTGTTGCCAGGTTCTATTGGAGTGGTTTCACCCTGTCCATCTGTGTGTGTTGCCAGGTTATATTTTGGAGTGGTTTCACACTGCCCATCTGTGTGTGTTGCCAGGTTCTATTGGAGTGGTTTCACACTTCCCATCTGTGTGTGTTGCCAGGTTGTATTGGAGTGGTTTCACACTGCCTATCTGTGTGTGTTGCCAGGTTATATTGGAGTGGTTTCACCCTGTCCATCTGTGTGTGTTGCCAGGTTCTATTGGAGTGGTTTCACACTGTCCATCTGTGTGTGTTGCCAGGTTATATTGGAGTGGTTTCACACTGCCCATCTGTGTGTGTTGCCAGGTTCTATTGGAGTGGTTTCACACTGTCCATCTGTGTGTGTTGCCAGGTTATATTGGAGTGGTTTCATACTGCCCATCTGTGTGTGTTGCCAGGTTCTATTGGAGTGGTTTCACACTGCCCATCTGTGTGTGTTGCCAGGTTCTATTGGAGTGGTTTCACACTGTCCATCTGTGTGTGTTGCCAGGCTATATTGGAGTGGTTTCATACTGCCCATCTGTGTGTGTTGCCAGGTTCTATTGGAGTGGTTTCACACTGCCCATCTGTGTGTGTTGCCAGGTTCTATTGGAGTGGTTTCACACTGCCCACCTGTGTGTGTTGCCAGGTTATATTGAAGTGGTGAGTGTGGAGCGAGGAGCAGAGCGTAATTCAAGCAGATAAAAAAAGGTTGTTGCCCATCTCTCCCGCTCCAATTGTACTCTGGTACTGCTCAGCCACAAGCTCTGGGCATGCTCTGCCTAGCATTTCTCATTTCCTTTATCACTATTGTTTTAATTAGGTCTATTTGGTTGTAATTATTTAGCCTACCCCACCCACAGTTTATATAGTTTATATTCTACTGTCTAACATTAGGTTATGTATTTTTTTAAATTGCTTCAAATGTATTAATGGATGTTTTGGGTAGGCAATATACAGGCTACTGTAAAATGTATTTTTGTGTTTCTTGGAATAGAAACACCCTAATATAACTCAATTTAATGAAGCTAAAATATCAGAAGTGAATCGTAAATAATAAAGGCCAGTATCAGCTTATTTTCATAAATAAAAGGGAATAAATAATAATAAACTACAGCGGTGAAATGATTTGCGCAAAGAAGCAAGCACCAACAAGCTTCACACCCTGTCCATCTGTCCATCTGTGTGTGTTGCCAGGTTATATTGGACTGGTTTCACCCTGTCCATCTGTCCATCTGTGTGTGTTGCCAGGTTATATTGGAGTGGTTTCACCCTGTCCATCTTTCCATCTGTGTGTGTTGCCAGGTTCTATTGGAGTGGTTTCACCCTGTCCATCTGTCCATCTGTGTGTTGCCAGGTTATATTGGAGTGGTTTCACCCTGTCCATCTGTCCATCTGTGTGTGTTGCCAGGTTCTATTGGAGTGGTTTCACACTGCCCATCTGTGTGTGTTGCCAGGTTATATTGGAGTGGTTTCACCCTGTCCATCTGTGTGTGTTGCCAGGTTATATTGGAGTGGTTTCACCCTGTCCATCTGTGTGTGTTGCCAGGTTATATTGGAGTGGTTTCACCCTGTCCATCTGTGTGTGTTGCCAGGTTATATTGGAGTGGTTTCACCCTGTCCATCTGTGTGTGTTGCCAGGTTATATTGGAGTGGTGAACCGCAGTCAGAAGGACATTGATGGGAAGAAGGACATCAAGATGGCTATGGCTGCTGAGAGGAAGTTCTTCCTCACTCACCCGGCCTACAGACACATGGCCGAAAAGATGGGCACCCCGTGCCTACAGAAAGTCCTCAACCAGGTAGGCTAACTAACAGACTGCAGACTGACCAGGTTATGAACAGTAATTGAGTCTCTCCTACAGGTTATTACATCCTTGCTAACCATCCTAAAGCCCAGCATAAGAGGCTTGCTTAGCGACGTTATATTTAGGGTAATTTTTGTGTTGTGTTGCCATAGCAATTGACCAACCACATCCGCGACACGCTGCCGGCGTTCCGTAGCAAGCTGCAGACCCAGCTGCTGTCTCTGGACAAGGAGGCCGAGGAGTACCGGGGATACCGCCCTGATGACCCGGGACGGAAGACCAAGCAACTGCTGCAGTGAGTTCCACACTCACAATCAGGGTTTGGGTCAATTGCGTTTTGATTCAGTATATTCAGTAAATCAACTGAAATTCCAATTTAAATTGTGTGTGTAGGATGGTGCAGCAGTTCTCTGTGGACTTTGAGAAACGCATCGAGGGCTCTGGGGACCAGGTGGATACCGTAGAGCTCTCTGGTGGAGCCAAAATCAACCGTATCTTCCACGAGAGATTCCCCTTCGAACTGGTCAAGGTTAGATAGCTGGCTGATGCATATCTTGTTTCCTGGGGTGCTAGGCTGAAAAACAGTCTGTCAATCTCATTCTCAATCTCTCTCTGTCAGATGGAATGTGATGACAAGGAGATGCGGCGAGAGATCAGCTACGCCATCAAGAACATTCATGGTATCAGGTGGGTGTTTATTTTCTATTATTACTGATTACCACTCTCATACCACCTCCACCTTTCACACCACCTCCACCTCTCACTCTCATACCACCTCCACCTCTCACTCTCATTACATTTACATTTAAGTCATTTAGCCGACGCTCTTATCCAGAGCGACTTACAAATTGGAAAGTTCATACATATTCATCCTGGTCCCCCCGTGGGAATTGAACCCTGCTCCCCCCGTGGGAATTGAACCCACAATCCTGGCGTTGCAAGCGCCATGCTCTACCAACTGAGCCACACGGGACTCATACCACCTCCAGCTCTCACTCTCATACCATCTCCACCTCTCACTCTCATACCACCTCCACCTCTCACTCTCATACCACCTCCACCTCCACCTCTCACTCTCATACCACCTCCACCTCTCACTGTCATACCACCTCCACCTCCACCTCCACCTCTCACTCTCATACCATCTCCACCTCTCACTCTCATACCACCTCCACCTCTCACTCTCATACCACCTCCACCTCTCACTCTCATACCACCTCCACCTCTCACTCTCATACCACCTCCACCTCTCACTCTCATACCACCTCCACCTCTCACTCTCATACCACCTCCACCTCTCACTCTCATACCACCCCCACCTCTCATACCACCTCCACCTCTCACTCTCATACCATCTCCACCTCTCACTCTCATACCACCTCCACCTCTCACTCTCATACCACCCCCACCTCTCATACCCCCTCCACCCCCACCTCTCATACCACCTCCACCTCTCACTCTCATACCACCTCCCCCTCTCACTCTCATACCACCTCTCACTCTCATACCACCTCCACCTCTCACTCTCATACCACCTCCACCTCCACCTCTCACTCTCATACCACCTACACCCCTCCCTCTCATACCACCTCCACCTCTCACTGTCATACCACCTTCACTTCCACCTCCACCTCTCACTCTCATACCACCTCCACCTCTCACTCTCATACCACCTCCACCTCTCACTCTCATACCACCTCCACCTCTCACTCTCATACCACCTCCACCTCCACCTCTCACTCTCATACCACCTCCACCTCTCACTCTCATACCACCTCCACCTCTCACTCTCATACCACACCCACCTCTCATACCACCTCCACCTCTCACTCTCATACCACCTCCACCTCTCACTCTCATACCACCTCCCCCTCTCACTCTCATACCACCTTCTTACTCTCATACCACCTCCACCTCTCACTCTCATACCACCTCCACCTCTCACTCTCATACCACCCCCACCTCTCATACCACCTCCACCTCTCACTCTCATACCACCTCCACCTCTCACTCTCATACCACCTCCACCTCCACCTCTCACTCTCATACCACCTACACCTCTCACTCTCATACCACATCCACCTCTCACTGTCATACCACCTCCACCTTCACCTCCACCTCTCACTCTCATACCATTTCCACCTCTCACTCTCATACCACCTCCACCTCTCACTCTCATACCACCTCCACCTCTCACTCTCATACCACCTCCACCTCTCACTCTCATACCACCTCCACCTCTCACTCTCATACCACCTCCACCTCTCACTCTCATACCATCTCCACCTCTCACTCTCATACCATCTCCACCTCTCACTCTCATACCACCTCCACCTCTCACTCTCATACCACCTCCACCTCTCACTCTCATACCACCTCCACCTCTCACTCTCATACCACCTCCACCTCCACCTCTCACTCTCATACCACCTACACCTCTCACTCTCATACCACCTCCACCTCTCACTGTCATACCACCTCCACCTCCACCTCCACCTCTCACTCTCATACCACCTCCACCTCTCACTCTCATACCACCTCCACCTCTCACTCTCATACCACCTCCACCTCTCACTCTCATACCACCTCCACCTCCACCTCTCACTCTCATACCACCTCCACCTCTCACTCTCATACCACCTCCACCTCTCACTCTCATACCACCTCCACCTCTCACTCTCATACCACCTCCCCCTATCACTCTCATACCACCTCTCACTCTCATACCACCCCCACCTCTCATACCCTCTCCACCTCTCACTCTCATACCACCTCCACCTCTCACTCTCATACCACCTCCCCCTATCACTCTCATACCACCTCTCACTCTCATACCACCTCCACCTCTCACTCTCATACCACCTCCACCTCTCACTCTCATACCACTTCCACCTCTCACTCTCAAATCAAATCAAAATGTATTTGTCATGTGCGCCGAATACAACAGGTGTAGACCTTACAGTGAAATTCTTACTTACAGGCTCTAACCAATAGTGCAAAAAAGGTATTAGGTGAACAATATGTAAGTAAAGAAATAAAAACAACAGTAAAAAGACAGTGGAAAACAGTAGCGAGGCTATAAAAGTAGCAAGGCTATAAAAGTAGCGAGGCTATATACAGACACCAGTTAGTCAGGCTGATTGAGGTAGTATGTACATGTAGATATGGTTAAAGTGACTATGCATATATGATGAACAGAGAGTAGCAGTAGTGTAAAAGATGGTTTGGCGGGTGGTGGGACACAATGCAGATAGCCCGGTTAGCCAATGTGCGGGAGCACTGGTTGGTCGGGCCAATTGAGGTAGTATGTACATGAATGTATAGTTAAAGCGACTATGCATAGAAGGTAAACAGAGAGTAGCAGCAGCGTAAAAGAGGGGCTGGTGGTTGGGGGTTGGCGGGTGGTGGGACACAATGCAAATAGTCCGGGTAGCCATTTGATTACCTGTTCTGGAGTCTTATGGCTTGGGGGTAAAAACTGTTGAGAAGCCTTTTTGTCCTAGACCTGGCACACCGGTACCGCTTGCCATGCGGCCACCCCAGTCTATGACTGGGGTGGCTGGGGTCTTTGACAATTTTTAGGGCCTTCCTCTGACACCGCCTGGTGTAGAGGTCCTGGATGGCAGGCAGCTTAGCCCCAGTGATGTACTGGGCCGTACGCACTACCCTCTATGGTGCCTTGCAGTCGGAGGCCGAGCAATTGCCGTACCAGGCAGTGATGCAACCAGTCAGGATGCTCTCGATGTTGCAGCTGTAGAACCTTTTGAGGATCTCAGGACCCATGCCAAGTCTTTTTAGTTCCCTGAGGGGGAATAGGCTTTGTCGGCCCTCTTCACGACTGTCTTGGTGTGTTTGGACCATTCTAATTTGTTGGTGATGTGGACACCAAAGAACTTGAAGCTCTCAACCTGCTCCACTACAGCCCCGTCGATGAGAAAGGGGGCGTGCTCGGTCCTCCTTTTCCTGTAGTCCACAATCATCTCCATAGTCTTGGTTACGTTGAGGGATAGGTTGTTATTCTGGCACCACCCGGCCAGGTCTCTAACCTCCTCCCTATAGGCTGTCTCGTCGTTGTCGGTGATCAGGCGTACCACTGTTGTGTCGTCTGCAAACTTAATGATGGTGTTGGAGTCGTGCCTGGCCATGCAGTCGTGGGTGAACAGGGAGTACAGGAGGGGACTGAGCACACACCCCTGGGGGGCTCCAGTGGTGAGGATCAGCGTGGCAGATGTGTTGCTACCTACCCTCACCACCTGGGGGCGGCCCGTTAGGAAATCCAGGATCCAGTTGCAGAGGGAGGTGTTTAGTCCCAGAATCCAGTTGCAGAGGGAGGTGTTTAGTCCCAGGATCCAGTTGCAGAGGGAGGTGTTTAGTCCCAGGATCCAGTTGCAGAGGGAGGTGTTTAGTCCCAGGATCCAGTTGCAGAGGGAGGTGTCCCAGGGTCCTTAGCTTAGCACCTATCCTATTTTTCCACCCACACACATCTGCTTTATTGACTGTTCTATTTTATCTCTCTTTTCTCTCTCTCTCTTTCTCTCTCTCGCTCTGTGCGCTGCAGGACTGGCCTGTTCACTCCAGACATGGCATTTGAGGCCATCGTGAAGAAGCAGATAGTGAAGATCAAGGAGCCATGTATCAAGTGTGTGGACATGGTCATTCAGGAGCTGATCAACACCGTGCGCCAGTGTACTAACAAGGTAACCTTTTAGTTTAGTCAATCCTCATTATGATGTACGCTGTCATTCCTTTCAAAAACATATTTTAAATTATATGATTTCCTAGGATGCACTGTAACAGGTTGCGTGGTATGTGTATCTGTTTGTGTGTGTGTGTGTGTGTGTGTGTGTGTGTGTGTGTGTTTTTAGCTGGATTGCTTCCCCAGACTGCGTGAGGAAACCGAGAGAATTGTGACCTCACATATCAGAGACAGAGAGAGTAGGGCCAAGGACCAGGTAAAACATACGTATCTTTCTCTCTCACACACACACGCACACGCACACGTACACGCACACACACACACACACACACACACACACACACACACACACACACACACACACACACACACACACAGTACAAATACACATGATTATAGTATAATTATTGACCCAGGGGCTAGTAATACTACACTGTAATTGCCTGCATGTATTGTTGACCATATCTTTCTGTCTCCAATTTCAGGTGTTGCTGCTGATCGATGTCCAGCTCTCGTACATCAACACTAACCATGAGGACTTCATAGGCTTTGCTAAGTAAATGACTGACTAGAACTGCCTTTAATGGCCTGCTGTTTTCATTACATAGTGGAGATGGGGGTAGGGGTGTGAGCGTTCGAAACGGATACTGAATATCTGCAGACAATACTTTAACAATACTCCCTCTCTTGTCTGTTTCCCTTTCTCCTGTGCTAACCTCCTATCTCTCTCTCTGTCTCTCTGCTGTCTCTATCTCTTTCTCTATTTCTTTGCTGTCTCTCTGCTGTCTCTCGCTGTCGCTCTGCTGTCTCTTTCTGTCTCTCTGCTGTCTGTCTGCTGTGTCTCTCTGTCTGATGTGTCTCTCTGTCTCTCTGCTCTCTCTTTCTGTCTCTCTGCTGTCTCTCGGCTGTCTCTTTCTGTCTCTCTGCTGTCTCTCTGCTGTGTCTTTCTGTCTCTCTGCCGTCTCTCTGCTGTCTCTTTCTGTCTCTCTGCTGTCTGTCTCTCTGCTGTCGCTCTCTGCCCCTCTCTGTCTTTCTGCTGTCTCTCTTTGTTTCGCTGCTGTCTCTCTCTGTCTCTCTGCTATCTCTCTACTGTCTCTCTACTGTCTCTCTCTGTTTCTCTCTGTCTCTCCTCCATAGTGCACAGCAGAGCAGCAAGCAGAGCAGCAAGCAGAGTAATGCTGCAAGCCAGGTCAGCCAGGTGAGACATAGAGGAGGATCTGAAATACCCACACACGCACACGCACACGCACGCGCACGCGCGCACACACACACACACACACACACACACACACACACACACACACACACACACACACACACACGCACACACACACACACACACACACACACACACACACACACACACACACACACACACACTTGGGCAAAGGGTCAAGGGTGCCCTGGCTCACACAGTGGGCTGCATGCCATATAGGAGGATACAGGACCATAGAGGAGGAAACAGGACCATAGAGGAGGGAACAGGACCATAGAGGAGGAAACAGGACCATAGAAGAGGGAACAGGACCATAGAGGAGGAACCAGGACCATAGAGGAGGGAACAGGACCATAGAGGAGGAAACAGGACCATAGAGGAGGAACCAGGACCATAGAGGAGGGAACAGGACCATAGAGGAGGAAACAGAGCCATAGAGGAGGAAACAGGACCATAGAGGAGGAACCAGGACCATGGAGGAGGAACCAGGACCATAGAGGAGGAAACAGGACCATAGAGGAGGAACTAGGACCATAGAGGAGGAAACAGGACCATAGAGGAGGGAACAGGACCATAGAGGAGGAAACATAGAGGAGGAAACAGGACCATAGAGGAGGAAACATAGAGGAGGAAACAGGACCATAGAGGAGGAACCATAGAGGAGGAAACAGGACCATAGAGGAGGGAACAGGACCATAGAGGAGGGAACATAGAGGAGGAAACAGGACCATAGAGGAGGAAACAGGACCATAGAGGAGGAAACATAGAGGAGGAAACAGGACCATAGAGGAGGGAACAGGACCATAGAGGAGGAAACAGGACCATAGAGGAGGAAACAGGACCATAGAGGAGGAAACAGGACCATAGAGGATGAAACAGGGAAATAGAGGAGGAAACAGGACCATAGAGGAGGAAACAGAGCCATAGAGGAGGAAACAGGACCATAGAGGAGGGAACAGGACCATAGAGGAGGAAACAGGACCATAGAGGAGGGAACAGGACCATAGAGGAGGAAACAGGACCATAGAGGAGGAAACAGGACCACAGAGGAGGAAACAGGACCATAGAGGAGGAAACATAGAGGAGGAAACAGGACCATAGAGGAGGAAACATAGAGGAGGAAACAGGACCATAGAGGAGGAAACAGGACCATAGAGGAGGAAACATAGAGAAGGAAACAGGACCATAGAGGAGGAAACATAGAGGAGGAAACAGGACCATAGAGGAGGAACCATAGAGGAGGAAACAGGACCATAGAGGAGGAAACAGGACCATATAGGAGGGAACAGGACCATAGAGGAGGGAACAGGACCATAGAGGAGGGAACAGGACCGTAGAGGAGGAAACAGGACCATAGAGGAGGAAACAGGACCATAGAGGAGGGAACAGGACCATAGAGGAGGGAACAGGACCATAGAGGAGGGAACATAGAGGAGGAAACAGGACCATAGAGGAGGAAACAGGACCATAGAGGAGGAAACATAGAGGAGGAAACAGGACCATAGAGGAGGGAACAGGACTATAGAGGAGGGAACAGAACCATAGAGGAGGAAACATAGAGGAGGAAACAGGACCATAGAGGAGGAACCATAGAGGAGGAAACAGGACCATAGAGCAGGAAACAGGACCATAGAGGAGGAACCATAGAGGAGGAAACAGGACCATAGAGGAGGAAACAGGACCGTAGAGGAGGGAACAGGACCATAGAGGAGGAAACATAGAGGAGGAAACAGGACCATAGAGGAGGAACCATAGAGGAGGAAACAGGACCATAGAGGAGGAAACAGGACCATAGAGGAGGGAACAGGACCATAGAGGAGGAAACATAGAGGAGGAAACAGGACCATAGAGGAGGAACCATAGAGGAGGAAACAGGACCATAGAGGAGGAAACAGGACCATAGAGGAGGGAACAGGACCATAGAGGAGGGAACAGGACCATAGAAGAGGGAACAGGACCGTAGAGGAGGAAACAGGACCATAGAGGAGGAAACAGGACCATAGAGGAGGGAACAGGACCATAGAGGAGGGAACAGGACCATAGAGGAGGAAACAGGACCATAGAGGAGGAAACAGGACCATAGAGGAGGAACCATAGAGGAGGGAACAGGACCATAGAGGATGAAACATAGAGGAGGGAACAGGACCATAGAGGAGGGAACAGGACCATAGAGGAGGGAACAGGACCATAGAGGAGGGAACAGGACCATAGAGGAGGAAACAGGACCATAGAGGAGGAAACAGGACCATATAGGAGGGAACAGGACCATAGAGGAGGGAACAGGACCATAGAGGAGGGAACAGGACCGTAGAGGAGGAAACAGGACCATAGAGGAGGAAACAGGACCATAGAGGAGGGAACAGGACCATAGAGGAGGGAACAGGACCATAGAGGAGGGAACATAGAGGAGGAAACAGGACCATAGAGGAGGAAACAGGACCATAGAGGAGGAAACATAGAGGAGGAAACAGGACCATAGAGGAGGGAACAGGACTATAGAGGAGGGAACAGAACCATAGAGGAGGAAACATAGAGGAGGAAACAGGACCATAGAGGAGGAACCATAGAGGAGGAAACAGGACCATAGAGCAGGAAACAGGACCATAGAGGAGGAACCATAGAGGAGGAAACAGGACCATAGAGGAGGAAACAGGACCGTAGAGGAGGGAACAGGACCATAGAGGAGGAAACATAGAGGAGGAAACAGGACCATAGAGGAGGAACCATAGAGGAGGAAACAGGACCATAGAGGAGGAAACAGGACCATAGAGGAGGGAACAGGACCATAGAGGAGGAAACATAGAGGAGGAAACAGGACCATAGAGGAGGAACCATAGAGGAGGAAACAGGACCATAGAGGAGGAAACAGGACCATAGAGGAGGGAACAGGACCATAGAGGAGGGAACAGGACCATAGAAGAGAGAACAGGACCGTAGAGGAGGAAACAGGACCATAGAGGAGGAAACAGGACCATAGAGGAGGGAACAGGACCATAGAGGAGGGAACAGGACCATAGAGGAGGAAACAGGACCATAGAGGAGGAAACAGGACCATAGAGGAGGAACCATAGAGGAGGGAACAGGACCATAGAGGATGAAACATAGAGGAGGGAACAGGACCATAGAGGAGGGAACAGGACCATAGAGGAGGGAACAGGACCATAGAGGAGGGAACAGGACCATAGAGGAGGAAACAGGACCATAGAGGACGGAACATAGAGGAGGAAACAGGACCATAGAGGAGGAAACAGGACCATAGAGGAGGAACCATAGAGGAGGGAACAGGACCATAGAGGAGGAAACAGGACCATAGAGGAGGAAACATAGAGGAGGAAACAGGACCATAGAGGAGGAACCATAGAGGAGGGAACAGGACCATAGAGGAGGGAACAGGACCATAGAGGAGGGAACATAGAGGAGGAAACAGGACCATAGAGGAGGAAACAGGACCATAGAGGAGGAAACATAGAGAAGGAAACAGGACCATAGAGGAGGAACCATAGAGGAGGAAACAGGACCATAGAGGAGGAACCATAGAGGAGGGAACAGGACCATAGAGGAGGGAACAGGACCATAGAGGAGGGAACAGGACCATAGAGGAGGGAACAGGACCATAGAGGAGGAACCATAGAGGAGGGAACAGGACCATAGAGGAGGGAACAGGACCATAGATGAGGAACCATAGAGGAGGGAACAGGACCATAGAGGAGGGAACAGGACCATAGAGGAGGAACCATAGAGGAGGAAACAGGACCATAGAGGAGGGAACAGGACCATAGGGGAGGGAACAGGACCATAGAGGAGGAACCATAGAGGAGGAAACAGGACCATAGAGGAGGGAACAGGACCATAGAGGAGGGAACAGGACCATAGAGGAGGAAACATAGAGGAGGAAACAGGACCATAGAGGAGGAAACAGGACCATAGAGGAGGAAACAGGACCATAGAGGAGGAAACATAGAGGAGGAAACAGGACCATAGAGGAGGAAACATAGAGGAGGAAACAGGACCATAGAGGAGGAAACATAGAGGAGGGAACAGGACCATAGAGGAGGGAACAGGACCATAGGGACACATACTCTCTTATTGGTTTCTTTATCTATCATTCATTTGTACACACATGGTATGTATACCCCAGTACGTTATACATCCTTTACCTGTGTGTCGCATGTTTTTGCATTTCATGTTGATTTTGGGGACATTTCCATAGCTTTTGTGTGTCTTTTTCACTTGGATGGTGACACTTATTATTATGTCAGTGTGTACAAACCAAATGGATGTTTTTACATTCTGTTTACCATCATCACTGTGTTTGAACCCCTTCTATATCATCAAGGTGCCCCCATGCATTTCATCCCAAGCCCTTAGTGAGAATCTGAGCTGCCCTGTTTTGGGTGTGTGGTCTGGTTGGTGAGTATTACTCGTTGGGGTTAGGGTTGGGCTATGCCTGCTGCCTGCTTTAGCGGCAGCTAATGGGGATCCTAATAAAATAAAATAAAACATTTAAAAATACTTACTCTACTCTACTGCTCATTGAGTGTGACTCCCTCTTGTGGCCACTTTGAGTGTGCTGCTGTTCATAGCTTTTTCCACTTCTCAAGCTTAAACCAAGGTATGCTAACTTGAACCCACTCAACTGCTATGGCAAATACATATGTCAAGTACTTTTAAATACTTGATCTGCGTTGATTTAGTTTGCCTGCTGTACAATCGAACCAATAGAATAGTCCCAAAAGTACAAACCCCAAGCTAAATCAACCATAACTCAAGTGTGGCAGATTCCAGTCGTGAGGTTGTATCCAGACGTGGTACCCACGTAATGTGGTGCCCCAGGTGTTTTAACGGCCCACTTCCTTCCTGTTTCAGGCTTCCTCTCCTCCCGCCTCAGGCCTGATTGTAAGAGCAACAGTTTACATTACGACACTCCCTCATCCCTTTGACCACAGGGGGTTACCTGTCACAATCAGCCTCCCAATACAAATGGTGTTGGAAAAATCTTTGATTCGTGCCACAACTGAACAAAATTAAGACTTTATAAATGAACTGTTTGGGTAACCCCCTTAGTGGTTCTATACCATCTGAGACACCTAACTTAATATTCACTCAATCCTGGGGCTTGTTGTGCCTGCTGGTTAACACACCTAACACAATGGACACTGATGTAGCACTAATGCTATAATGCTAATATTGTGTGTTTTGGGGATGTAATGAAGCACTAATAACCCAACAGCCACTTCTTAACACTGTGGCACAGACCTGTGTTTGTGACTGTCACCCTAGTGCCTTGTTGTGCCAGGAGACTGTTACCGAACGGAACACAGTCACATGTTGTGGTCTGGTTGAGTCACAAAGATACACACTGACACAATTGATTAACTTTGAGTTCTCACACAACACACTTTCTCATTGCATTTTATTATTCATACATCACATTTGTGCACAAATTGGTTTGGTATGTATAGTAGCCTAGCAAGCCAGGTTTGGTTATGTATAGTAGCCTAGCAAGCCAGGTTTGGTTATGTATAGTAGCCTAGCAAGCCAGGTTTGGTTACGTATAGTAGCCTAGCAAGCCAGGTTTGGTTACGTATAGTAGCCTAGCAAGCCAGGTTTGGTTACGTATAGTAGCCTAGCAAGCCAGGTTTGGTTACGTATAGTAGCCTAGCAAGCCAGGTTTGGTTACGTATAGTAGCCTAGCAAGCCAGGTTTGGTTATGTATAGTAGCCTAGCAAGCCAGGTTTGACAGAATGTGATTTAAGTAATCAGTGGAGGATGGGTACAGTAGGTGTAGCTTCTGTGTTGACCTGACTGTTCAGTGCCTTTAAACCTGTCAGAATGTTCTTCCTGCCAATCACAACACCCACCACCACTATGGCCCCATCTCTTAACCCCTGTTCTCTAACCTCTGACCTCTGCCCCCTGCCCTCTCCACAGGTCATCCGTAAGGGCTGGCTAACCATCAACAACATCAGCATCATTAAAGGTGGGGCCAAGGAGTACTGGTTTGTCCTGACCGCTGAGAGCCTGTCCTGGTTTAAGGATGATGAGGTGAGTTAGTCAACCCTCTTCAGGGTGGGTTAGTACAGTAGTCAATCACAGTAAGTTTGATGCAGTTTATGGCTAGATTTCTGATGTTGGTGGATTGGAACACCATTTCTGGTTAATGTCTGGCAGAAGGAAATTATACATAATTTTGCATTTCTGTCCAATTCCAATGTCATAAGAGTCTCTTTTGTTTGATATATCTGTAGAAGACATATTATAAATCATACCTTCTGACTACTCACTGAATCACAACTCAACGGTGGTTCCTCATTGGCTCTTCAGTGGTGTTTCCCTTCCCCTTGAGATACAGGGTGCTCCTTGATTGACTGAATGTTGCGTTCATCATAGCTTGGTGGGCTGGTGTCTGTCTGCCTGTCTGTGCCTGCTGTACAGGTTCCAGGAAGTTCTGCACAGCAAGTGTAGACAGGCAGACACACAGCAACTCCCGGAGTCAGCCAATCCATGCACTGGTCAGCAGATGACATCCATACGTCATAGAAAGAGAGAGCGGAAGAGGATATAAAATACTTTTGAGTCCTGTCCAGTGAATATGGCTGTGTATCGACCACATTCTGAACATAGAGAGGATTAAACTATGTGGACTGCTTGTGACCCTATCAACTGTCTCGCCCACTTTGTCTGTCTTTGAGTTTCCCCATCTTTTATTTCTGTCTCTCTTTCTCTCTCTCCACCTCTCCTCTCTCCACCTCTCCTCTCTCCTCTCTCACTCCGTTGGGAGTTAAGGCATTTGGTTTTCTTTTGCACAATTGGAACAATCCCAAATCAAACCACTGGTCACACATACTCACACACATTATACAAACACACACATTTACACAAAAACGGTAATGTGTTGGCTTTATAAGGCATTATTTGATTATTAATAGGTATAGACATTAACTGGGTGGATCGTAGACATTCTCATGTTGCATTGACTCTCAAGCAGTTCTGACATTCAACCAAGCATTTCTTTACTTTTCTTGTGCGATTTACTGTATATTTATTCTACACACACACACACACACACACACACACACACACACACACACACACACACACACACACACACACACACACACACACACACACACACACACACACACACACACACACACTCTCTCTAGCTCTGCCCCCCCCCCCCCCCCCCCCCCCCCCCCGCCTCTTTCTTGGTGCAGTTGGCAGTTTCTCTGGAACAGCACACATTCTTGGCAAGTTTTTAATCCAAACATCAGCCTCCAATGATTCAGTGGGGAGAAATCCCCTGTTAAATGACAATATCCCTCCCTCCCTCCCTCTGTTTCTGAACCCAATACCCCTTCAATATCCAAACCATCAATCAGCAATGCCAACCCACAGCCTCTAAAATACCACCCTAACAGTACAGTAAAACACCCCTTCATTATGCAAACCATCAATCAGCAATGCCAACCCACAGCCTCTGAAATACCCCCCTAACAGTACAGTAAAAGCATTCCCAACACCATTGCTAATCCAAGCAAGCATACTACACCCACCACTAATTCCAATCTCTATACAGTATACAACCCCAATACGGTACTTTACCCCAACAAAACCACTGATTCCTATACATCCTCTCAACACCGCCATCTACTAACCCCACCAAACTACCAAACCACCAGGCCTCTCCCCTAGCTGGTTTATTATATCATCAGTGAAGTAATATTTTTTGCTGATTGCCGCTTGCACACACTGGGCAATATGAAGATCATCTTTCACACAATGGTTTGATCACAGAATGAAATGATTTAGTATTATATTTTATCACTATGAGTTTGACTGTATATTTAGGCAACATAGTTACTGTAACCGCCCAACCCCAATGAAGTACTAGAAGTATGTGTTTGTATTTGAAGCAGGAGTTGATGGATGGGTTTGACCACTGTTCTGCGTCTGATTCTATGGAGCCGCTGCTGCTCCTCCCTTTACTGCACCAGAGCCAATCAGGGCTGAATTCTTTGTGCAAGGGAAGCCTATACATTTCTATTACTGTTGTTCTGTACATTTAGCAGAAAGACTGTTTCATAGACATTACCACACATTGGTCTAGACATGACTATGACTATAAAACAACAACTTTGTTATAGCATAGGCATTTTCTTCAGGAAACTGATGTTATACATGTGTTGCATAAATAAAATAAGTCTTTAAAAAAGTGCAGTTACAACAGTCGCAAAGTACAAATAGGATGCCCTAGTGAGAACCGATAGCTAACACAGTAAAGGAGGAAGCAGAGACGATCACTCAGCTCTGGAATATGCTCCATGGTGGAGTGTGGCTAATCAAACCCACTCCTTGAAAGCCAATGTTTCCCCAAAGAGAAGAGAAGTGCTTCCCTGCCCAGTCTAACCAATGTGCAGACTACTGTACACCAGTATGACAATGAACAGGTAGTCTGAACACTGGGAGGACGGAGCCGGACAGACAGACTCAGAGTGTCAG
This sequence comes from Salvelinus fontinalis, assembly GCF_029448725.1. NCBI lineage: Eukaryota > Metazoa > Chordata > Actinopteri > Salmoniformes > Salmonidae > Salvelinus > Salvelinus fontinalis. The sequence goes on along the minus strand of NC_074681.1, from coordinate 15,944,720 downwards.
GCCATTCCATAGGCAGTAGGGCTGCACGGTTTGCCTTCCTCCCTCATCCTCCTCCATTTTGGCATCAAGAAGTAGGGATCCCCCACCCGAACCCCCAAAATCACTGTTTTCTTTTCACCCGTTTGCGTCTCCTCTTCTCCCCCTCTCTCTCGTTAGGTTGTTTGTTTATTGTGTTTCTGTGTGTCGCTCCCCTCGCGGTCCGTTTGGGTCATGCCGGCCAGGCAGAGTATCCAGGCTTGACGTGGCACATTCACTCAGATGACCGACCGGGACAGACTGGCTGAGCACTATGGGAGGGGATATTACAAAAAAGAGAGAGGGAAAGAGAAAGGGAGGGAAAGAGAGTGAGAGAGATGGAGGAAGAGGGAGGGACCCATGTGGCCATATATGGGTTGTAGGGTCACTCCCTTGGGGAATACAACCTAGAGAGGTCTGCAAAGTGTATTTTTCATTTCTCATTTTCTACTCCCCTTGTTTTGTCTAGTAATACCCTACCATGGCTCTGCAGGGGTGAGATCTGGGCACCTCTGTTGTACCACTTTTCTAAATCCTTCGTTTTGTTTCTTCTTCAGGTCTCCCTCGCTTTCTTAACTTCACTCTGGAAGTTCTTCCCCTCCCTCCCTCCTTACCTCCTCTCCTTCTCTCCTTCCCTCTCTCTCTCCTTACCTCCTTATCTCCTTCCCTCCCTCCTTCTCTTATCTCCCCTCCTTCCCTCTTTCTCTCCTTCTCTCCCTCTCTCATTCCTTCCTTCTGTCCCTCCTTCTCTCTGTCTCTCTGTACTGTTAAGCGGTAGCAGATGTTAAGTCAACACCAGGCTGTCATTTAATCTCTCCCCCTCTCTCTCTCCTTTTCTCACTCTCTCTACCTCTCCCTCTCTCTCTATCCCTCTCTCTCAACCTCCCTACCCGACAAATCAGGCAGGAAGTGGGCCCCTCTGGAATGGAAAGAAAAAATATTGAAGAAATAAGAGGGGGAGGGTTAATAGAGAGAGAAAGAGAGAGAATGTGAGAGTGAAGAATTGAGATGGTGAGGATGGAGAGATGGATGGATTGAGTGATGGAGAATTTTACATTACTTTTTACTCTCCATCTTGACTCGTTGCACCCACCTTTAAAACTTTGTCATGCTCAGTGTTATCCAGACAAGCAGCCCTCTGTTTCTTCTGATGTTCATGTACACACCGCAGAGTCCCCTGAGTCCCCTGTGTTTCTCCACATCTGTGTTTCCATAGCCAGAATGTTTCCCCCAGCCCCATCTCCCTTTCCTGTAGCCAGAAGGTTTCCCCCAGCCCCATCTCCCTCTCCTGTAGCCAGAAGGTTTCCCCGAGCCCCATCTCCCTCTCCCGTAGCCAGAAGGTTTCCCCCAGCCCCATCTCCCTCTCCCGTAGCCAGAAGGTTTCCTCCAGCCCAGCTCCCCCTCCTGTAGCCAGAAGGTTTCCCCCAGCCCCATCTCCCTCTCCCGTAGCCAGAAGGTTTCCCCCAGCCCCATCTCCCTCTCCTGTAGCCAGAAGGTTTCCCCCAGCCCCATCTCCCTCTCCCGTAGCCAGAAGGTTTCCCCCAGCCCCATCTCCCTCTCCCGTAGCCAGAAGGTTTCCTCCAGCCCCCCCTCCCCTCCCCCACCCCATAGCCAGAAGGTTTCCTCCAGCCCCATCTCCCCCTCCTGTAGCCAGAAGGTTTCATCCAGCCCCAGTTCCCTCTCCCGTAGCCAAAAGGTTTCCTCCAGCCCCATCTCCCCTCCCCCACCCCATAGCCAGAAGGTTTCCTCCAGTCCCAGGTCCCCCTCCCTTACAGATGTACCGTGGAGAACGACTGTGTCTTGACCAACACACTAATGACTTCCACATGTAGGCTTTCTCTTTCTCTCTCCCTTACCCTCCCTCTCCTGCCCCGCTCTACCTCTCACTCTCATTATTCCTTCCTTTTTCCACCTCCCCTCTTTCTCCCCCTCTGTGCTCCCCCACCCTCTCTCCTCTCCCCTGCGCTCCCCCTAACTTGTCCCTCTCCTTACCCTTGTCTCTACATTCCCCTTCTCTCTCTTTCTCCCTGGATCATCGCCCAATTAAGCCAATCTCTTGATTAAAAATCGAACCGAAAAATATACATAATTTGACACACAGAGATCAGACAGCAATCAGAAAAGAAGTATGCATTTCCCTGCCATGGTTCTTTGCATTTGCTTGTTTCTATTGTCAATCCTGATGGCCTCTTCCTTTTTTTTGTGTTTCTCAGGAGAAGGAGAAGAAATACATGCTCCCTCTTGACAACCTGAAGGTGCGAGACGTGGAGAAAGGCTTTATGTCCAGCAAGCACGCCTTCGCCATCTTCAACACCGAGCAGAGGTCTGGAACCACACATCCTCATAAAGTTAACTTTTAATATTGTAGCGGTACACTCTTCAAAAAAAGGGTTATTTGGCTGTGCCCTTAGGGGAACCTTTTTGGTTCCATGTAGAACTCTGTCTGTTATCCAGGTAGAACCCTCTGTGAAACCCATAAGGGTTCTACCTGGAACCAAAAATGGTTATTCAAAGAGTTCACCTATGGGGACAGCCAAAGAACTCTTTTAGGTTCTACTGTTGATAGCACCTTTTTTTCTAAGTGTACTTTTATTTGAAATATTCCTACTTTGGTACCACTACTTCTAATAATAAAAATACAAACTGTACAGGAAGACAGAAACCAACGTGGCTGGTGGGATTCTTCTCTTCCTAGGCTTTATTGAACTAGATGGGCCTGCCACCCCCTGCCTTGACCCCTAAGGGGACCTGGAAGCAGTGTAACTAACTTCCTCATCCCCTCCCCTGTGTTGTGGTCCGACAGGAACGTGTACAAGGACAACCGTTTCCTGGAGCTGGCCTGTGACACTCAGGATGAGGTGGACAGTTGGAGGGCTTCTCTCCTACGCGCTGGAGTCTACCCCGAAAGATCTTCTAATGTGAGTGACTACTGCACGGGCCACCAGCGTTGGGGACAATTCCATTTCCATTCAGTCTATTCACAAAGCCAGCCGAATTGGCTGAATCTAAATGGAATTGACCTCGACCCTGGTGCCCACCACTGTGACCCCTTCCTGTGGCATCACCCCATATTAGTCACTGACTCACTGTAACTCCTGTCCACCACATCTGCCCTGTTTATCATTTTACATATTACCCATGACTACCCCTCACTCCCTTCCCATGTTCCACTTGTGTCATATCTATTCTTATTATTTATGAATTTTTCTTAAACCTGTGTGCTTGCATGGTTATGTACATTGCTAAATATGCATTTTGAATGTATAATCCAGTATACAGTACCAGTCAAAAGTTTGGACACATCTACTCATTCTAGGGTTTTTCTTTATATTTACTATTTTCCACATTGTAGAAGAATAGTGAAGAATGGAATCATGTAATAACCAAAAAAGTATTAAACAAATGAAAACATATTTTATATTTGAGATTCTTCAAAGTAGCCACCCTTTGCCTTGATGACAGCTTTGCACACTCTTGGCATTCTTTCAACCAGCTTCACCTGGAATGCTTTTCCAACAGTTTTGAAAGAGTTCCCACATATGCTGAGTACTTGTTGGCTCCAACTCATCCCAAACCATCTCAATGGTCGGGTGATTGTGGAGGCCAGGCCATCTGATGCAGCACTCCATCACTCTCCTTCTTGGTCAAATAAAATAGCCCTTACGCAGCCTGGAGGTGTGTTGGGTCATTGTTCTGTTGAAAACCATATGATAGTCCCACTAAGCGCATACCAGATGGGATGGTGTATCGCTGCAGAATGCTGTGGTAGCCATGCTGGTTAAGTGTGCCTTGAATTCTAAATAAATCACTGACAGTGTCACCAGCAAAGCACCCCCACACCATCACACCTCCTCCATGCTCCACTGTGGGAACCACACATGCAGAGATCATCCATTCACCTATGCTGCGTCTCACAAAGACACAGCGGTTGGAACCAAACATCTCAAATTTGGACTCATCAGACCAAAGGACATATTTCCACCGGTCTAATGTCCATTGCTCGTGTTTCTTGGTCCAAGCAAGTCTCTTCTTCATATTGGTGTCCTTTAGTAGTGGTTTCTTTGCAGCAATTCGTGTAACTCTTATTGTCACGCCCTGACCGTAGAGATCCTTTTTATGTCTCTATTTTGGTTGGTCAGGGCGTGAGTTTGGGTGGGCATTCTATGTCTGGTGTTCTATGTTGTCCTTGTTTTGTATTTCTGTGTAACGGTCGTCTTGTGGTGAATGAGCGGACCAGGGCGCAGCGGGTGATGAATACATAATGAATTTAATAAAGAAAAGAATAACGATGACGAAGCACACTTTAGAAATGACAAAATAACAAAACGAACTAAACAGACCTGAACATGAAAACTACATGAAACGAAGAACGCACGAACAGGGAAAACGAATGCACGAACGAGACAGTACCGTGTGGTGCAACAAAACACAGACACAGCGTCAATCACCCACAAACAAACAGTGAGAACAGCCTACCTTAATATGGTTCTCAATCAGAGGACACGTCAAACACCTGCCTCTAATTGAGAACCATATCAGGCAATCCATTTAACCCAACATAGAAACACATAACATAGAATGCCCAACCCAACTCACGCCCTGACCAACTAAACACATACATAAACAATGGAAAACAGGTCAGGAATGTGACAGAACCCCCCCCCCCCCCCCCCCCTCAAGGTGCGAACTCCGGGCGCACAACCAAAGTCTAGGGGAGGGTCTGGGTGGGCATCTGTCCACGGTGGCGGCTCCGGCTCCGGACGTGGTCCCCACCCCACCATAGTCAATCCCCGATTCCGTAGCCTCCTCCAAATGGCCACCCTCCAAATTAACCCCACTGGATTAAGGGGCAGCACCGGACTAAGGGGCAACACCGGAATGAGGGGCAGCTCCGGACTGAGTGGCAGCTCCGGACTGAGGGGCAGCACCGGACTGAGGGGCAGCACCGGACTGGCTGGCGGATCCTGGCTGGCTGGCTCTGGCGGATCCTGGCTGGCTGGCTCTGGCGGATCCTGGCTGGCTGGCGGCTCTGGCTACTCATGGCTGGCTGGCGGCTCTGGCTGCTCATGGCTGGCTGGCGGCTCTGGCTGCTCATGGCTGGCTGGCGGCTCTGGCTGCTCCTGTCTGGCGGAAGGCTCTGGCTGCTCCTGTCTGGCGGACGGCTCTAGCGGCTCCTGTCTGGCGGACGGCTCTAGCGGCTCCTGTCTGGCGGACGGCTCTAGCGGCTCCTGTCTGGCGGACGGCTCTAGTGGCTCCTGTCTGGCGGACGGCTCTAGCGGCTCCTGTCTGGCGGACAGCTCTGAAGGCTCAGGACAGACGGGCGGCTTTGAAGGCTCAGTACAGACGGGCGGCTTTGCAGGCTCAGTACAGACGGGCGGCTTTGAAGGCTCAGGACAGACGGGCAGTTCAGGCGGCGCTTGGCAGACAGACAGCTCAGACAGCGTTGGGCAGACGGGCAGTTCAGGCGCCGCTGGGCAGACGGCAGACTCTGGCCGGCTGAGGCGCACTGTAGGCCTGGTGCGTGGTGCCGGAACTGGAGGTACCGGGCTAAGGACACGCACCTTCAGGCTAGTGCGGGGAGCAGCAACAGGATGCACAGGACTCTGGAGGCGCACAGGAGGCTTGGTGCGTGGTGCCGGACCTGGTGGTACCGGGCTGAAGATACGCACCATAGGGCTAGTGCGTAGAGGAGGAACAGGGCTCTGGAGACGCACAGGAAGCCTGGTGCGTGGTGTAAGCACTGGTGGTACTGGGCTGGGGCGGGAAAGTGGCGCCGGATATACCGGACCGTGCAGGCGTACTGGCTCCCTTGAGCCCCGAGCCTGCCCAACCTTACCTGGTTGAATACTCCCCGTAGCCCGTCCAGTGCGGGGAGGTGGAATAACCCGCACTGGGCTGTGTAGGCGAACCGGGGACACCATACGTAAGGCTGGTGCCATGTACACCGGCCCAAGGAGACGTACTGGAGGCCAGATATGTAGAGCCGGCTTCATGGCACTTGGCTCAATGCTCAATCTAGCCCGGCCAGTGCGGGGAGGTGGAATAACCCGCACCGGGCTATGCACACGTACAGGGGACACCGTGCGCTCTTCCGCATAACACGGTGTCTGCTCGTACTCTCGCTCTCCACGGTAAGCTCGGGGAGTTGGCGCAGGTCTCCTACCTGACTTCGCCACACTCCCTTGTAGCCCCCCCCAAGAAATTTTTGGGCTTGACTCACAGGCTTCCGTGCTAGCCACGTACCCTCATAACGCCGGTTCCTCTCTCCGGTTGCCTCTGCTCTCCTAACTGCCTCCAGCTGTCCCCATGGGAGGCGATCTCTTCCAGCCAGGATCTCCTCCCATGTGTAGCAACCCTTGCCATCCAAAACTTCCTCCCATGTCCATTCCTCCTTCTTGCGCTGTTGCTGCTGCCCGTTAACCCGCTGCTTGATCCTTCGTGGGTGGGTGATTCTGTAACGGTCATCTTGTGGTGAATGAACGGACCAAGGCGCAGCGGGTGATGAATACATAATGAATTTAATAAAGAAAAGAATAACGATGACAAAGCACACTTTAGAAATGACAAAATAACAAAACGAACTAAACAGACCTGAACATGAAAACTACATGAAACGAAGAACGCACGAACAGGGAAAACGAATGCACGAACGAGACAGTACCGTGTGGTGCAACAAAACACAGACACAGCGACAATCACCCACAAACAAACAGTGAGAACAGCCTACCTTAATATGGTTCTCAATCAGAAGAAACGTCAAACACCTGCCTCTAATTGAGAACCAAATCAGGCAACACATTTAACCCAACATAGAAATACATAACATAGAATGCCCACCCCAACTCACGCCCTGACCAACTAAACACATACATAAACAATGGAAAACAGGTCAGGAACGTGACATTCTGTGTGTTTGGCCTGGTATGGTTCTCAATCAGAGGCAGCTGTCTATCGTTGTCTCTGATTGAGAATCATACTTAGGTAGCCTGTTCCCACCTGTGTTTGTGGGTGGTTGTTTTCTGTTTAGTGTATGTCACCTTGCAGAACTGTTCGTTTATCATTTTTGTTGTTTTGTTCTAGTATTCGTATTCATTAAAAGGTATTATGAATACTTACCACGCTGCACCTTGGTCTTCTCCTTCTCCTCTATACGACGATCGTTACACTTATCGTCTACAGCAGAGGTAACTCAGGGTCTTCCTTTCCTGTGGCGGTCCTCATGAGGGCCAGTTTCATCATAGCGCTTGATGGTTTTTGCGTCTGCACTTGAAGAAACTTTCACATTTCTAGAAATGTTCCGCGTTGACTGACCTTCATGTCTTAAAGTAATGATGGACTGTCGTTTCTCTTTGCTTATTTGAGCTGTTCTTGCCATAATATGGACTTGGTCTTTTACCAAATAGGGCTATCTTCTGTATACCACCCCTACCTTGTAGCAATACAACTGATTGTCTCAAACGCATTAAGAAGGAAATCATTTCCACAAATTAACTTTTAACAAGGTACACCTGTTAATTGAAATGCATTCCAGCTGACTACCTCATGAAGCTGGTTGAGAGAATGCCAAGAGTGTGCAAAGCTGTCATCAAGGCAAAGGGTGGCTACTTTGAAGAATCTCAAATCTCAAATATATTTTCATTTGTTTGACATTTTTTAGTTACTACATGATTCCATGTGTTTTTTCATAGTTTTGATGTCTTCAATGTTATTCTACAATGTAGAAAATAGTACAAATAAAGAAATACACTTAAATGAGTAGGTGTGTCCAAACTTTTGACTGGTACTGTATATTTTTACAATTTAAAAAAGTAATATCTCTCCTATCACTTCCCAAGTGACTCATCATATCACTTTAATCTCTCCGTCCTCTCTGTCTTTCTCCCTGAAGATTGATGTAAGTGTGAAGATGATGTAACTAGTCACAATAGCTGTAGGCTACATTTTGTCGATATGCTATTCGTACTTGTAACTCATTTTTGCTAAAATATTTTAGCCCTTTTTAAAAGCCTGTGCTATGGTTGTTTCTGATGTGCAGAGCTTTGTGATTTCCGTTCGTAATGAAAAGCGCACTACAAATAAAGTTATTATTATTATTATTTGTCATTGATATACACAATTTTTCTGCATCTAAAGATGCAAGCCACTAGCTCTGTATTGTTAAGTACAGGTGTGTTAAAACTAAAAGCCCTTTTCCTCCAGGTGGAGAGTGAGGGGGGCGGCTCCTCGTCCTCATCCCAGGACAATTTTTCCATGGACCCTCAGCTGGAGCGGAAAGTGGAAACCATCCGCAACCTGGTCGACTCCTACATGGCCATCGTCAACAAGTGCATCCGCGACCTCATGCCCAAGACCATTATGCACCTCATGATCAGCAACGTAAGAGACCTCTGCTTCACGCTGGCGTAGTGCTATCAGAACTGGGTTCAAATGGTAGTTGAAATCTTTAAAATACCTTCAGCGTCAGCTTGAGCCTGACTGGTGTACAACTTTTTAGATTATTCTAATGGTTTCTTTGTGCCAGGCAAGCTAAATCAAATCAAATCAATAAAAATTCAAATCAGATTTTATTTGTCACATAAACAACAGTTGTAGACCAACAGTGAAATGCTTACTTCACGAGTCCTTTTCCAACAATGGAAAGTTATATATATACAGGAAGTACCAGGTAATAACATGGCTATATACAGGAAGTACCAGGTAACAACATGGCTATATACAGGAAGTACGAGGTAATACGATGGCTATATACAGAGAGTACCAGGTAATAACATGGCTCTATACAGGGAGTACCAGTTAATAACATGGCTATATACAGAGAGTACCAGGTAATAACATGGCTATATACAGAGAGTACCAGGTAATAACATGGCTATATACTGAGAGTACCAGGTAATAACATGGCTATATACTGAGAGTACCAGTTAATAACAAGTCTATATACAGAGAGTACCAGGTAATAACATGGCTATATACTGAGAGTACCAGGTAATAACATGGCTATATACTGAGAGTACCAGGTAATAACATGGCTATATACTGAGAGTACCAGTTAATAACAAGGCTATATACAGAGAGTACCAGGTAATAACATGGCTATATACTGAGAGTACCAGTTAATAACAAGGCTATATACAGAGAGTACCATGTAATAACATGGCTATATACTGAGAGTACCAGGTAATAACATGGCTATATACTGAAAGTACCAGGTAATAACATGGCTATATACTGAGAGTACCAGGTAATGACATGGCTCTATACAGGGAGTACCAGGTAATAACATGGCTCTATACAGGGAGTACCAATACCGAGTTGATGTGCAGAGGTACGAGGTAATACATTTTTTTTTACTTTAACCTTTTTTTAACTAGGCAAGTCAGTTAAAAACAAATTCTTATTTACAATGATGGCATACCCCGGCAAAACCCGGACGCCGCTGGGCCAATTGTGCACCGCCTTATGGGACTCCCAATCACAGCCGGATGTGATGCAGCCTGATGGCTATATAGACATGGCTTTATACAGGGAGTAGCTGTACTGAGTCGATGTGTAGGGGTACAAGGTAATTGAGGTAGCTATGTACATATAGATAGGGGTAAAGTGAGTCAATGCAGATAGTCCAGGTAGCCATTTGATTAGCTATTTAGCAGTCTTGTTTAGCAGTCTAATGGCTTGGAAGTAGAAACTGTTCAGGGTCCTATTGGTTCCAGACTTTCTGCATTGGTAAATCAAACAGGCCGGGTTACCGTAAAGCACTAGCTGACAATTATTGTTGTAATAAGGACTTTATAAACATATTTGAATGAGTGATTGATTTATCCATCAATTCTCTCCCCCACCACCAGGTGAAGGACTTCATCAACGCGGAGCTGCTGGCCCAGCTGTACTCGGCCGGGGACCAGGGTGCCCTGATGGATGAGTCCCAGGAGCAGGTCCAGAGGAGGGACGAGGTCCTCAGGACCCACCAGTCCCTGAAGGAGGCCCTGGCCATCATAGGAGACATCTCCACCACCACCATCTCCACCCCCATGCCGCCGCCCGTGAACGACTGGCGCAGTGGAGGGGGAAACCGGTAGGCATCCTGGTAGTCCATTGATAAGGACTCCCCTAGACCCTAGACATTGATCTAAGTGTAGTGTAGTGGAGTCAACTCTTGTTCTAATAATGGTAAAGATGTTGGCTTGGCCAGCAGGAGACCCGGGTTTCCACTGATTCCCAAGAAGACTATGTTATTATTATTATAAAATGTTTTACTTGGATAGTGTTGCAAAATAAAATAAGGAAATCACAAATAGTTAAATTTATTTAATCTGTTATGTCAAGAATATGTCATACACTAGAGGTCACTGAGGGCCATATCTCCACCCCCACAGGTCTCCTCCAACCAGCCCCACTGGTTCCAGGAGGATGTCATCAGGCCAGCGCCCTAGTCCCGGAGGGGGGCGAGGGGCTCCACCCCCTCCTAACCGCCCAGGACCCCTGGGGCCCTTCAACAACAGTGCTGATAGCCCCCAGGTCCCCAGCCGCCCCAACCGGGCCCCTCCCAGCATCCCCAGGTGAGGCCAGGCCAGGGCCTATGTGCTCCTTTGTGGCTCAGTTGGTCAGAGCATGATCGTGTGTGCTAAGAGCAAGGGTTTAATTCACACAGGGATCACAAACTAAATATGTATGCACTCATTGTAAATTGCTTTGGCCTTTGGATTAAAGGGTCTGATATGTATACATAGAGAACACAGGAGGTAGGTAGCACCTTAATTGGGGAGGGCGGGTTGGTGGTAATGGCTGGAGCGTAATACGTGGAATGGTATCAAATACACCAAACACATGGTTTCCATGTGTTTGATGCCATTCCATTTGCTCCGTTCCAGACATTATTATGAGCCGTCCTGCCTTTGCTAGCCTCAACTGACAGATACACTGAACACTATTTGGTACCCATTACTAGTGGTAACCATCAGTTTTTCCTGACCATATAACCTGACTCAGCTCCCTACATCATGTATAGAAGTTCCACTGTTTTATTTAAAGAGGAATATTTTAAGGGTTATTATACTGAACAAAAATGTAAACGCAACATGTAAAGTGTTGGCCACATGTTTCATGAGCTGAAATAAAATATCCCAGAAATGTTCCAAACTTACAAAAAGCTTCTTTCTGTTACATCCCTGTTAGTGAGCATTTCTCCTCTACCAAGATAATCCATCCACCTGACAGGTGTGGCATAGCAAGAAGTTGAATAAACAGCATGATCATTACACAGGTGCACCTTGTGCTGGGGACAATAAGAGGCCACTCTAAAATGTACAGTTTTGTCACACAACACAATGCCACAGATGTCTCAAGTTGAGGGAGTGTGCAATTAGCATGCTGACTGCAGGAATGTCCACCAGAGCTGAGAATTGAATGTTCATTTCTCTATCATAAGTCGCCTCCAACGTCGTTTTAGAGATTTTAGCAGTACCTCCAACCGACCTCACAACCGCAGACCACGTGAAACCACGCCAGCCCAGGACCTCCACATCCGGTTTCTTCACCTGCGGGATCGTCTGAGACCAGCCACCCAGACAGCTGATGAAACTGAGGAGTATTCCTGTCTGTAATAAAGCCCTTTTGTGGGGAAAAACTCATTCTGATTGGCTGGGCCAGGTTCCCAAGTGGATGGGCGTATGCCCTCCTAGACCCATCCATGGCTGCACTCCCAGTCATGTGAAATCCATAGATTCGGACCTAATGAATTTATTTAAATTGACTAATTTACTTATATGAGCTGTAACCGTAAAGTAGGGGCCTGAGGGCACACACATAATGTGTTGTGAAGTCTGTTGTGAATGTATTGTAAGGTTTTTAAAATTGTATAACTGCCTTAATGTTGCTGGACCCCAGGAAGAGTAGCTGCCAAGCAGCAGCTAATGGGGATCCTTAATGAATACAAATACCATATACAAAAAATAGTTTAAATTGTTGCATGTTGCGTTTATATTTTTGTTCAGTATCGTTCAACTAAAACACACAAACACATTCCAGTAGTTTGTGGTTACTGAAGCAAGGAAGTCCACAAGCTGAAGTGTTTCTCAACACCACTTCCAAATTCAGGATGCCACTTTTTCTGTTTCTTTCTCTGAAGTCACAATTTCTCTTTTAACACCTGTCCTTTATGCTATTGCTAATTGCCTGTTTTTAACCCTTTTTCAACTAACTTAACTCTCTGCTTCTCTCCTACTCTCTTCCCTTTCGCTCTCTCTCTCTCTGTCACACTTCGTCCTCTAAACACTACTGCCCTCCTACCCTCCCTTCCTCCCTCGCCCCCAGTCGGCGACCTCCTCCTTCTCCAACAAGAAATGTCCCCCCATCTTAAGCAGTCAAAGGAGCGTGTGATCTCTTAAGGGCCTAGTGCTCATCCCCTAGCGCTCATCCGTCCCCATACCAACCCCATACCCCCTATCCTCCACAAGCCCCTCTTCTATCTATCCTTGGTCTTTACATAGTGCAGACATTGAACCTTTTGCCCTCTGACCCTGACCCCTGACCTCACGCCAGGTGACGATCGATGTCCATGTATCTATGTACAGTATGGTGCTTGTCTTGTGGTGTATCTTTCTGTATGTGTGCTTGTGCTCACCTGTGGTCCAGGTCTGTTTAGCAGATCCAGTTCCGACTGAGTTTCAGCCCCTAGAAAACCTCCATCTCCCTTACCTAGAACCCAACCTGCTGTCCTTAGAACCCCCCTCCTCACCCTCCACCCACCTCCACCTAGACCCCACTTGCTGCTTCTCTACATATCTATGCTCAGCAGTGGCACTGCCCTACCCATTCCAAAATGCAGCATGGCACATAGGCTGCTTTTATTGCATGTGTGTGTGTGTTTGTGTGTGTGTGTGTGTGTGTGTGTGTGTGTGTGTGTGTGTGTGTGTGTGTGTGTGTGTGTGTGTGTGTGTGTGTGTGTGTGTGTGTGTGTGTGTGGGAGGGAGGGAGGGAGGGGGACTAATTGGCCTATCTAGGCCAAGTTAGTTTTAGTATCATATATTACATATTGTACAACACCCTCTTTCTGTGGGTTATTGGCTAGGTGTTCTTCTCTTAGAGAGGAAAGAATATGTCTTAGTGGAGTGCTTGTGTGTCGTGTGTGTGTGTTTGTGTGTGTGTGTGTGTGGGTGTGTGTGTGTGTGTGCGTGTGTGTGTGAATGTAAGTGTGTGCATATATTTGTGCATATATATGTGTGTGAGTGTGTGCCAACACGTGTGCATGTATTGTCTGTCTGCACGTTGGTTTGATGTTTGAGTTGTAAGCTGTTAATAAATCAAGACCCTTGGGACTAATGTGATGTTGGATTATTGTGTGATTCGTTCCTGTGTTGTAGTAGCAGTCAATACACATCGAACAAGGCTGAGGACATTGTTCAAAACAAAATAGCCTCAATAAATGGTATGCCTGTCTCTACTGTATCACTGGTCAAGTGGAGATCTTCCTCACACCTTTAAGCTCAAACTCACAGAGGCTGGCTTGGCGAGATGGAAGGAAGTATTCCCAACACACAGAGAGACAGAGAAATACACTGATATTACTGGCCACAATTATGGGAAGATACATATCTCAGTGTGACTGAGAACAGTGACATTCTCCATTTAGCCTTTGCCTCAGGTTGGATTCAAACCTCCCCTGTGTTCATGACTGATCACATGCCACTTCAGAACTGTGTAAAACGTATCCTCTTCTCACTGTCCTCCTCCTCTCCCTGTCCTCTCCTTTTCTCTCCCTCTTCCTCCCCAGTGCTGAGTCCAGTCAGCCACTGTGCCCAGAGCTTAAGGTGGATTTGTGTAAAGTGCTCTCTGTCAGTTTGTTATTGTATATGTATGTGGTCCTCTTTTGAGACTGTGTTCTGCAGTACATACATACAAACCAAGGTATTAATAATACAGAGGTGACTGTTGACTATAATGACCTTGTTACAATCTAGCGCTTGTTCTCTCAATGTCTCTAGTGTTCTCTCGCTCTACTTCTCTAAATAGATCAATTAGACCGCCATAGTGGCATGAGTTACAAGTCTGTATTGCCAAAGTTAATTATAGAATGGAAATCATACAATATCAAGCAGAACATCAACAATGTGGTTCTTATAGTTATGAAAATATATTGTATGTAGGAGGATTTAGATTAATTGGGAATTGAATTGCAACAGTGGTTCTTTTCTTTCTGTGTGTCTGTATCTCTCTTCAATAAACTATTCCCCTCCCACCTTCCCTTTGTCCAAAATGTTTCTCTTCAAAATATATTTATCTGATTAACCCATGCAGGCTAAACTATTAACCCTCCATAACTGGAAACAGTAGCTGAACATACAAGTTGTTGAAAGGACATTCACAGACTGCACTGCACATAATACTAAGAAAGAAGGTTTGTTTAAATTAATCAGATATGAAACTCAACTAAAATCAACTGATTTTATTGTGGTGGATTTATTAGGCCATCATCACCATGATAGTTATAGGCCATCATCTATAATGATAGTTATACAGACAGGAACAGTACACTTATTTTCCCAGAAGATGGCGATGGTTAGCCAGAAGTAACTGCAGTCCTACACTTATTATCAGGCAGACAAACACGTCCTCATCAGCATTGAGTTGCATTGCATCACTTTTGTTTTTCTTTTGACATGAAGTACTGTTCTACACAGAGTAGACTATGTTTTTTAAAAGTTGTATTATGTACAGAATAATTTTGTTATTGTCATAGCTGGGCTATTTTCTAAAAGACAATGAGAAAATAAAGCAACTCAGAATACATATTTTTCTGTTGAAAGCTCCAACTTGTCCATGTGGGGTTAAACAACATTAGGAGGTCTAGCTCGGAACTGCTGAAAATTGATTTTAAAGAACTGATTCTAAGTCTGAAAGATTCCAAAAAGTGGCCAATTATTTCAGGCCCGGTACCATCAATGGGCCGCGGCTGTGAAAGATTCAGCAGGCTACTGACATTACACACCTGGCTAAAAGACTACTGTAGCTCTGCTGGCATAACTTTTATAGATAACTTTGACAATTTTTGGAAACAGAAGATGCTCTACAGGAATGATGGAGTCCATCAAATCATCTTGGCTCCTGGACCCTGTCCGCGCATTTCAAGGCTGCATTGAGACAATTACTTATCCATGACCCAAGCCATGCTCAGATAATCCCCACCATTGTGTCGCTGAGCTGTCGTAGTGCTGTTGCAAATGTACATTGGCCCAGGGGCATTAGCAGTCATAATGTAAGTAACCTAATTTATGTCCCTCTAACTCCTGAATGCCTCTGTCAATCCTACAGCTATTGTATGCAGTAATCATGCACTTATGAACAATCAAGAATCCCAGAAAAGTGCTAAAAATAGCCCACATTAACATATGTAGCCTAAGAAACAAGGTTCAATAAATCAAAAGCTTGCTAGTAATAGATAACCTTCATATACTGACTCTCTCTGAAACTCACTTAGATAATAGATTTGATGATACAGTGGTAGCAATACATGGTTTAAACATCTTCAGAAGAGACAGGAATGCCAAATGGTGGAGGTATTGCCGTTTATGGTCAGAGTAATATTCTTGTAAAGCTTAGAGCGGATCTATTTTTTAATTTATTTTTAATTTAACCTTTTTTTTAACCAGGTAGGCCAGTTGAGAACAAGTTCTCCTTTACAACTGTGACCTGGCCAAGATAAAGCAAAGCAGTGTGACAAAAAACAATGACACAGAGTTACACATAAACAAACGTAGAGTCAATAACACAATAGAAAATCTGTATACAGTGTGTGCAAATGAAGTAAGGAGGCAATAAATAGGCCAATAGTGACGAAGTAATTACAATTTAGCAATTTACACTAGAGTGATAGATGTGCAGATGAGGATGTGCAAGTAGAAATACTGGTGTACAAGCAGAAAAACAAAAACAAATATGGGGATGAGGTAGGAGGTTGGGTGGATGGGCTATTTACAGATGGGCTGTGTACAGCTGCAGCGATTGGTAAGCTGCTCTGACAGCTGACGCTTAAAGTTAGTGAGGAAAATATAAGTCTCCAACTTCAGTGATTTTTGCAATTCGTTTCATTCATTGGCAGCAGAGAACTGGAAGGAAAGGCGGCCAAACTTAGGTGTTGGCTTTGGGGATGACCAGTGAGATATACCTGCTAGGTATTGCTATGGTGACCAGTGAGCTAAGATAAGGCGGAGCTATACATAGCTATACCTACCTAATGTCAAATGCTGTTGAAGTAATATGGCTACAGGTTCACCTGCCTCACCTAAAGCCCATTCTTGTGGGAAGCCGCTACAGACCACCAAGTGTTAACAGTCAGTATCTGGATAATATGTGTAAAATGCTTGATAATGTACAGTATGTGATATCAACAGAGAGGTATATTTTCTTGGTGACCTAGCTATTGACTGGCTTTCATCAAGCTGCCCACTCAAGAAAAAGCTTCAAAGTGTAACAAATCAAATCAAATCAAATTGTATTAGTCAAATGCGCCGAATAGAACAGGTGTAGTGAAATGCTTACTTACGAGCCCCTAATCAACAATGCAGTTCAAAAAACTACGGATAAGAATAAGAAATAAAAGTAACAAGTAATTAAAGAGCAGCAGTAAAATAACAATAGCGAGACTATATACAGGGGGGTACCAGTACAGAGTCAATGTGCGTGGGCACCGGTTAGTTGAGGTAATATGTACATGAAGGTAGAGTTATTAAAGTGACTATGCATAGATGATAACAACAGAGAGTAGCAGCGGTGTAAAATAGGGGGGGGGGGGGGGGGGGCAATGCAAATAGTCTGGGTAGCCATTTGATGAGGTATTCAGCAGTCTTATGGCTTGGGGGTAGAAACTGTTTAGAAGGCTCTTGGACCTAGACTTGGCGCTCCAGTACCGCTTGCCATGCGGTAGCAGAGAGAATAGTCTATGACTAGGACGGCTGGAGTCTTTGACCATTTTTAGGGCCTTCCTCTGACACCGCCTTATATAGAGGTTCTGGATGGCAGGAAACTTGGCCCCAGTGATGTACTCGGCCGTTCGCACTACCCTCTGTAGTTCCTTGCGGTCGGAGGCCGAGCAGCTGCCATACCAGGCAGTGATGCAACCAGTCAGGATGCTCTCGATGGTGCAGTTGTAGAACCTTTTGAGGATCTGAGGACCCATGACAAATCTTTTCAGTCTCCTGAGGGGGAATAGGTTTTGTCGTGCCCTCTTCACAACTGTCTTGGTGTGCTTGGACCAAGTTAGTTTGTTGGGGATGTTGGGGACACCAAGGAACTTGAAGCTCTCAACCTGCTCCACTGCAGCCTCATCGATGAGAATGGGGGCGTGCTCGGTCCTCTTTTTTCTTGTGTCCACAATCATTTAATTTGTCTTGATCACATTGAGGGAGAGGTTTTTGTCCTGGCACCACACGGCCAGGTCTCTGACCTCCTCCCTATAGGTTGTCTCGTTGTTTTCAGTGATCAGGCCTACCACTGTTGTGTCATCGGCAAACTTAATGATGGTGTTGGAGTCGTGCCTGGCCGTGCAGTCTTGAGTGAACAGGGAGTACAGGAGGGGACTGAGCACGCACCCCTGAGGGGCCCCTGTGATGAGGGTCAGCGTGGCGGATGTGTTGTTACCTACCCTTATCACCTAGGGGCGGCCCGTCAGGAAGTCCAGGATCCAGTTGCAGAGGGAGGGTGTTTATTCCCAGGGTCCTTAGCTTATTGATGAACTTTGAGGGCACTATGGTGCTGAACGCTAAGCTGTAGTCAATGAATAGCATTCTCACAGTTTGTCCAGGTGGGAAAGGGCATTGTGGAGTGCAATAGAGATTGCATCATATGTGGATCTGTTGGGGCGGTATGCAAATTGGAGTGGGTCTAGGGTTTCTGGGATAATGGTGTTGGTGTGAGCCATGACCAGCCTTTCAAAGCATTTCATGGCTACAGACGTGAGTGCTACGGGTTGGTAGTAATTTAGGCAGGTTACTTTAGTGCTCTTGGGCACAGGGACTATGGTGGTCTGCTAAAACATGTTGGTATAACAGACTCGGACAGGGAGAGGTTGAAAATGTCAGTGAAGACACTTGCCAGTTGGTCAGCGCATGCTCTCAGTACACGTCCTGGTAATCCGTCTGTGGAGAGCGTGATCATACAGTCTTCCGGGAACAGCTGGTGCTCTCATGTATGTTTCAGTGTTATTTGCCTCGAAGCGAGCATAGAAGTAGTTTAGCTCATCTGGTAGGCTCGTGTCACTGGGCAGCTCTCGGCTGTCCTTCCCTTTGTAGTCTGTAATGGTTTGCAAGCCCTGCCACATCCGACAAGCGTCAGAGCCAGTGTAATATGATTCGATATTAGTCCTGTATTGACGCTTTGCCTGTTTGATGGTTCGTCGGGGGGCATAGCGGGATTTCTTATAAGCTTCCAGGTTAAAGTCCCTCTCCTTGAAAGCGGCAGCTCTAGCCTTTAGCTCAGTGCGGATGTTGCCTGTAATCCATGGCTTCTGGTTGGGGTATGTACGAACGGTCACTGTGGGGACGGCGTCATCAATACACTTATTGATGAATCCAGTGACTGAAGTGGTGTAGTCCTCAATGCTATCGGAGGAATCCCGTAACATATTCCACTCTGTGCCAGCAAAACAGTCCTTTAGCTTAGCATCTACTTCATCTGACCACTTTATTATTGATCTAGTCACTGGTGCTTCCTGCTTTAATTTGTGCTTGTAAGCAGGAATCAGGAGGATATAATCATGTTCAGATTTGCCAAAGGGAGGGCGAGGGAGAGCTTTGTATGCGTCTCTGTGTGTGGCGTAAAGGTGGTCAAGAGTTTTTCCCCCCTTTGGTTGCACATTTAACATGCTAATAGACATTTGGTAAGACGGATTTAAGTTTCCCTGCATTAAAGTCCCCGGCTACTCTGGGTGAGCGTTTTCCTGTTTGCCTATTGCGGAATACAGCTCATTCAGTGTGGTCTTAGTGTCAGAATCAGTCTGTGGTGGTATGTAGACAGCTTCGAAAAATACAGATGAAAACTCTCTAGGTAGATAGTGTGGTGTACAGCTTATCATGAGATACTCTACCTCAGGCGAGCAAAACCTTGAGACTTTCTTGGATATCGTGCACCAGCTGTTATTTACAAAATTACATAGTCCGACGCCCCTTGTCTTACCAGACACCGCTGTTCTGTCCTGCCGATACGGCGTATAACCAGCTAACTGTATGTTGATAATGTTATCGTTCAGCCATGAAGCAAAAGATATTACAGCTTTGAATGTCCCGTTGGTAGTTTAATCTTCCGCGTAGGTCATCGATTTTATTTTCAAAAGATTGCACGTTTGCTATTAGAATGGAAGGAAGTGGGGGTTTATTTGATCGCCTACGAATTCTCAGAAGGCAGCCCGTCCTCTGGCCCCTTTTTCTCTGCCTTCTCTTCAAATGACGGGGATCTGGGCCTGTTCCCACGGAAGCAGTATATCATTCAAGTCGGGCTCGTCGGACTCGTTAAAGGAAAAAAAGCATTCTGCCAGTCCGTTTTGAATAATCGCAGTCCTGATGTCCAGAAGTCATTTTCGGTCATAAAAGATGGTAGCAGCAACATTATGTACAAAATAAGTTACAAACAAAGCAAAGAAACGAACAAAAAACACAATTGGTTAGGAATACGTAAAACGTCAGCCTTGTTCTCCGGCACCATCTTGTCCACTCATTACCTCCCCTTTATCCGGCCCTTCCTTAGGTTCCTTCCCCAGGCAGTATTTTTTCTGTTATTCATGTCTAGACGCTACTCCTACGTTGGATCGTTCCATGTTATTTGTCACATTAAACTTACCACCTGCACCTGCTTCTCAACTCCAGCGTCTATGTTAAACCCACTAAGCGCAAACCAGATGGGAAGGCATATCGCTGCAGAATGCTGTGGTAGCCATGCTGGTTAAGTATGCCTTGAATTCTAAATAAATCAATGACACGTTCACCAGCAAAGCCCCCCTACACCATCACACCTCCTCTTCCATGCTTCATGGTGGGAACCACACATGCAAAGATCATCCGTTCACCTACTTTGCATCTCACAAAGATACGGCGGTTGGAACCAAAAATCTCAAAATTGGACTCATCAGACCAAAGGACAGATTTCCACCGGTCTAATGTCTAATGTTCATTGCTCGTGTTTCTTGGACCAAGCAAGTCTCTTCTTCTTATTGGTCTCCTTTAGTAGTGTTTTTTTTATACAGCAATTCGACCATTAGGCCTGATTCACGCAGTCTCCTTTGAACAGTTGATGCTGAGATGTATCTGTTACATAAACTCTGTGAAGCATTTTTTTGGCATTCTGTGAAGCAACAGAGGTAACTCAGGGTCTTCCTTTCCTGTGGTGGTCCTCATGAGAGCCAGTTTCATCCTAGCGCTTGATGGTTTTTGCGACTGCACTTGAAGAAACTTTAAAAGGTTTTGACATTTTCCAGATTGACTGACCTTCATGTCTTAAAGTAATGATGGACTGTCATTTCTCTTTGCTTATTTTGAGCTGTTCTTGCCATAATATGGACTTGGTATTTTACCAAATAGGGCTATCTTCTGCATACCACCCCTACCTTGTCACAACACAACTGGCACACCTGTTAATTAAAATGCATTCCAGGTGACTACCTCATGAAGCTGGTTGAGAGAATGCCAAGAGTGTGCAAAGCTGTCATCAAAGCACAGGGTGGCTACCTTGAATAATCTCTAATATAAAATATTTGATTTGTTTAACACTTTTTTGGTTACTACATGATTCCATATCTGTAATTTCATAGTGTTGATGTCTTCACTATTATTCTACAATGTAGAAAATAGTAAAAATAAATAAAACCCTGGAATGAGTAGGTGTGTCCAAACTTTTGACTAGTACTGTACATGGAGAGCTAACATTAATAATATGCACGTCAATCTCTCTTGGTTTAAAGTAGAGGAGAGATTGACTTCATCACTACTTGTTTTTGTGAGAAGTATTGACATGTTGAATGCACCGAGCTGACTGTTTAAACTACTAACACACAGCTCAGACACCCATGCATACCCCACAAGACATGCCATGCATGCATGAGTTCTCTTCACAGTCTCCGAGTCCAGAACAGACTATTGGAGGCACACAGTACTACATAGAGCCATGACTACATGGAACTCTATTCCACATCAAGTAACCATGCAAGCAGTAAAATCTTATTGAAAAAAATAGATAAAAATACACCTTATGGAACAGCGGGACTGTGAAGAGACACACACACGGGCACAAACACACGCACACACACACACTCATGATAAAATACACATTATACACACGTACACATGGGTTTTGTGTTGTAGATAATGTGGTAGTAGAGTAGTGGCTGGCCCGAGGGCACACAGTTAAGGTGTTGAGAAATGTATTGTAATGTTTTTAAAGTTAACTGCCTTCATTTTGCTGGACCTCCAGGAAGCGTGGGGATCCTTAATAAATACAAACACAAACTCTTAAAAAAAAAGCTAAAATCAAATCAAATTGTATTTGTCACATGCACTGAATACAACAGGTGTAGGTAGACCTTACAGTGGAATGCTTACTTACAAGCTCTTTCCCAAAGATGCAGAGTTAAATGGATGCACAAGAAGGAAGCTATACAAGGAGTATATAGAAAGAATACTTCCAACTCATCAATTAGTAATTTGCCAATTTCCTGTAAAGGTCCATTCCCCTATCTAGTACTCAACAACAAAATGTTTTTTTAACTGTCACATTTTACACTCATTTGTATCATAGTTCATAATCATAGAATGGGAATTTGACAGCGACACACTGGTACACCACATTTTTTAAACACCTCTACGAACTTTACTGCGCAACAGCGTTGCTGCGTTTTCATTGGACAGAACCGGGGACGCAGCGGATGACACAGCTATCGCGTTAAAGGAACGCAAGGTCTCCAGCTCCAGTGGATTTGACAGGAGCCAACAGTTCAACACAACACCACTTTCAGGAAACTAGAAGTTAGGTGTCGGACCTGTAACTTGTAGAAGTTAGACATATTCACGTTGAGTTAAAACATACAACTGTTGAATAACGACAGTATTGATACATGTGTAGGTAGACGGCGATAATGTTGGACCCTGCGGGAGGATGATGAAGAAGAGATTGTGGCAAGTTGTGTCAGCGTGCCTACTTGTGTTATTACTGTGTTGGTAAGTTAACGTTAGCTCTACGGTACTTTTATTTTCATAACAAGGAATGTGTTTTACCTCACTAACTAACTATGTACGTTAGCCAAAACATGTTGGAAGAGATGCTATATTAACGAGAACTACGGCAAGTATAGCGTTAACTAGCTTGCTAGCCAGGTTAGCTAGCTAGTTAAGTTATCTGCTAACGTAGCTCAGAGTTGTTAGATAGCGAACGTTAGCCAGCTAGCTAATGTTCGCCAGTAGCGTTGGCTAGCTCAGACAAATGCAGTTTGTATTTTAACAATTCACATCGTTATGCCTCAGCCTGCCTCGATCACCAGAAAGTGAAGTATAGGACCCTAATAGTAACTTAACTAGCTACATAAACAATATTTCTATCATACTGAATAGGGTAGGTTAAATAACACACTATTGCCGAGTTATTGCACGGCCTGTATTGATTTCTAATATGTTCTGTGAGTCACATAATACATTTTACCCTCACCTGATAGTCAAGGATTTGACTCTTCAGCTCTTGAAGGGATTACAACCTATTTAGTCACTCAGCTAGCAGGCTCGCTGCTTTTAGGTCCTGACCCCTGGCTGTAAATCCTTCATCACCAAAGTTCAGAGGGTCCATCCCGAGGTGATGAGAATCTAGGATAGGCTTAATGGAGAAGAATGCACCTGGTTTACTGTAACGGCACACATGAATGCTGCATTGATGCTCATACAGATTCCAATAGCTTGAAGTCCTTTCGAGGAAAGTGATGCCTTATGAACCAGTTGCTTCTTGGCCCTTACATTTTTGAAAGTGTATCATTAGTCCGGCTCAGCGAGATGATGTTGCATGCACAAAGTAAACACAGTAGTGCAGGAATTGACATTAAGGTCTGAAAGGCACTCGGCCACGGCATTTGGGGAAGTGAGGAGTATTTTTGGGTTGCCAGAAAATTATCACTTGCCCGAAAAGTAGGCTAGCTATTTACACCTACACACAGGACGAACTAGACATAGCAGACTACTGGAATTATTTGTATATTGGTTGTTATCAGTAAAAACAAATCGGCAATAAGGCAACCCTTCATTTCCACAACTAAGAGTGTGGAAGCGCAAGGCTAAACTTGTGTTATTTTGTTCCCATAGCTATCAAGTTGTAGAAGCGTGAAGTGCACATGCACAGATACTGTGTGAGAGTAGTCTTGCATCGTGCTCATTTGCGGTGCTGCTCGTTGCAACGTCATCTCGCTGAGTTTACTTTTACATGTACCTGGCCTAGGCTGTAATTTTGCCCACGCAGTAGTGGAAACTCATTAATGAGCTAAGCATCTGGAAAGTACCTAGTTAGGTACTGATGTGATGTGTAAACCTCCCCCTGAACTTTGTACTGTTATGATATGACATGTTGATGGCTATCTCCTTCCTCAGACTGCAGTGTTGGAGGCTACCCCTCCTTTATTCTACTCAGGCCTGAAGGAGTATTATTGACAGTCCCACCCCTGGATGCAAATCTAACTTTCTCAATGTACCAATAATCTGCCCTTTATCCTGAAGTGTGCACTTGTTCACTTCCCTTCAAGGATTCAAGAGGGGAGAGTCCACTTCAGGCGGAAGGTGTGTTTATGCTCAGGGGAGAGTGCTCAGTCACAATCACACCTTGGGCGTATCACTGTAAATGAGTCATAGAATGTGCCAGTTAGGCTGCTACTCCCTTATCTTGTTACTCATAGTTTATCACTATAATTAGTATGTGTCGTTAGAGGGAATTGAGCCAAAATCTGCCATCTAGCACTGGTCCCTGTATTCACATGATCATATTATGTCCGCCTAAATTTGATTATTGTTTAAACGACCGGTAGTACTTCTAGGCTAGGGCGATATACCATTTATAGGATTTTCAATACCGTTTTTTTGGGGGGGGGGGGGGGGGGGGGTGCGTGCTACGTCACAGCTTGTAATAAACTATAAGTAAAAACTGCAATATCTAACTTTTTTGGAGACCAGACCAAATTCACATAGAATTCTGAGTTATAGATGTGTCATTCTCATTGAAAGCAAGTAGAAGAAGCTGTAGATCTGTTCTATGTGCACGATTTCTTTGCTTCCCATTCTTAAGTTTTGGTTTTGTGTCTTTTATTTTGGGATTGTATGCCAGCATTAAACATCTGAAAATACAACATTTTTGGTGATTGAAAATATATTTCACAGTGGTGGAATGAGTAGGTGTGTCCAAACTTTTGACTGGTACTGTGTATATACAGTACCAGTCAAAAGTTTGGACACACCTGCTTATTCCATTCCATTTTTTTTAATTTTTTAATTTTTTAACTATTTTCTACATTGTAGAATAATAGTGAAGACATCAAAACTATGAAATAACACATTTGGAATCATGTAGTAACCAAACAAGTGTTAAAATCAAAATATATTTTATATTTGATATTCTTTAAAGTAGCCACCCTTGGCCTTGATGACAGCTTTGCACACTCTTGGCATTCTCTCAACCAACTTCTTGAGGTAGTTATCTGGAATGCATTTCAATTAACAGGTGTGCCTTGTTAATTTGTGGAATTTCTTTCCTTAATGCGTTTGAGCCAATCCATTGTTTTGTGACAAGGTATGAGTGGTATACAGAAGATTTGGTAAAAAGTTTTGCTCAAATAAGCAAAGAGAAACGACAGTCCATCATTACTTTAAGACATGAAGGTCAGTCAATCCGGAAAATTTCAAGAACTTTGAAAGTTTCTTCAAGTGCAGTCGCAAAAGCCATCAAGCACTATGATGAAACTGGCTCTCACAAGGACCGCCACAGGAAAGGAAGACCCAGAGTTACCTTTTGCTGCAGAGGATACGTTCATTAGAGTTAACTGCATCTCAGATTGCAGCCCAAATAAATGCTTCACAGAGTTTATGTAATGAGACACATCTCAACAGGTTCGGTGAATCAGGCCTTCATGCACGAATTTCTGCAAAGAAACCACTACTAGAGGACACCAATATGAAGAAGAGAATTATGGGCAATGGACATTAGACCGGTGGAAATCTGTCCTTTGGTCTGATGAGTCCAAATTTGAGATTTTTGTTTCCAACCACCATGTCTTTGTGAGATGCAGAGTAGGTGATCAAATCAAATTTTATTTGTCACATACACAGGGTTAGCAGATGTTAATGCGAGTGTAGCGAAATGCTTGTGCTTCTAGTTCCGACAATGCAGTAATAACCAACAAGTAATCTAACCTAACAATTCCACAACTACTACCTTATATACACAAGTGTAAAGGGATAAAGAATATGTACATAAAGATATATGAATGAGTGATGGTACAGAACGGCATAGGCAAGATGCAGTAGATGGTATAGAGTACAGTATATACATATGAGATGAATAATGTAGGGTATGTAAACATTATATTAAGTGGCATTGTTTAAAGTGGCTAGTGATACATTTTTACATAATTTCCATAAATTCCCATTATTAAAGTGGCTGGAGTTGAGTCAGTATATTGGCAGCGGCCACTAAATGTTAGTGGTGGCTGTTTAACAGTCTGATGGCATTGAGATAGAAGCTGTTTTTCAGTCTCTCGGTCCCTGCTTTGATGCACCTGTACTGACATCGCCTTCTGGATGATAGCGGGGTGAACAGGCAGTGGCTTGGGTGGTTGTTGTCCTTGATGATCTTTATGGCCTTCCTGTGACATCGGGTGGTGTAGGTGTCCTGGAGGGCAGGTAGTTTGCCCCCGGTGATGCGTTGTGCAGACCTCACTACCCTCTGGAGAGCCTTACGGTTGTGGGCGGAGCAGTTGCCGTACCAGGCGGTGATACAGCCCGACAGGATGCTCTCCGAATTTCTTCAGCCTCCTGAGGTTGAAGAGGCGCTGCTGCGCCTTCTTCACAACGCTGTCTGTGTGGGTGGACCAATTCAGTTTGTCCGTGATGTGTACACCGAGGAACTTAACTTACTACCCTCTCCACTACTGTCCTGTCGATGTGGATAGGGGGGTGCTCCCTCTGCTGTTTCCTGAAGTCCACAATCATCTCCTTTGTTTTGTTGACGTTGAGTGTGAGGTTATTTTCCTGACACCACACTCCGAGGGCCCTCACCTCCTCCCTGTAGGCCGTCTCGTCGTTGTTGGTAATCAAGCCTACCACTGTAGTGTCGTCCGCAAACTTGATGATTGAGTTGGAGGCGTGCATGGCCTCGCAGTCGTGGGTGAACAGAGAGTACAGGAGAGGGCTCAGAACGCACCCTTGTGGGGCCCCAGTGTTGAGGATCAGCAGGGTGGAGATGTTGTTACCTACCCTCACCACCTGGGGGCGGCCCGTCAGGAAGTCCAGTACCCAGTTGCACAGGGCGGGGTCGAGACCCAGGGTCTCGAGCTTGATGACGAGTTTGTAGGGTACTATGGTGTTAAATGCTGAGCTGTAGTCGATGAACAGCATTCTCACATAGGTATTCCTCTTGTCCAGATGGGTTAGGGCAGTGGGGTTGCGATTGCGTTGTCTGTGGACCTACACTCCTCAGAGTTGGGCTTTACGGAAGAGTGTCCAGAAAAAAGACATTGCTTAAATAAAAAAATAAGTAAACACGTTTGGTGTTTGCCAAAAGGCATGTGGGAGACTCCTCAAACATATGGAAGAAGGTACTCTGTTCAGATGAGACTAAAATTGAGCTTTTTGGCCATCAAGGAAAACGCTGTCTGGCAGAAACCCAACACCTCTCAACACCTTTCATGTATCTTGGCATGTTCTCCACCAGTCTTTCACATTGATGTTGGCTGCCTTTATGCCACTCCTGGTGCAAAAATTCATGTAGCTTAGCTTTGTTTGATGGCTTGTGACCATCCATTTTCCTCTTGATCACATTCCAGAGGTTTTCAATGGGGTTCAGGTCTGGAGATTGGGCTGGCCATGACAGGGTCTTGATCTGGTGGTCCTCCATCCACACCTTGATTGACCTGGCTGTGTGGCATGGAGCATTGTCCTGCTGGAAAAACCAATCCTCAGAGTTGGAGAACATTGTCAGAGCAGAAGGAAGCAAGTTTTCTTCCAGGACAACCTTGTACGTGGCTTGATTCATGCGTCCTTCACAAAAACAAATCTGCCCCATTCCAGCCTTGCTGAAGCACCCCCAGATCACCACAGTGGGTGCGAGACACTGATTTGTAGGCCTCTCCAGGTATTGCACCAACTGTGAAATTTGGTGGAGGAACGGTGATGACCTGGGGTGCTTCAGCAAGGCTGGTATCAGGCTTATTCCACCAAATACTTATTTCTAAACTCTTCCTAAGTTAAAACATTTAGTATTGTGTTTAAAAATGTTTATGAATTTATTTTCTTTGCATTATTTGAGGTCTGACAACACTGCATCTTTTTTGTTATTTTGACCAGTTGTCATTTTCTGCAAATAAATGCTTTAAATGACAATATTTTTATTTGGAATTTGGGGGAAATGTTGTCAGTGGGTTATAGAATAAAATAAAAATGTTCATTTTACCCAAACACGTACCAATAAATAGTAAAACCAGAGAAACTGATAATTTTGCAGTGGTCTCTTAATTATTTCCAGAGCTGTATGTGGATGAGCAATGACCGAGCGGCATAGGCACGATGGTATACAATACAGTATATACATATGTGATGAGTAATGCAAGATATGTAAACATTTATTTAAGTGGCATTATTAAAGTGACTAGTGATCCATTTATTAAAGTGGCCAATGATTTCAAGTCTGTATGTAGGCAGTAGCCTCACTGTGTTAGTGACGGCTGTTTAACATTCTGATGGCCTTGAGATAGAAGCTATTTATCAGTCTCTCGGTACCAGCTTTGATGCACCTGTACTGACCTCGCCTTCTGGATGGTAGCGGGGTGAACAGGCAGTGGTTGTTGTCCTTGATGATCTTTTTGGCCTTCCTGTGACATCGGGTGCTCTAGGTGTCCTGGAGGGCAGGTATTTTGCCTGCGGTGATGCGTTGTGCAAACCGCACCACACTCTGGAGAGCCCTGCGGTTATGGGCGGTGCAGTTGCCGTACCAGGCGGTGATGCAGCCCGACAGGATGCTCTCAAATGTGTATCTGTAAAAGTTTGAGGGTTTTTGGTGACAAGCCAAATTTCTTCAGCCTCCTGAGGTTGAAGAGGTGCTGTTGTGCCCTCTTTACCACACTGTCTGTGTGGGAAGACCATTTCAGTTTGTCTGTGATGTGGACGCCGAGGAACTTAAAACTTTCTACCTTCTCCACTGCTGCCCCATCGATTTGGATAGGGGGGTGCTCCCTCTGCTATTTCCTGAAGTCCACGATCATCTCCTTTGTTTTGTTGACGTTGAGTGAACGGTTGTTTTCCTGACACCACTCTCTAAGTGCCCTCACCTCCTCCCTATAGGCGGTCTTGTCGTTCTTGGCAATCAAGCCTACTACTGTTGTCGTCTGCAAACTTTCTGATTGAGTTGGAGGTGTGCATGGCCACGCGGTCGTGGGTGAACAGGGAGTACATGAGGGGGCTGAGCAGCAGTGAATGAGTAGGTGTGTCCAAACTTGACTTGTACTTTATATCATTTTTTATTCTATTTTTTATAGCGCCCCTTGTGTGCACTTCCGGTAATACCATATACCCTGGTATGGTACAGAAACGGTATGAAAATCTGGATACCGCCCAACCCTAAGTACTACTACTCATTCTAACTACAACTCATAATTAAAATTCCTCAGACTTGTAGGTATGCTAGGCTTATGGTTTTGATTACATTTTTCTGCAGTATATTTGGCAAGTAGGCCTACTTTTGCTTTACTGCCTAGTTTCTTTCTACTGCCTATTGTTAAAGTGGCCACACACTCTAATACATCATTTGTCGTCCAATGAAACCACCATGGCTCCTTAGAGGTTACATTAAGGCTGTTGGATCTGAATTAAAAGGTAAATAAACACCCTACAACTTATATTATTTGTGTCTTACCAGACTCCAGTGGCCAAGCACAGTAGACTACTTACCCTATAAATCTCACTGCTAGACAAGGCCACGTTAGTGGTGCAGCTGTTTGACACTGCAGCTTAACACAATGACCTCTGTCCCCAGTAGAAATGTGACATTGTTGTGAGTGGAACTATTTAAAGCCTTGTCATGACTGGTGATCTCTGTTGTTCCGTGCCAAGATTCACAAGACAGCTGTGACATTGACTTGTCCATTTCCCTGACACACTGTCAGCAGACAGTGGCATGTGTTTTTTATTTTCCCTGTGCAGCCACATGGCATAAGGTTTTGACTTTGACCTCCCACCTCCAGCCTGGCCTGCCCCCCACAGTGATGAGAGACACACTGTCAGCCAGCTAGTCGTTCCAATCTCACCTCTTTCAGCTCTGAAACTGCTGGGCAGCAGCTCCCTCTGTTTGATTATCACTCATTCATTGATTCTTTGAAATAAAGTTGTTTTCCTTCTGGTCAAGGCTTGTACTTGTTGGAACGGTAAACATAGTGACACTAGGTTACAGTATATTTCCACACCTTAATAGCATTAGGGTCGATTTCATCTAAATTCAGGAAGTAAACTGAAATTCCAATTCCACTATTCCCATTGCTCTCACTCTCACTCTGCGCCCCCCATGCCTAAATCAATAACAGTGATGTCTTCTCCTATGTTATCTCAGGCACCCCACTAAATATGTTAGCTGCACAGAGCAACCCCCAGAGGCTCAGACCCAGCGTCTGAAGGAAGATCCTGTTGACAGGTCCCATCACAAGGTACATCACCTGCTTCACCTGTTTGGACCATACGTTTCTATCATGCCTTTTGTTACATACCTAGTATAACATATCAACAACTCTCTTGTTGATATGATACCTGTTTCTTTAATTTTGGATACGACAACTAATGTTTACTTACTGTCCGTCGGGGTGTTGTTCAGTTAGAGGATGGCTGGGGGTCCCAGTATGTCCAGCACCTATCTGAAGAGGAGGTGCTGCCAGAGGGAGAGGAGGTGGAGACACAGCAGCAGGGCCTAGCAGAGGAGGAGGGGGCGGGGACTCCAGGCACTGAGGTGGAGAACAAGGAGCATGTACAGGTATTTGTGTTTTGGTTATGTTTTTATTTGGCTCCCCGTTTCGCTGTTAGAATTGCGATCTACTCTTCCTGGGGTCCAAAAGGCACAGGTACTACAGTGATGAATCATAAGAAGTAGACCTGAAGAACTCCACTCTGGCTTTCTTACTGTATGTGAAGCAGATGTCTATTTCTTTAGTTCAAGACCAGATTGAGACTTGCATGCCATCCACCAGACTTATTGACCAAACCTATTGATTGTTCCTGAAATCTTTGTATCATAAAACACATACTGCACAGGCAGGTGGATGGTTGTCATGGACCATCAATATTAAGTTCTGTCTTTTACTGACAGTGCAGTGATAATGTTTTCCAGACGTTGGACCTGGACGATTCTGAGAAGGAGCCAGAGACGGCAGAACCAGAGGCCGAGCCAGAGACGGCAGAACCAGAGGCCGAGCCAGAGACGGCAGAACCAGAGGCCGAGCCAGAGACGGCAGAACCAGAGGCCGAGCCAGAGACGGCAGAACCAGAGGCCGAGCCAGAGACGGCAGAACCAGAGGCCGAGCCAGAGACGGCAGAACCAGAGGCCGAGCCAGAGACGGCAGAACCAGAGGCCGAGCCAGAGACGGCAGAACCAGAGGTCGAGCCAGAGACGGCAGAACCAGAGGCCGAGCAGCCACCTCCAGAGGCCGTTGTCACCCAAGAGCTGCAGCCAACCCCCTCCTCTGACCTATTCCATCCATCCTCTGCCCCTGCCCTCAACCCCGTCACTGAAGACCCCTCAATGCCCCATGGCTCATCCTCTAGTGTACCAGAGGATACTTTGTCTGATGTCCCTGTATCGGAATTCAGCGATACTGATCTTGCCACAGACGACTGTGAAGCTGGAGAAACCAACCCCTTTGATGAATCCTGGACCTGCGTGAGTAGCGGCTCCAAGATCCAGGACCAGAGTCCCAGGTATTGTGACTTGGAATGTAGAATGTACATCTCGCAAATCTTTCCCTGAAACGCTTATTTTCAATTCTTGTGAAAGCAAAATGTATTTTGTAGAATTCTCACAAACGGTGCAGGAAACCAAACCAGGGAATTGAATCTCATATGTGAAAACGCCCTAACCTTACCTGAGGCCTGAACTTGTGTTAGCTCCTAGCGAGCTAATGGCTTTAGCACAAATGGCTAACACAGTCAAGTGGCGCACAGGAGGCTCAGGTTTGACCCCAGTTGCTTTTACCAGTGTTTGAATGTAGGCTCTCTTTCTATTGTCTCGCTCTATAGTCTTCCTGTTGTCCTGGAGAAACTTAACAATGCTCAAGGAAAAGGCACCAAGACTGACATAGACCCTCCCCCGGCCCAGGCAGGTCAGGCCTCAGTGGGACTGGCTCAGGGGGCCAACACCTCCCACATGCTGAAAGAACCGGTAGAGATACACCAACATTTGTTGCATAGAAATAATGTTTTCTGATGCTTATAGTCCCAAAAGTGCAAACTCCAAGCTTAATTAAGCCCACTTTAAATGCTTGAGTATATGATGATTGAAGTAAGTATTTGAACCAGGTCTGATGTACTGTTGACTGCTGTTGCTAGGGCTTGAGCTCACGCATCGCTACGGAGAAGGATCCTAATGTGGCAACCAAGGATGCGGAGGACATCCCCACCTTTGACGAGTGGAAGAAGAAAATTATGGAGAAGGAGAAGAGTAAGATAGATGGTGTTCCTGTTTCACACACTCACTCACTGGTTTTGATTTAAAACGGTATCTCTCTTCATAGCTCTGGCCACTCACATCTCCACAAACGGCGGCTCCCACGCTGTAAAGAAGGTGCAGAAGAACTTCAACAACTATGCCTCGGTGGAGTGTGGGGCCAAGATCCTGGGTTCTAACCCAGAGGCTAAGGTATCTATTTCAAACTGTCACCCTCCAAACCCATCTATATATTCAGTTGATACAACTGATTTTAATAGCTAGCTTTGCATATTTTGATGGAAGGATCTTGTTTTCTGTCAGAGTACTTCAGCCATATTAATGGAGAGCATGGATCATTACATGTTAAACCCCTGCAGCAACAAGATCTGGTGAGTGTGTGCGTGCGTTTGGAGATCTCTGTGTGTTAATGTCTACATGTGTTTCTCTCTCTCAAATATGGCTTATGTCCTTATTTTTCCTCTAAAACCTCCCTGCTCTTATTCCCTTTATAAGCACAGGTAGAACAACAACCGCTCACTACCTACTGAATCCTCTCTCTCGCCCCTCCTCTCTCTCGCCCCTTCTCTCTCTCTCTCTCTCTCTCTCGCCCCTTCTCTCTCTCTCTCTCTCGCCCCTTCTCTCTCTCTCTCTCTCGCCCCTTTTCTCTCTCTCGCCCCTTTTCTCTCTCTCGCCCCTTTTCTCTCTCTCGCCCCTTTTCTCTCTCTCGCCCCTTTTCTCTCTCTCGCCCCTTTTCTCTCTCTCGCCCCTTTTCTCTCTCTCGCCCCTTTTCTCTCTCTCGCCCCTTTTCTCTCTCTCGCCCCTTTTCTCTCTCTCGCCCCTTTTCTCTCTCTCGCCCCTTTTCTCTCTCTCGCCCCTTTTCTCTCTCTCGCCCCTTTTCTCTCTCTCGCCCCTTTTCTCTCTCTCGCCCCTTTTCTCTCTCTCGCCCCTTTTCTCTCTCTCGCCACTTCTCTCTCTCTCTCTCGCCCCTTCTCTCTCTCTCTCTCTCGCCCCTTCTCTCTCTCTCGCCCCTTCTCTCTCTCTCTCTCGCCCCTTCTCTCTCTCTCTCTCTCTCGCCCCTTCTCTCTCTTTCAGGTTCATCATCGAGCTGTGCGATCCCATCCAGGTGAAGCAGTTGGACATTGCTAACTTTGAGCTCTTCTCCTCCACACCCAAAGACTTCCTGGTCTCCATCAGTGACAGGTTTGATTTTTAGCCATAGATCTGGGGCATGTTCATTAAGGCACGCATAGAAAAATGTTTTAAACCATTTAAAAACTGAAATGAAAATGTGCTGTTATTGGACAAGTTCATATAGTCTCTCCCTGTTTCAGTCAGTTTTCTTATTTTTGGTGCTTTATGAACACAACCACAATGGGGATATCTTGATTTGATATCTTTCAAACTGTCAT
The DNA here is from genome assembly GCF_029448725.1 of Salvelinus fontinalis. NCBI lineage: Eukaryota > Metazoa > Chordata > Actinopteri > Salmoniformes > Salmonidae > Salvelinus > Salvelinus fontinalis. The sequence goes on along the minus strand of NC_074681.1, from coordinate 15,911,400 downwards.
TTGATGCTGAACATCATACATGTTACTAAAATAGTCAGTACTACTGCACTAATAAGGATTGATCAATAGGTTGAATGATGTTGAGTGTTGTTGGATGATGCTCCCTCAGGTACCCGACCAACAAGTGGGTGAAGCTGGGCACTTTTCATGCTCGGGAGGAGCGCACTGTTCAGAGTTTCCCTCTGGACGAGCATCTGTACGCCAAATATGTCAAGGTGTGTATGGCATTCTCCGGCACCTTCTGTTATCTACCCCCTCCTTTACTCCCATTCTAGTCATCCAGGTTTCTCTTGGGAAAGAGGTATTCTGACTTCAATGGAACTACTTTGATTAATTACAAATCAAATCAAGACTACAGTAGCCCCCTCTTTACTCTGTTATGGCCCTCTCCTTCACAAGTCAAACTCAAATCCCGTCTGGGCTGTTTGTGTGTTTGTGCTGGTCCTCTCATTCTAGAAGAATGTTTTACAACTGTACAAAACATTTGAGCCTTTCTCGTCTTTAAACTGATGCTTCTGTACCTCTTCTCTGAAGAGTGTAGCAGGAACCAGCATTCATCCATTGGTCCTATTTAAATGCATGTATGCTTCTTGTAATTACTTGTTTCTCTTCCTTTGTTTCTCCTGCTTCAGATGTTCACCAAGTACATAAAGGTTAGCCTATTTCTCTCTTAGAGGTGGTTGGTCTGTGGAGGAGCATGTAGGGGGTTGGGGGGAAGGGCTTTGGTGTTACAATGCTAACAGTAGGAGAATCTTGCTAACTGATCAGCACCAGCATTCACTAGGCCACGTAGCAAATACTCCTTCTATCTAGATAAAGCCACTGAACATATCTCTGTAATCATTATAATTCATCTAGTCATGTCAGTCAAATACCATGTCATTTTGACAGTAGAGATTTTGACTGTGGAGTAGCCCATTCTTTAAAGGGCAACTTCTCTGATGGAAAACCGCCTATGTGGCATCGATATGAGTCAGAAACATTTATTTTAGTGTCAAAGTTGACTACAAAGTGTAAATAGGATTACTTTTGTTCATTAAGTCTGTCTCGTCTATAACTGTATTTTGTAGGTGAGTTTGTCATGACTTACTTGAGGGTTGGGTTTTGAGTTCGACAATGCTCACTTGCCTTTTTCATCTTAGATTCATTCAGACTAATTTGAGGAAGGAATACTGACTTTGCTGCTATGGTGTCTCATGGGGGACAAACATCTAACTGGCACATCAAACCATATTCCCTTGACTGAAATCTTGACTTTTATTAATGAACAACAGAGAAACACATTTGGAATCGTTGCATTCAGTCTCTCTTTAAGTGTGTAGGGCAAGGCGGTTCATCACAGCTTCAACGTGTTCTATATATCTGTAATAGCTTGTCGCTGACCAGCCAGACAATCATCCATGTTAACAACAACTAACTTGAATTTGACTATTTGTCCCACGATTTCACTTAACAATTTAACCACTGGCCAAATCATAGCATTGCCAAGTGTTCATATTGCAACATGATTATTATCACTGACAGTGTAGAACAGTCCCACCATGCACTGATGCCTGTCTCCTGGATGTAAATGACGTCTGTGTTTCATCGCAGGTGGAGCTGGTCTCTCACCATGGATCTGAACACTTCTGCCCCCTCAGTCTCATAAGGTAGGCAATGAATGGAAAAACATTGAGTTAATGGAATTTTTACAGTCATTGAGAACCCCCCCCCCCCCCCCCCCCCAGATAAGATAAAGATACATCAATTTACTGAATCAACAGGTATTAGTCATATTTGCCAATCCGGAAAGTATTCAGACCCCTCCTTGACTTTTTTCCACATTTTGTTACGTTACAGCCTTATTCTGAAATGGATAAAAAAAAAGAATACAGAACACAATACCCCATAATGACAAAGTGAAAACAGGTTTTTAGAGCATAAATACCTTATTTACATAAGTATTCAGACACTTTGCTATGAGACTCGAAATTGAGCTCAGGTGCATTCTGTTTCCATTGATCATCCTTGAGATGTTTCTACCACTAGATTGGAGTCCACCTGTGGTAAAGTCAATTGATTGGACATGATTTGGAAAGGCACACACCTGTCTATATAAGGTCCCACAGTTGACAGTGCATGTCAGAGCAAAAACCAAGCCATGAGGTTGAAGTATTTGTCCGTAGAGCTTCGAGACAGGATTGTGTTTCGGCACAGATCTGGGGAAGGGTACCAAAACATTTCTGCAGCATTGAAGACCCCAAGAACACAGTGGCCTCCATCATTCTCAAATGGAAGAAGTTTGGCCGCCCGGCTAAACTGATCAATCGGGGGAGAAGGTCCTTGGTCAGAGAGGTGACCAAGAATCCAATGGTCACTCTGACAGAGTTCCAGAGTTCCTCTGGAGAGATGGTTGTCCTTCTGGAAGGTTCTCCCATCTCTGCAGCAATCCACCAATCAGGCCTTAATGGTAGAGTGGACAGACGGAAGCCCACTTGGAGTTTGCCAAAAGGCACCTAAAGACTCTCAGACCATGAGAAACAAGATTTTCTGGTCTGAAGAAGCTAAGATTGAACTCTGTAGAGGAAACCTGGCACCATCACTACGGTGAAGCATGGTGGTGGCAGCATCATGCTGTGGGGATGTTTTTCAGCAGCAGGGACTGGGAGACTAGTCAGGATCGAGGGAAAGAAGAACGGAGCAAAGTACAGAGAGAACCTTGATGAAAACCTGTTCCAGAGCACTCAGGACCTCAGACTGGGGTGAAGGTTCACCTTCCAACAGGACAATTATCCTAAGCACACAGCCAAGACAATGCAGGAGTGGCTTCGGGACAAGTCTCTGAATGTCCTTGAGTGGTCCAGCCAGATCCCGGACTTGAACCCGATCCAACATCTCTGGAGAGACCTGAAAATAGCTGTGCAGCGACACTCCCCATCCAACCTGACAGAGCTTAAGAGGATTTACACAGAAGAATTGGAGAAACTCCCCAAATACAGGTGTGCCAAGCTTGTAGTGTCATACCCAAGAAGACTCAAGGCTGTAATCACTGCCAGAGGTGCTACAACAAAGTACTGAGAAAGGGATCTGAATGCTTATGTAAATGTGATATAATTTTTTAAAATAGATTTTGCTAAAATGTAAAAAAGTGTTTTTTTGTCATTATGGGGTATTATGTGTAGATGAGGGGGAAAAACTATAATCCATTTTAGAATAAGGCTGTTACATAACAAATTGGAAAAAGTGAAGGGTCTGAATACTTTCTGAAGGCTCTGTATAATAGTGTACGAGTGTGAGGCGGCAGGTAGCCTTGTGGTTAGTGCTTTGGGCCAGTAACCAGAAGGTTGCTGGATCAAATCCCCAAGCTGACAAGGTAAAATTCTGTCGTTCTGCCCCTGAGCAAGGCAGTTCCCCGGGCGCCGAAGATGTGGATGTCGATTTATTAAGGTGGTTCAGAGGGGTTGGGTTAAATGCAGAAGACACATTTCAGTTGAATACATTCAGTTTGACAACTTTTCCTTTCCCCTGATAAGTTTACCCCATGTCGCCCATCTTGCATCTGGAGCTGCTAGTGTTGTACTGTTGAACTGATCTCTCTCTCTCTCTCTAAGCTGCCTTGTGTCAGGGGCACTGGGAGGCAGCTCTGGCGGTCAGAGTTTGCAGGACATTTTGTGTTCAAAAAGTACAGCTAGCCACTCGCTTAACATGCTTTTTCTCCTACAGAGGCATTAATAGTGGTAAAACAAATAGACAGCTGGAACTTAATGTACTAAAGCCCACCACTAGGGACCATATGGGGCTCATTGTATTCTTGTGGGACTTAAACACACAATACATTTGTAGTATTTGCTAACTCTCAGTTTGATGTTAGTTTAAACATTTACATTACACTTTATTTTAGGATATCTTAGCTATCATTTGTTATGTTATTACTGGGCTCCTGGTGTATCTTTGTCTGCCCTCAGGTGAGTGCTAGACAGTATAACACGTCTTCCTTTCTGTTGAAGGGTTTTTGGAACGAGTATGGTGGAGGAGTATGAGGAGATCGCTGACCCCCTGGACAGACCAGACGACCAGGATGACGACCTCGGTGAGAGCCTCCTATTCTTCTGCACTATCTGAAATACTTGTCAATATTTTCTCAACCATCACGGTCATAAACATATAAATAAAATGTCTCTGGTCATACGTATCAGACAGTGAATGCATGATAAGATATGACGCATTCATCAATGTGCATTAACATGTTACAAGTACACCGCAACATTTTCAACATCTAGGAGACTAGATGTAATATGTCAACAAAGTTCTGAAGTACTATTATACAGGTGTTAGGTTCCAAATATCAGAGTAAGAAATTGACGGACACTATGAAAGCTCTAACCAAGTTTATTCAAAGACATATTTCCACCAGTGGTAGTATATATACCCCAATTTGGGTGACATCCTCGTCTCTAAACATTACATCTCTATGCTAGGCAGGAAATTAAATGACGTGGGCAATAAACTGTTCCTTCTCCCTTAACGTGACCTGACCTCGACCCCCTTCCTCACTAATCCACATCTCTCCATCCTTATCAGTGCCTGCCACATTATCTTTCCTTCACTACAATACATTCCAAGCTTAACTACATCCAGCATAACCATTCCTCCTACAGACAACCATTCACTTCTGGTGTAAACCCTAGTCTATGGCACCCCTCATGTCTCTAGTAGAACTGATGATTAACAATATTTAAAGTTTAGGAATCCCAACCCATCACAGGTTAATGTAATTTGTACCTCTCACCTTTGAACTGTTTGGATGTTGTTCCTGGTGAGTGTGATGTTATCTTTCCTGTGTGTGTGTGACCTTCAGATTATCCTCTTGGATACGTTCCTGCAGAGGACAAGGCTTCAAATGACCTCATAGGATCAGCCAAGGGTGAGTTACACACATACAGCCAAATAAATATCCCATTACACCAGTCACACAACTATGGTTTCATCCTGTGTATAAGTGTCTTTGACACTCACAGGGTTCCCACCCCTCTCAGTATTGAAAAAATTAGATCTGTCATACCTGAGTCTGTAAACCCTTTGTGACGTCTATGTGGGGAGGGATTCAATGACTGGTATAAGTATTCACTCATGGGCTGTCTTGTTCCAGACGTCATTCTGAACATGGTGAACAACATTAAAGTCAACGTGCTGGGGGGAGGACCAGGTGAAGGGAACTTCTCAGGCCATACAGTGAACCTGACTGTCATTACATCATCTGACCCTGACACCACTACCACCCTCAGCCCAGTGTGAGTACCAGCCTACCAGTCATTTTTTTTCACTTAGTCTTTCACTTGATATAGATCTACAATATTGGCAGACATTTTGTCATTTAAACTGCTGAAGTGTTTATTTTTTAAAGTCTGACGGCAATGGTTTTTACCAGAGTATATTAGAAGTCAGCTAAATGTGATAGTTTGTGATTCCTTTTATAATGAATCACATTTCTGTCAGGGCCTGCAGGTTACCGTGCTTGGATGTGCATTATTGGTATTTTGTAGCTGTAATAGCTTACGTCCCTGTCTCTCTTTCTCCGTGTTTCTGTCTCTTCCTGTTTCTGTCTCTTTCTCTCCCTGTTTCTGTCTTTGTTCTCAGGCCTGACGCTGTAGAGGTGGAGCAGCCTGAAGTACTAGAGGACATTGATGTCACTACCACAGAGGAACCCAAACCAGAGCATGTAACTGAAGAGGAGCAGGTAGTTTCTCCTATAGAGGAGAAGGAGGAGGTCCAGTCTATAGTCACCATGCTGGAGGAGGAGGAGGATGGGAGGGAGAGAGAGGAGCACCGTTGGCCTGGCCATCGACAGCAAGAAAGCCTTGACTACTGTGGCCTATCTTCCTCCTCTTCTTGCTCCTGCTCAGCCTCCCTCCAGGAGTACCTCGTTCACCAGTGTTCCTTTCAGAGGAACTATACCAGCCAGGAGAGGAAACCAGAGGCTACTCCAGCTCCAGTCACCCCCACCACCCCGTCACAGCAGCTGCCCATCTCCTCCACGCCCACTCAGACACCCCAGCAGCCACACACTCAGGGGGAACAGGAGAGAGAGCCCAGCTCTGCCCATGAGGAGAGAGAAGCCAGGCCCACTGACATCCTTCCATGGGTTGAGACTGAGGCAGTGGGAGAGGTAGAGCCCAGTATGGAGCTGCCCCACCTAGAGCCCAGCCAGACCTCCACCCTGCCCAGACCCAGCTCCACCGACACCTCCAGCTCTGCCGCCAGGCCCACACCTGCCGTGGAGCCTCCACTCCACTCTCCCACAGACCTGCCTGGGCAGAAGCACCCCATCACTGGGGCAGAGAAAAGCCAGGAGGTGCAGCAGGAGGAGATCAGGCAGCCTCCCACTGTCACCAGCTCCAGTGGCCCAGTGGAGCAGAGCTGGGGAACCCCTGTAGAGAGGCCCTGCCCAGAAGTCCAGCCTGTAGAACAAGACAACATCCCGGTCATCCACCAACCACATGTGGCTGATCCACTCCCCCCACCCCTCCTCACTACCTCCACCCCCACAGAGCAGCAGCAGCCTCCGGGATCCCCACCTAAACCAGCGGGTGCCGGCGGCGGCAACACTACTCCTGAGGAGCAGAACTCTGTCCCCGTCGTGGTCATGACGGAGCCTCCCTCGCACGGCCAGGGCCAGGCCGTGGCCACTGAAACCAAGGGGGAGGCGGAGCTTTTGGAGGACATCCTCTTCACCCCATCGCCCAATGGTAACGGGCAGCAGCTGCCTCGCCCCGACTCCTTCCAGCCCCCCTCTCCTTCCCCTTTAGACTTCTATGCAGAGCTCCACAACGCCACGGAGCAGGGGAACGGGAACCCGATGCACGGCTCCACCAGCCAGAAGGAGTCTGTGTTCATGAGGCTCAACAACCGCATCAAGGCCCTGGAGATGAACATGTCGCTGAGCGGACGCTACCTAGAGCAACTCAGCCAGAGGTACGGGGGCCTCAGGGATTCATGGATGGCCATTGGCTGAGCATTGAGCACCATCCTGCTGGTTTTATTAACTGTCAGATGTCAGACATATTGGAACTAGAGTTAGTCAATTGAAGGTTTAGATGGTGATCCTGATACTTCTGTGTGTTTTGTTGAAGGTACCGAAGGCAGATGGAAGAGATGCAGAGGGCTTTCAACCAAACCATCATCAAACTGCAGAACACATCCAGGATGGCAGAGGAGCAGGTGCGGAGGGGGACCTACAGTGTGTTTGTCTAGAACGTTACATACTGCATAGCCTATCTTAAGATGGAGTCTCAGGCAGGTATCGCACAGTTTTGGCCTTTAAATTATTTATTTTTTGAACCTTTATTTAACTAGGCAAGTCAGTTAACAAATTCTTATTTACAATGATGGCCTAGGAACAGTGGGTTAATTGCCTTGTTCAGGGGCAGAATGACAGATTTGGTCATCTAGTCACTCACAATTGCAGGGAGGGTATCATTTGCAATGTATGGGAATATGGCTTGTGAGAGTGTTTGTGATTGGTCAGCTCAAAAGTTTCCTTTGTCCCTATAGGACCAGAGACAGACAGAGTCCATCCATTCGTTGCAGGGCCAGCTGGAGGATGTCACACAGCTGGTGCTCAACCTGTCTGTCAGAGTCAGCCAGCTGCAGAGCCAGGTAGATACTACATCATTTCTACCCTATTGAATACAGCAGGTTTGGGGTCAATACATTTCAATTCAGTCAGTGGTAAGTAAACTAAAGACCTACTCCTCATTGCTTTTCAACAAGGAAGTTTGCCACCTGAATTGACATGGAATTGAACCCAACCCTGGAATGCAGCAGTAACATGTATTATATATTTATTTTACATCCTTACCAATCACAGCACATGGCTGCAGTGTGCTAACTTGGCCCTGTCTCTGTTGTAGGTTTCAGACAGGCAGAGTTACCTCCTGCTGTGCCTGGTGTTGTGTTTGATCTTGGGCCTGCTGCTGTGTGTCCAGCAATGTCACATGACTGCCATGCAGCCTCCCTCCACAGACCCTCCTATAACCTACAGCTACTGCTCCCCAGAGAGGTATCTACACTCATATCCTCTGTTATGTCCCACTAGGGGGAACACCAGGGGTTGTGATTATGTACTGCTTATGAATGGGTTACGAATGTGTTATGAAGTCCTTACATAGGTACCCTTCAATTGGTGTTACCACATCTCATCCAAGGGACACCACACACATTATTGTTGACATACATGAAGTGTCATCAGGATGCTGAGTTTAAAGTAACTGTCCAGTGTTTCCAGGTTTCTATGAAATATGACCTATAATTAATTACAATATGAGTGAAATTGTTTTTCTTCCAAATGTTTTTTTATTAAGTATGTTAAAAAGCAGCTTTTCTGTGTTGGAATGGTATGGGCATATACCGGTCATTAAAGATATTCACGCGAGTAGACCTCTGATTGGCCAGTGCAACATCCTCTGAGGAAATATCAAGCATTTTTGAAACGGTCTGTTTGAGGTGGGGTTTCTGAAGTGCTTTTTTCCCCTCCAATTTATGCTTTTGCCACACACGAGTATAGGATGAGTCAACAACATTATTTGGGTATGAGTTAACAATATGAACTTTTAAAAGTGAGATTTTCACTGGACAGTTTAATTCATCCTGTCTCCTCCCTTCAGGCGTTTCTCTGAATATGAAGACATGAGCTTGAAGAGACGAGCCTCATATCCTCTCCTGCACTCTGATTCCTTTCAGTTACCTACCACTGAAGGCAAGTTTAATTATGACTGTATGTGTGTGTGGAGGAGTGTGTACTTCCTTCTGATTCCTCATTCTAAGGTTTCAGTTAGTGTCTATGAATGGGCTACCACAATCTACCTTAGTGGCTGTCTATTCATGAAGGTATCTTCTGGCCGGGGGAGTTTTGTTAAGAGCCCTGACACGCGGTCTTTAACCGATAACACGTATTGCTTGCGGTACGATTTTGGAAACACAATTTCTCACTGATATGAAAGATGTGTTCCTTATTAAAAGAAAGTATGTTAGGGTTCCACATTTTTCCATATTTCACATTTTGCCATATTTCCATGTTACATCGCTTGTTTACGGAAGACAGAGGCGACCCCCTGTGCTCATTAGCTATCTAGCATGCTCGAACACCTGTGTGTTGGGATTGTAGTTTACCAGTAAGCGGTGTTTATAGCTGAGAACCCTTGGGATAAGGCAGAATGCCTTGGCTTCTCGAGAGCAAGGTTTGTGGTTGCTGTTTGGCTGATTTTATAATATTGTTTCACAATCAGTTTTTTAAATATAATTTGCTTACTATTTTCACCTTGTGCTTGCAGGTGCAGAGACACTGCAAACTGTTGAACCAATTAATTTTCCACCAGCTAATAAAAAGGTATGGATGGAACAGTGTCGCTATCTCAAGGAAATTCTCAACACTTTCTCACATATAAACTGTATCATGTATAACTGTATCATGAACATGATCTCTCCTCATCGCCAACCTCAACAAATAAAATCTCTCTCCTCAACCCTTCCACCCTCTGTCCCCAACACTTCTCTGCTGAAGAAACGCAGTAAGATGAAGACCGTGGGGACCCTGAAGTGCACTGCTTTCTGTGCTCCTTTGCTTGCTAACCGAGCACCCATATATGACGGCCGTGGCACCATGGACCCTCTACCCCGCACGGGGCATCTCAGCCACCCTGCCTTCAGGGACCCCCCGTCTGAGGGCAGCTCCGAGGGCTCCTCCCAGTCAGACGTGTCCTCCTTCTGCGGCCTTGCTGCTGCCTCCTGCACGCGCCTCTGTGATGGCCTACCCCCGCCCAGGAGCAGGGCAGAGAAGCGGGCGTTCAAGCCTGGGCGCGTGGATCTCCTGCAGGCCCTACGGAGAGACGGGAGCGAAGCTACACCCACCATCCTCACCCTGCAGGACCTCATCGGGGGGGAAAAAGAGCTAGCTGCAGGGAGGCTGGGAGTGATGGCGCTCTGAGGTCCTGTCTGACACAGACTGCTCCTCCTTCAGACTCTGGAACACTCATCCTCTGAAAGGAGGGTTGTTGTTATCTCTGTATACATAGGAGGCTTTAAGCTAGGACACAAACGAGACAATTCCTCTTCTTCCACCTCCTAACCAGCATGTTATGTTCTGTCCATGTTCTCTGGCAAACCTTTTGTTATGAGGTTAATAATGGCAACCTTAAAAGATAAGTAAACTTTTTTTTTTTATACCAAATCTGTATTGGATGTAAATGGCATGTTCTAGAATAAAACATTAACAAAAGCTCAAAAAATCTCCTAAATATGTCATTTTAGAAACTTTATCTGCAATGTTATATTTCATTTTGTGCGACTCAAGCAGTTTCCCCTATCCATCTGTGCTTATTTTCCGTGCAGTCCGAGCATGCGGACCCAGAAAAGTATTATGGGCTACACGGAGAAGTATCGCTCGAGCTGCACAATATGAAATATAATGTTGCCAATAAAGTTTGGAGTGACAAAATGTAATGTGTACAACATCTAAAGACCTGCATCACTATAGTGAGAGTGTTGCCATTTCTAAAAGGATGTATTTGGGTGATTTTAGAGCTTTTGTTTTGCTTTATCCACACCCTGGCACTGCAGAATGAGCAGGAGGAAGTCTATCTCTGGTTGGGGTAAGTTTATCAAAAACAAGTGAATTCGCAAATAGAATGTCTGGGCACTTCTATAACATCCAATTTACATTCAAAATACAGATTTGGTAAAAAAAGAAAGAAAGTAACTTCTCCTTTAAAAGGTGCACAATGTAACAATCAAAACTACAAATAATAGCCACTGTCAATGTATGGCTAAAGGAATACAATTCCATGAGTTAGAAGTTAGAATTTGCTTTTAACAGTGAGTTGCTGGTCTAGCCGTGCTCAGTTCATAGAAACCGCAGGTTCTTCCTGTTTCAAGATTGGTTCTCATTTTCTGAAGTTGAAAACATTTTATTATATTAAGGATAAATGCCCCTATCTAAGCTATTTGACCACAGTAAAAGTCCAGCAACACCTGCTATGACCTAGCCTTTTGTTAAAACTTGTTTTGTAATTTATGGACTAGTGAGTAGATTGTACCATGGTTGGTCACCTGAAATGTCATGCAAATGTCACTTAAATATAAATGGTTAATATATTTATCATATCATGAATAAATGCAGGTTGAGACGTTGGGGACTTTTATTTCGACATTTCCCCAAAGTGCTGTGACCCAGAAGTGACATTCTAATCTGGGTGACAGAGACGGAAGAGGAAGCGAGACGGCCCACTCCCTCATTTTTTGGGGTTACATTACAGTGAATGAACTAAGCAGGCCAGACCCAGCTCCTATTGCATTGGGGTCTAGGGGTGAACCACCCTGTTAAGCAGACTGGATTTATGAAAAATAAAAAAAACTATTGTAAGCAGCCTGAGTGAACCATCTTCATTTATCCACCATCTTTGGCTGACAAGAAGCCTGGGGTCACAGGTGTTGTTTACAGAGCTAGCTAGTCTAGTACTGTGCAAAAGAACTTGACTGCAGCTGGGTTTTCTTCAGCCAACACGCCGGTAACATTTCAGTGTGTAGTACCTGCATGCCACAGTAAAAATGTGACCATCGTTTTCCCAAAAATGAAGAGCTCAGACATTAGTGGCTGGATGGACAGGTTGCACCTTAATTAAACAAAAATATAAATGCACCATGTAAAATGTTGGTGCCATGTTTCATGAGCTGAAATAAAAGATCTCAGAATTTTTCCATATGCACAAAAAGTTTATTTAATGTGTAAAATGTGTTTACATCCCTGTTAGTGAGTATGTATCCTTTGTCAAGATAATCCATCCACCTGACAGGTGTGGCATATCAACAAGCTGATTAAAGAGCATGCTCATTACACAGGTGCACCTTGTGCTGGGGACAATAAAATGCCACTAAAATGTGCAGTTTTGTCACAACACTGCCACAGATGTCTCAAGTTTTGAGGGAGCATGCAATTGATATGTTGACTGCAGGAATGCCCACCAAAGCTGAATTGAATGTTAATTTCGCTACCATAAGCCACTTTCAACGTTGTTTTAGAGAATTTGTAACCACGCCAGCCCAGGACATCCTGGTCTGGAGACCAGACAGCTGATGAAACTGAGGAGTATTTCTGTCTGTAATAAAGCCCTTTTGTGGGGAAAACTCATTCTGATTGGCTGGCCCAGGTTCCCACCCATTGATGTGCCTCTGCCCAGTCATTTGAAATCCATAGATTAGGGCCTAATTTATTTATTTAAATTAACTGATTTCCTTTTATGAACTTGTAACTCAGTGAAATTGTTGCATGTTGTGTTTATATATTTTTTCAGTATAAGTCCCATTCCCATACTCCATAGGCGTAAACACATGCCGCGTTCAAAACAACTCCGAAAAATACGAGGTCAAATCATGACGTCGGTGATCTTCAGGTCGGAGCTCTTGAATGAGGCCCGAGTTGATGTGATTTGTTTTAAGAGAATATCAGGATGTTGTGGCCATTTACACAGATGGTTCAAAAGATCCAAGGACAGGAGTCAGGGAACGTATTACAGATCATCTGGCTGTATATACCTCGGAGTTGATGGCCATACTGTTAGCCTAGCAGTGGGTGGAGGAAGTCAAGTCAGACAGAGTAGTTATTTGCTCTGATTCATGTGCAGTGTTGATGAGTCTCCAGTCCTTTAGCTCACGTAGCAGACAAGACCTGCTTTATGAGGTGCTACAAACCCATGGCAGGATTAGACAGATGGGTATACAGATACGATTTACTTGGGTCCCAGCTCATGTGGGGTTGGAGGCAGTTGATGTACTGGCTAAACATGCAATTAGTAGTGGGGATGTTGATGTTGGAGTTTCAATGAGCAAGGCAGAGGTAAAATGCCTGATATGGACAGTGATGTTGCAGAGATACTAAGGGCAGGCATTTATTTCAAGTACAGAGGAAAGTCGGGGAGGACAGCAGGAAGGGACAGATGTGCAGAAGATGAATGTGCAAGTAGAGATACTAGGGGGCAAAGGAGCAAGATAAATAAATACAGTAGTGGGATGAGGTAGTTGGATGGGCTATTTACAGATGGGCTATGTACAGTTGCAGTGATCTGTGAGCTGCTCTGACAGCTGGTGCTTAAAGCTAGTGAGGGAGATATGAGTCTCCAGCTTCAGTGATTTTTGCAGTTCGTTCCAGTCACTGGCAAAGTGTGATTATTGCCAGAAAACAGAGAATGTTGAGCATGTATTGCTACAGTTTGGGCAGTATCAGAAGGAAAGAGTGTTTGGATGTTAAATGACAGGACCAAGTTATTGCTGGAAGTAACCAGTCTTGTTCAGTACATTGCAATACATCTGGGTAAATCAAGCACACTGTTAATTACTGTGTTGCAGTAATTAACATTTACCAACAGATGGCATCAACGTGCCATTTTACACCCATAACATCTTCCCTTTTATAAAATAGGACAGGAGCTGTCAATTCACTAACAAAACAAACCTAGTAATAATATACTTTAGATTTTTTTGCAGCTATAAAAGAAACAGCACATTGATAATCTCTTCACTTTAACCGATTTTTTTATTTAAAAAATCTTGTGTCTATCAACAATCCCAAATAGGAAACCTACAGATTAAGTATTTTATGTGGCTGGGACAGCTGACTGCAGCGTGAAAAGACAGAGGGCTTGTCTGTGAGGACTGCGGGTTCATGCAGAGGTGTGTCACCTGACTATCTGAGGGGAGTATTGATGGGCGACGTGATCCCCTGGCTCTTCGCCCAGTGCCTCAGGCCCCACATGACTTGCTGGGGTTCTGTTCTTTGTCACGTGTCCCCTATTTATTTTTTATGTCACCTCTATTTAACCAGGTAGGCTAATTGAGAACAAGTTCTCATTTGCAACTGCGACCTGGCCAAGATAAAGCAAAGCAGTTCGACACATACAACAACACATAGTTACACATGGAATAAACAAACATACAATCAATAATACCTTTAAAAAATCTATAAACATCATGTGCAAATGAGGTAGGATAAGAGAGGTAAAGCAATAAATAGGCCATGGTGGCGAAGTAATTACAGTATAGTAATTAAACACTGGAATGGTATGGTGTGCAGAAGATGAATGTGCAAGTAGAGATACTGGGGTGCAAAGGAGCAAGATAAATAAATAAATACAGTATGGGGATGAGGTATATTGGATGGGTTATTTACAGATGAGTTATTTACAGGTGCAGTGATCTGTGAGCTGCTCTGACAGCTGGTGCTTAAAGCTAGTGAGTGAGGTAAGAGTCTCCAGCTTCAGAGATTTTTGCAGTTCGTTCCAGTCATTGGCAGCTGGAGCCAGTGGGTTTGGCGACGAGTATGAAGCGAGGGCCAGCCAACGAGAGCATACAGGTCGCAGTGGTGGGTAGTATATGGGGCTTTGGTGACAAAACGGATGGCACTGTGATAGACTGCATCCAATTGGTTGAGTAGAGTGTTGGAGGCTATTTTGTAAATGACATCGCCGAAGCCGAGGATCGGTAAGATGGTCAGTTTTACGAGGGTATGTTTGGCAGCATGAGTGAAGGATGCTTTGTTGCGAAATAGGAAGCCAATTCTAGATTTCATATTGGATTGGAGATGTTATATGTGCGTCTGGAAGGAGAGTTTACAGTCTAACCAGACGCCTAGGTAATTGTAGTTGTCCACATATTCTAAGTCAGAACCGTCCAGAGTAGTGATGCTGAACAGGCGTGCGGGTGCAGGCAGCGAACGGTTGAAGAGCATGCATTTCGTTTTCTTTTGCATTTAAGAGCAGTTGGAGGCCACGGAAGGAGAGTTGTATTTCATTGAAGCTCATCTGGAGGTTAGTTAACACAGTGTCCAAAGAAGGGCCGGAGGTATACAGAATGGAGTCGTCTGCATAAAGGTGGATCAAAGAATCACCAGCAGCGAGAGCAACATCATTGATATATGCAGAGAAGAGAGTCGGCCCGAGAATTGAACCCTGTGGCACCCCCATAGAGACTGCCAGAGGTCCGGACAACAGGCCTTCCGATTTGACATACTGAACTCTATTGGAGAAGTAGTTGGTGAACCAAGCGAGGCAATCATTTGAGAAACCAAGGCTGTTGAGTCTGCCAATAAGAATTATGTGATTGACAGAGTCGAAAGCCTTAGCCAGGTCGATGAATACGGCTGCACAGTAATGTCTCTTATCGATGGCGGTTATGATATCGTTTAGGACCTTGAGCGTGGCTGAGGTGCACCCATGACCAGCTCTGAAACCAGATTGCATAGCGGAGAAGGTACGGTGAGATTCTAAATGGTCGGTAATCTTTGTTAACTTGGCTTTCAAAGACCTTAGAAAGGCAGGGTAGAATAGATATAGGTCTGTAGCAGTTTGGGTCTAGAGTGTCTCCCCCTTTGAAGAGGGGGATGACCGCGGCAGCTTTCCAATTTATGGGAACCTCAGACGATACGAAAGGGAGGTTGAACAGGCTAGTAATAGGGGTTGCAACAATTTCGGCAGATCATTTTAGATAGAGAGGGTGCAGATTGTCTAGCCCGGCTGATTTGTAGGGGTCCAGATTTTGCAGCTCTTTCAGAACATCAGCTATCTGGATTTGGGTGAAGGAGAAGTGGGGGAGGTTTGGGCGAGTTGCTGTGGGGAGCGCTGGGCTGTTGACCGGGGTAAGGGTAGCCAGGTGGAAAGCATGGCCAGCCGTAGAAAAATGCTTATTGAAATTCTCAATTATTGTGGATTTATTGGTAGTGAAAGTGTTTCCTAGCCTCAGTGCAGTGGGCAGCTGGGAGGAGGTGCTTTTATTCTCCATGGACTTAAGTGTCCCAGAACTTTTTTGAGTTTATACTACAGGATGCAAATGTCTGTTTGAAAAAGCTAGCCTTAGCTTTCCTAACTGCCTGTGTATATTGGTTCCTAACTTCCCTGAAAAGTTGCATATCACGGGGGCTATTCGATGCTAATGCAGAACACCACAGGATGTTTTTGTGCTGGTCAAGGGCAGACAGGTCTGGAGTGAACCAAGGGCTATATCTGTTCCTGGTTCTACATTTTTTGAATGGAGCATGTTTATTTAAGATGGTGAGGAAGGCACTTTTAAAGAATAACCAGGCATCCTCTACTGACGGGATGAGGTCAATGTCATTCCAGGATACCCCGGCCAGGTCGATTAGAAAGGCCTGTTCGGTGAAGTGTTTAAGGGAGCATGTGACAGTGATGAGGGGTGGTCGTTTGACCGCAGACCCATTACAGATGCAGGCAGTGATCGCTGAGATCTTGGTTGAAAACAGCAGAGGTGTATTTGGAGGGCGAGTTAGTTAGGATGATATCTATGATGGTGCCCGTGTTTATGGATTTGGTGTTGTACCTGGTAGGTTCATTGATAATTTGTGTGAGATTGAGGGCATCAAGCTTAGATTGTAGGATGGCTGGGGTGTTAAGCATGTCCCAGTTTAGGTCACCTAGCAGCACGAGCTCAGAAGATAGATGGGGGGCAATCAATTCACATATGGTGTCCAGGGCACAGCTGGGGGCAGAGGGTGGTCTACAGCAAGCGGCAACGGTGAGAGACTTGTTTCTGGAAAGGTTCATTTTTAGAAGTAGAAGCCCGAATTGAGTAGGGGCTTGCTCAGCAACCTGAAGGTCAACCCTGTTATGACAGTACAGTGAGCCATTCACTTCGACCAAGTAGGAGCGTGGTGCAACTTTCTGTACATAGGATCCCGATTCTCCAGAGGACAGCCGGGCACCTGGTAGTGGCGTCATCAACACTGTTTCACCCACCCTGAACTCAGGTAAGTATTTTGCTGATTTGTTGTAGATGAACTTGGACACCTGTCCTCTGTGATGAAGCTTCTCCAGCACGTCTGTCACCAAACAGGGCTCCAGGAGAGTGTTGGCTACTGGCAGAGCTGGTTTTAAGCGCCGTGCTATGAGGCGCTGGGCCGGACTGCTATTCAGGCCTTCTGTTGGGGTATTGTGCCACTGCAGGACTGCTTTTCAGGTATTCTTGCCCTCTTGCAGAGCTTTTTTGCAGAGGTTTTTTGCGATTTTGAGTGCTGATTGACTTTCCATTAGCTTTTGGGTGTCGTGGCGATGAGGTGATGTGCTCGAATCCCCATTCTGCAGCAAATTTCCAGAACTCAAAGCAGGAGAATTGGGGTCCATTATCTGAGATTACCCTGTCTGGCTGGCCATAGCGGGCAAACTGAGCCTTGCAGCGTCTGATCGTTGTCTCTGCAGAGAGGTCGGGGAGGAGGTAAATCTCCCAGAAGTCTGAGTAATGCTCGACTACTAGAAGAAAGTCTGTCACTGTGCTGGAAGAGATCTAGACTTACTATCTGCCAGGGCAGCATCGGTAGCTCGTGGGACATCATCGTCTCTGTTGCTCAATGGCGTATTCATTGCACATTGTGCATTTACTGACATAGTCTTTTATTTCACTCTGCATTCCTGGCCAATACAGTGTGCCTGTAACAGGCCTCAGCTGCAATGTGACTTGAGTGAACGTGCTCCAACATCTCAGGGTGCAGAGACCGGAATCTAGCAGCTGTGTTTGGGAGTGATGGGTCTAGCAGTGATGGGTGGCACCGTGGTACGAAGCTGTAGTCCCATCAGCAGTTGCGCCGGGCTGAAGCCATTGTGGAGTGGAGTTGATTGATAGCCCAGCAAAGCAAGCAGAGTAGGCTGAAACCAGGACCTCAGGTACCCCATTGCGGGCGAAGATGGACTTCAGATTAACTACAACGTCTGCATACTTTGTTAGTGACAGGTTTGCGATTCTCACATACCTTGAGAAACAGTCCACCACTAGCAGGTAGGTGGTTATTTTTAGATTGAACAAGTCTGCTCCCAGTCTTTGCCAGCGTCTCTCAGGAAGTTGTGATGGTTCTGTGTGGTTTGTGTGCTCTTTGATGCTTGTCCTGCAGTTAAAACTTCTTAAGGCTAGGGGTTACGCTAGCCAACATCCGCTGAAATGGCAGAGCTCGAAATTCAAAAATATTTTTGGGAAACATTTAACTTTCATGCATTCACAAGTGCAATACACCAAATTAAAGCTTAACTTCTTGTTAATCTAGCCATCGTGTCCGATTTCAAAAAATCTTTACAGCGAAAGCACACCATTCAATTATGTTAGGTCCAAGTCACAGAGAAACATACAGCCATTTTCCAGCCAAAGAGAGGAGTCACAAAAAGCAGAAAGAGATAAAATTAATCACTAACCTTTGATGATCTTCATCAGATGGCACTCATAGGACTTCATGTTACACAATACATGTATGTTTTGTTCGATAAAGTTCATATTTATATCCAAAAATCTCAGTTTACATTGGCGCGTTATGTTCAGTAATGTTGTGCCTCGAAAACATCCGGCGAATTTGCAGAGAGCCACATCAATTTACAGAAATACTCATCAAACTTTGATAAAAGATACAAGTGTTATGCATAGAATTAAAGATATACTTCTCCCTAATGCAACCGCTGTGTCAGATTTCAAAAGCTTTACGGAAAATGCACACCATGCAATAATCTGAGTAAAGCGCTAAGCCACAAAAACAAGCCATACCCGCCATGTTGTGGAGTCAGTAAAAGTCAGAAATAACGTTATAAATATTCCCTTACCTTTGATGATCTCCCAGGAATCCCAGTTCCACAATGTTTGTTTTGTTCATTAAAGTTCATCTTTATGTCCAAATACCTCCTTTTTGTTAGCGCGTTTAGTTCACCAATCGAAATTCACAAGGCGCGGGCAAGTCCAGACGGAAGTCCAGACGAAAAGTCAAAAACGTTCTATTACAGTTCGTAGAAACATGTCAAACGATGTATAGAATCAATCTTTAGGATGTTTTTATCATAAATCTTCAATAATGTTTCAACCGGACAATTCCTTTGTTTTTAGAAATAAAAAGGAACGCAGCTCGCTCTCAGGGCCGCGCGCCTGGCTTAGCTCATGGCATTCTGCCAGACCCATAGACACTGTATATTCAAAAGGCAATTACTTGAAAAACTACAAACCTCAGTTTTCCCACTTCCTGGTTGGATTTTTCTCAGGTTTTTGCCTGCCATATGAGTTTTGTTATACTCACAGACATCATTCAAACAGTTTTAGAAACTTCAGAGTGTTTTCTATCCAAATCTACTACTAATTTGCATATATTAGCTTCTGGGCCTGAGTAGCAGGCAGTTTACTCTGGGAATGCTTTTCATCCGAACGTGAAAATGTTGCCCCCTATCCCAAACAGGTTTTAAGCACAACTTCGTTCAGTTACTGGCTGAGTCCAGGCCACCACACAGCCTGTTGTGCATGTTCTCTGCACTTGAACACACCTTGATGACCCTTGTGCAGCTTAGTGAGGACATACTTTCGTAAGGTTGATGGAATGACAAGTCTTGTTCCTTTCAACGGAAGACTTTTGTGCACTGCGAGAAAAGCGCGTGCTGCCCAGTACAGTTTCAGAGGTCCTTAGCATTAGCTGAACTCATACCATCCTTCCTGACACATTGTCATGACTTTTGAGCACACACTGTCGGCTTTGAGTTGTTCTCTCAGGTTGTCCATGTAGGAAACACTTGCTGGAAGCTGTTCCATGATGGCATCCACATATATATTTGTGCTATCCATGTGCTCCTTTTCTGCAGCAGGAGCTTTGGATTTGACTGGTGCACATGACAGTATGTCTGCAGTCCACAGACTCTTTCCAGAGACATGAGCAATCGTGTAGGAGTATCTCAAAAGTCTCATCCTAAACAGTTGGATTCGTGGGGGAAGGGTGTACAAGGGTTGGTTCCACAGAAGGCTCAGGAGCGGTTTGTGATCAGTTTCCAGCTGAAAGTGTTGACCAATGAGAACGTCTCTGAATCTTTCACATGCCCATGTCAGCCCCAGAGGTTATTTTTCCACTTGAGCTAGCTAGTATCTCTGCTCGGTCGGTGTGAGAGACCGGGAAGAGCAGGCAACGGGTCTCCATTCCTTCTTCTTCATTCCTTCTTCTGCAGCAGCACTCCTCCTAGTCCATAGGAAGATGCATCGGCTGAGACCTTGATCTCTTTGTTTGGGTCGTACATGGCTAGCACAGGTGTGGATGTCATCTCTTCCTTCAGCTCTTTGATGGCTTTGACTTGGTCGGCTCCCCAGTACCAGTGGTTTTTCTTTGAGAGTAAGTCTCTGAGAGGTGTGTCCTTTTCTGCAAACTGAGGGATGAACTTTCCCAGTTGGTTCACCATTCCTAGAAAACTCTGCAGCTCGCTGACATTGGATGGCTGCGCCATCTCCTTGACAGCCTCTGACTTTGTCTGGTCGGACTGTACTCCTTTGTCCAGTATAATGTGGCCAAGGAACTTCACTTCCTCCTTTGACAGGTCACATTTGTCCGTGTTCAGAGTTAAGCTGGCTTTTCCATCTTTTGCAATGCGGCATGAAGTCTTGTATCATTCATATGACAGACCACACCTTCCAGGCCTTCAGTGACCTCTGTCACCATTACGTTCTGGAAGTGTTCAGGTGCTGAAGCGATACCAAAAGGTAGAAGATTGAAGTAGTAATGTCCTAAAGGTGTGATGAAGGTTGCTTGCTAAACTGACTCCATGGCTAGCGCTATCTGCCAGAAGCCAATGTTCCTGTTGAGCTTGCTGAAGATCTTCGCCCCGGCTATTGAGCCAAAGGTCTGTTTGTATTTTTCTTTACACACTGACTCATTGAGACTGGTGACATCGACACATATCCGCACATCCCCGTTCCTCTTTGGGACAACCAACCAGTCCGTGGGCTCCTCCGTGGGCTCTAGCTCTTTCTTAACTTTTGGCAGCAATGCCAGAGGAATTTGTCGTGATGTGAGTAGCGCTCTGTGCCAGGTTTCAGCTTGATGGTATATGGTTGTTGTACTGAACCAAGACCGCTGCACAGCTTTGGATAGCTTTCTTTCAGTGTCTGTAAATCAATGCTGTCGAGTCGAGCAACTAACTCAAGCTTTGTGACAGATGGTTTGCCTAGTAAAGCTTTGTGTAGATCTCTGATGACATCATACACATCCTCCAGTGTCTCCTTTTCTCCCTTTCATAGAACCACACTTGTGACGCTGATCCCGTCCAGCGGCACTCTTCCTGGTCCTAGCAGAGGTTTTGTTGGTTTTTGCAGAGCTGGCTTGCTGGTTGATTGAACACATTGTCTGGGATAACAGTCACATCAGCACCAGTGTCTATTTTGAATTTCACATTTCTGTCCATCACTTGAATGTCAATCAGCCATGGGTCACCTCCTGCTTTTATTGATCCTAGGAAAATGTTATCATCCTCTTCTTGAACCTCGTTTACGGCTCTTGATGACATACACACACACGTTGGCAATGTCCCTTTTCCCCACAGGACAGACACACTACTTCATTAGCTACACACTGTGCTCTAGGATGTATAGGGCTTTTGCCAGTTTTGACACTGACTGCTTTTTCTCATTAGCATTCTCATGGCTAGCTTTCTCATGCTGGATTTTCTGTTTCCACTGGCTGCCTTTTCTTCATAACTCTATCCACTGAGCATGTCTTTTTTGTTGTTACTGTGTCACCTCACAGGCAACTCTGCTGCTTTTTCACTTCTTCACTTTGCCTTGCCATCTCAATGGCTCTCTCTAGCGTGAGATCTTTATCTAGCTGCATACGTTCTGATAGACACACATCTGCTAACCCAACGACAATCCTGTCTTGAATTAGTTCATCATGCAAAAGTCCATAGTTGCAATACTCTACTAGGGCATGAAAAGCTGTGAGAAAACAATCCACTGTTTAATTTCCCCCAGTCTCCGCATGTTAAAGCATGCTCTCTGATAGATCACATTATTTTTCACAATAATGAATGCATGAAATATGTATCTTATTTGTCCATACTGTTTTTGCTTGAGTTCGTTTAGGTTTAGACCCCTCAAAACGGAATCTGCTTCGTCGCCCATACAGTACATGAGTGTTTACCTGGTTCTCCTTGGTAGAAGTGTGAAGATTACTTGCCTGACGAAAGCGCTCAAACATCTTAATCCATTTGGTCCATTCTTGAGGTTTAGAAAAATCAAACCGCTCCAGCGGCTGTATGCTAAATGTAGCACTTGGGCCTGTATGCACGAGTATCTGTGCCCCTCCCGCTGCACCATGCATGGGCGACTGGCCTCTTCCCACTGCTACCGGTGGCTGCTGTGCTAGCTAATGTAGCTAATCTGTCCTGATAACATATGTGTCAAGGCAGACCGTGGAAACCCTGGGTGATGCGCCATGGTGAAGTTGGTTTGAGATTCTATATTGTCAAGACATTCAGACCTTTGGACTTAAATAGCTCACCAGCGATTTGAGCTACATACCTCAGGTTAGGCTCTTTATGAAGGAAAAAAAGGTGTGCAACATTGCACAGGTCTTATTTTCACCCAGCAATGGTGTAGGCAGCCTGGCACAGCGTCAATGCAACTATTGATCATCAGCAAATTGCATGATCACAATACTACAATTTCAATAACTCTTCAACCAAGTGACTTAGCAAGATCATTTCAACTGTCCATTGTTCTTTACACACCCTTTGGTTTTCTCATAAAATTATTAAATAATTTAAATAATAAAAATTCAATAGCTCCTTGATCACATGACCTAGGCACTTCAAACCAACTTTATTGTTCACAGGGTAGGGACACACATTGCACACCCTTTGGTTTTCCTATAGGGCACTTACACAATTATATATAAATATTTAAGCTCTTTAACCACGTGACTAAGCAACCTCATTTCAACATTGTATTCCTTATATAGAGGCAAGTTGCACATCCTTTAGTTATCATAAAGCTATATGAACTCAGCAAAAAAATAAACGTCCCTTTTCAGGACTCTGTCTTTCAAAGATAATTTGTAATCAATCCAAATAACTTCACAGATCTTCATTGTAAAGAGTTTAAACACAGTTTCCCATGCTTGTTCAATGAACCATAAACAATTATTGAACTTGAACCTGTGGTACACTAACAGCTTACAGACGGCAGGCAATTAAGGTCATAGTTATGAAAACTTTGGACACTAAGAGGCCTTTCTACTGACTCTGAAAAACACCAAAAGAAAGATGCCCAGGGTCCCTGCTATTTAACTTAATTCTAACCCTAACACTAATTCTAACCTTAACCCTAAACCCCCTAGAAATAGCATTTGACCTTGTGGGGACTAACAAAATGTCCCCAGCTGGTCAACTTTTTGTTCATTTACTATTCTTGTAGGGACTTCTGGTCCCCACAAGAATAGTTAAACACGTCCAACACACACACACACACACACACACACACACACACACACACACACACACACACACACACACACACACACACACACACACACACACACACACACACACACACACACACACACACACACACACACACACACACACACTTATGTGGACACCCCTTCAAATTAGTGGATTCGGCTATTTCAGCCACACCCGCTGCTGACAGGTGTATAAAATCGAGCACACAGCCATGCAATCTCCATAGACAAACATTGGCAGTAGGATGCCACCTTTCAAAAAAGTCAGTTTGTCAAATTTCTGTTCTGCTAGAGCTGCCCCGGTTAATTGTAAGTGGTGTTATTGTGAAGTGGAAACGTCTAGGAGCACCACCGGCTTATCCGCAAAGTGGTAGGCCACACAAGCTCACAGAACCGGACCGTCGAGTTCCAAACTGTGTCTGGAAGTAACGTCCGCACAAGACCTGTTCATTGGGAGCTTCATGAAATGGGTTTCCATGGCCGGGCAGCTGCACACAAGCCTAAGATCACCATGCACAATGCTAAGCATCGGCTGGAGTGGCATAAAGTTTGCCGCCATTGAACTCTTGAGCAGTGGAAATGCATTCTCTGGAGGGATAAATCACTTCACCATCTGGCAGTCCAACAGACAAATCTGGATTTGGCGGATGCTAGGAGAACGTTACCTGCCCGAATGCATAGTTCTAACTGTAAAGTTTGGTGGAGGAGGAATAATGGTTTGGGCCTGTTTTTCATGGTTCGAGCTAGGCCCCTTAGTTCTAGTGAAGGGAAATCTTACCGCTACAGCAAACAATGACATTCTAGACGATTCTGTGCTTTGTGGCAAAGTTGACACAGCATGACAATGCCCCCGTGCACAAAGGGAGGTTCATATAATTTGTTGAGATCAGTGTGGATGAACTTGACTGGCCTGCACTGAGCCCTCACCTTAACCCCATTGAACACCTTTTGGGATGAATTGGAACGCCAACTGTGAGCCAGGCCTGTTCACCCAACATCAGTGCCCGACCTCACTAATGTTCTTGTGGCTGAATGGAAGCAAGTCCCCGCAGCAATGTTCCAACATCTAGTGGAAAGCATTCCCAGAAGAGTGGAAGCTGTTATATTGGCAAAGGGGGGACCGACTCCATATTAACGCCCATGATTTTGGAATGAGATGTTCGACAAACAGGTGTCCACATACTTTTGGTCATGTAGTGTTTTATTAATTAAACAACCATTATTTAATTGTACTGCAGTTTTACTGCATTTTAACTGTAGTGCATTTTTGTAAGTGTATCCTGTATTATTGTGCATGTTTATCTTACATACTGCTAGCCTAGAACAAATGGAAGTGGAATGTGGAAGTGAATGTGCACTTTTCAATTGGGTGGACTCAAACTATGAAAAACACTGCCGTAGTCTGTAGCAAAAGCATTTATAGCATCTGAGATTCTCTAAATTAGGGACCATCTTGATAGTCTCTGCAGTCCTATAGCTATCACAAATGTGTGATTTTAATGACCTTGCAAATTCCATGACTTTAAAACAAATTGGTATTTCAACACCTGCCAAATAAAAACCTCAAACTCAACTTATGAACAAACTCAACTCCTAAAATAGTTGAATTGGGCTGGGTAATCTGAAGTGGACTCGACCCGGGTACTTTTAGCCGGAGGCCAGAGTAATATGATTCTGACAGACTCGGAAATAGCTTGTCCTGCATGAAGCTCTTCCCGAGTCCAGGTCGAGCCCCCCGAGTCTCAGATTGTGCCTGAGCCCACAGTATGCCACGAGACCTTAACCCACTTTTGTGCGCTCTGCCAGCTGTTTGCCAAGTGTGATAAGATTAATCATGTAAACACTACTGAAAAATAACATTAATGGTTCTCGTGTCTTATATGCAATGGGTGCATGGCCCACAAACACTATGCTCATGTTTATAGTGCATTCAGAAAGTATTCAGACCCCTTCTTTTTTTCCACATTTTGTTACGTTACAGCCGTATTCTAAAATGGATAAAACAAATGTTTCCTCATCTACACACAATACCCCATAATGACAAATCAAAACAGGTTTTTAGAAATGTTTGCTAATTTATAAAAAAATAAAAAAACACTTATTTATGTAAGTATTCAGACCCTTTGCTATGAGACTCGAAACTAAGCTCAGGTATGCATCCTGTTTCCATTGATCATCCTTGATGTCTCTACAACTTGATTGGAGTCCACCTGTTGTAAATTGAATTGATTGGACATGATTTGGAAAGACACACACCTGTCTAAATAAGGTCCCACAGTTGACAGTGCATGTCAGAGCAAAAACAAAGGAATTGAGTTGAAGGAATTGTCCGTAGAGCTCAGAGACAGGATTGGGTCGAGGCACAGATCTGCAGCATTGAAAGTCCCCAAGAACACAGTGGCCTCCATCATTCTTAAAATAAATAAGTTTGGATCCACCAAGACTCTTCCGAGAGCAGGCCGCCCGGCCAAGCTGAGCAATCGGGGGAGAAGGTCCTTGGTCAGGGAGTTAACCAAGAACCCAATTGTCACTGACAGAGCTCCAAAGTTCCTCTGGGGATGGGAGAATCTTCCAGAAGGACAACCATCTCTGCAGCAACAATCAGGCTTTTATGGTAGTGGCCAGTGGGAAGCCACTCCTCAATAAAAGGCACATGACAGCCTGTGAGCCACCTGAAGAACTCTGACCATTAAAAACAAGATTCTCTGGTCTGATGAAACAAAGATAGAACTCTTTGGCCTGAATTCCAAGAGTCATGTCTGGAGGAAACCTGGCACCATCCTTATGGTGAAGCATGGTGGTGGCAGCATCATGCTGTGGGGATGTTTTTCAGCGGCAGGGACTAGGAGACTAGTCAAAATTGAGGGAAAGATGAACGGAGCAAAGTACAGAGAGATCCTTGATGAAAACCTGCTCCAGAGAGCTCAGGACCTCGGACTGGGGTGAAGGTTCACCTTCCAACAGGATAACGCCCCTAAGCACACAGCCAAGACAATGCAGGAGTGGCTTCGGAACAAGTCTCTGAATGTCCATGAGTGGCCCAGCCAGAGCCCAGACTTGAACCCGATCGAACATCTCTGGAGAGACCTAAATATAGCTGTGCAGCGACGCTCCCCATCCAACTTGACAGAGGTTGAGAGAATCTGCAGAGGAGAATGGGAGAACTCCCCAAATACAGGTGTTCCAAAATTGTAGCGTCATACCTAAGAAGACTCAAGGCTGTAACTGCTGCTAAAGGTGCTTCAGCAAAGTACTGAGTAAAGGGTCTGAATACTTATGCAAAAGTCATATTTCAGTTTCATTTTATTTATTTATTTTTGACATTTCTAAAAACTGTTTTTGCTTTGTCATTTTGGAGTATTGTGTGTAGATTTATTGGGGGGGGAACAATTTAATCAATTTTAGAATAAGGTTGTAATGTAACAAAATGTGGAAAAAGTGAAGGGGTCTGAATACTTTCCAAATGCACTGTATATAGATTGTCTATTAATTTAGTAGAATTTAGATACTGGTACTCAGTTCAACCAAAAAACAGATATCAACCAAAATAAGATGAATGAAAAAGACTAATTAATCTGGTATTAAGATTTCAACCAGCAAAAGACTCTTATCACGTCGTATGCCCACTGTGATTGATCCAAGTCGGAAGCTATAGTAATTAACTGCAATTTGTGAGTCACACCAGAGGAAGAGGTGAAGCAAGAGGGATAACTGGGCCCAAAATCTGTCTTCTCCAGCAGGTGGTGTTTTTTCTTTGGCACATGACATTGAGTATAGGGAATGGATTAGCAGGGTTCGATAGACAGGGCTGCCTGCTGGCCCGGCAAAATCTGCGGAGCTCACCGGGCCAGTTAATCAAGCTTTCATATGGCCCGCTTTGGCCAGTACATTTCAAACTCCAAGACAGAAAAAAATGTATACACACTGAACAAAAATATAAACGCAACATGTTCAAAGATTTTACTCAGTTATAATTCTTATAAGGAAATCAGTCAATTTAAATAAATTCATTAGGCCCTAATCTATGGATTTAACATAACTGGGAAGACATATATTCATCTGTTGGTCACAGATATCTTAAAAAAAAGGTAGGGGCGTGGATCACAAAACCAGGCAGTATCTGGTGTGACCACGATTTGCCTCATGCAGCGCGACATCTCCTTCTCATAGAGTTGATCAGGCTGTTGATTGTGGCCTGTGGAATGTTGTCCCACTCCTCTTCAATGGCTGTGTGAAGTTGCTGGATATTGGCGGGAACTGGAACATGCTGTCGTACGCGTCGATCCAGAGCATCCCAAACATGCTCAATGGGTGACATGTGTAACGATGTACGCTGAGAGTCGGGAAGCAAGTTCAGGGAGTGAATACATTTAATAAATAAACGAACAAAACAAGAAACACGAACAGCGCACTGACATGAAACAGCAACAGGAACAATGACAACTGGGGAAGAAACTAAAGGGAATGTGCGCTATAATGAGCAGTCTGGTGACCTAGCGGCCGGAGAGGGAGCACACCTGAGTATGCAGGCCATGGAAGAACCGGGACGTTTTCAGCTTCCAGGAATGGTGTACAGTTGTGGCCAAAAGTTTTGAGAATGACACAAATATTAATTTCCACAAAGTTTGCTGCTTCAGTGTCTTTAGATATTTTTGTCAGATGTTACAATGGAATACTGAAGTATAATTACAAGCATTTCATAAGCGTCAAAGGCTTTTATTGACAATTACATGAAGTTGATGCAAAGAGTCAATATTTGCAGTGTTGACCCTTCTTTTTCAAGACCTCTGCAATCCGCCATGGTATGCTGTCAATTAACTTCTGGGCCACATCCTGACGGATGGCAGCCCATTCTTGCATAATCAATGCTTGGATTTTGTCAGAATTTGTGGGCTTTTGTTTGTCCACCCGCCTCTTGAGGATTGAACACAAGTTCTCAATGGGATTAAGATCTGGGGGGTTTCCTGGCCATGGACCCAAAATATCGATGTTTTGTTCCCCAAGCCACTTAGTTATCACTTTTGCCTTATGGCAAGGTGCTCCATCATGCTAGAAAATGAATTGTTCTTCACCAAACTGTTCCTGGATGGCGAGGAGAAGTTGCTCTCGGAGGATGTGTTAGTACCATTCTTTATTCATGACTGTGTTCTTAAGCAAAATTGTGAGTGAGCCCAGTCCCTTGGCTGAGAAGCAACCCGACACATGAATGGTCTCAGGATGCTTTACTGTTGGCATGACACAGGACTGATGGTAGCGCTCACCTTGTCTTCTCCGGACAAGCTTTTTTCCGGATGCCCCAAACAAAGGGGAAAGGGGATTCATCAGAGAAAATGACTTTACCCCAGTTGTCAGCAGTACAATCCCTGCACCTTTTTCAGAACATAAGTCTGTCCCTGATGTTTTTCCTGGAGAGAAGTGGCTTCTTTGCTGCCCTTCTTGACACCAGGCCATCCTCCAAAAGTCTTCGCCTCACTGTGCGTGCAGATGCACTCACACCTGCCTGCTGCCATTCCTGAGCAAGCTCTGTACTGGTGGTGCCCCAATCCCGCAGCTGAATCAACTTTAGGAGACGGTCCTGGCGCTTGCTGGACTTTCTAGGGCGCCCTGAAGCCTTCTTCACAACAATTGAACCGCTCTCCTTGAAGTTCTTGATGATCTGGTAAATGGTTGATTTAGGTGCAATCTTACTGGCAGCAATATCCTTGCCTGTGAAGCCCTTTTTCTGCAAAGCAATGATGACGGCACATGTTTCCTTGCAGGTAACTATGGTTGACAGAGGAAGAACAATGATGCACCACTCTCCTTTCGAAGCTTCCAGTCTGTTATTCGAACTCAATCAGCATGACAGAGTAATCTCCAGCCTTGTCCACGTCAACACTCATATTGTGTTAACGAGAGAATCACTGACATGATGTCAACTGGTCCTTTTGTGGCAGGGCTGAAATGCAGTGGAAATGTTTTTGGGGGATTCAGTTAATTTGCATGGCAAAGAAGGACTTTGGAATTAATTGCAATTCATCTGATCACTCTTCATCACATTCTTCATCACACTTTTGGCCACGACTGTACATATCCTTGTGACATGGTGCCGTGCATTATCATGCTGAAACATGAGGTGATGGCGGCAGATGAATGGCATGATAATGGGCCTCAGCAGGGGTGGACTGAAACAATAATTCAGGCCGGGAATTTGACTCCATCCCAGGCCTCCCTGTTCACGAAACCACCAGACCGCTAATTTTGTAGGCTACCCCTATTTGTTGATGTAACGGGTACCAAACTAGTTATAAATTTGGATACTATGTTCATCTGGGAAGAAAGTTATCCACATGACAAAATACAAACATTTGGAACTGACCAACAAGTAGCCTATCTGAACACTGAGTTTTCAAGGTATGCTATGGCTATGGGTGCACCCTCAAAAACTCACTAGGAATACACCAATCATAGCACATACAAATGTACAAGGCTAGAAACACAAAACAATTAGCCTACACTTTTTAAAAAGAGAATAAGATATACAGAGTTAGCTCAAATGTTCAAATTATTATCTTTATATTCAAGCATCAAGCATATCAAAAGTATCAAAAAACTTCACACATTCACAGAACTTGAACATAAGCTACAACAATGTAAGTAAGTATAATACAAAAGTCAAAAAAGCACTCCTCTACAAAAATATGTAGATTACAATGTTCCCTCACTGGTGTCCATAAAGCCAACTGTAACGGCTGATTTCCTCCTCTTTGTCTGAGGGATCGGACCAAAACGCAGCGTGTTGTGAAGACATGATGAATTTATTTACGAACACGTAACACACTTGAGAAATTACAAAACAAAAAACGACGTAGACCGACCTGAACATATGAACTTACATAAACACGAAGAACGCACGAACAGGTACAGACTAGAACAAACGATACAGTCCCGTGTGGTACAAACACTGACACGGAAGACAATCACCCACAAACAAACAGTGAGAACAGCGTACCTTAATATGGTTCTCAATCAGAGGAAACGTCAAACACCTGCCCCTAATTGAGAACCATATCAGGCAACACATTGAACCCAACATAGAAACACATAACATAGACTACCCACCCAGCTCACGCCCTGACCATACTAAACAAATACAAAAAACAACGGAAAACAAGTCAGGAACGTGACACCAACAGCACACAATAAACACATCTATACACTGAGTCAGTTAAATTGAACATTGGCTACATGTATAATATGAAAGTCTAAAATACATGCCTCTGTACAAAGGCTTTAACTCACAGCAAATGTTCTTTCACCCATGTCAGCCTGTTAAGGAAGAGTCATAGCAGAGCTACTTCAGAGTAACCAGTAAGTAATTACCACTAGTAGCAATATAAGCTCAAAACATTAGCCATGATTGTCAGCCATGTTTTCCAAGTTATATGCAGCTTCGTGTCTGTGTCCTCTGTAGCTAAGCCCACATTTACCAATAACTTTAACTACATCAATCACACGTTCCATGACCTACCTCCTCTTTCTGACCTGGTCTCATTGAACTGACATTTGCTTATCACTCAGAAGGGTACGGATGTCTGCTTTGCTGGCTCTGAGGGAAAGGCTTCTGCACTTTCTCTATGGGTCTTGCTTCTCTCATGTTCCTGTACTTTCTGATGGGCATGTTTCCAGACCTCCTTTGACAAATGCCCTATCACTGGCTGAAGGTTTTGCGAATGCAAGACATACTGAGCAGAACGAGGAGTGAGTTACTTCATTGTATGTCAGCCATTTTCTGTTAGTGCCATCTTTATAGGTTTGGGTGGTACTGAAAAAAATAAGTCAAAATCCTTGGACTGAGGATGGGCAAAATAACTGCTTTTGCGGTCCCTTTCTATTTTCCCTGTACTGGGCTCTGAACCTCTCTCTGCACATCTGGTTGCTCTGCAGAATGAGATTAACATTGTAAATAACCTAAACTTAAACTTGTATTACTTGTGCAGTCATCGATTGTATGCCCCCCGATTACAGTCCTACTGATAATCTCATAAATAAAGTACATATTAATGTAAAATCATAGAATGCTCTGAAGTTGTACCTGAAGGTTCCTGCTCTGAGTCTGTCTCTGAACTGACCACCATCTCCAGTTCTGCAGGAGCACCTGAAGCTCTAGTGCTGCCGCTGCTTCCTTCTCCACCTTTGAAAAGAAAAGACTCTATTGTCATACTCACTATCATTAGTGTATCAGTAGGCTACATTAATACAGCTCTGGAAAGAAAATAAGAGTGGTCTCTTAATTTGGAGTGGCCTCTTAATTTTTCCCAGAGCTGTATATTATTGTAGTAACTTGTAATGCTGGTACAAATGGCGCTAATGATCTTTGTCATTGCCTGTGCTGTGTCACACAGGCTACTGTGTTACGTTCATTGATGTATTATGGTGACATTACTGTAGCCTGTTTCGCTGTACAGTGTATGTGCACATTCCCTAGCTTATATGGCATGAGTCATGACCGAATGCTGGCAAGTCTATAGTCTAGGTTTACTATTTTTTACTAGTTGAAACATATTGCCTTCAATGTCATTATGATCGCTATGTTGCACTCATTGCCATGATATTGTAATGACCTGACTAGATCATAAAGGAACAATTGTCCAGACAGAGGATTGAGTTTACGAATTGACGGTTTATTAATCCAACTTTACACAAGCTACTGTTTGGCCGTAGCCCATGCCAAATAAATGAAAAATAACCCACAAGCCAACCGTGACCTTCTCTTGTGAAGGCCAGACGTAAGAGAGAGAACAAAGGCTAAACCTGGTCTTAACTTCCAATGCTCCATCGCCCTGCCCAACCCCCCTCCACGCCACTCCGCCAACCGCCAGGATGCCCGGCATCAGAACATTCCAGGCATTCCCGTGATTGGCAGATAGCAGGTTGATTGGCATGTCGGACCCCGCGAACACCGGGTACTGGTAAGTACAACACAACCACCTACTAGCCTAACACATAACACACAGCTGTCTGTGCGGGTCGCTACAATATAATTATATGATCGCTATGTTGCACTTGTGACAGGTTAAAGGAAATACTAATAGCCTGTTATACATTAAACAGTATTAGTAAATTCATAGTATGTGAGGATTTTAAAACATCTAAGGTTAAGAAGATCATGCATTCAGTATTAGTTGACAGATTGATAACATTTATATAATTGTGTTAAAATCCGTCAAGTATACAAAGGGTACGAATTGTGAGAGGAATGTGTAAACGTTATGTTGATTACTTTACGTTGTCGTGGGTAAAAGTGTTAATCTGTGATCTACTAAATGCTCTTAATCTATGAGCCTGAGATCGATTGCTCTGGTCTCCACTCAAGTTCACGGAGAATTCGCGGTGTTTTTCTCATTGCACTAAAAGTTCTCATGAGTAAACATTCCGTATCACAATTGTGATTCTTTCCCCCCCTTTTTCAGGTACGTTATTGATGATTAAAAAGAGTAATTTAAATGGAATAACTTGCTAACATGTCAAGAGTGTTTAAGGTTTGTTTTAGTAACATATTGAGGAAGTTAGTTAAGTTTGCAGAGAGTAATATGAACCGTGCTCGGTTGCAGCTAGCTTCGTACTGCTAGGTACTGCTTCGTAGCTGCCATTTTATGTTGATTGTGAATGAACAGGTGCTTTGTTAATAAGAGATTTTGCGGCGTTATTTGTGTAATGGTTTTTCAAACACTTTATTGCCTGTTGATAAATTGAGTTATGGTTTACTGAGTTAAAGCTTTGTGCTTGACAGTTATATTGAAAATAGTATTTGTTTCAGTGATGTACAGTGTATACTGTTGTGACTTGAATAAGCCTTGTACCTTACAAAACTCTATATTGTGGGGTTTTTATAAGGTTTTTTGACATGCTTAACTAACTATAAGCTAGTAGGGCTTCTTATGCATTAAAGTTTGAATTGCTGACTCTTGTGAACCTGCATTTTCCATTAGTCTCTACTTTTTCCAGTGCTCAGGGCCTAACCATGAATATCAGCCTGAAATGTGTGTGTGTTAAAGAGAGCGCTGTACTGTGTGAAATATGTGTGTGTATGCAACAAATGTATCAGTAGTGTGGGCGCTGTACTGTGTGGCCGAGACTGTGCTAATCTTAGAGAGACACAGGAGGGGGGTGAATCAGGAGACTGCTGACCAGACAATAACAGATAAACTATACACACAAAAACATATGTGAGGTTCTGAGTTATGCACTATAACCCAATACTATAACAAACGTGATTAGCAACTGTATTATATGTGATTGAATACTATAACAAACGTGATTGGATATTGACAACCTGTTGGCCTGGGCGCCTGGATGTCTGTGTGTGTGTGCTGGAAGTAACAGTTAGCTCAGATAAGAGTGCTGAGAAGCTGTAGTTAGCCTTGAGCGAGAACAGTGGACATTGTATACAGGTGCAGATATCTCAGACAGTGTTATAAAACTGTCTGACCCCAGTCTCTGGGGTGAGGGAGCATAATCTACACAGCAACAGCGAAAGGACACCAGAAAGCGCAAAGAAGCTGGGACCAGCTTATGTGCCAACACCAACGATAGGCTGGGTGAGTCTAAACCACGCCCAGTCTCTACTCTGACAGGCCGGCTCGAAAGCGGGAACTATCTCTGTCACGAGTATAATATACTATCTTTGTCAGAAACAAATCAGTTCCTTGTTCCACCCTGCGGGGTGGTGCAGTGAACCCGTATATACGAAAAATGTATTTGCCATTTATTAACTTTTGAATTAAACAATTATTTTAACCAAGTTCAGGTGTGGTATTGTTCCTATCTCAGTTGAACTTTCGCAACCCTAACAATTTCCTGTAGATCTGTTATTCTGTAAAATGTGTTACTTTTGTAAAATGATTGCACTAAAAGTTCTCATGAGTAAACATTCCGTATCACAATTGTGATTCTTTCCCCCCCTTTTTCAGGCGTGTAACACACTCATTGCCATGATATAATTCCTCCACGAAGACGTAAGACGTAGCCTACCGGCCGTTGTGTCACTATTATTAGCTAGGTTACTTAGCTAGCCATGCTGGGTGTCGTGTGTGTCAGTGTGTGTGGTTTAGCTAGTGTTTTTGACTGACCTGGTCCCTTACTGGCGAACATGTCGCTTACTTCGCAGCGTCTGTGGCAAGGGCCTTTCTCTTTTTTATTCTCTCCCTCTCTGCTCCACCTTTCCTCTTCTGACTGTCCATTTCGCCGTGCAACTTGTCTAAAATGTTATCTGTAGAGAGGCAGGTAGACGGTTGCTATGTGCGTCGCGGAGAGACCTGGTGTCATTTTTGGTGCGCGCACCCTTGCGCGGGGACACTGCAGCGAGTGAGAGTCATGCCTGATGCGTGGATTCTCCGTCAACTCATTCCTGCTTGCTATATTATTGCTGGTCAAATTGACTATTCACCGCACGCCAAAACAACCCTCAGGCCACCGGGAAATGTCCCGGTGCTCCCGACGGTCAGTCCGCCATTGGGCCTCGGGATCTCGTCATGGTATCTCTGTGCATTCAAATTTCCATCGATCAAATGCAATTGTGTTATTTGTCCGCAGCTTATGTCTACCCATACTATAACCCTACGACATGATGGGGCACTCTGTTCACAACGTTGACATAAGTAAACCGCTCGCCCACACAACGCCATACACGCTGTTTGCCATCTGCCCGGTACAGTTGAAACGGATTCATCCATGAAGAGCACACTTCTTCAGTGTGCAAGTGGGCATCGAAGTCGGTTACGACGCAGAACTGCAGTCAGGTCAAGACCCTGTTGAGGACGACAAATACGAAGAACAGCTTCCCTGTTTCCAACATTTTGTGCAGAAATTCTTCAGTTGTGCAATCCCACAGTTTCATCAGCTGTCTGGGTGGCTGGTCTCAGACGATCCCACAGTTTCATCAGCTGTCTGGGTGGCTGGTCTCAGACGATCCCACAGTTTCATCAGCTGTCTGGGTGGCTGGTCTCAGACGATCCCACAGTTTCATCAGCTGTCTGGGTGGCTGGTCTCAGACGATCCCACAGTTTCATCAGCTGTCTGGGTGGCTGGTCTCAGACGATCCCACAGTTTCATCAGCTGTCTGGGTGGCTGGTCTCAGACGATCCCACAGTTTCATCAGCTGTCTGGGTGGCTGGTCTCAGACGATCCCGCAGGTGAAGCAGCTGTCTGGGTGGCTGGTCTCAGACGATCCCACAGTTTCATCAGCTGTCTGGGTGGCTGGTCTCAGACGATCCCACAGTTTCATCAGCTGTCCGGGTGGCTGGTCTCAGACGATCCCGCAGGTGAAGCAGCTGTCTGGGTGGCTGGTCTCAGACGATCCCGCAGGTGAAGCAGCTGTCTGGGTGGCTGGTCTCAGACGATCCCGCAGGTGAAGCAGCTGTCTGGGTGGCTGGTCTCAGACGATCCCACAGTTTCATCAGCTGTCCGGGTGGCTGGTCTCAGAAGATCCCGCAGGTGAAGCAGCTGTCTGGGTGGCTGGTCTCAGAAGATCCCGCAGGTGAAGCAGCTGTCTGGGTGGCTGGTCTCAGACGATCCCGCAGGTGAAGCAGCTGTCCGGGTGGCTGGTCTCAGACGATCCCGCAGGTGAAGCAGCTGTCTGGGTGGCTGGTCTCAGATGATCCCGCAGGTGAAGCAGCTGTCTGGGTGGCTGGTCTCAGAGGATCCCGCAGGTGAAGCAGCTGTCTGGGTGGCTGGTCTCAGACGATCCCGCAGGTGAAGCAGCTGTCTGGGTGGCTGGTCTCAGACGATCCCGCAGGTGAAGCAGCTGTCTGGGTGGCTGGTCTCAGACGATCCCGCAGGTGAAGCAGCTGTCTGGGTGGCTGGTCTCAGACGATCCCGCAGGTGAAGCAGCTGTCTGGGTGGCTGGTCTCAGACGATCCCGCAGGTGAAGCAGCTGTCTGGGTGGCTGGTCTCAGACGATCCCGCAGGTGAAGCAGCTGTCCGGGTGGCTGGTCTCAGACGATCCCACAGTTTCATCAGCTGTCCGGGTGGCTGGTCTCAGACGGTCCCGCAGGTGAAGCAGCTGTCCGGGTGGCTGGTCTCAGACGATCCCGCAGGTGAAGCAGCTGTCCGGGTGGCTGGTCTCAGACGATCCCGCAGGTGAAGCAGCTGTCTGGGTGGCTGGTCTCTGACGATCCCGCAGGTGAAGCAGCTGTCTGGGTGGCTGCTCTCAGACGATCCCGCAGGTGAAGCAGCTGTCTGGGTGGCTGGTCTCAGACGATCCCCCAGGTGAAGCAGCTGTCTGGGTGGCTGGTCTCAGACGATCCCGCAGGTGAAGCAGCTGTCCGGGTGGCTGGTCTCTGACGATCCCGCAGGTGAAGCAGCTTTCCGGGTGGCTGGTCTCAGACGATCCCGCAGGTGAAGCAGCTGTCTGGGTGGCTGGTCTCAGACGATCCCGCAGGTGAAGCAGCTGTCTGGGTGGCTGGTCTCAGACGATCCCGCAGGTGAAGCAGGGGTCTGGGTGGCTGGTCTCTGACGATCCCGCAGGTGAAGCAGCTGTGTGGGTGGCTGGTCTCAGACGATCCCGCAGGTGAAGCAGCTGTCTGGGTGGCTGGTCTCAGACGATCCCACAGGTGAAGCAGCTGTCTGGGTGGCTGGTCTCAGACAATCCCGCAGGTGAAGCAGCTGTCCGGGTGGCTGGTCTCTGACGATCCCGCAGGTGAAGCAGCTGTCCAGGTGCCTGGTCTCAGACGATCCCGCAGGTGAAGCAGCTGTCTGGGTGGCTGGTCTCAGACGATCCCGCAGGTGAAGCAGCTGTCTGGGTGGCTGGTCTCAGACGATCCCGCAGGTGAAGCAGCTGTCCGGGTGGCTGGTCTCAGACGATCCCACAGGTGAAGCAGCTGTCCGGGTGGCTGGTCTCAGACGATCCCGCAGGTGAAGCAGCTGTCTGGGTGGCTGGTCTCAGACGATCCCGCAGGTGAAGCAGCTGTCTGGGTGGCTGGTCTCAGAAGATCCCGCAGGTGAAGCAGCTGTCTGGTTGGCTGGTCTCAGACGATCCCGCAGGTGAAGCAGCTGTCTGGGTGGCTGGTCTCTGACGATCCCACAGGTGAAGCAGCTGTCTGGGTGGCTGGTCTCAGACGATCCCGCAGGTGAAGCAGCTGTCTGGGTGGCTGGTCTCAGACGATCCCGCAGGTGAAGCAGCTGTCCGGGTGGCTGGTCTCAGACGATCCCACAGTTTCATCAGCTGTCTGGGTGGCTGGTCTCAGACGATCCCACAGTTTCATCAGCTGTCTGGGTGGCTGGTCTCAGACGATCCCACAGTTTCATCAGCTGTCTGGGTGGCTGGTCTCAGACGATCCCGCAGGTGAAGCAGCTGTCTGGGTGGCTGGTCAGACGATCCCACAGTTTCATCAGCTGTCTGGGTGGCTGGTCTCAGACGATCCCACAGTTTCATCAGCTGTCCGGGTGGCTGGTCTCAGACGATCCCACAGTTTCATTAGCTGTCTGGGTGGCTGGTCTCAGAAGATCCCGCAGGTGAAGCAGCTGTCCGGGTGGCTGGTCTCAGACGATCCCGCAGGTGAAGCAG
Organism: Salvelinus fontinalis; assembly: GCF_029448725.1. Classification (NCBI taxonomy): domain Eukaryota; kingdom Metazoa; phylum Chordata; class Actinopteri; order Salmoniformes; family Salmonidae; genus Salvelinus; species Salvelinus fontinalis. Next base: position 15,873,589 of record NC_074681.1, on the reverse strand, counting down.
CTGTCTAGGTGGCTGGTCTCAGACGATCCCGCAGGTGAAGCAGCTGTCTGGGTGGCTGGTCTCAGACGATCCCGCAGGTGAAGCAGCTGTCCGGGTGGCTGGTCTCAGACGATCCCGCAGGTGAAGCAGCTGTCCGGGTGGCTGGTCTCAGACGATCCCGCAGGTGAAGCAGCTGTCCGGGTGGCTGGTCTCAGACGATCCCGCAGGTGAAGCAGCTGTCCGGGTGGCTGGTCTCAGACGATCCCGCAGGTGAAGCAGCTGTCCGGGTGGCTGGTCTCAGACGATCCCGCAGGTGAAGCAGCTGTCCGGGTGGCTGGTCTCAGACGATCCCGCAGGTGAAGCAGCTGTCCGGGTGGCTGGTCTCAGACGATCCCGCAGGTGAAGCAGCTGTCTTGGGTGGCTGGTCTCAGACGATCCCGCAGGTGAAGCACCTGTCTGGGTGGCTGGTCTCTGACGATCCCGCAGGTGAAGCAGCTGTCTGGGTGGCTGGTCTCAGACGATCCCGCAGGTGAAGCAGCTGTCTGGGTGGCTGGTCTCAGACGATCCCGCAGGTGAAGCAGCTGTCTGGGTGGCTGGTCTCAGACGATCCCGCAGGTGAAGCAGCTGTCCGGGTGGCTGGTCTCCGACGATCCCGCAGGTGAAGCAGCTGTCCGGGTGGCTGGTCTCAGACGATCCCGCAGGTGAAGCAGCTGTCCGGGTGGCTGGTCTCAGACGATCCCGCAGGTGAAGCAGCTGTCTGGGTGGCTGGTCTCAGACGATCCCGCAGGTGAAGCAGCTGTCTGGGTGGCTGGTCTCAGACGATCCCGCAGGTGAAGCAGCTGTCTGGGTGGCTGGTCTCAGACGATCCCGCAGGTGAAGCAGCTGTCTGGGTGGCTGGTCTCAGACAATCCCGCAGGTGAAGCAGCTGTCCGGGTGGCTGGTCTCAGACGATCCCGCAGGTGAAGCAGCTGTCTGGGTGGCTGGTCTCAGACGATCCCGCAGGTGAAGCAGCTGTCCGGGTGGCTGGTCTCAGACGATCCCGCAGGTGAAGCAGCTGTCTAGTTGGCTGGTCTCAGACGATCCCGCAGGTGAAGCAGCTGTCTGGGTGGCTGGTCTCAGACGATCCCGCAGGTGAAGCAGCTGTCCGGGTGGCTGGTCTCAGGCGATCCCACAGTTTCATCAGCTGTCTGGGTGGCTGGTCTCAGACGATCCCGCAGGTGAAGCAGCTGTCCGGGTGGCTGGTCTCAGACGATCCCGCAGGTGAAGCAGCTGTCCGGGTGGCTGGTCTCAGACGATCCCGCAGGTGAAGCAGCTGTCTGGGTGGCTGGTCTCAGACGATCCCGCAGGTGAAGCAGCTGTCTGGGTGGCTGGTCTCAGACGATCCCGCAGGTGAAGCAGCTGTCTGGGTGGCTGGTCTCAGACGATCCCGCAGGTGAAGCAGCTGTCCGGGTGGCTGGTCTCAGACGATCCCGCAGGTGAAGCAGCTGTCCGGGTGGCTGGTCTCAGACGATCCCGCAGGTGAAGCAGCTGTCCGGGTGGCTGGTCTCAGACGATCCCGCAGGTGAAGCAGCTGTCCGGGTGGCTGGTCTCAGACGATCCCGCAGGTGAAGCAGCTGTCCGGGTGGCTGGTCTCAGACGATCCCGCAGGTGAAGCAGCTGTCTGGGTGGCTGGTCTCAGACGATCCCGCAGGTGAAGCAGCTGTCTGGGTGGCTGGTCTCAGACGATCCCGCAGGTGAAGCAGCTGTCTGGGTGGCTGGTCTCAGACGATCCCGCAGGTGAAGCAGCTGTCTGGGTGGCTGGTCTCTGACGATCCCGCAGGTGAAGCAGCTGTCTGGGTGGCTGGTCTCAGACGATCCCGCAGGTGAAGCAGCTGTCTGGGTGGCTGGTCTCAGACGATCCCCAGGTGAAGCAGCTGTCTGGGTGGCTGGTCTCAGACGATCCCGCAGGTGAAGCAGCTGTCCGGGTGGCTGGTCTCTGACGATCCCGCAGGTGAAGCAGCTGTCCGGGTGGCTGGTCTCAGACGATCCCGCAGGTGAAGCAGCTGTCCGGGTGGCTGGTCTCAGGCGATCCCACAGTTTCATCAGCTGTCTGGGTGGCTGGTCTCAGACGATCCCGCAGGTGAAGCAGCTGTCCGGGTGGCTGGTCTCAGACGATCCCGCAGGTGAAGCAGCTGTCCGGGTGGCTGGTCTCAGACGATCCCGCAGGTGAAGCAGCTGTCTGGGTGGCTGGTCTCAGACGATCCCGCAGGTGAAGCAGCTGTCTGGGTGGCTGGTCTCAGACTATCCCGCAGGTGAAGCAGCTGTCCGGGTGGCTGGTCTCAGGCGATCCCACAGTTTCATCAGCTGTCTGGGTGGCTGGTCTCAGACGATCCCACAGTTTCATCAGCTGTCTGGGTGGCTGGTCTCAGACGATCCCACAGTTTCATCAGCTGTCTGGGTGGCTGGTCTCAGACGATCCCACAGTTTCATCAGCTGTCTGGGTGGCTGGTCTCAGACGATCCCACAGTTTCATCAGCTGTCTGGGTGGCTGGTCTCAGACGATCCCGCAGGTGAAGCAGCTGTCTGGGTGGCTGGTCTCAGACAATCCCGCAGGTGAAGCAGCTGTCCGGGTGGCTGGTCTCAGACGATCCCGCAGGTGAAGCAGCTGTCTGGGTGGCTGGTCTCAGACGATCCCTCAGGTGAAGCAGCTGTCCGGGTGGCTGGTCTCAGACGATCCCGCAGGTGAAGCAGCTGTCTCGGTGGCTGGTCTCAGACGATCCCGCAGGTGAAGCAGCTGTCTGGGTGGCTGGTCTCAGACGATCCCGCAGGTGAAGCAGCTGTCCGGGTGGCTGGTCTCAGGCGATCCCACAGTTTCATCAGCTGTCTGGGTGGCTGGTCTCAGACGATCCCGCAGGTGAAGCAGCTGTCCGGGTGGCTGGTCTCAGACGATCCCGCAGGTGAAGCAGCTGTCCGGGTGGCTGGTCTCAGACGATCCCGCAGGTGAAGCAGCTGTCTGGGTGGCTGGTCTCAGACGATCCCGCAGGTGAAGCAGCTGTCTGGGTGGCTGGTCTCAGACGATCCCGCAGGTGAAGCAGCTGTCCGGGTGGCTGGTCTCAGGCGATCCCACAGTTTCATCAGCTGTCTGGGTGGCTGGTCTCAGACGATCCCACAGTTTCATCAGCTGTCTGGGTGGCTGGTCTCAGACGATCCCACAGTTTCATCAGCTGTCTGGGTGGCTGGTCTCAGACGATCCCACAGTTTCATCAGCTGTCTGGCTGGCTGGTCTCAGACGATCCCACAGTTTCATCAGCTGTCTGGGTGGCTGGTCTCAGACGATCCCGCAGGTGAAGCAGCTGTCTGGGTGGCTGGTCTCAGACGATCCCACAGGTGAAGCAGCTGTCTGGGTGGCTGGTCTCAGACGATCCCGCAGGTGAAGCAGCTGTCTGGGTGGCTGGTCTCAGACGATCCCACAGGTGAAGCAGCTGTCCGGGTGGCTGGTCTCAGACGATCCCGCAGGTGAAGCAGCTGTCTGGGTGGCTGGTCTCAGACGATCCCGCAGGTGAAGCAGCTGTCCGGGTGGCTGGTCTCAGACGATCCCGCAGGTAAAGCAGCTGTCCGGGTGGCTGGTCTCAGACGATCCCGCAGGTGAAGCAGCTGTCCGGGTGGCTGGTCTCAGACGATCCCGCAGGTGAAGCAGCTGTCCGGGTGGCTGGTCTCAGACGATCCCGCAGGTGAAGCAGCTGTCTGGGTGGCTGGTCTCAGACGATCCCGCAGGTGAAGCAGCTGTCTGGGTGGCTGGTCTCAGACGATCCCGCAGGTGAAGCAGCTGTCTGGGTGGCTGGTCTCAGACGATCCCGCAGGTGAAGCAGCTGTCTGGGTGGCTGGTCTCAGACGATCCCGCATGTGAAGCAGCTGTCTGGGTGGCTGGTCTCAGACGATCCCGCAGGTGAAGCAGCTGTCCGGGTGGCTGGTCTCTGACGATCCCGCAGGTGAAGCAGCTGTCCGGGTGGCTGGTCTCAGACGATCCCGCAGGTGAAGCAGCTGTCTGGGTGGCTGGTCTCAGACGATCCCGCAGGTGAAGCAGCTGTCTGGGTGGCTGGTCTCAGACGATCCCGCAGGTGAAGCAGCTGTCTGGGTGGCTGGTCTCTGACGATCCCGCAGGTGAAGCAGCTGTGTGGGTGGCTGGTCTCAGACGATCCCGCAGGTGAAGCAGCTGTCTGGGTGGCTGGTCTCAGACGATCCCGCAGGTGAAGCAGCTGTCTGGGTGGCTGGTCTCAGACGATCCCGCAGGTGAAGCAGCTGTCCGGGTGGCTGGTCTCTGACGATCCCGCAGGTGAACCAGCTGTCCGGGTGGCTGGTCTCAGACGATCCCGCAGGTGAAGCAGCTGTCTGGGTGGCTGGTCTCAGACGATCCCGCAGGTGAAGCAGCTGTCTGGGTGGCTGGTCTCAGACGATCCCGCAGGTGAAGCAGCTGTCTGGGTGGCTGGTCTCAGACGGTCCCGCAGGTGAAGCAGCTGTCTGGGTGGCTGGTCTCAGACGATCCCACAGGTGAAGCAGCTGTCTGGGTGGCTGGTCTCAGACGATCCCGCAGGTGAAGCAGCTGTCTGGGTGGCTGGTCTCAGACGATCCCACAGGTGAAGCAGCTGTCCGGGTGGCTGGTCTCAGACGATCCCGCAGGTGAAGCAGCTGTCTGGGTGGCTGGTCTCAGACGATCCCGCAGGTGAAGCAGCTGTCTGGGTGGCTGGTCTCAGAAGATCCCGCAGGTGAAGCAGCTGTCTGGGTGGCTGGTCTCAAACGATCCCGCAGGTGAAGCAGCTGTCTGGGTGGCTGGTCTCTGACGATCCCACAGGTGAAGCAGCTGTCTGGGTGGCTGGTCTCAGACGATCCCGCAGGTGAAGCAGCTGTCTGGGTGGCTGGTCTCAGACGATCCCGCAGGTGAAGCAGCAGTCCGGGTGGCTGGTCTCAGACGACCCCGCAGGTGAAGCAGCTGTCCGGGTGGCTGGTCTCAGACGATCCCGCAGGTGAAGCAGCTGTCCGGGTGGCTGGTCTCAGACGATCCCGCAGGTGAAGCAGCTGTCTGGGTGGCTGGTCTCAGACGATCCCGCAGGTGAAGCAGCTGTCTGGGTGGCTGGTCTCAGACGATCCCGCAGGTGAAGCAGCAGTCCGGGTGGCTGGTCTCAGACGACCCCGCAGGTGAAGCAGCTGTCCGGGTGGCTGGTCTCAGACGATCCCGCAGGTGAAGCAGCTGTCCGGGTGGCTGGTTTCAGACGATCCCGCAGGTGAAGCAGCTGTCTGGGTGGCTGGTCTCTGACGATCCCGCAGGTGAAGCAGCTGTCTGGGTGGCTGGTCTCAGACGATCCCGCAGGTGAAGCAGCTGTCTGGGTGGCTGGTCTCAGACGATCCCGCAGGTGAAGCAGCTGTCCGGGTGGCTGGTCTCTGACGATCCCGCAGGTGAAGCAGCTGTCCGGGTGGCTGGTCTCAGATGATCCCGCAGGTGAAGCAGCTGTCCGGGTGGCTGGTCTCTGACGATCCTGCAGGTGAAGCAGCTGTCTGGGTGGCTGGTCTCAGACGATCCCGCAGGTGAAGCAGCTGTCTGGGTGGCTGGTCTCAGACGATCCCGCAGGTGAAGCAGCTGTCTGGGTGGCTGATCTCAGACGATCCCGCAGGTGAAGCAGCTGTCCGGGTGGCTGGTCTCAGACGATCCCGCAGGTGAAGCAGCTGTCCGGGTGGCTGGTCTCAGACGATCCCGCAGGTGAAGCAGCTGTCCGGGTGGCTGGTCTCAGAAGATCCCGCAGGTGAAGCAGCTGTCTGGGTGGCTGGTCTCAGATGATCCCGCAGGTGAAGCAGCTGTCCGGGTGGCTGGTCTCAGACGATCCCGCAGGTGAAGCAGCTGTCCGGGTGGCTGGTCTCAGACGATCCCGCAGGTGAAGCAGCTGTCTGGGTGGCTGGTCTCAGACGATCCCGCAGGTGAAGCAGCTGTCTGTGTGGCTGGTCTCAGACGATCCCACAGGTGAAGCAGCTGTCTGGGTGGCTGGTCTCAGACGATCCCGCAGGTGAAGCAGTTGTCTGGGTGGCTGGTCTCAGACGATCCCGTAGGTGAAGCAGCTGTCTGGGTGGCTGGTCTCAGACGATCCCGCAGGTGAAGCAGCTGTCCGGGTGGCTGGTCTCAGACGACCCCGCAGGTGAAGCAGCCGGATGTGGAGGTCCTGGGCTGGCGTGGTTGTGGGGCCGGTTGAACATACTGCCAAATTCGTTAAAACATTGTTTAAGCTTTACTTTATAACATGTTTTTATGTGATTTAATATTATTTCCATATCTGGGTTTTCTTTTTACAATCATGTTTTCTTACCTGCCTTTTACCTTAAACTATTTATTTTCAGGTATAAAATATGGTAGAGAAATGAACATTCAATTCCCTGGCAACAGCTCTGGTGGACATTATTCTATACAGTTGGTTGCATGAAAACACTACTGTAAATACTACTTAATCGTTACTAATAGAAGTGATTAAAATCAAATGACACTGTATTGATATTTACAGTAAATATATATACTGTTGTACTGTATACCGGTACACTGACCTGACTGTTTTGGTCATGTTGTAGAAACGATTTTTACAAAAACATTCTGTTTATGTTACTGGTTTGAAAATAAAAAAATAATACAATTTATAGTGACCAAATATTTAAATGTTTAGATTTTCTTCTACCACTTTAAACTAAGTTTGTGCTGCTGTTGAATTATGTAATAACATTGTTTGATCACAGTTTGAACCTCTATTGAACTCTTTTAGTAGGCTATTCCAGTTTGTAATGCTTAGATTTCTAATAGTTTTTGAAAGAGCTTATAATCATTTGTTTTTCTTATATTGTCATACATAATTGCTCTCTTTGCTGTCATAATGGTTTCAAATGAATTAAGAAATTTTTTGAAGAATTGTTTTTCTTGCCTTGAATATTCATAAGCTTTATGGTTTTAAGTCAATATTATCTCCAACTCTGCTTTTATGGATCATGTAACATTCACTAGTTCATTTTTTTCTTTTCTCCATGACTTTTGTGCAATTTTCACAAATATGTGGTACATTTTTACAACTCTAAGCAAACAAATCCAAACAGATTCTAAAAAGTTCTAAACTCAAGCACATGACTTGTGTATATTATTGAGGCTAATCATGTTGATTAGGGTGGTATTCTTTCACTTTTCATCTCTTTTGTCTATGCACTTTAATCAACCTGTAATGACAGTGTCATAATGTTCAAGACATTGCAGTCATTTCCACATCTAGCCTACTTTGCACAGCTTCTCAGTGAACCATGTCCACCTAAACTGTCGGAGTTGGCACCTACATAGTTTGTAAAGAGTGGTTAAGGTGTAGGCTATTGATGATTTATGATTGTTTTGTTGTTATTCAAGTAAGTACAACCAAAGACGCCTCAACCTCCTGTGGCATTAGAGAGATCCCATCAGTGCTGGTATATGAGACAACTGTTCATTTGAATGTGGAGTCTGATGATGACAATGCCCCTGTACTGTCTGATGAGAGAGGAGGATGAGGAGGAAAGTTCGGATGAGTGGGTGCCGACTGATGAGGAAGATATTTCAAAGGATGGATGTTGCGTTGCACTCCAATTGCTGTGACGACAACAACTGACAACGAACCACAGCACTCTCACAATAAATCACCTTCCCCACTCTGTCCAGACCGCAGCATGTTCATTAGGTTCAACAGGGGATCAAGCCTTACCGCTGCCTAGACTGTAGCAAGCGTGTTTCCAAGACCGCTCTCAAGCTTCACAGTAGAGTCCACCAGGAGAGCTATATGCACACATGTAAGTATTGCCTCAAGCAACTAAGGACCAAGCCATACAAACTGACCCACGAGGAAAGTCATCTGGGTGAGAAGAGTCCCTATCAGTGCCCTGGCTGCTTGAAGAGATTCAATTATATTAACATACGGAACAACCATCTTTGAAGCCACCAGTGCCCGAAGAGGTACATTTGTCATATCTGTGGAAATGAGTGGCATCAGTTTCATTATTTCCAGCGACACAGAATGGACCACACTGGGGAGAAGCCCTAGAAGTGTAAGGTGTGTCAAATGTCCTTCAACCAGGTTAGCCACCTCAAGTCTCACATGCGCCTCCACACAGGGGAGCAACCCTTCAATTGTCAGCAGTGTGAGGGGGGGGTCAGGTGCTAAACTCTGGGACTGAGGAGGACAGACAGAAGGTAGGGAGCAAAAAGTTCAACTTTGTGACTAAGTAGGAGAGAGAATGGAGGGTGTCATGAGCTACAGTCTGGGACTAAGGATAATTAAAAGGGTGGAGGCTCTAGGCCTAAGGAACAGAGGGATGGTCAGGATTCAGGAACCAATCTCATGGCAAGAGAGAGAGAAATTGGATCCAAGAAAGTGGAGGAGCCATCTACACTAGACTATAACCCTGAGGAGTAGGTGGAGGAGATGGAGGAAGAAAGCAACAGTGACCCAGACTTCAAACCAGCAGAGGAGGAGAAAGGGAGAAAAAGAAGGGCCACAAGATGAGGAAGTGGAAGGGGGCGTGTGAGACAGGACCTCAGAGAAGATTAATGTGTTCTGTAAGTGTTACTGAGTAGGCTGATACCCCATTTCATGGGTGTTTTTTATTTATTTTATTTTTATTTCACCTTTATTTAACCAGGTAGGCAAATTGAGAACACGTTCTCATTTACAATTGCGACCTGGCCAAGATAAAGCAAAGCAGTTCGACACATACAACAACACATAGTTACACATGGAGTAAAACAAACATACAGTCAATAATACAGTGAAAAATAAGTCTATATACAATATGAGCAAGTGAGGTGAGATAAGGGAGGTGAAGGCAAACAAAATATATATATAAATAAATAAAAATATAAAAAGGCCATGGTGGCGAAGTAAATACAATATAGAAAGTAAAAAAAAGTAAAAAAAGTAGAGATAGTAGAGATAGAAAAAAGTAGAGAGAGAAATAATGGGGTGCAAAGGAGCAAAATAAATAAATAAATACAGTAGGTAAAGAGGTAGTTGTTTGGGCTAAATTATAGATGGGCTATGTACAGGTGCAGTAATCTATGAGCTGCTCTGACAGCTGGTGCTTAAAGCTAGCGAGGGAGATAAGTGTTTCCAGTTTCAGAGATTTTTGTAGTTTGTTCCAGTCATTGGCAGCAGAGAACTGGAAGGAGAGGCGGCCAAAGGAAGAATTGGTTTTGGGGGTGACCAGAGAGATATACCTGCTGGAGCGCGTGCTACAGGTAGGTGCTGCTATGGTGACCAGCGAGCTGAGATAAGGGGGGACTTTACCTAGCAGGGTACAATCCATAGGCTAGGCTGTATGTACAGTGCAATATGAATGTCCAATACACACAATATACTGACTGGAAAGGTGATTTCCCACAATCAAAGTCCTGCAATAAGAATGAATACTTGTGTAAACTCTACATAGTTGTGCTCTGTGCGTGTTACTGACTAGGCTGATATCCCATTTCATGGGTGCACAATCCATAGGGTAGGCTGTACATTGCAATATAAATGTTCAATTCACATAGGTTGACTGGTGAGCTTAATGTTGCACATTTCAGTGGTATCAGAGTCCTGCATTAAGAGTTAGATGCTAATATTTCTGTAAAATCTTTACAGTTTTGTTCTGTGAGTGCCACTGAGTAGGCTGATACCCCATTTCATGGGTGTACAAACCATATGTTAGGGCAGTGCTTATAAGAATGCCCCCAATTCAAATACATTTACAGTGCGATTTCAACAGGTTTTTTGTTGGTCACATGAACTAATAATTGCCTTTTGTTGAATTTATATAACAAAACTAGCCATTGATCATGATTCTCAGGTCCATTACATTACACACAAGAGTCATTGGACGAAGGCGTCTTCTGTAAAGGGGAGTTTTTTTTCTTATTTTTTTGGGGGGGGGGGGGGGGTGGATCAGCTTAATATTGCGGAAAGAATGTTGCTTCCAATGTAATTGTCTGCATCATTTCCAATCACCCATATTTTTTTGGGTAAATATATATATCCATTCACGTATGCATACATATACACATATATACATACACATACCTACATAGACATACATACTTTTTTTAAAGAGTATACCTTTATTATTATTCCCCGCAAACCCTACCACTGATCCCCCAATTGGAGTAAACTGATAAACATTTCTGTTTTTACCTTCAATTTATACATCTTATACACATTTTACAGACACAGTCTACTTTATAATAGTTCTCTCTTGTTTGTTCTTAGTCCTTCCTCTATTTCTGTTGTCCATCCAGTTTGATTTCCACTTGTAACTGTGCTATTTCACAATAGCTCCGCACCTATACACATTTCACAGATCCCGTATGCCCTACATTGTTTATCTTGTTATTAGTCCCACCCTTCAGCTCCACTCAACCTTTCCCATCTATCTTCCAACATCATCCATTTCGGATTTTTATTTGCCATATATTTTTCAACTGTGCTGTGATGCTTCACAAAAGATTTGAATCTTCCTATTCTCATAGCTTCCACGGATTGTAAATTAAAAATAAACATTTTTGCTAAAATAATTATTATATTATTGATTGATTGACTATGGCTTTTCAAATCCCCCAGTATTGCTATCTGTAGCGTTAGTTCTACGCAAATGTTGCAATTCTTCAACCATTCCTGGACCTGTGACCAAAAACGAGCTACATGCGGACAATACCAAAATAAATGGTCTAATGACTCTGCCTCCTCACAGCAGAATCTACAGAGCTGGGAAGATTGTATCCCCCATATATATAACATTCTATTAGTTGCAAGAATTTTGTACAATAATTTAAATTGAAAAATTCGAAGTTTTGAATCCGGCGTTGTTTTGCGTATCAATTCATAAACCATGTGCCATGGAATGGGTACATCGAAAATCTCTTCCCAACTATTTTGCAATTTATATGGCACAGCTGTAAGTTTTTTGGTCCTTAAATGAAATTGGTATATGTTTTTATTTATCACACTTTTCTTTAACCATTTATGTTCTTTAATATAAGGCCGACATACAAGTTCCTTACTTTTATCCCCTTCCACCTGCCTCTTCCATTTTTGTGGTAATGCTGCAATTAATTGGTTGTAATTTTGGGTAGAGCAGACATTTCCATATGTCTGTGTTAGCTGCATGTGTGACATTACTCCACCAGTCCTATTTATGATATCATTCACAAAAATTATACATTTTTTAAACATTTCTTTGATAAACACAGTTTTTTATCAATTACTATATTTGAATTTAACCACAAGATTTGTTGTACTATTTGTTCCGTCCTTTCAGGTGGATTAAACTGAAATTGCAACCAACTTTCTAAGGCTTGTTTAAAAAATAAAGATATTTTGGAGATTATTTCCTTTTCAAGCAACCGAAAGTGAGCAGGTGTAATCTGAATAAAGGGAAAAAGGCCCTTCTTGAACATAGGATGAGACATTCGTACCAATCTACTAGAGAACCAGTTTGGATTTAAGTATAACTTTTGTATGACTGATGCCTTTAGTGAGAGGTCTAATGCTTTAATATTTAATAATTTCTGCCCTCCGAATTCATATTCGTTATATAAATAGGCCCTTTTAATTTTATCTGGCTTGCCGTTCCAAATAAAATTGAATATTTTTTGTTCATATAATTTAAAAAGCAGGTCACTAGGTGTAGGCAAAACCATAAGCAAATAGGTAAACTGTGATATGATTAAAGAGTTAATCAGGGTGATTTTCCCACAAATAGACAGGTATTTTCCTTTCCATGGTAGCAAGATCTTATCTATTTTTGCTAACTTTCTATAAACATTTATTGGAGTGAGATCATTTCTTTCTTTTGGGATTTGTATACCGAGTATGTCCACATCACCGTCAGACCATTTAATTGGTAAACTACATGGCAATGTAAAATGTGTATTTTTTAGTGATCCAATACGTAATATGGTACATTTATCATAATTTGGTTTTAATCCAGAGAGGATAGCAAATGTATCTAGATCCTCTAAGAGGCCGTGGAGAGATTCTAGTTGTGGTTTTAAAAGAAAACATGAATCATCAGCGTACAATGACACCTTAGTTTTTAGGCCCTGGATTTCTAATCCCTTAATATTAATGTTTGATCTAATTTTAACAGCTAACATTTCGATGGCTATAATAAATAGATATGCCGATAGTGGACAACCTTGTTTTACTCCTCTAGATAGTTTAAAACTTTCTGAGATGTAGCCATTATTTACTATTTTACACCTAGGGTTACTATACATAATTTTTACCCATTTTATAAGAGATTCCCCAAAATTGAAATATTCTAGGCATTTATATATAAACTCCAGTCGTACTTTATCAAAAGCCTTTTCAAAATCAGCTATGAAAACCAGGCCTGGTGTCCCCGATATTTCATAGTGTTCTATTGTTTCCAGCCTTATATTATCTCCAATGTATCGTCCATGTAAAAAACCTGTCTGATTAGGATGAATAATACCTGACAAAACTTTTTTTATTCTATGCGCCAAGCATTTTGCTATGATTTTTGCATCACAACACTGAAGTGTAAGAGGTCTCCAATATTTTAAATGGACTAGATCTTTAAATATACCACTTGGGTCCTGTTTCAGTAATAATGATATCACACCTTCTTGTTGCGTGTTTGATAATCTATCATTTATATAGGAGTGGTTAAAACAAGCTAATAATGGTCCTTTGAGTATATCAAAAAAATGTAAAGGGGAGTTTTGTTAAGATCTTAATCAGAAATTATTGGTCTGAACATTAACACGCAATGCTTGCAGTACGGTTTTACAAACATAAAATTACCTCTTATTTCATATCAACAAGGGGGGGGGGGGCAGTTTAATTTGATACACACCTTTTTATAGGGCTAATTCGTGTTCTCGCACGGCTGTATCACCATGTTACATCGTGTGTTCGCGGAAGTTACAGGGACCACCTATGCCAAATAGCTGTCTAGCATGCTCCGAACACTAACAGAAGAAAGGCGCCATAAATGTGTTGTCACTGAAAAAGATGTTGGCTACAACTGTGATAAAGCAGTGTATAGTAAGTGCATATTTTAAATTATGAATGTAATGGGCTTTATGTTTCTAGAACAGTATCGCAATTGAGAATCGATTCAGGTTTAGATGGAGTTTTTGGCTGCCAGATCCAGTCTACCTTTGAAAATAACATATAAGGCCCTTGGACAATTTAAGGAGTAGCGGTAGGCAGTTTAAGAGTACATCTTGGGCTGCCTACAACCATGGACCATTTCCATTGACAACATTTGATTTCAGTCCAACTATAAGCATAAGTGGACTATCAACCTCAGGAACCATCTATAGTTTTTGATTGTCCAAAGGCTTGTTCTGGTCTATTTATTCATAGTTCCGCTGCTGAGCAGATATCTTCCATGTCATGATTATATTAACATCAGAAATGCTTTTTGGATAATGGTCATAATAACGTTTTTAACGTCATCCTTATCACGGATGAATATTCACAAACCGTGTTATCCCGTTGTTCATTAGAGCAAGTCATTTGTCCCTGTTAAACTATCACAGAACATATTGAAAATGGAATTAACACACAATAATAATGGTATTTGTTTTCCTTCCCAAGGCGGTGGGAGGGACAGTTTCCCAGGCTCGCCTGGACAGAGAACAGCTCCTAGACGACACTGGTTCCTTGACTGTGGAAATCACTGAGGAGTTGTTTGCCAGTGATCATGATAACAATGACGATGTGGCCACTGCACCTTATGAAGATAAATATTTTCTGTCCTCAGAGGAGGAACCTGAGGAACCCAAGAAGAAGAGAAAAAACGAGAAGGATAGTTCAGATGAGTGGGAGCCATCTGATAAAGAAGATAGTGAAATAGTAATGGAATTTTCTTCTGATTCCTCTGAGGATTTGTTGGTTCCTCTGACCTAACAGAAGGGGCCAAAGCTGCTACTTCTCAGACAGACAGAGAGGAAGACGGTAAGCTTGTAGTTTGGTGGTGCGATGAATGTGGAGCTGAGCCTGAAGTCACCTGCACCACACAGAGACATAAGATGCTGTACGCCTGTGCTCTGTGTGTGGGTGAGGGTGAACAGGCTGTTGGATTTGACCAATTCTACATGCGGTTCGATGACCTATCCAGCCTAAAAGTTCATGTGCAACTCGAACACAACAAAGTTTGTCAACGCGCACTCTGCCCAGACTGCGGCAGGTATCACTTCAAGAAAGACCACGTGTGTGCGCACAAGATCAAGAAGATCCCCTGCCTATACTGTGGTAAGCTATTTACTTCCCAGACATCTCTCAAGCTTCACATTAGAGTCCACCAGGACAGCTTTGTGCATGCATGCAAATTCTGCCTCAAGAAATTCAAGACCAAGCCAGACAAACAGACACATGAGGAGAGCCATCCCCAAGAGAAGAGTCCCTATCAATGCCCTGACTGCTCGGAGAGATTCAGTACTTTTTAAAAAACGGAACGGGCACCTTCAAAGCTGCCGAGGGCCAAGGAGGTACATTTGTGATGTCTGTGGCCAAGAATTAAATGGGTTGAATGCACTCAATAGACACAAAATGGTGCACACAGGGCAGAAGCCATACAAGTGCAAGGTGTGCCACATGTCCTTCAACCAAGTTAGCCACCTTAAGTCCCACATGCGCCTCCACACAGGGGAGCGACCCTTCAACTGTCAACAGTGTGAGAAGTGCTTCAATCACAACGTCAGTCTAAAGAACCATGTCCACCGCCATCATGGTCCAGAGTCTCAGGAGCAGGGGGAGAGAGAGAAGAAGCTGAAGAGTCAGGAGCTAAACTCTGAAGCTGAGGAGAAAGAGCAGGGTGGATGATCTAGTCCTAAAGAACGGGGAGAGGGTCAGGAACCAATCCATCAACCTGAGCAGGAGAGAGAGGAGGGAACCGAGGAACAAGAGCAGTCAACGCCTGACAACTGACCCTGAGGATTTAGTGGAGGAGGGGGTGAGGCAGATCAACAGCGACTCAGACTTCAACCCAACAGAGGAGAGGACCACAAGTAGAGGAAGGGGAAGAGGAAAGGGTAGGCCAAGAGGGAGACCGAGTACCAATGGGAAGAGGAATGTAGCTGTGGAAGATTTAGAGTGATCACCTCAGTGTCGTGTTCATTAGGGCACATCATAACAAAACATTTTAGAATGGAAAATGAAAATTAGTTTTTTAATTAGGTACTGATAGAACATTCCTGTTTCACTTTGTTTTGTAGCGTTTCACTCTGTTTCAGGCTTACTGAATATGACCCAGAATGAACTCTAACATGAAGTATGGGGTCAATGAGTCTTTTAGATTTATGAGCAGATGGTTGTTTCTGCTATACAGTTGTATGAAAACACTACTGTAAAGTCTACTTCATTGTTACTAATAGAAGGGATTCAAATCAAATGACACTATTGATATTTACAAAAACATTGTTTGTTACTGGGTTGAAAAATAAAAAAAATACAATTTATAGTCACCAAATATTTAGATTTTCTTCTACTTAAACTATGTTTGTGCTGCTGTTGAATTATGTAATACCACCTCTATTAAAGTCTTTAGTAGGCTATTCCAGTTTTTCTTATATTGTCATACATAACTGCTCTCTTTGCTCTCATGAGAATACCTAGGATAGGATAAAGTAATCCTTCTAACCCCCCCCCCCCCTTAAAAGATTTAGATGCACTATCGTAAAGTGGCTGTTCCACTGGATATAAGGTGAATGCACCAATTTGTAAGTCGCTCTGGATAAGAGCGTCTGCTAAATGACTTAAATGTAAATGTAAAATGATGGTTTCAAATGAATGAAGTTCTTTTTTGAAAAATGGTCTGTTTCTTGCCATGAATATTCATACACTTTATGGTTTAAGTCAATATTATCTTCAACTCCGCTTATGGATCTTGTAACGTTCACAAGTTCTTAGGGTTTTTTTCTCTGTCACTTACGTGCAATTTTCACAAATGGTACATTTTTACAACTCTTAATTAAGCACGAACATCCAAACGGATCATCATAATTTCAAAACTCCAAGCACATTTTCGATTGACTGAGTAAAACAAACAAATTCACAAAGTCACTTGTTCAATGCACCAAATCACTTTACATTTGGATACATATTCAATCTAAGTATCTGCTTTTCAAAATGCAATTTTCACTTTACTTTTGCTATGATCATCTTGTCATTTGTTAACAATATCATTAACTATCACTTAATCAAACTACTCAAAACAAATAACTACTAAACCAAGATTATGTAGTGCCTAGTTAACCTATATAGTTTGATAACTGCTGAACACTGTAAAGTTCTATAATTATTCCTCATAAATGTATCAATTTGACACCAATGTCTGTTAGAAGGTAAAACCAAATCTGTCACGATCGTGTGGAGGAGAGACGGACCAAAACGCAGCATGTGGGAAATAAGCCATCTTCTTTTTATTTTGAAGAAGGAAAAAACAAAACAAAACACTTACAAAACAACCGTGAAGCTATAAACGTAGTGCACACACACATGCTACAAACGTTCACCATGGACAATTACCCACAACAAACTAAAGCCTATGGCTACCTTAAATATGGCTCCCAATCAGAGACAACAGAAACCAGCTGTCTCTAATTGGGAACCCATTCAGGCAACCATAGACTTACCTAGACAACTACACACAACATAGACACAGCTAGACAACTATACTAAACATAAACCCAACTATAAATAAACCCCCTAAACCTTACCACCACCCTAGACACTACAAAACCCACATAAATTACCCATGTCACACCCTGACCTAACTAAAATAATAAAGAAAACAAAGAATACTAAGGCCAGGGCGTGACAAAATCATTAATGGATGTGGCTGTAAATACTAGGTCATCATTTTCCATCAGCCAGTGTGTGTCAATAGGACAAAGTGGAAAGAGCCACTCTATGCTACCATTTGGAATTGTAGTGTAGTGTACAATGCACTGCTGAAATGCCTGGGTGGTATATAACAATATATTCCACTCATTATCTGACTTTCATTGATACACTGTAAGCTGTCAAGCAGAGAGATGGGCGATACTGTATCAGTTGACAAGTCACGTGGAAAAGGCAGTCTTATACAATGTTGCATTGGGCAGAAATGGCATACAACACTGTGCTACGTTTATACAATAGCCAACTTCTTTACAATACTCCTATTTCTGATGATTTATCCTATGTACAGTACGAGTCAAAAGTTTTGCTTTATTTTTACAATTTTCTACATTGTTGAACAATATTGACGACATCAAAACTATGAAATAACACATATGGAATCATGTGGTAACTAAAAAAGTGTTAAACAAATCAAAATATATTTTAGATTCTTCAAAGTAGCCACCTTTGGCCTTGATGACAGCTTTGAGCACGCTTGGCATTCTCTCAACCAGCTTCACCTGGAGTGCTTTTCCAACAGTCTTGAAGGAGTTCTCACATATGCTGAGCACTTGTTGGCTGCTTTTCCTTCAATCTGTGGTCCAACTCATCCCAAATCATCTGGGGTGGCAGGTAGCCTAGTGGTTAAAGCATTGGACTAGTAACCGTAAGGTTGCAAGATTGAATCACTAAGCTGACAAGGTGAAAATCGGTCTTTCTGCCCCTGAACAAGGCAGTTAACCCACTGTTCCTAGGCCGTCATTGAAAATAAGAATTTCTTCTTAACTGACCTTCCTAGTTAAATAAAAGTACAAAATTGGGTTGAGGTCAGGTGATTGTGGAGGCCAGGTTATCTGATGCAGCACTCCATCACTCTTCTTCTTGCTCAAATAACCCTTACACAGCCTGGAGGTGTGTTGGGTCATTGTCCTGTTAAAAAACACCTGATAGTCCCACTAAGCCCAAATCAGATGGGATGACGTATCGCTGTGGTAGCCATGAATGTGCCTTGAATTCTAAATAAATCAGTGTCACCAGAAAAGCACCATCACACCTCCTCTTCCATGCTTCACGGTGGGAACCACACATGCAGAGATCATCCGTTCACCTACTCTGCGTCTCACAAAGACACGGCAGTTGAAATAAAAAATCTCATATTTGGACTCATCAGACCAAAGGACAGATTTCCACCGGTCTAATGTCCATTGCTCATGATTCTTGGCCCAAGCAAGTCTCTTCTTCTTATTGGTGTCCTTTAGTAGTGATTTCTTTGCAGCAATTTGACCGCGAAGGCGTGATTCACGCAGTCTCCTCTGAACAGTTGATGTTGAGATGTATCTGTTACTTGAACTCTGTAAAGCATTTATTTGGGCTGCAAATATATCCTCTGCAGCAGAGGTAACTCTGGGTCTTCCTTTCCTGTGGCGGTCCTCATGAGAGCCAGTTTCATCATAACGCTTGATGGTATTTGAGACTGCACTTGATGAAACTTTCAAAGTTCTTGACATTTTCCAGATTGACTGACCTTCATGTCTTCAAGTAATGATGGACTGTTGTTTCTCTTTGCTTATTTGAGCTGTTCTTGCCATAATATGGAATTGGTCTTTTACCAAATAGGGCTATCTTCTGTATACCACCCATACCTAGTCACAACACAACTGATTGGCTCAAATGCATTAAGAAGGAAAGAAATTCCACAAATAAACTTTTAACAAGGCGCACCTGTTCTTTGAAATGCTTTCTTGATGATTCCTACATGAAGCTGCTTGTTAACTATCTGCAACAGTCAGAATTTTGCTCTCTCCTGAAAATAACACAGTATTAATCAATAAAATGTTTCTATAAAGCCCAGTTGTCAAATACCCTGCAAAAGCAGGCAGGCACCATCCAACCCAAACTTGCAAAACATCATCATCATCCAGTGCTGGAGAGTGGAGATGGCATTTTGGGCCCAGCAGGGGGCGCTGTAGCCGTGGAAGTACTGGACTGTAGCATGGGATCAGGATGCTGGTTTGTTACTTCAACCACTCATTTCCCCCCAGAATCATTGCTGAGGAGAGTGGAAGCAGAAATGTTATGGTATATTACCAGGGAAATGGAGGAGAAGGCAAAATGTACCCTCCATCTCGTCTACTCAGTGGGATACTGGAATGTTTGACATTGCAGTGACCTTGTTAGACGGATTGAAATTGACATGCAGGGGAATACAATTTTTACATTGATTTATATGGCTCAATTGAGCTTTTCTCATACCATTATATATATAAACATATGCAACTTAGCAGGCAGTTTTATCCAAAGCGAAGTATAATTTAGTGAGTGGGCTACATACATTTGTTGTATGTGTAGCCTATGTGATCCCTGTTGGAATTGAACCATCTAGTGGTATGACATCTACCTTCTAACAGATCAGTGTTGAGGCAGCCCTGTTAGTTCCCTTATCATATATATGTGATCATAATGCAACTGAAATACATTTCCACAATGCTCAAAGGGCTCACCAGGCCCATCCTGTGTATAGCCTACCTGTTGTGAATAATGTTGGGGATGCTACTTTATCTTTGTGGAGGCTATATCTTTTGATGTGC